>NC_082711.1:43886378-45086378 GCF_030144855.1 Hypanus sabinus
CACCTTTCTTCATTCCCTGTCATATCCACTGTTGAACTTGAATGCATGCGAGGTCATCAGTCGCCTAAACACAGTGATACCCTCACGCCAGCGATCACTGGTTGGCCTCGCGCGGCTGTCAAGAAGCACCGTTGCTACCAACCTGGAGTGCGGACAGATGGGCACCGCCTCTGAACCTGTTTACCACACCGAATGTTCGTGGGGAACCTGGTGCTAAAATATTCACAGACGACCTAATTCGGGCTCAGGGTTTCATAAGTAGCAGAGCAGCTACCATCTGCGACCTACTGAAACAAACTTTTGTCGGCCGATAGATCCTACCCGGGGGGTGGGGTGGCCCTGTTGCACTCCTGGCTCGGTCGGTTGCTCTGTCCAGACTGCAACTGCTGTGGCCCCAGTACGGGGACCTCTGGCCTTGACCTTGGCCTCTCACCCCACCCACGACCAGCCACACCTGGCCAAGGCGTCTGGCAGCGGATGGGTGGGAGCTTGTCTAATGAGGCAATGAAGCTCTCAAAACTGCTTCGGTACTCTGAGTCCAAGCACCCTGCACTTAAAGACAAACCTGTTGAGTTTTGTGAGCGGAAAAAACGTGAGCGAGCGGGACAGAAGCTAAGTGCCGAGAGCCGCGAAAACTAAATTGCGGAATAGACTGGACATAAGGAACCTGCTTCGAGTATCGCTGTATTCCCATCGTGTTTAACACCACCACCCCCCCCACCCATTGGCCGATCCACAAGAATATTATCAATATTAAACAGGTCTGCAGTGCAAAAAAAGGTGGGTACCATTGGTGTTTATACATTATTTCTACTTCCGGGTTGCGAGGCTTTACTCCAGGTCTTTTCTGCCCCGGTGCGCATGCGTGTAACTAATCGATCTGGGGTCGATCTAGCCTTTAACTAAGGCCGAGGTAGGGGATCTTGGGCTTGAAAAGGTTGGTGACCACTACTCTACCCTAAGCATTGCATTCCTTTCACCACTGGAGCTCAGTGGTTATAATGACTGCTGTCTGCAAATGCACAGTATTGCTTTCCCAGGTTATTCAGACAAGCACAGAACAGCATCACATCATCTTGGTTTGGAAGTATTTCACCAGTCCTTCAATATCTCTTCCCAACTGCAAAGTATGAGCATCTTCAGCTGAAGGACTTGTCTCTCAAAGGCAATTCAAGATGGGCACTAAATGTTGGCCCTGCCACTATTGCCCAGATAACACAAAATTAATAAATACATAGAACATAGAAAACTACAGCACATTACAGGCCCTTCAGCCCACAATGTTGTGCCTACTCTAGAAACTGCCTAGAATTTCCCTAGTGCATAGCCCTCTATTTTTCTAAGCTCCATGTACCTATCTAAGAGGCTCTTAAAAGACCTTAGTGTATCCATGCACCCATCACTCTCTGTGTTTATAAAAAAAACTTGCCCCTGACATCCAGTTAGCACCTATTTCCAAGCACCTTAAAATTATGCCTCCTCGTGTTAGCCATTGCAACTGTGGGAAAAAGCCTCTGGCTATCCACATGATCAATGCCTCTCATCATCTTATATACCTCTATCAGGTCACCTCTCATTCTCCATTGCTCCAAGGAGAAAAGGCCGAGTTCACTCAACCTATTCTCATAAGGTACGCCCTCCAGTCAAGGCAACATCTTTAAATCTCCTCTGCACTCTCTCTATACTATCCACGTCCTTCCTGTAGTGATGTGACCAGTACTAAAGACAGTACTCCAAGTGGAGTCTGACCAAGGTCTTATATAGCTGTAACATTACTTCACTGCTCTTGAATTCAATCCCACATTTGATGAATGCCAACGCACCATACGCCTTCTCAACCACACTGTCAACCTGCTCAGCAGCTTTGACTGTCCTATGGACACGGACCCCAAGATCCCTCTGAACCAGGTCATTTATAAAAACTGAGGCTGCATCCCAGAACAGATCCCTGTGTAACACCACTGGTCACTGACCTTGCTGCAGAATACAAACCATCTACAACTACCCTTTGCCTTCTGTGGGCAAGCCAATTCTGGATCCATAAAGCAAGGTTCTTGGATCCCATGCCTTCACACTTTCTGAAGGAGTCTTGCATAGGGGAACTTATCAAATGCCTCTTTGAAATCCATATACATTACATCCACTGCTCTACCTTCATCAATGTGTTTTGTTACTGTTACGTATCCCGTAACTGGAGAACTTACCAGCAAAGATAGAGAGGTCCGTTGAAGTCTGATGTCACTATTTTCAAACGTTTTTATTGATAAAGGGACACAAAAGTAGGGTTAATACAAACATTCAGATAGTGCACATTGTCAACACTCAATCTAAAGCGTGGGTATAGTAATAATCATCATTAAGAAGTGAGCTCTGCTGGTGTCTAGGGGTTAATAGATTGTCCGTTGGAAATATAAAAGTCACTCAAAGTCTGCAGGCCTCAGCCCTTTGAAAATCACTGGGTTTTCCGTGGGGCGACCGAGAGAGAGAGAGATTGGGGGAGAAGAGAAAGAACTTGCCGAGTCTCGATGAATCTTCCGTGAAATCGGGGGAGCGTTGGTTTCCTCTCCCCGATGTAAGTTAAAAGCAGTTTTCTGTGATTCCAGCCACAGATTCCAATCCCAGAATCTGACGCACGTGGCTTCCTTCAGAATGGCTTCCCGCTGCTGCGGGAACACTCTCTCGTGGTGCATCTTCTTGGTGCGTCTGAGGGGCTGTCCCCCCGAGACTCTCCTTTATACTTCCTCACGGGGTCACAGGTGTCAATCAGGTTGGGATGATGCAATCTCTCTCTCAACCAGCCCACCTTGCCCAAGAGCTTTTCACGTGGTCTCCATGAGACAATAGTCGCTGTTGTCTTTATTCTGTATCCCTGGTGGGACCTGCAATTTGGCACATTTCTCTCTCTCTCTCTCTCTCTCTCTCCTACTGGGTCTACTGACCCCCCCCCCCCTTTCGACGGGTGCTCTTGCGATTCTCACAAAGGAGGGGGCTGGGATCATAACATTACATCCTCAAAGAATTCAATCAGGCTCATAAGGCACGGCCTGCCTTTGACAAAGCCATGCTGACTATCCCTAATCAGATTGTGTTTCTCCAATGCTCATAAGTCCTGCCTCTCAGGATCTTCAACTACTTGCCCACCACTGAAGTTAGACTTACTGGTCTATGAGTTCCTGGGTTATCTCTACTCCCTTTTTTGATGCTACTTCACTTTTTAAATATACAATATTTCTGTTTTTGCACTTCTTTAAATAATCTATTCAATATATGTAGTTGATTTCCTTGTTTATTATTTTTTTCTCTCTGCTAGATTGTTTATTGCATGGAACTGCTGCTGCTAAGTTAACAAATTTCACATTACATGCCGGTGATAAGTAACCTGATACTGATTGTGAACATTTGCAATCCTCCAATCCTCCGGTATTTCTCCCATCCTTATTGATGACGCAAAGATCATTGCAAGAGGCTCTGCCATCTCCTCCCTCGCTTCCCACAGCAGCCTAGGGTATATCTTATGCTTATCTAAGTTAATGCTTTTCTAGAGCTCCAGCACATCCTCTTTCTTGACGTCTATATGCTCAAGCTTTTCAGTCCACTGTAAGTCATCCCCACAATTGCCAAGGTCTTTTTCCCAGGTGAATACTGAAGTAAAGTAATCATTAAGTACCTCTGCTACCTCCTCTGACTCCCTGCACACATTTCCACTATCTCTGTTGATTGGTGCTATTCTCACACAGCTCATCCTCTTGCTTTTCACATACTTGTGGAATGCCTTGGCCTTTTTCTTAATTCTGCTCACCAAGGACTCCTCATGGCCCCCTATGGCTCTCCTAATTCTATTCTCATGCTCCTTCCTAACAACCTGGTAATTTTCTAGAGCTCCAACAGTACCTAGTTTTTTGAACCTTTCGTAAGCTTTTCATTTCTTCTTAACTAGATTTTCTACATCCTTTGTACATCATGGTTCTTTAACCCTACCATCCTTTCCCTGCCTCAGTGGAACATACCTATGCTGAACACATTTCTGCTGTGCGTTTCATTGAGAACATCTGCTCCCAATTTATGCTCCCAAGTTTCTGCCAAACAGCATCATATTCCCCCCTATCCCAATTAAATGTTTTCCCAAATTGTCTGCTCCTATTCCTCTCCAGCTCTATGGTGAAAGAGATAGAGTTATGGTCATTACCTCAAAAATGCTCTCCCACTGGGAGGTCTGACACCTGAGCAGGTTCCTTTCCCAATACTAGATCAGTACAGTAAATAAAAAAATTCTCGTTAACATACAAGATGAGATGTTTACCCCATTTCAGACTAATAATGATGAGCAGTGCATGTTTGAGTCCACACATGATGCATGGACACTTCAACAAGACAGCTGTTAGAAGTTTTCGGATTGCTGCCCATTAAGAGCTATTGCTACCAGTAAGGACTGATAGTGGAGTAAATTGGCAAAGGGCATAATTAATACTTTCCAGCATCTGTAATTAAGAAAACACATGATAATGCTGTGTATAAGCACAAGAGATTCTGCAGTTTCTGGAAATCTTCAGATAGCCATGAAATACAGAAAAATTAAAGTTATAATTGAAAGAAAAGATATCAACACCCCTGCATGAAAAGAAAGAGAAACAAAATCAAGCAAACCCCAAACCTCCTCCCTTGCATAAAACTAATGTCACCCACCAGGAAAAAAAGTGACAATAACTTCAAACACGCTTTCTTGCACACAAAAATCTAGCAAGTTGCCCACACAAGGAAACAGCAACAAGAACATCAACCCCCAAACCCCCAGCCCTCAAATTGGCAGCAAGAATGGACGAAAACATGAAAAAAAAATGTGGATTTGGAAGGGGCCAATATGAGCTCCAATCCAATCCATAAATCTCAAAATTTTGATCACATCTGAGAGCAACCTCTTGAACTCAGCAGCCTTTCAGAGGGGAGGGGGCCCTCGAACCCAGTGGCTCCTCCTATTGGAGGAACTAAGCCAGTCAGTGTGTGTGGATAATGCTGTGCATCTGCTTATGTCTTCACTTCAGTTTTGTATTGAATATCAGATTTATTGTTAATTTATATAATCTGTTAACTTTTATGGGTAAGAAACCCAAATACAGATAGGAACAACTTGGCCATAGAAACTTGGAGGCAGGGTTAGATAGATTGCATTGCAGATAAATGTTTCAGCTTGTTGGCACTTTTCTGATGGAGAATGGAGGAAGGCATATTTTGTTAAGAAAAGGACCACAAACTCTGCCCATTGTAAGATATTTGTGGAGGTTTGGTATTATTTGGAGGTATATTTTGATGATGGTAAACTGATCACTGAAATATTGCATAAGTCAGTGTTTGTTATTCAGAGCAGAGGAGGAGAGGAATTTCTGATGTGTTCATGTGAATTTTCTTGATCAGAATATGGCTCATTCAACAAGAAGATACTGCTGAAATTAGTTCAAGGGTAAAATGCAGCAGATGTTGGAAATCTAAAGTTTAGCACAAAATATTGGAAGTACTAAGCAGCTCAGGTTGTATGTGTGGAGCAAGGAAATGTTGATGTTTCAAATTAATATCCTTCAATTGACAGATAGTGGTTGAGAATCTCAGGAACGCTGGTCAGATCATGGCAATGTACTGTCTCTGCCTGTACGCAGAAAGAAAATGAAGCAGTTAGGAATTTTAATGCTTAACAGGAAGACGTCCAATTTCAACAAGTTGACAAAGGTCTGATTGAGGTAAAATCAAATGGAAGGCACACAAGCAGAGGTGTAATGGCATTTAGAGAGGAGATAATTTCATATACAGTTGAGGTAGATTCCTATAAGAGGGAAGAGGAGAATAACCGAAGGTAGAGTATCCCAGCTGGTAAACATTCTCAAGAGCAGGGTATTGAGAAACAAAGGTATGGAGGAAGTTGGCTTTTTGGGCTTGATGCAAAGGAAGACTGGACTGAATCTTAAAAGGAAAAATGAGAAATGAATTCAGTGTATTAGATTGTGAGACAAGATAGCTGATGTTGATGTAAAAGGAAATCCAAAGCTCTTCAATGAGCATTTTGTCAGTAAGAGTCCTATCGGAGGACCTGTGGAGCCAAGTAAAACCAGACTACTGGAAGAACACAGCAGGTCAGGCAGAAACTATGAAGGCAAACAGATGGTCAACATGAGTCTGATGAAGAAAAATATGTTGTTTCTGATGGAAGTTTAAGGCAGGTGCAGGCAATTGTTCACTTGAGCCATATTATCTTTTTTTTGATGACTGGGTAACTTTAAAATCCTTTCAATGTCTTTAGGCATAAGTCAACTTGTGGCTTGTTTTGGGCTTGCAACCCTTGTGGGATAGCTGCTGGTTATGGAGGTCGGCACGTGGCCAAATGGCTAAGGGGGTCTGAAGTTTGCTAGTTCGAGCCTCAGCTGAGGCAGCATGTTGTGTCCTTGAATAAGGCATTTAACCACACGTTGCTCTGCGACGACACCAGTGCCAAGCTGTATCGGCCTAGTGCCCTTCCCTTGGACAACATCGGTAGCATGGAGAGGGGAAACTTGCAGCATGGGCAACTGCCGGTCTTCCATACAACCTTGCCCAGTGCTCAGTTAACATTGAAATCAATGGCTAACCAAAGAAGATGGAGGTTGAGCTTAGCAGCCCTATGGAGCCAGAACAGCCCTGTGACTAGTGATTTCAGGCCGTGAACCAGATCACTGATAAGGATTTTAAGAGGAAGAACTTTTAAGGAGCAACTTGCCAAAGTTTAGTATTGCTGTGAAAAGTGAATTGAGGGCATTCTTTAAGGCTAACACTCATAAAGCATGTGTACAGGTAGCAGCGGCATCTAACTCATATGTGGTAGCTGGCTGAATACTAAAGATATGTGCTGATCAACAGGCTGGAATGTTCATTGAGACATTTAACGTCTCGCTTCTGCAGCCTGAGGTACCCACCTACTTCAAGCAGGCTTCAATTGTACCGGAACCTCAGAAGAACGTGGAAACCTGCCTCAATGACGAATGCCCAGTAGCACTTACATCCACTGTGATGAAGTGCTTTGAGAGGCTGGTTTTGAAACATATCAATGCCTGCCTGAGAAGTAACTTGGATCTGCTCCATTCTGCCTACTGCCATAACAGGTCAACAGCAGTGCAATTTTACTGGCTCTTCACTTAACCCTGGGACATCTGGAATGTGAAAATGCAGACATCTGGATGTTCTTCATTGACTACAGCTCAACATTCAATGCTATCATCCTCTCAAAACTCATCAATCAGATTCTAGTCCTAGGCCTCAATGCATTTTTGTGCAACAGGATCCTTGATTTTCTCACTGGCAGACCCCAGTCAGTTCAGAAGGGTAACATCTCCTCCTCAATCTCCATCAGCACAGGTGCACTACAGGGCTGTGTGCTTCGCCCCCTGCTCTACTCACTTTATACTAATAACTGTGTTGCTAACCACAGCTCTAATGCCATATTTAAGTTTGCCAACAACATCACTATCATAGGCTGAATCAAAGGTGGTGTAAAATCATCATGTAGGAGGGAGATTGAAATCTGATCGAGTGGTGCCACATCAACTTCTCACTCATTGTCAGCAAAACTAAAGAGATGATTATTGACTTTAGAAGGAAGAAACCAGAGGTTCATGGACCAATCCTTATCAGGGAATCAGAGGTGGAGAAGGTCGGCAACCTTAATGTCCTCAGCATTATCATTTCAGAGGAACTGCATCGGCCCAGTACATGTCATAACAAAGGAAACAAAACAGCACCTCTACTTTCTTAGAAGTTTGCGGAGATTCAGCGTGTCATCTAAAACTGACAAACTTCGAGAGATGTGTGGTGGAGCGTAAATTGATTGGTTGCATTGCAGTCTGGTATGGAAACACCAATTTCCTTGTCTGGAAAAACCTACAAAAAGTAGTGAATATAGCCAAGTCCATCACTGGTGAAGCCATCTGTAAGGATCCCCACCGTCCAGGCCATGCTCTCTTTTTGCTGCAGCTATTGGAGCTTCAGGACTCTTAGTACCAGGTTCAGAAACAGTTATTACTCCTCAATCATCAGGCTCTTGCACCAGAGGGATAACTTCGCTCAACTTCACTTGTCCAATCACTGAACTGATCCCATAACCTGTGGGCTCACTTTCAAGGACCTTTCATCTCATGTTCTCAGTATTTAATGGTTATTTATTTATTTATTTATTTATTATCATTTCCTTTTTGTTCATTGTATTTGCACATTTGTTGTTTTCCGGCCTAATGGTGAGGTCTTTCATTGATTATGTGATTGCCCGTAAGAAAATGAATCTCAGAGTTGTATATGGTGACATATTTGTATGTTGATAATAAATTAACTTTGAGCTTTGAACTTCGATTTTCTTCGGTATTCTGCAAAATCATAGTATGAAGAGAAACTTGTATTTAAGGTTTGGATTGTCTGCTAAGGATGATGGATGAAGATTCAACATGAAGTTTCTCAGGGAATTGGATAAATCTGAATGAGAAAAAATTGCAATGCTAAGTGAGGAAAAAGCAGGATGATGAGACAAAATGTATTGTTCTTTGATAAGATTGGAAAATGTATTGCAGCAATAATATGCTATGAAAGGGTCTGAAGTCCTGAAGACTAAACATCAAACTACTTAAGTGACTTAGACCCTTTGAAACTACAGTATGCTCATTTTGCACATACATATAAAAATATGCTGAATTTGTAACCTTGTTGCAGAATATTGAAAGTTCATGTGGCCACAGAACGTCAAATCTTTGAAAGGTGACTGATGGTAGCTTTTATTTTTATGTATAATAATACAGATATAGTAGTTTCATTTATTTTTTGATGCTAATATATTTGTTTTCCTTTTATTATCTCATCTCGTCTGGCTTTGCCTATTTTACAGATGGTCTGAATAAGACTGAGAATTTGTTTGGAAAGTTGAGGTCGAGATTGAACAAACACTTATGTTTATAAGATCTCAAAACTACAATCTGATGGAAGTTGTAAAACTTTAAAATACAGCCTGGAAAGGGGTCTGTCCAGTTTGGAAGCAGCCCCTTGACATCCTTAAGCAATACAGAACTAGTTGGCTGTGTTATCGCTCAGTAACTGTGATGGAGTTCACAGACTACATTGTCAAAACAAACCCCTGTCACCAGTTGTTATAAACTTACTTTATTTACTGACTGCTTTTACTGTGATACACTGGGGTATAGTCTCCAACACAACGAATTCCCAAAATTTTTATCTGTAAGAGAGCTTCTTGAGTTTCTGTTCAGTGGTAACTTAATTTTGCATCTAGTTCTCCACTGATAAATCAAATATAGGACTTTTACTGGAGGGCTACCTGAGTAAATGACAAATTGTGTGAATGATTTTATTAAACTCGGTGATGTATCTGTTTCTGCAAAGAAAGTTTATTGTGTTTTATTAAAAAGTTTAATCTATTTAAAAATCTATTAATTGGAATTTAATTCTTAAATAAGCACCATGTGAACAATGAAGATATCATGTTAAGGGTGCTTCAGGTAATATATAAATGTTTAATTGCAATAGGATGTGAAATCGCAGAATTAAATTTTGCTTCCTTTCGAAATAAATTTAATGTCCGTAGATGTTAAATGGGAAAGGTTTGTCAGTCTGAATTCAAGAACCCAAAGGAAAGTGCTACAGTATTCAGAAGAATATATTAGGAAGTTAAGATCCAAGTATACTAAGTTGGTCATGTAGACATTTACCATAAAACTGCAGCATTAAGCTTCTCTGCTGCAGAGTTTATCAGCAAATTTCCTCCTATATTTTCCTCAATTGCCTTTTAATTGTAGTAGCCTAGTGATTCTTCCAACTAAGTAAATGATTCTTAAGATGAATTTGAATAATATTAGTACCTTTTACATGTTTTAATCAGTTCTGTTTGCAGCATGAATATAATGTAAAGTATAAAATATTTAGAAATATTGTGTGGGGAAGATCTGTTTTGAATTAGAGTTAACTGATTAAACAGTTTTTAATTTGACAGCATGTCATGAAATTTAACAAGAAAACTGCAAAGCACTGTATGAGAAGCTGCCAATCATCAGTGGAAGAAAGTTTCCAAAGTTTAGTCTACTATGTGGTGTGGATCATAATTTTGGTTCCATTGTTCTCATAGGCATTCTTATCCAATTACATTCATTGTATAGTCATAAAATTATCAGTCTGTAATCAATGTCTACGATTTTGTTCCTTTTATTTGTTTTCATTTCATCACTAATTTTTGAAGGTTTTTGACCACTTTTGAATGAGAATGACATTGATTTTAATTCATTTATAGAGTATAGTAAATGCTGTCAATTGCATTTTCCCAATGGCCTTTGACAAGGTGGTCCTGAACATAACCTTGAACTACCCCGGACCCTATAGGTCAGGTTTTCTCATGTTAGTGTCAGGTAGTGACTTCCAGGAATCTAATAAAGCCTTGTCAAAGTCTGAATAGGATGTGACTTGGAGGTTGTGACGTTTCCATATGTTTGTTGGCCTTGTCCCTTTCAGTAACACAGCTCAAGAGTTTAATAGGTGCTGTCAAAAAGCTTTGGCAGATGCTGTAGTATAACTGGTAGTCTTCACTTTTATTTGCATTCCTAGCTTTCTGAGAATTAGCAGGAATTATTTTGATGTACAGTTATTCATCATTCTTCAGTCTACTTGATATTATAGATACTTCAGTCACCAGCTCTGCCTTGTTTACTGGGTTTAGGATAAGATTTTTAAATATATGGAATGGTTCTTGTTACTACTGATGAAAATCAGTTTAAAAGGAGCCAAGGACATTCTTCTTGTATTAATAATGCACTTTTCATATTATATACTGGCAAGGTTTCATGTACTGTGGAAATGAACCCAAAGCATTCCTTAAGGCTGGCACACATGAAACATGTGAGCACATATAAAACATATTGTGTGTAAGCAATGACTGTTGTTTTTCTTTTTATGTGGTTTACTGGAAAATCGTAACATCTCTAAACATATGGTTAAATTCTGCTCACAGCTAGCCTCTCGGTTTGTCTATCTTAATTTGTCTGTTGGAGATGGGTGATTTTTAAAAATTTATGTAACAAAGCAAAAGTGGAGACGTGAAGATGACCTTGTGTTACCAGAGTGTGAAATATTTGCGGTCGATCTTGTTTGCTTGGTAATTAACATGTATGAATAAACTGCTGTGGTTGGCAATGGATGGCTATAATTTACTTGTGTTCCTGCTTGCTCCCTCAGGAGTACAGGATTAAACTAAAAACAATCATCAAAAATGTGCAGTATCTTTGATTGTTAATTTACTAATTGTTTTCAAAAACTGACACTCAGTCTGGGACTTCAACTTTTGGGCTGTAATTCAGTTCTGTCATTTGAGTATAAAGACACTTGTGTACTTGTGCTAAAAGAATTGTAATAGATGTTATTGTAGATGATTTCTAAAGAAATAATACTGGTAACCGTGTTTACAGATGACTGATTTATTGTTGTTTTACCAATCAACTTATAGCAATGGTTACCAGTAGCTTGGGCTTTTATTAAATTCTGGAGAAAGGGTTGGGGGTGTAAAGGGGCAGGGTGTTGATATGTGAGCATGATTTTGTTGTTACACCACTCTTTAATGATCTGCTCTCTTTTTCCCACAAGTGGAACTACAATAATAAGTGAAAAACAAAATAGTTAATTTGGTAGTAATGGGTGATATTGGTTAAAACTTAGAGGCATGAATTTGTTTTCTGGAGAACCTGTTAACATACTTGTTTTTGTATACTGCAGCCAAGTGAAAGTAGTTTATCCTTTTACCCTGTGTAATCCTTCTGCTAAAACGAATGTGTGTTGTGACTTGACTCTAAACGATGCCAGAGGATTTGAGCTTTTTCTGTTGCTGCATTACTTTGACTCATGTTGATGGCTGTTGCCTGATGGATAGTTTGTGCTTTATGCTGCTGAGGAACAGCGAGCTACTGTCTGCCTATAGGTTGGCGGGGAAAATGTCACTCAGTTAGGACAGTGCCTTTTGCAACCCTGTGTTCCTCTGGAGACTTAAAATCTGCCAACTTTGTACAAATTCTCCGAATTGGCTGCGTATTTCCTTGACATTTTAAAAAGAAAGCAGTGCATGCAGGCAATTACAAAATAGCCATCAGTTAAATATAATATTTTCAATTACTTAATGTATTTCATATTTATTCACAGGTCTGTATGAATTGTTGGCTTCCTTGCCAGCCCAGCTGCAGTCACATGTGAACAGCCAGGAAGATCTGACCTTCCTACGGGATATGTTTGGTGAAAAAAGCCTTCATTCATTAGTGAAGGTAACCACAGTACAATCTAACCAAGAAAGCAGATGAAAAAATGTTTTGGATATAAGCTGGTCAATTGACAACTAAGTTAATCAGACAAGTAGCTTTTTATTCCACTGGGTTTATGATGAACATTGCTTGAGTACATAAATGGAGCAGTGAAAATCAAAAAACTGCACATGTCAGAAATCTGAAATGAAAATTGAAAGGGTTGGCAGCACTGGAGGAGAGTCAGTATCTGTAGGCAGGAAATCAGGGTTAAAGTTTAAAGCTGTAGAAAGAATAGGGGTCTTTGATTTCAAGCATTGTTTCTCTTTGCATTGTCTTCTGTTCTTATTAAAGGATTTGCATCCCAAATTGAATAAACTGATAATTGATGTGCAATATTAATCAAGAAATGGCATATTTCATTGAGGCGATAACTGGTGTGTAGAATTAATTAAGCCAGGCTTTTCCCTGTGTTGGATTCAGTTCATTGAGGAGATATATAAAAAATTAATGAAATTATTGAGAATTTGCACCTTAATTTCTCCCAGCAGCAATGAACTGTTTGTGATCAAGAGGTCGTCTTCACCTTCTTTCAAACCCCTCTGAGGCAGCTATTTAGAAGGTCTACAAGTAAAAGAACATTTGGACTTCAACCTGATTTTTGCCTGTGCTCATATAAATGCACTTTCCCTCTCTGCACTTCCCAAGGCAATGTGGGCTAAATAGAAAACCTCGCCAACTAAATGGTTTGAACTTAGTGTAGCTGTAATTATCTGACCATATGGCTTTGTCGAGAGAGTACATATTTTTATGCTAATTTTTGTTCAGTAATTTGAAAAATAGCTTGCATGACCAAGGATACCCCATATAAGTAGGAGTGCCCAAAAATCAAAGTGATAAAAGCTTGCTGTTGAATTTCCTTTCACAAAGCCCAAGTCTCTTCCACTCACTACATCCTCTCCCTCAAACTCCATCCAGCTTATTTCCGTTTTTGTTTGAATATTAATGGTCTGGTTAGGTTTTGTGAATTGAGAATGCTCCAACACTGATTGTGGACATTCATTTAATTACCAATGAATTCAGTAATTTGTAAATCAAAGGCTTCTGTTTTTATGATACAATTAGTAAATATAAAATTGACAGCACAATGTGAAATTCAAGTCAAGTCAAGTCAACTTTTGTTGTCATTTCGACCACAACTGCTGGTACAGTGCATAGTAAAAATGAGACAACGTTTTTCAGGACCATGGTTTACATGACACAGTACAAAAAACTAGACTGAACTACATAATAATAAAAAAACACAGAGAAAGCTATACTAGACTACAGACCTACACTGGACTGCATAAAGTGCATAAGAACAGTGCAGGCATTACAATAAATAATAAACAGGACAGTAGGGTGTGAGATGTCAGTCCAGGCTTTGGGTATTGAGGAGTCTGATAGCTTGGGGGAAGAAACTGTTATATAGTCTGGTCGAAAGAGTCCGAATGCTTCAGAGCCTTTTCCCAGACGGCAGGAAGGAGAAGAGAAAGAGGGAAATTGTTACTAAAATCACTTTCATTTAGCATGAATGACACTGACCCTAGTAAATAACAATTGATTCTGCACCATCAGACACTCATTTAGAAAAATCCTACGCTACTTACATTTTATTCACCCCACATTCTCACAAACTTCCTCTATTTTCTACTGTATAAGTGCAGATGAAGCACAGTTAACAGTAGCTATTTAAGCTTTGGGATGTGGAAGGAAACAGGAGCTTTCAGAGGAACCTTTGTAATGCCAAGGAGAATATGTAAATTGCACTGACATCAGCATAGGTCCGACATGAACACAAGACATGAATCTGGGCCACTTGAGCTATGGAGCTTTGTCATTGTGTTCTGCCCATAAAAGTTTGTAACAGTTTATTCTTTAAGGGTCCTTTTGATGAAACTATGTACTTCTCCATTAGTTTAAATCTACATTGGAATAACAATATAATTTTATGGTCTCTGGAATTGTGTCTCGTGATTTGATTCACAAGTGCAATATAAATTATAACCAGAAGATGGGGTAAGAGTCAAATAGAATACATTGAATTACAATTGTGTGGAAAGAATCTTATGAAAGCTTCAATACAACAATGATCTCTTACCAAATTGCTTGAAATTGGTTTATGGTAACAGATTGAGATTTCAACAAGTGCTCATCTCATGGATTGTATACGTTTTACTTTATTCATGTTATGATTTTGTATTCTTGTGAGTAATCAGGGATGAAACACAGTCTGTCCCCAACACAATCAATGCCTATGTGCTAAAGGATGTGGCATAAGTTAGTGCAGAAGCCACTTTAGTAGTCTGTATGAATAAATACAAGTGGAGGCAGAAGGAAATTTGGAAGGAATTTGATGTATGTATTTCAAAGTGTTAAGGGAAACAGCTTCATTAGATTTAATTTTTCACAAACAATTTCCAAATGGTGCAGAGAAAAAGATTACATAGAATATAGAACAGTGGCACAGCATCTCTTTTGGTATCACTTCTCCAGCAATGTTCTTTCATGACCAGTATTACTTATTTCTTAACATTGTTCTAAAATCAAAGAAAAGCTTATACTTGATTTCCAATATGGCACGAATTTTCTCTCTCAACTATTTACAGAATTTGTGGAAACTTGTAGTTATTGATAAAGGTGGAATTTTTAATGACTATCTGACTAGACCATGTTAATTCCTGTTGGTATTTTCTGTTCATTTTCTTGAATATTTTGAAATTCCACTGTTGGGCAATTTTTTACTAGTTTATAGCATACAACAGAAATATTTTTATTCAGAGGTGAGGAGAAAAGCACAAGAAATTTTCCAAGTAGAAAAGAATTGCATTTAAAAGTAGTATATTTGTAAACAGTGTGTAAAATGGCCTAATTCATTAAAGCTGTCATCAACCATACTTAATCAATAATTATTATTGAGTCACATTTACTCTGGTGGGAAATATCAGAGCATAAAGCTTTTTTTAATATCCCTTGTACATGAGTTTTGAAGAATGAATTTATTGAAGTTGTATTATGATTATTTTTCATATCTATTTGTGCTTTTCTATGTCTATTACTCAATACTTTTAGTTTCAGCTCACTTTAACCCATAGTTTTTTCCTGTATTTCTGTATTATAAAATGGAAATTAGCCCCATCTACCTTCACTCCTTCAGCACAGATCAACCTTCATGCTATATGTTGTGGAATAAATTTTTTCAGGGAATACAACATAAATGTGATAAATATAGAGATATATTAGAAAGCTATGTCGAAAAGAATTTGGATGTGATGATGCTGTTTTTGGCTTCCCAATCAATGTTTAGGATTTTATGTGTATTAAAGAACTTTAGGTCAGAGAGAATTTCTGAGAAAGGTTCACCTGAGTATTGAAGAACAGAAGTACAAGTTGATGATTCAGCAGGCCTTGCATTGGAAGAGCTGCTTGCAGTAAATTATTTATAATAAACCGTTTGAGAAAACTGCTAAGAGGTGTTACAATATTCAGAAGTTTGGAGAGGTTTGTTTTTTTGCAAAGACCATGTAGTCACCAGTTGTATTTTGGAGGAGTGAGTGGTGGCAGATGTTTCAAAAGTAGGAAGGAAATAGGATCTTCTAGAAATTAATTTTTAACGTGCCATCAAGCAGAGTTCTTTATTGGTTAGTTTATCTGGGATGAAAGTCAAAAAAAAATTAATCAGATCCTGGCAATCTGGAAGAAAACCAGAAAATTCAGGCAAAACTCAGCAAGTCAGGCAGGAACTGTGGAAAGAAATAATGTTTTATCTTACGCAGTGCTAAATGTTGACAGTTCCTCCTACAGATGCTGCCTCATCTAGTGATCTTTTCTAGGATTTTGTATTTTTGTTTCAGCTTATCTGAGATCTTAGTTTATTTTATCGACTCTGAGACCTTTAGGCCATAATCAGTTGCACAGGCAGATAGCACAACTGAATGCAAGTCCTAAACTGTCCTCAAGTTAGATCTTAAGTTAATATTATCAATAGTGTAGAAGGAAATTACTGATAAAATGCAAAGGGACTGGACTTCTGTACATTTGGAAAGGCAGGGATCATAAGTATGGTTTGTCTAGGAGAATTCCTGCTTCACTAATTTGATTGAGTTTTCTGAGGAGGCTCCTGAGAAGGCAGCAGTTGTTGTCAAATGCTTTACTGCTGTTGACATAGACAAGATCCTGCATGGTGGATTGGCCCAGAAGCTTTAGGCACACTGAATCAAAGGTGAGCCAATGTATTAGATCCAAAATTGGTTTGGCAATAGGAAGCAGAGGGCAATGATTGAAGGATGTAGTTCTGATTGGAGATCTGTGATTGGTGATGTTCTAAAGGGATCTATGCTGAAATCTCAAGCAACACACACACAATAGGCAGCATCTATAGGAAGAAGCACAGTCGATCTTTCGGGCCAAGACCCTTTGTCAGGACTAACTGGAAGAAGAGATAGTAAGAGATTTGAAAGAGGGAGGGGGAAATCCGAAATGATAGGAGAAGGCAGGAGGGGGAGGGATGAAGCTAAGAGCTGGAAAATTGATTGGCAAAAGGGATACAGAGCTGGAGAAGGGGAGGATATGGGACGGGTGGAAGCTCTGTAGTTTGTTATGTGTAATAATAACGGATGACAATGTAGGGGTATAATTTTTAAATTAATAGATAACATGAAGGCAGTATTGTTGATAATGAAAAAGGTTCTCTGAGGCTGCAGCAAATAATGACTGGATGGAAAGTTGAACAGAACATTGGAAAATGGAATTTAATGTCATAACGTGTGATGTGATGCACTTTTGAGAAGTCAAGTAAGGGTAAGGCACATATAGTTATTGAAACTGACTAAACTGAGCCACACTAAAGCTCTGACTAGAAGCTAAAACAAATTTTTATTCAATACCACAGATCTTCTGGAAGGAATCTAAAATTGTCTCCCAACATGTTTTATACTTTTTTAAATATGAAGATAACAATAACTATTATCATCTACCTCAACATTTTGAATATGATCAGTTTTAATGCAGAATTACATATTTACATGGTTGCACATCCCAGCTAGCAGCACTCTTTGAATATTTTAATACTAATAGCTTGTCCAAGGGCACCTCAGCTCAAACTCCAGACACCCAAAGTATATCTCATTTGTTGCAATGTTGAGAGATGGTTCTCCAAATATACAACTAGCCAGAATAATAAGTGACAAAACAGACTGTCACAGTATGTGCACTAAATGGCAGGGATACACCTTTAACAATATGTTAGTCCAGGAGATGCCACTGATCTCATTCTGAGATTTTCATTGACCACTAATTAACATTCATTTATTATCTTCCCCTGCATATTTTCAATGGTACAGAATCAGAATGTCCCACAACCAATGATCGGTTTCAAAAGCCTTAGCATACCAGTTATCATTAAATAGTAAACAGGTTTTATTACCCAAATATTGATTCTCATTTTAATTAATTAGAATCTGCTCTCCATAATTTCATAACTCTAGAATACGGTAGCGTAGTAGTTAGTGAGTCGCTATTACTGCCCAGGGCATTAAAGTTTGCTGTTCTATATGTAAGTAAGGAGATTTTATATGTCCTCCCATGGAATGCATGGGTTTTCTCTGAGTGCTGCAGTTTCTTCCCACAGTCCAAAGACTTACTAGGTAGGTTAATTGGTCACTGTAAATTGTCCCATGATTAGATTCGGGTTAAATCACAGTTGCTGGGTGACACGTCTGGAAGGACCTATTTTGTGCTCTATATTGAAATTTTTAAAAAAACAAAAAATTAAAAAAAAACTCTGAAGACAGTAAATTGTAGGGCCCAAAACCAAGTTGATGAGCAGAGATACAGGTAGGTCCAAATCTATTCTCATTCTCAAATCATTTTTTTATCACCCACTCCTTAAAAAATAACTGGCAACTGCTTGTTTTCTGGAAAAACTGAGTTTTCCAAATTCCTGAATATTGTATCACTTCTGTTATCCTTACCCAGTTTCCTTAGGCTGTTCATAAGAGAAAAGAAAGAATACTTAATGGTGAAAAGGTCTTTCAACTGGGGCGAAATCCTGGAATCCCAACCCAGCAGTGTTCTGACAGGACCTTTGTCAGGAATGCTGTTATTCAAATTGGCAGGTTGTTCAGCACTACTTTCTGAAGGGCAGTTTGGCCTTGTCAGTAAATGTTGACATTACCTGTAATGCCCTCACTCCATCCATGAATCTGGTTTTTCCTAAAGCTTTAGATATTCCTATATCATAGACAAATTACTAGAAGAAACAGCTTTGCTGAACCTTTCATTTCTGTGATTCCTTCAATTTACAATCTCTCTTGGTAGACTTCTCCAGACGAGTAGGATGTGTGGGAACATGGGGACTAGACTGAATTCAAAACCGATATTTTCAGTAGTAGACAGAATAGTGGTAGATGGTTGTTTTTTGGACTGGAGGTCTGTGACCAGTGGCATATCACATATGTGAGAGCCAGGTCTTCAGTGGTTTGTGTTGCAAAGCAACACATTTCACATCATATAAGAGTGATAATAAACCTGATTCTGGTGTACTGCAAGTGATTTGGATGAAGATGCAGCTTGGCTGATTAGTAAGCTCAAAAATAACAAAAACAAAATTTGCAGAGCTGGGGATAGAGGGGAAGTTTGTCAAAAAATCAGCAGGATATAGACAAATTAGAAATGTGGACAAATGCCATTAAATCCAGGCAAGTGTGGGGCATTGCACTTTAGAAAATGTAAGGAAAGTATACAGTAAATAGCAGAACCCTTAGGAGCATTGATGTATACAGGCAGTCCCCGGATTACATACGTTTCGTTCCTGAGTCCATCTTTAAGTCAGATTTGTATGTAAGTCGGAACAAGTATATCTGGTATTATTTAGTGTCAGTTATTCAAACGCTTATTTTAGTATGTAGTATATATTTTACCTTTATGCATTTAAAACACTTAAGAAATGTATGTATTCCAATAATTAAACCACTGCGTTGCTTAGTAATAATTGTAGCTTTCATCGGGGCAGGGCCTTTCACATGCTCAATTATTCTCACTTTATCCGTTATCCTTTAAAATTGTTCTGATCGTTGACCAACTGTAGCCTAACACTTTTCCAATGACTGATGACATTTCACCTCTTTCCAAATGCTTTATTATTTCCACTTTATTTTCAATCGCAATCGCTTCCCGTCAATGGAACAGAAACACTGTGGTCGGTGGGTCCCAAGCTGCGCTGGGTCCTAAGGACCAGCGCACTGAATTCCCCAGGTCCTAAACTGCACCGCACTGAGACAGGTTAAGTGGAACAAGTGGGGGCTGTGTTGGGTTTGGGTATTTGATCCACCACAATATTCCGCGTGGGAATTTAAACTGGAGGTGGCAGTGTTTTTTTTACGAGGTCGAGTCGCGAGCTCAACATCAAGCTTGCATGGATGGTACGGGAGTCACTGGATCGACATCAACCCGGCACGGGAGCGGTCTGTCGCTAAATTGAACTCTGGAACCTTTGTTCTTGAGCCCAGTGCTGATCTCACTGCGCAACCAGCCGACTGGAATTGGGGGTGGGGTGGGCACGGGGTCAGGGTGAATCTTACTAAGAAAAATTTAAGCCAAATACCAAGTTAAACACTCAACACAGTGACAGTGGCAACGACTTAAAATGGTGGATGGCATTGCGATTTGACTTAAAATGGCAGACGGCGTTCTCCTTCCTCTGTTCGTAAGTGCGAGTTGTCAGTAAGTCGGATGTTCGTAAATCGGGGACTACTTGTAAAGGTATAGTTTTGTCCAGGTGTCTATGTCCCTGAAAGCGGCAATTCAAGTTTACAGGGTAATAAAGAAGGAGGGTTGGATGAGGCTTTGAGTATGAAAGTCAGGAATTCATGTTGCAGCTGCATTAAAATGTATGCCTCAGACTTTAGATACAGCATTGAGTCACATCATCTGCAGAAATTCTCTGATAATTCAGCAAAAGGTGGTTGTATTAAAGGGAGGACAGGAGGATGAATACAGGGCCCTGGTAGAGTGCTTTGTCAAATGGTGAAAGCTGAATCATCTGCAGCTCAACAGGAGTAAGACAAAGGAGATGGTGATGGATTGCAGGAAAACTAAGCCTCCCTCTTATTATTGATGGTGATGACATGGATGTGATGAGGACCTACAAGTACCTGGGGGTGCACCTGGATGACAGATTTGAGTGGAGCACCAACACAGAGGCTGTGTACAAGGAGGGCCAGAGTCACCTTTGCTTCCTGAAGAGACTGAGATTCTTTGGAGTATGCAGGCCTCTCTTCTTCACATGTTCTACCAGTTTGTTGTCACCAGTACAGTCTTTTATGTGGCAGTGTGTTGGGGCAATGGCATCAGGCTCAATAAACTGATTAGAAAGGCTGGTTCTGTTATAGGAGTCAAACTGGACACACTGGAAGCTGTGATAGAACAAAGGGCCCTACCGAGAATCCTGGCCATCTGGGCAATGTTTCACAGCCTCTGCATGCCATCATAGCTGAACAGAGAAACACTTTTAGTAATAGGCTAAGTCAACTGTGTTGCTCCAAAGAGCGCTATATGAGGTCATTCTTACCCTCGGCCATTAGGCTCTATAATGATTCAACCTTTAGCCGGAGATGACCCCCTTCTATTAGACTGTTTGAAGTAACTTATTTTTTAATCTTTCTTACTTCTCTTGTATGTCTGTGCACTTGTAATACTACTGTGATACTAATTTCCTTTGGGATCAATAAAATATCTATATATCGAAGCGACATACACAAAATGCTGGAGGAACTCAGCAGGCCAGGCCGCATTTATAGAAAAGAGTACAATCGACATTTTGGGCCGAGACCCTTCATCAGGAAGGTCTAGCTGTATAAACTTTGATTAGGCCTCGTTTGGAATAATATGTGCTTTTCCAGTTGTCACATTACAGGAACGATGTGGTGGCTTTGGAAAAGTGGAGGTGAGATTTAGCAGAATGTTACCTGCATTAGAGAATATTAACGCTGAAGAGAGATTGGACAAGCTTGGATTGTTTTTTTTGTGGAGCGTCAGAGGCTGAGGCGTGATGTGACTGAAGTGCTATAAAGCTATGAGAGGTAGAGGTAAGGTCGGTAGTCAGTGTTTGTGCCAAGGTGCTAATGTCAGATACCAGAAGGCAGAGTTTTCAGGTAAGAAGGGGAATGTTTAAAGGAGATTTTTGATGCAAGTCTTTTAAAGAATGACAGGTGCATGGAGTGTGCTGCTAGAGGAAGTGATGGAAGCATCTTAACTGGTTGCATCACTCGTTGATATGGAGGCACCAGAGCACTGAATCAGGAAAAAATGCTGCAGCTAATTTCAGCCAGCTAAAACTTAAATTCAGCTGGCTCCCTCATAGGCATTAGCCTCCCACCTTTGAGGAAGGCGACATCTCAAAAAGGCAGTAAACATTGTTAAGCATCGTCACCGCCCAGGACATGCCCTCTTCTCATTAGTACCATCAGGGAGGAGGTACAGGAGCCTGAAGACACACACTCAACTTTAAGAACTGCTTCTTCCCCTCCACCATCAAGTTCCCCTTTTTCTCTACTTATTTATTTTTTACGTATTTCTTATTGTAACTTGCAGTTTTTTATATATCGCACTGTACTGCTGCCACAAAACAGCAAATTTCACATTTGTCAGTGATAAAAAAACCTGATACTGATTTAAACATTTAGACAAGGGCAAGAACAAGTAGTGAATGGGGTGATATAGATCATGTGAAGGCAGGTGGGATTAATTTGGTATTATGGTCAAAGAGCCTGTTTTATGTTCAGAAAAATTATCAAAATACTACTTGGATGTGTTTGGTAGAATTATTCTACTTGATTTGAATAATGTAGTTTTTCCTTCAAAGATCTCAAATTCTGCACCCAAAGACAGCCCCTGCATCAACCTACATCTATTCCCCACTCCCCTCCACTTCTCCCCGGGCAAAATTCTGTGAATGTGAGTATGCATGTTCTCTCTGTGACAGTGCGGGTTTTCACTGAACACTCCAGTTTCCTACCAAGTCCTAAGAGTGTGCTGGTAGGTTGGTTCACCACTGTAACTTGTGTCTTAATGTCAAAAGAATCAAAAGTGGGTTGATGGGCACGTAGGAAAGAATAGTTTGCAAGTTTACAGGGAAACGAAAGGAGACAGAATGGGATTGATGGAATTACTCTTTTGGGAGCTCTGGATGGACCTCAGGAGTTGAATGGCTACCACCTATGTTGTAAAAGTAAGAAAGAAAATCGGTTAAATAACAAAACTGAATGAGCATACTTTGAACAATACACTGCTTGCCTCTCTTCTTGCAAGGTGATTGTTGACCTCAATGACAGAAAATATTTCACATAGCTGTTTTTCAGCTGCAACAACTGAAAAGGCATTTCTTCACATCTTGAAATCTGAGATTGATCCAAGAGCCCAGGTCACTCACTTGGGCTGCCAAAGACATTAACACCTGACTGCATGATGAACTGATCTGCAAATTTTGTGGATTTAAAATTGGTGCAAGTACAATATTATAAGATTTATGAAAACCACCTGATATACTCAGAAACATGAAAAATATTTGAAGAGCCAGCTAACCTTTGTACCTAGGATCTGTAGTTAGTGTTTCATGAAATCTTTTTGAATTGATTTTTTTTTAAATGTGCTTTTCCAAACTGCTTGAGCACAGAATGATTACTGTTTCTGACAAGGGTCATCTATCACAGCTTCAGGTTTTTCTTGTGCAGTATACTATTCCAATTTTAAAGTATAAGTATTTCTCAAGAAGGTTTGAAAGACATCTTAGGGCATTTCTTTTGCTAATATTTGGGTCTATTTAGTTATTTGTTCCGGTCTGTGTAATCTGGATGCATAATGACTGTTGACTCGTGTAGTTGCTTTATGTATCACAGCAGTCTGGAGTCCTGTCTACCCTTGATTAATCCAGTCACTTCAATGATATTTCCAGCTTAAAATAAAACAGTAATTTGTTCCAGGACAAATTTAATTGTACCTCAGTTTAGACAGGAGATCAAATCCCAAATTGCAGACTATAAACTTTGTGTGTGTGTGTATGTGTGTGTGTGAGTGAGAATAATCCACAATTTCATGAACATCACTGCTACATTAATTTTAATTGCAATTTAAGTGCAATTTCTTTTAGCTTGTTACGAATGCAAATTGATCAGAAGATATTGAAACTGAAACATGTATTGCAAAGGTTATAATACAGTCAGTGTGTTTAAACTCTTGTAGTTATGGCTGTATACTTATCTCTGAGTGTTCATTAATTGTTTTTTATTTCTAATGGTTGCTGGAAAAAATAATCAGAGTTTTTGTTTTTTAACAGTATGTTACATTCTACTAATATTAAGTCATAAAATAAAAGAGGCAGAAGTGCACTGCCTGGAGCAGTATGTACAGGTTATAACATTGGGTCACCTTTTGGAATCATAGAGAATGAAAAACATAGACTGCAAAAGCAACAACAGAAAATGGTGAAAACATTCAGCAGGTTAGGCAGCATTTGTGGTAGAGTTCCTGTCTCAGATACGGAAGTGCTGTAGTTTTTGATGGACTTTAGCTCAGGGCTTTTGTGGGGGAGGGGCTTTTGCTATTGCTTGCATGGTGGAGGTGGGGGTTCTGCTGGCACAGGTTGGGGTAGGGGAGGGTCAGTGCTTGTGCGTGAGAGGGGCTGGGGGGCTTTGGGGTTCTGATGTTTATATCATTCGTTTTTTGGGGGTGCCTTGTTTCGTGGATGTCTGTGAATAGTAGGAATTTCAGGTTGTATACTATTTACATTCTCTGATATTAAATTGAACTGGCAAAGAAAGCAGAAGTTTATTTCCAAGATGCAGAGAAGAAAGTGTGGAAAGTCAATAGGTAACAGGTTGATATATAGGGTTAGGTTAGGGTTACTGTTGTTAAAGAGGCACTTCAAGAATAATAAAGAGTGTAATTTTTTTCAAATAGCATATCAGCGCATGCTGATGGTAGCAAGATAAAATTCCTGAGCTAATCGACTTTTTCCCAGTTCTGAAGAAAGACTTTCCACATGAAACGTTGCCATTATTTCTTTTCTCACAGATTCTGCCTGACCTTAGATGTTTCCAGTGTTTAATTCGCATTTCAACTTCAGTTAAAAACGTATATTGTAAAAATCAATCAAATTCTTTCTTTTATATTTGTGAAATTTCAGTTGAAGATGACTGGTATTCTCTAAAGAGTGTTAGTGTATGTGCTAAGTTTTTATCACAGTATTCCATTTGTCTTGTATGTAGACTCAATGCAACAAACGTTATAAAACAGGTTACACATACAACAAGCTGGAGGAACTCGGGTCTCGGCCCAAAACATTGACTGCTCATTTCCACGGATGCTGCCCGATCTGCTGAGTTCATCCAGCTTGTTGTACGTGTTGCTTTGATCCCAGCATCTGCAGTGTAATTTGTGTTATAAACAGGTAGTTCTTTCTTTAAAACTTGCTATCTTCTCAACTGATATGAATTGTTTAGGTTCAATCATTGATTACCAATTACACTTCTCCAGGTAATATTTTGATATCAATGTGGTCCATTTTTAAGACGTCGGCACTGCACACCCAGCTGCAGTTTCTGTGAAGGATACATTAGTTGTAATATGTTTTGTGGCTAGTGGCCATTGACCTACACAACACATAAAAGATTCACTTGGGTTTTATGAAACTCGCACTTGAAACTATGCATCTGCTCATAAATTTTGAACCCTTTACAAACCTGCAGAATAAGCATTTAATAATGTTAGTGAAAAAATTGTTAATCTGACAACAAGAAACAGTGGGGTCATATGGTAGTTATCAACATTCATCTGCCAAATATTTTGAGTCACTTTGCATTAGTGCTGTTGTGAAAATTGTAAATTATACCTGGAAAACTTTTCAGGGTAATTCATTTATTCTTGAAGTTTGGATGCCATTTTGCATTCATTATACATTTTCTTTTACTTAGTGATTTGAATATTTAATATTTTAGGGGTTTTTTGTTATACTTTTCTCACTGGCCCTATTCTTTGGTTTTCAAAGTATTAGTGCTCTGGTGAACTTGCAGGTTTCATAATGGGCAGGCATATTTCTAGACATATTTATAGTATAATTTCGACAACCATTACATGATGTGACCACATCTGTTTGGTCTTATTGAAGGCTAAGCTACTTTTCGATCCCCAAATGACATGCTTTTCCTGGTACTGCACATCGTAAGTGTCGATAACAGCTATACCTGGCAAGTTGATTAAAATGGTGAGGTGCCATAGACATAAAACATGAGCCCATGATAAGAAAGCTAATTTCCCTTGGGTGACTAATGCCAAGACAAGGTCTTTCCACAGCATGTTGTATTCCCCGAAGGAAACTATGAAGACTTGCATACCTTGATCCTACAATTTACTGTGCTCTGGAAGGTGGTCTGATTCATGTACTTCTTTGCTCCCATTTTAATATAAGCCTTGCTCCTACCTTCGCCTGGGTCAACTGACATGGTGGGACAATAACATTGAGTATAATGTGGATTTTCAGTTAATCCCCGTAACTCTTTATGATGCATTTAGCACACAGTTCTTGCTTGTTAGATTAAATACCAATAACTTAATCTTGAACTTGGATGGTATTTGTGCAAGATGGGCTGCCAGGCTCATTTTTAGGTTGTAGTATTCTCTGTGTCCTCCTTCTGTGATGACTGCTTTAGGGTTGTGGTTGACTACATGCTTGATGTTTCTTTATACTTTTAGCTCCTGATCTTCCAGATGTTCAGGAGCCTTGCATCTCAATGAAGTCAACCAAATAGTTGAAGACATAATTACTTTCATTTAGGGAACTGTTCTACCGGACGTGAAGGCTATTTTCTCATGTATCCATTAAGCTGACTTGGAAATGTGTCACTATCCCATCATCCCTGGGTTTAACTATTGAAATATACCAAAGACGAAAAAGACTGCTACAGTTAAAGATGGTGGCCACACACAATCTTAACGAAATTAGGAATGACGAGAAAATTCAATGACACCTGCATTGTCAAAAATGAATAATCAGGCACCCAGAAGTAATGTGGAAACATTAAATCATCTCAGATGCTGGAGGGTAACTAATAGATGTTGGCATTACAGTGCTACTTTTACTCTTGGTGATAGAAGCCTTGGGTTTGAGAGGTGCCACCCAAGTAGCCCAGCCTTTGGCCCAACCTGGTAGCAACAGCTTTCAGAACTATGTTAGCTTCTGTAGATGTAGTGCTACCAGACAATTCTCATCCAGTGTATATTTGGCATCCTCCCTTTTCAAAATTTAGAGTAAATTTATTTTCTTCTAGGCATTTACAAGGAGAAAAGACACATTTTCTGTGATACAGAACCATCTTGGGAAGAGTTGAACTTGGTTGATAAAATAATGAAGGGATATTGTACTGCTTCAAAGCAATGCAGAAGTAACATAGGGTGGCAAAATAGAGTGCATGAGCTTTAAACAACGAATATGAAAACTTAAAAGGGATGTGATTTAAAATGCTGGAGGAAATCAGCAGGCCAGGCAGCATCTATGGAAAAAAAATATATATGATGTTTGGGCAGAAACCCTTCGGCAGTACTGGAGAAAAATAGATGTAGATTTAAAAGGTGGGGGGATGGGAGAGAGAAACACAAGGTGATAGGTGAAACCGGGAGGGGGAGGGGCAAAGTAAAGAGCTGGGAAGTTGATTGGTGAAAGAGGGACAAGGCCAGAGAAGGAAGAGTTTGATAGGGGTCATTGAAGAAAGAAAAGGGAGAAGGAGCACCAGAGGGAGACGATGAGCAGGCCAGGAGATGAGGTGAGAGAGGGAAAAGGGGATGGGGAATGGTGAAGGGGGGCATTACTGGAAGTTCAAGAAATCAATGTTCATGCCATCAAGTTGGTGTCTACCCGGACGGATTATAAGGTGTTGTTCCTCCAAATTGAGTGTGGTGTCATCATGACAGTAGACATAGCAGAATGGGAAGTGGAATTAAAATGGATGACTACTTGGAGATTTTGCTTCTTCTGCTGGACGGAGCATAGGTGCTGGGCAAAGTGGTCTCCCAATCTACGTCAGGTCTCACTGGTATACACGGGTCCGTACTGGGAGCACCAGACATAGTATATGACCCCAACAGATTCACTGATGAAGTGTCGGCTGACCTGGAAGGATTGTTTGGGGCTCTGAATGGTAGTGAGTGAGGAGGTGTAGGGGCAGTTGTAGCACTTGTTCTGCTTGCAAGGATAAGTGCCAGGAGGGAGCTAAGTGGGGAGGGACGAATGGACAAGGGAGTTGTGTAGGGAGCGATCCCTGAAGAAAGTGGGGTTAGGAAAAGATGTGCTTGGTTGCGGGATCCCGTTGGAGATGGCAGAAGTTCCGGAGAATTATGTACTGGATGCAGAAGCTGCTGGGGTGGTAGGTGAGGACAAGAGGAATCCTATCCCTGGTAGAGTGGCAGGAGGATGAAGTAAGAGTAGATATGCGTGAAATAGAAGAGATGCGGTTGAAGGCAGCGTTGACGATGGAAGAAAGGAAGCCCCTTTCTGTGAAAAAGGAGGACATCTCCTTCGTTCTGGAAAGAAAACTCTCATACTGAGAACAGATGTGGCGGAGATGGACGAATTGAGGGAAGGGGATGGCATTTTTACAAGTGACAGGGTGGGTAGAGGTATAGTCCAGGTAGCTATAAGAGTCTGTGGGTTTATAATAGACATCAGTAGTTCAGCTGTCTCTAAAGCCAGACAGTGAGATTGAGAAAGGGGAGGGAGGTGTTGGAAATGGATCAGGTAAATTTGAGGGCAGGGTGGAAATTGGAGGCAAAGTTGACGAAGTCAACAAGCTCAACATGGCTGCAGGAAGCAGCACCAATGCAGTAAAAAAAAAGTGGGAGACGGACACCAGTGTAAGCTTGGAACATAGACTAATCCACGTAGCCAATAAAAAGGCAGGCATAGTTGAGACCCATGCAAGTGCTCATGGCTACACCTTTTGTTTGAAGGAAGTGGGAGGAGCCAAAGGAGAATTGTTTATGATTTAAACGTGTTTTGGAATATGCAGTAGAATATAGGCCTACAATGTTCTGACAAAACAAGGAAGTTACTAATCAAATGGACATCTAACTAATCCCTTGTGCCTAAATAATGTTCATATCCTTCGATTTTCCTCACATTCATGTGCCTGTCTAAATGTCTTTTCAAAGTCCCCAATGTAAACATATTATTAGAAGAACATATTATCAGAAACATATCAAGTCCTGATGAAGGTTCTGGACCTGAAATGTCAGCTGTCCATTTCCATCCACAAATAGTGTCTGATCCACTGAGTTCCTCCAGCATGTTGATTGCATAATCTTGCAAAATTCTCTCAATTGGCTGATTATTTTCTGACAAAATGTCATCTAAGGCCAATGCACAAGAAGAGATCACAGTATTCAGGAAGATAAGTTAATGTGGGTTGAAGATTAATTATTAAATTGAAGATGGTCAGAATGAACAGGCCTTTTTCAGGCAGGCAAGATGAAACTTGCATTGTGCCCCAAAGTTATTTACATACATAAAACAAACATGATGAAGGTTTCAGAGTGTAAGGTATCTAAGTTGGACACAAGTGATGGGTGGAAGAGCATATTGCTCAGAGATGCTTTGGATTCTGCAGCTGGTTGAATTTGTGGGTGAAGACACAAATTTGTGTCTTAATGTGGGAAAGCTTCCTGTAATTATTATCAAGAGGGTTTTAGATGATCTTGTGCACAAATTTCAACAAGTTAGCAGCTAAGTGCAGCAAATGATTCAGAATGGAAACTGTAAATTAGCCTTAGAAATTAGATCTGCATTGTTTAGAATAACAAGGAAGGAATAATTTTATCGAAGCATCTGAGATCCTGGGGGAGGGGGGCACGCCATGGTAGATGCCAAAATATTTCCATCAGTAGAAAAATGATAAACAATTGGACATGGGTACAAGAATAACAGGTGGTCATTTAAATCTTGAGTGCAGAGCATGGGAATTCCCTGAAATTCTCTCTCCCTGTGGGTTTTGGAGTCTGAATTGATGATGCTATTTTATGTAGAGGTGGATAGTCTTTTGAAAGATCAGGGAATTGTGGGCTATAGGAAACTAGTACAGACGAGGAGATTGGAGACAGGTTTGCCATGATCAAATTGAATGGCAAGGCCAGTTTGAGGCTCCTACTTTTACTTTCATAGGTTTTTGTTTTATTTTTGAGATACTGCACGGTAAAAGGCCCTTCCAGCCCACCAAGCCAGTTACACCCGTGTAATCCATTAACCAACTAACCTGTACGTCTTTGGAACGTGAGGAAACGAGAGCACCTAAAGGAAACATGGGCCTGGGAAGAACGTACTAACTCCCTACAGGCAACGGTGCAATTGAACTCAGCTTGCTGGAGCTGTAATAGCATTACGCTAATTGATGCCTTTCATGTTCTGACTGAATATGAAAAACATAGTTATGTGTGAGCTTATCTATATCAATCCTCAGAGGATGGATCAATGTGCTTAAAATGATTAGAAGCTGAGACCAAAGACTTGCTATTATTATTTTCTGTGTATGGCCAGGGCATTTTACTCCTTAAAAATGCAGTGTTGGCTTTTATATCTAGATGTGTATTTAGTTTACATGCTCTCATGCATGGTATGTGAATTACGGTGCCTGCTTTGTGATGTGAGATTATAAAATCCAAGGATTTTATTTTCTGGAATTAAACTAGTTAAGCAGTGATTTAATGGTTTTTAGGACATGAAGGAAAAATACCTTTTGGCAATTCAAGAAAAATTAATTCTGATTTGACAGACTAAGACCATGGGACAAAGCCAAAAAATTCCAGCAAGATTTTTTTAGAGGGGAATTAGGATCCAGACAAAGAAAGATGGTGAATTGAAATACCTAATTGAGATATTTGGTGCTAAGCCAATTGTTTCAAGTTTCAGATTGCTAAGCTTTTGTTAACAAGTATTTAATAATGTGGGGTAAAGATGATTGAAAACATAATTTTATGAAATGGGAAGAGGAGCAAGTTCATGAGTTTGCAGTGCCATTCAATAAGATTGTCAGCAAGGACCTGATAGGCAGTGGGGTGTGCCGCCTAGTATGACTAAGATCATGGCTGACTTTTTGTTTAAACAGCTAACATATTTTTGGTATTTAGAATAACGTTAAAGATCAGCTAAGGCATTGTGTAGAAGAAAAGATAAAGGATGAAAGGGCTTAATATCGAAGGTTCAAAAATACAATTTAGTGTCAGAGAAATGTATGCAGTATACATCCTGAAATGATTTTCCTTTGCAACCATCCACGAAAATGGAGGAGTGCCCCAAAGAATGAACGACAGTCAAATGTTAGAGCCCCAAAGTCCCCCCTCCCACCCCACTCATAAGCGGAAACAAGCAATGTTTCTCCCCTCCCCCACCGGCAGAAAAAAAGCATTAGCACCGCCACCGAGCACTCAAGTGTGAGCAACAGACTTGCAGTTACCCCAAAGACTGCATTGTTAACCGGGCATTCAACATACCACAGGCTGTCTCTCTCTCTCTCTCTCCCCCTCCCTCTCTAATAAGGGAGAAAGAGGTGTCTCCGTTTTCACAGCGAGCGTGGAGACAACAAACAGCTCACTGGTTTACGAGGTTAAAAGTCTGCCACATCGCTTTCTTTCGAGCTCTGTGTCCAAAGCTCATGATCACGAGTCTCTGAGCACACAGCCGCAGATATTCCGACTCCCCTGACAACACACAGGTCTCCTGTCGTGACACCGACCCTGAATCCGTCCATCTCCAGAGCCCCGAGATCCTCAGCTTCCAAAGCCCAGCCGAATACTTGGGCCGAGCCCTTAACGTGCCGACCGACAGCGGCTGGTTTTGAAACCCCATACCCACTAAGAACCATGGTCAGTGTGTAAGTCCAGGTCAGGGTCTTCAAAAGAACCCTGAAATGGAAAAATAAAGATATTAAAGAGGAAATAGAGCTGGTTCCAAAGATGCAAGCAAAGGAGTCGCCGTTTAGCGCCATTATCACTCCGCTCTGCCTCCTTCTAATATCTTAGAATTGTATATCTTTGTTGTAGATTTCTGCCTCCTCACCATCTGGATCTGCTTTGAAACTTTTCTTCAAATTGTCAGGTCCCCTATCATGGCCAAAAGTGAATAGTGTTTCATCTGTGTCTTGACCACCTTATTCTCTCGCCATGCTTTTTTCAAGGACAGGATGATGTGCTCCAAGGTCTTTTTGAGTTGCTAAGTGACAAATTTCCATTGAATATTCCTGTGATGCATTTTGCATAGTTCTTACTAGTTCAGATTTACTGGCATTCAACCAAACACACGTATCCAGCTCAATGAACCATCGTTCTTCTGGGTGCAAAGCATAGTAAATGTAGTCACACACAGCACAAATAGTTATGATACAGCACAATGTAGTAATATTAGTCCCTGACTGGCATGGACTGAAGATCGATGGTGCACGGGATGTTGTCTTGGAGCCATGTCTCTGTAAGAATGAGCACTCAGCAGTTCCTCATCATATGCTTGATCAGCTGTAGACGAAAGTAATCCAGTCTGTTTTCTAGGGAGCTAACAGTGGAGAACAGTATTGATGGGAGAGCTGGCCTGCAAGGGTAGCCTTATAACCTAGCTTGGATTCCAGCACTCTTTGCTGTACTTCTGTTTTCTCTTACACTGCTTCTGGTGCCTCCTCCCCTTTATCAGTCAACGCTGTGGTATGAGGACCTGGGCCACACAATAATCAAGGCAATGCAGCTCTTCTGCTTCAGGCTCCCTACTACATTATGAATATAATAGAAATACACAGTGCCACGTGCCTAGCTAATGATAATTTGCTGAGATGAAGGATACATTTCCTGTAGTCCTATCACAAATGGGAAAATCTGCAGATGCTGGAAACCCAAGCAAGACACAAGATGCTGGAACACCTGACCTGCTGAGTTCCTCCATCATTTTGTGTGTGTTGCTTTCCTGTCGTCCTGTAATTGTGTCATAGAATCATGCAGCTGAGACGCAATCCCTTCAAGTTGCCATGTCTACGCCCATGTTTCTTCCCTGCTTTCGGTGCTTTGTCTTTTTAACCGTCTTTCTAAATGTATTTAATTCCATTTCCTTCTCTGGCAGTGTCTACCAGTTAGCAACCACTTTGTGTCTGTTAAAAAAGACAAAACTTATTACCCCTCAGAGTTTTCTTTAAGTAACCTTAAGGTTCATATGAGGATTATTTATCTCACTATATATGTACCAGGAGAAAATGAATTTTCAGGCATCATTTGATTTGAATCATTGATACTGTATATTAAACAGTTTGTTCATTTAATTCATCATAATTCATCATCATAAATGAATTTGAAGATTCTGAAAATAATTTTGTTGGAATAATATAGAAAATTTTTCAGTTAAATATTTAGTAAGTCAGTATATTTGAAATCCTTAGGACATATAAACAATTTAGAAGTCAAATAAATACATTTTAATTGCACTGTATTTGTAATTTCACAAGTGACACAAATAGTTAACTTTCACTTTAAACTGTCTATTGTTGATGCTGAGCACATTATAAATAATCATCTTGTCCACAAAAGAAATGTGATACTCTTTATTTAAAAAAAACCACAGCTGGAAAATATACGGAGGTCAAAATAATCTGTCTAGCAGAACATTGACACTACGTTTCCATACTTGATGTTTTTCTTTTTTTTTTGCAGAAATACAATATCGCTGTTTAATCTGTTATAATCCACTTTTCCATATGTATGCTTGGTTATTTAAACCTTTGACTGACAATATAATGCCATTTTCTTGCATAGTTTGATGCCAGTGAACTACTTGTACTCTCTAGAGAAACTTTCTCAAGTGAATAGTATGTACAGGCTTCTATGGCAGAGTTTTTACGAGATTCCATTTTAAATTCATTGTTGCAGTGTTTTCTTTTAAGAAAGGATTCTTTAGAGATTGTAAATTTGTTCTTTGGGTGAAGTTCAATTGATATTCCAAAAGGTGTTGATAAGTTAACAGATATGGTTGGGCCCCTTTCAATGATTTCTGATGTCCCTGACTTTGAAATTTATTTTTTTACATTGGGAATTTCCATGCACTTCCCAAGAATGACTTCAGTTATAAGATCAACAGATGTATCTGTTCCTTCAATTTTCCATGATCAGCATATTCTGTATGTCTTGCCTTTTCCTAACACATTACTTGTTACTTCTTAAGTACTCCAGGACTTTGTCATTGGTCATTTTTGCTCATTGACTATTTCTTAGATCAGGTGTGAGAGTCAATATTTCAGGTGCTGGAAGCAGATTTCAGCTTTGGCTCCTTCAACCAAAATTTCAACCAAAAAAAAAGCTGATTTATGTCCATGTGTGGCTCAAAGGTTTACAACCCTTCCTTGTAAAGTTCCATTGGAACATGGCTTTATATTGTGAATTCTGTTGCTGTTTGCACAGGTGAAAGAGAAGACTCTTCAGATGAGCAGATCATCTGAGTAGATAAAACAGAATTTCATTGTGTAGTCACGTTTAAAGGCATGCAAAGTTGGGAGCACAAATCCTTGCACGGTGATTCCTGATAGAGCATTTCAGTGAAGCGATGTTGTAAAAAGCACATAATTTTCTGTGCCGTTGCTCAAATTAAGATAAAAAATGGATAACATTACATTTTTATTGCCAATTTGCATTGCCAATTGCAAATTGACTAAAGAAAAGGATTAGTTTTAAAAAAGAACAACTACCATGAAGTTGGTGAAACTAAAACCTAATAAATCCCAAGAGCCTGATGTTTTGTAAGTCTTGTGCTAAAGGTGACCATAATGTGAGTGAAAATTCTACAGATTCTAATCGATCCTGTGGATTTGAGGATACCATGTGATCCTACTATTTAAGGAAAAGGAGGAGCTACTTCAGCAGTAGGAAAATGCTAAAATCTATGATGAAAGTAATTATAGGGTCAAACATGGATTTATGAAAATAAAATTGAGAGAGACTTGGCAATGGCTATTCTTAGAAACTGTGCTTAGTAGATGGAGAACTGTTGAATGAGGGATATTGTGATCTTCAGAAGTCTTTCTACAAGGTCCCATGCAGGAGGTTAACTAACAAGTTTAGAGCATCCAGATTTGGGGGTAATGTGCTGACATGGATTGATGACAATTATCAAGTAGAAAGATAAATATGGAAATAAATGGAGCCTTCTCAGATTGGCAGGTCGTGATTAGTGAGGTACTGAGTGGATGTTAATGCTTGGCCCACTGTTCAAGATATACACCAGCATCTGAGCTTGGGGAAGAGCATATTAAGTCCATCCACCTAGCACATTCTCTCTTCTTAACCCCCTCAACCAATCCCATCAGGCAGTGTCCCAACTTGCATTTCATCACTGAACTATTTGCAAGATGCCAAAGCATGAAAGCACAAAGCACCATCCTCAAGGGCAGCTTCTATCCCCATTATAAGCCTGGTGGATAGTCTCCATTACAATGTGAGTGACCTTGACCTCACAATTGACCTTGCCATGGCCTTGTACCCTACTGCTTGCCTGCACAGTCTCTATGATTGACACTTTTTTCCCCTTGTACTACCTCAATGCACTTTTGTAATGAAATAATCTGCAAGGACAGTACACAAGACAAGTTTTTCCACTGTGCCTCTGTATTTATGGTAATAATAAACCAATTTACCTCTTTGTTTATACCTCAAATCCAGGATTGTAAGAAAGAGGGAGGATGTTAAGAGTCTTTAAAGGTATATAGACAAGCTAAGTGAATGGGCAAGAAAATAGTATGTAAAATATATTACAGCAGGTGTGAAGTTATTCACTTTGATGCAGAAAACAGAAAAACTTTTTAAAGTGCCAGGTCAGTGACATCCTGGGTTGAGTAAAAGATTTCTCAATTGAGAGGGTGAGGTTGTGATTCACAACAATGTTCCCGAGTGTGTGTGAGCTTGCACACGTCTTTGCTACTTGTGGACAAAGGAATTTAAACTGTGTGCAAAAGGTCACCCGCTACCATATTGGCATGTTAAGTATATTTCATGATCGTACACAATCACATTTCTGTTTCCGGTTTTTGATGAGGACAGTATTGACAACATGGAGTTTGCGAATATTTGCAGATTTTCGAACTGGTATATTTATACTGTTTTTATTGAAGAAATATTCAGTGTACACATGTTGTTGTCACTGGGCAAAAAATTGCACACCACAAGATCTTAGCACCCACTGGTCATTACAAATTAGAGGGAACATTGATTCACGTTGGTACCAATGAATCAGGTAGGATGGGTGTCACTGTCTTGCAAAGTGAGTTCAGGAGTTAGGTGCTAATTTAAAGAATAGGACTTCTACGGTTGTTATCTTGGAATTGTTACCCGTGCCACGTGTGAGAGAGGCTACATGGCTATGGAGCTGGTACAGGAAGGAGGGCTTCAGATTTTCGGATCATTGGGCTCTCTTGCAGGGAACATGGGACCTTGTACAGAAGGGATGGTTTGCACCTGAACTGGAGGGGAACTAATATCCGAGCAGGAAGGTTTGCGAGTGCTGCACGGGGCTGAGGGGGGGGGTTGAATAAGAGTTGCAAGGGATGGGAGCCAGAGTACCCAAACAGATAATAAAGTGGAGGAGGATGTTGTAAAGCCTATGTACAAAGTCAGGAATTGAAAGGTGGGATTCATGTTCTGAGCTGTGTATACTTCAATGCAAGCAGTATTGTAGGAAAGGCGGATGAGATTGGGGCATGGATCATCATGTGGAATTATGACATTGTAGCCATTAGAGAGACTTGGTTGCAGGAGGGGCAGGACTGTCAGCGTTCCAATGTTCAATGTTCCAGAGTTTAATTGTTTTATATGTGAGTCAATGTTCCAGAGTTTAATTGTTTTATACGTGACAGAGGGTGAGGGGTGGCCTTCCCAGTCACAGAAAATGTCACAACAGTACTTAGTCAGGACAGACTGGAGAGCTCATCTATTGTGGCCTTATGGGTAGAATTGAGGAATAAGAAAGGTATGACCTCATTAATAGTTATATTATTGACTACTGAACAGTAGAGATTTAGAGGAGCAAATTTGTAGAGTGATCGCAGACTGTCGCATGAAACATAAGGTCATGATAGTAGCTGATTTTAAGTTTCCACCCATTGACTGGGACTCATATATTGTCAAAGGAGTTTGCCAAATATGTTGAGGAAAGTTTCTTAATCAGTATGTAGAAGTCCAGATGAGAAAGTGCATGATAATGCATTTAGAGAATGAGACAGGGCAGGTGACAGAAGTTTGTGTCTTTTGCATCTAGTGACCACGGTGTTAGTAGTTTTAAGTTAAATATGCAAAAGAAATAGGTGTAGTCCACTGGTTGAGATTCTAAATTGGAGAAAGCCTGATTTTGATGGTATCAGAAAGAATCTGATAAGTGTGGATTGGGACAGGTTGTTTTCTGGGAGAGGTGTACTTGATAAATGGAAGGCCTTGAAAGGGTTTATTTTTGAAAGTACAAAGTTTGTATCGTCCTGTCAGAATAAAAGTTGAGGATAACAGGTGTAGGGAACTTCAGTTTTCAAAAGATATTGAGGCCCTGGTTAAGAAAAAGGAGAAGCAAAGTTGGTATAGGCAGGCAGAAACAAATGAGTTACTTCAGTATAAGGAATGCAGGAGAACACCTCAGAAGGAAATCAGGAGGGCTAAAAGAAGACACAGGTTGCACTAACAGATGAAGTGAAGGAGAATCCTAAGGGCTTCTACAGATATATTGAAAGCAAAAGGATAGAAAGGGACAAAATTGATCCTCTGGATTATCAGAGTGTTAATCTGGAGCTGAAAGAGATGTGGAAGATCTTCAGTGGATTTTTGTTCCATCTGTATTTACTCTGAAGATGGACACAGAATTTAGATGTGAGCCAATGTAGCGGGGAGGGGGGTCATGATCCCATACAGATTAGAGGAGGAGATGTTTGCTGTTTTGAGGCAAACTAGGGTTGCTAAATCCCCAGTGCCTGACAGTGTGTTCCCTCACACCCAATGGGAGGTTTGTACAGAAGTTACAGGGGCCCTAGCAGGGATATTTAAAACGTCCTCAGCCATGATTGAAGTGCCAGAAAATTGGAAGATAGCTAATGTTGATCCATTGTTCAAGAGAACTCTGAGAATAAGCCGGGAAATTACAAACCAGTGAGCCTGACACCAGTAGTGGGAAAGTTATTGGAAAGGACTGGATATGGAAGTATTTGGATGGACAGGGACTGACTAGGAATAGTCAACATGTCTGTGTATGGTAAGTTGTGTCTGACCAATGTTAGTTTTTTGAGAACATTACCAAGAAAGTTGATGAAGGCAAGACAGTGGCTGTGGTCTACATGGTATTTAACAGAGCCTTTAGCAAGATCTTACGTGGACTTGGCTATGAAGTTTCAATTGCTTAACATTCAAGAAAAAGTAGCAAATTAAGTTAGACATTGGCTTCGCAGAATATGTCAGAGAGTGGTTGTAGATGGTTGCCTCTCTGACTGGATGGCTATTTCTAGTGGTATGCTGCAGATATTAGTGCTGGGTCCGTTGATTCGTCATCTGTATCAACAATCTGGATGATGTGGCAAAATGGATCAGCAAATTGGCGGATGACACCAAGATTGGTGGTGCAGTTCACAGTGAGAAAGGTCATCTTGGCTTGTAGTGCGATCTGCATCAGTTGGAAAAATGGGCAAGTATTGTGTGCAGTTCTGGTCACACACCTACAGGAAAGATGTAAATAAGATCAAAAGAGTGCAGAGAAATTTACAAGGATGTTGCCCAGACTTGAGGACATGAGTTATAGGGAAAGCTGGAATAATTTAGGACTTTATTCTCTAACTTCTGAGAGGAGATTTGATAGAGGTATACAAAATTGTCGGGACATAGACAGAGTAAATGCAAACACGAGAAAATCTGCAGATGCTGGAACTCCAAGCAACACTCAAAATGCTGAAGGAACTCAGCAGGCCTAGCAGCATCTATGGAAAAGAGTACAGTTGATGTTTCGGGCCAAGACTTGTCATCAGGACCGTGAAAAGAGGAGGAAGCAAAGTAAGAAGGTTGGGTGGAAGGGAGAAAGAACCACAAGGTGATAGGTGAAACCGGGTTTGGGAGGGAAGGGTGAAGTAAACAGCTGTGAGATTGATTAGTGAAAGAGATGCAGGGCTGGAGAAGGGAGGATCTGATTGGAAAGGACAGAAGGCCATGGAAGAAAGAAAAAGGGGAAGAGCACCAGAGAGAGGCCTGATAGGCAGGTAAGGAGATGAGGTGAGAGAGGGAAATGGGCAGTGGTGAAGTGGGGGAGGGGTGGCTTTACAATATATTCAAGAAATTGATGGTCATTTCATCAGGTTTTAGGCTACCCAGACAGAATATAAGGTGGTGCTCCTACCTGAGTGAGGCCTCATTGTGACAGTAGAGGAGGCCATAGATTGACATGTTGGATTGGGAATGAGGAGTGGAACTAAAATGGGTGGGCACTGGAAGATCCCTCTTTTTCTGATGACCCACCTTTTTCTGGTAGGTGTTCGGTGAAGTGATCTCCCAATCTGCATTGTGTCTGCCCAATATACAGGAGATCACACTGGGAGCACCGGTTACAGTAGATGACCCCAACAGACTCACAGTTGAAGTGTCGCCTCACCTAGAAGGACTGTTGTGGTCCTGAATGGTAATGAGGGAGGAGGTGTAGCACTTGCTCTGCTTGTAAGGATAACTGACAGGAGGGAGATCAGGGGGAGGGGCGAATGGTCAAGGGAGTTTCATAGGGAGCGACCCATGTGGAAAGCAGAAAGTGGGGGTGGGAGAGAGGGAAAGATGTGCTTGGTGGTGGGACCCAGATGGAAATGGAGGAAGTTATGGAGAACTATGTGCTGAATGCAGAGGCTGGTGGTGTGGTAGGTGAGGACAAGAGAAACCTAGTGGGGTGGCGGGAGGATGGGGTGAGGGCAGACGTGTGTGAAATGAAAGAGATGTGGTTGAGGGCAGTGTTGCTGCTGGGAGAAGGGAAGCCCCTTTCTTTGAAGGAGGAGGACATCTCCTTAGTTCTGGAATGAAAAACCTCATTGACTTGTTTGCATTTACATTGTCTATACTCATAATTTTGTATACCTCGATGAAATTTCCCCTCTTAAATTAGAGAATAAAGTCCTAACTTATTCTAACTTATTTTTCACTCTGTGGTGAGTGTGTGGAATGAGGTACCAAGTGGTGGATGCGGGGTCGATTTCAACATTTAAGAGAAATTTGGATAGGTGTTTGGATGGGAGGAGTATGGAGGGCTATGGTCTAAGTGCAGGTTGATGGGGTAGGCTGATTAATGCTTTGACACAGATCAGATGGGCTGAAGGGCCTGCATCTGTGATGTAGTGTTTTATGACTCTAAGTGCTATGAGGTTCGCTAACATGTTCAGGGAACTATAGTTATTATACAAAAGTCACTGAAAGGCAACATGCAAGTGTAGTGAGCAGTTAGGAGGGTAAGTGATATTGTAGTCTTTCTTGTAAAGTTATCGTAGTGCAGTTATGTAAAGCTGATGAGACTGCTAGGAGCAAAGTGCATGGTTTTGCTTTCCTTAATCAAAAAGCTCAAGTGTTTAGAAGGAGTATAGCAAAGATTCACTTAGGTACTAGTTTATCCGAATGAGGAAAAAAGTAGACAAAGTAGACTATTTCAAAGAAGATTGGGGGAATATATTTGGGGAGCACAAACCAAAATAAGAAAATATCTGGTGGAGTGCTAGCCAATGACTGAAGAAAATTAGATTCCATTCCAATATGCAACTCCAATAGATGGACAGTGGAGAGTATCTTGACTGGTTTTATTATGGTCTGGGATGGAAACACCAATACCCAGGAATTGATAAGTCTACAAAAAGTGCTGGACGCAGCCCAGTCCATCACACTCAAAGACTTTCCCATCACTGAGCACATTTACAAGAAGTAGTCCACGCTGAACTGATTCCACAACCTATTGACTCACTTTCAAGTCTCTACAACTTGTGTTCTCAATATTAAATTTAGATACTTTTTATTATTTGCACAATTTGTCTTTCGCAGGTTGGTTATTCGCTAGTCTTTTTCAGTATAGCTTTTACATAAGTTCTATTGTACTTTTTTCCTGTAATGCCTGCATGAAAATAAATCTCAAGGTCATATATGGTGACATATATGAACTTCAGTAATAAATTTACTTTGACTTTGACCTTCCAATTTTTTGTGTTTTGAACTTGCTGGTCAGACCAGCAAGGACATGCAGGTTTTTCCACAACACTGATGAAATTTATCGGCCTGAAACGTTGACCATACTCTTTTCCATAGATGCTGCCTGTCCTGCTGAGTTCCTCCGGCATTTTGTGCCTGTTGCTTGGATTTCCAGCATCTGCAGGTTTTCCACAATTGGTGTGGGGGTTATCTGTTTAGTTTGGCTTTTTGGGGAATGGTGCATCTCTCTGCTTAAGGAAGGCTTCTTTGTTACATCAAGTGCATGGTATCAAGGCCATCCTGAATACTGCTGCTTCATTTTGAATAGTCTTGAGCCAATGGGTCCCAGAAGTCAATAGAAATCTTGCTGTTTTTTTTCAAGATAATTTTTGAACTTTTTCTCTGCCTGATGATTTCTTCACTCAACAGAATTCAAAGCAATGTAGCTTTGTAGAAGTCTGGTATTGGGGATTCCGATGATTTTGCCTGCACACCTCAGCAGACTGCATACAACTGCGGTCTCACTGCCTGGGGTAGGACACTAATATTGTTCCACTTATCTTTCCTTGGAGGATTATGTGGTGACATGCCTAATTAACTAATTTACTGAGAATCATTGCAGAAGAAGACTATTAATGCTTGTTGTTTTCATCATCAGGTGCCATGCCCAATTTGAGCTTTGACTGCCATGGCCCACACACTCCTGTTTCGGGTCAAGTGGATCAATTCGTTAGTATTCATTTCCAGTTCTCTGGTGCAGTCTCCATCATAATTTGTCTTTGCCTTCCTCTTGCTTTCTTCCCTTCAATCTTTCCCATAATTACTGTGCATTCTAACTCCTCTTTCCTAATCACATATCCTATGAAGTTACCTTGCCTTTTCATGATCTCACACATTATTTCTCTTTTTGTGCTTCCTCTGTTCATGACAGCATTGTTAGATATTCTTTTTTCATCCATGATATTCTTTGCATCCTCATATTACTAGATATTGTCCAACATTCTGCGCCATATAACGTAACTGGATAAATGTAACATTTCAGTACTCTGAGGTGGGTTGTCATGCCTAGTTTAGTGTTGGTCAATATACTCTTCATTCTTGTAAAGGTGTCTTTTGCCATCCCTATTCTTCTTTTGATGTCCATGTCACACCTGCCATCTGATGTCACCCAGCTTCCCAAGTAGCAAAAGTTCTGTAATTGTTTCACGTCTTCCCTGTTTATTCTCAGCCTGCAGGTAAGATTCTCCTTCTTTTAGGATATCACCATACCTTAAGGAACAATTTCATGATTAAGGGGGTTGCAAAAGATTGTACAAAGTTATTTCATTGGCCTTCAGTGCCAGTGATGCAGAGAGAAACCGGAGAGAATTTTTATTGGATCAGAAATGTTTTAGTAGTTTCAAATAGAAGTGCTAGAATGAGAGCTCTGTATAAAAGTAATAAAGCAACTTGATTTCATGATCTGGTTGTTTGAGTCATGTAGATTTGATTGACATTTCTTTATGTTGAGATAGTGGATGATTCTGCCTTTTTGTCAGTACAAAGGTTCAGATAGATTATGCTTTCTTGGTCCATGTTATCTTGATGTCTTTGATTTTTATATGGAAAGTAATGCAAGTTGAAGAATTAACGTATTATTATCTGGCAATTCACAAAATTCTTCATTAGTAGATCTGGAGAATCCTAACAAATGTCATTGAAAGATAAGTACACTAATGTAATTTAATCAGTGGATTCTTCAGGTTTTTTAATGTACTACCATAAATTTTAATCAAATGCATCCAGGCCTTGGTTTAGCAACTTAATAATTACAGCACCGGAGGAAGCCAATTTAATGGAGCAATCTCACCAGTCTGATGCCCTTTCCTTCATTGTAGTCCTCTCACAGACTCACCAACTCTCTTTTAAACCTTTTGCCACCTCTCCACATTAAGTAGCTCATTATTCTGCATGCATGTCATTGGATATGGGAGAAAGCAACATTATTCAGCAGAAGCCCTTGTGGCTGCTACGACAATACAGAAATTCCACAACAGGCAGGAATCAAACCTAAATTCTTGGAATTAAGGGAACAACTGTGCCACCATGCCACACTTCGACTAAAATCTTGTTTCCATTCTTCAGAAGCCTCAAAATGTAATATGGATTACAATGACAATTTGTAAAGACGCTTGTATTCATTTGGTTACTCACTTCGTGTATCAAATTATATATTGTATAAATAGCGTAGGCTTTTCCGTTTATCAGAATCAGGTTTAATATCACTGGCGTATGTCGTGAAATTTAGTAACTTAACAACAGCAATACAATGGAATACATGATAATATAGTAAATAAATAAGTAAGTCAATTCTGAGACCTTTGTCGGTCAGAGTTGACCATGGATATTGCGTTTAGCTGTCTTGATTTGAAAGTCTGAGTAGTATGATATGGAGAGCAAGCTCCCCCTCTCCATGCATCTGATGAACCCAAATGAAGGCAGAGACCGAAACAGTTTGGCACCAGAACCATCACAAGAGTTGCCAGGCAGCATTGGACTCAATGTAGGAATGTCTTAGGGACTCCAGCTCCAGATTTTTCTCTTGGGGGTTTACTCCCAAAGTCTTCCCCTTGAGTGGGTATAGCCACAAGGCAGCGGAGGTTTGACATCAGAGTTTTGCTTCCCTCAATATCCATTTAGGACTCAGATGGCAGAGGGGTAGAAGCTGTTCCTGAATTGTTGTAAGGGTGTCTTCAGGCTTGTGCACCTCCTTCCCAGTGGTAGCAATGAGAAAAGAGCATGTCCTGACTGATAGGGGTCCTGAAAAATTAATGCCACTTCTTGAAGATATTTTGGATACCACAGAGGCTAGTACCCAAGGCGGAGCTGACTACCTTTATGCTCGACAGTGATGCAGCCAGTCAGAATGCTTTCCACACTACATCTGTAGAAATAGCGAGTGTTTTATGTAACAATCCAAGTCTCAAACCCCCAGTGAAACATAATCACTGTCTTGCCTTCCTTTTATCTGCATTGATATGTTAGGACCAGGTTAGACCCTCCAAGATATTGACACCGAGGAACTTGAAATTGCTTACACTCTCCACTTCTCATTCCCTTTGAGGATTGTTTCCTGTTCCCTCATCTTACTTTTCCTGAAGTCCACAATCAGCTCTTTAGTCTTACTGACATTGATTGCAAGGTTGTTGATGTGACACTACTCAACTACTGGTACTCCTGTACACTCTCTCATCTGCATCTGAGATTCTTCCAACAATGGTTGTATCATCAGAAAATTTATAGTTGTCATTTCAGCAACACTTAGCCACACAGTCATGGGTATAAAGAGAGTAGATCAATGGGCTAAGCACACATCACTAAGGAGTGCCAGTGTTGATCGTCAGCGAGGAGGAGATATTATCAATCACCACACAGATTGGCTTCTGTCCCATGAGTCCCAGTTGTTTGCCTTGTTGCTGGAACTTAGTGTTTTGGTTATATGTAAAATGGGTTTCGTGGACCAGTGATACCTTCCTTAATTCCATAAATAGACTCTTTTTACAATTTGACTTTATACAAATCAACTGCAACTAATACTAGATGACCTATTTTAAAGTTTTGAAGCAATGATTTCCATTGAACTTTTAAAAACTATTTTGAAATATTATTTGATGGTACAATAACTTAATGCATTATGTTGTAACTGTTAATTTTGTTTCTGGACTTAATCTATGGTTTTTGAGGTTTGCTTTTCTCTGCATGATATGTCATGATCATTCCCCTGCAAAATGATTCTGGTAATTGATTCTGGTGTATTCCTTTGTGAGGACATGAAAAATAAATGAAGTTACTTTAATTCAAGAAATATTTGTGTGCTTTGTGCAATTGTATAGACTTGTTACAATGCTATGATTGTTTTACAGAAAACAATCATTTGCAGCACCTGTAAAGCAATAAACACAATTCAGGTTGAGTACCTCTTATGCAAAATTACAAAATCCAATTTATTTTTTAAAATTTTGATCATTGGCATGTCACCAATAGAAAATTCCACAAAGCACTAGCAAGGTTCCCTGGCGATGTACAGGTCTCTGCACATCACAGACCGTTCCGAGAAGGGGCATCACATATGTAATAAGCAGAAGTTTAGGAAAAATAGAAAAATGCTGCAAGGAGCAAAAAATTAAAGATCTGAATTGTGTATTGAAAGAGTTCAGCATTGGAGTGAAAGAAAGACCTATAACACAAACTGAAATTGGAAGAAAATTGTGAATATTCAGCAGGCTGGTTGCAAACATTTTAAGGTGAGGCACAGCATTAAATGTTTAAAGATTTTTAAAACTCTAAAGAGAAAGCACCTGCTGATCATGAAGCATTGGTAAGATTACTGATGAATATCCAACACCAGAACAAATCTACAATGCTAGTTATTTTTATATTTTATATAAAACCTAAAAAAAAAGTAAAATACAAATCGAGTATACTGTAATCTTTTAATCAAAGCACAGAATCATAGGTGAAGACTGAAAGCCTGCTATAGTTTGTTGTTCAGCAGCTGATTCAGGTATTTTCCTGATACTACTCTGCTGCTTTTGTTACTCTGCACACATTCTATTTTCATTATGTTAATAGCATGTAATAATTTGTACTATTTAGTTCATATGTGTGAAGAACATGTGTAAGACAAAGACTGCTTACTGGTAGTACATAAATTCAGAGTTGGAAATGATGGTATACCAGACTATCTCATTATATATTCAAAAATCCTAAACACTTCTGGCCCCAAGCATTTCGGATAGGGGTAGACAACCTGTACATGAAATACAAAACCTTTTTTTCTTTTTGGCAAACATTTGTGAATTGTGGAAATTGCTGACATTATTATTACATTTGAGTACATTTTTTAAAACAGTAGATATTATTTTCCAGTTTAAAATTATGTGTTGGCTTTCTTACTGAAAATATTGAGTAGATTTCCAATTCTTCTTACTTGGCAAGGCAAGATGCTTTTTTAAACTGACAAAAATGTTGATGCGTTTATCCAGCAACTTTTATTTTCCACAGTGCTGCTTTAACTCTCACCGTATCATCAGTAATCTGATGTTCTCTGAAATTGTAAATAGTTTGGGAATTAGTATCTATACTAATGCCTGGTTTTCTTTGTGCCACTTGATGAATGACTTATTAGGAACTACATTTTCCATTTGATATACCGTATGCAATTGTAATATACAATATACAGTGTGATTGTAATATGCGATTGTATATTGCATCACTCACAAATCAATTTGCATCATGTGACCTACGAACCATTTTATTTTCACATAAGTATGGTGGAAATATGGAATCAATGCAACCATGGTGGCATTTTTGGGGTGTCATGTTTACAGTGTTCAGTTGAGGCACAATTGACTTAGCTCTGCTCCTTGAGCATTTCCCTAATCTTTGAAATGTTTTCACCCTCAAATATTTTACATGTGTAGGCTGCCTTGAATGTAAGTACACTACCATCACCTGGCAGTGTACTCCAAGCCACTTATTGTATGAAACAATCTGTCCTTGTGTCATTTCTGGTTCTTTCAGCAATTGTGCTTTGAACTTCTGGTCCTTTAGAAACAGTTTTCTTTCGTCGTCTGATTCATTCATGATTTTTAAAGATTTCTTATCAAGTGATCTTTGCAGCTCCTTAACTCCAATGTGAACAATGCCAGCTTCTCTTCTGTTTGTATAACTGTATTTCTTATCCCATGAACTCATCTTGTAAATACTTTTGTACCTCCTACAGAATTTTTATGTTCTCCTTGAGGGGCGGTGTCCAAAATTGGATGCAGTACACCATCCAAGAATGAACTGATGTTTAAAGTAAACTCCATTTCTTCTACATGCAACTGATTTAAAAAAAAATAATCTTTGTGATTTGCTTCTTCCTTTAACCTGTCTTGTCAACTTTGCACAGAAACAGTAACTAATCGCTGTCTTTCCAGTTCATTTGAAACAGTGCATTTAGTATGTTTGGTATATTCTCATTCTTTTATCTAAAATTATTACCTCTTTTTTTGTTATAAATTTTATCAGATATGTATTAAGCTATTACTTGTATTTATACAAATCTGATTTTGTCCTCCTGCTCTATTCCATTCTTCCACGGTGGTTGTTAGACATAGAAGTTTTATGTTGTAAAGGTCATTAACATACTGCCCTAGAATAGAAACATGAGATATGTTACTGATATCCTCCATAAAGTCCAAAAACATGACTGTGACCTATAACTGTTCATGATCCATTAGGTAATTTCTACCCTATTTTATTTTCTTTTTGCCAGAAAGTTCAATTTTTGTTGGAAGGTCAAATAACTGATACTTTAGCACATATTAAAAAGCCACCGATACAATATCAACTCCACTTTCCTCATTAACACTCTCTGATCCTCTTCAAAATTCAGTTTAGTTGGTCATACACAATTTACCATTAGAGGTCTCTGGACTTTGTTAGTACATACACATCCGATTTGCTGACAGATTTTCTCTTTTTTTAAAGTCAATGTTAAACTCTAGGCAGTATAACCTCTGGGTTTACTCTCTACCAAAAAGAATAATTGCTACACCTGCATTCTGACCTGTATTAATAAAATTTTTACACTGTCTGTTCACTTTCATGGAAGCATCTTGTATCCAGGTGAGGCGATTTCCTCCTAGCCTTTCTAGTAGTCCAGTTTTGATTTTTATCTCTCCAATTTTTTTCTGCTTCTTCCTTGATTATCTCTACTTTTGTGTTAATGTACATTAGTACCTTCAATTGAGTTACAACAACATTTTAGGCAACGCACACAAAAGTTGGAGGAACTGTTGTAGGGATGACTTGCAGCAGACTGAAAACCTTGAGCATGTAGATATTAAGAAAAAGGATGTGCTGGAGCTTTTGAAAAACATCAATTTGGATGAGTCACCGGGACCGGATGGAATGTTACCCAGACTACTGTGGGAAGCAAGGGAGGAGATTGCTGAGCCTCTGGCAATGATCTTTGCATCATCAATGAGGACAGGAGAGGTTCCGGAGGATTGGAAGGTTGCGGATGTTGTTCCTTTATTCAAGAAAGGGAGTAGAGATAGCCCAGGAAATTATAGACCAGTGAGTCTTTCTTCAGTGGTTGGTAAGTTGGTGGAGAAGATCCTGAGAGGCAGGATTTATGAACATTTGGTGAGGCATAATATGATTAGGAATAGTCAGCATGGCTTTGTCAAAGGCAGGTCGTGCCTTACGAGCCTGATTGAATTTTTTGATGATATGACTAAACACATTAATGAAGGTAAACCGGTAGATGTAGTGTATATGGATTTTAGCAAGGCATTTGATAAGGTGCCCCATGCAAGGCTTTTTGAGAAAGTAAAGAGGCATGGGATCCAAGGGGACATTGCTTTGTTGATCCAGAACTGGCTTGCTCACAGAAGGCAAAGAGTGGTTGTAGACGGGTCATATACTGCATGGAGGTCGGTGACCGGTGGTGTGCCTCAAGGATCTGTTCTGGGACCCCTACTCTTTGTGATTTTTATAAATGACGTGGATGAGGAAGTGTAAGGATGGGTTATTAAATTTGCTGATGATGCAAAGGTTGGAGGTGTTGTGGATAGTGTAGAGGGCTGTTAGAGGTTACAACGGGACATTGACAGGATGCAAAACTGGGCTGAGAAATGGCCGATGGAGTTCAACCCAGATATGTGTGATTAATTTTGGTAGGTCAAATATAATGGCAAAATATAGTATTAATGGTAAGACTCTTGGCAGTGTGGAGGATCAGAGGGATCTTGGGGTCTGAGTCCATAGGATGCTCAAAGCTGCTATACAGGTTGACTCTGTGGTTAAGAAGGCATATGGTGCATTGGCCTTTATCAATCATGGGATTGAGTTTAAGAGCCAAAAGGTAATGTTGCAGCTATACTAGACCCTGGTCAGACCTCACTTGGAGTACTGTGCTCATTTCTGGTTGCCTCACTACAGGAAGGATGTGGAAGCCTGGGTGCAGAGGAGATTTACAAGGATGTTGCCTGGATTGGGGAGCATGCCTTATGAGAAAAGGTTGAGTGAACTCGGTCTTTTCTCCTTGGGGCGAGGGAGGATGAGAGGTGACCTGATAGAGGTGTACAAAATGAGGAGAGGCATTGATTGTGTGGATAGTCAGAGGCTTTTCTCCAGGGCTGAAATGGCTAGCACAAGAGGGAAAAGTTTTAAGGTGCTTGGAAGTAAGTGCAGAGGAGATGTTGGGTAAGTTTTTTTACTCAGAGAGTAGTGAGTATTCGGAATGGGCTGCTGGCGGTGGCGGTGGAGACGGAAACGACAGGGTCTTTTAAGAGACTCCTAGATGGCTACATGCAGCTTAGAAAAATAGAGGACTTTGAGTCACCCTAGGTAGTTCTAAGGTAGAGACATGCTTGGCACAGCTTTTTGGGCTGAAGGGCCTATATTGTTCTGCAGGTTTTCTATGTTTCTATGTAACTCAGCAGACCAGGCAGCATCCATAGAAATGAATAAACAGTCGACATTTCAGGCTGAGGCCCTTCTTCAGTACTGAGAAGAGCTAAAGTGTGAGTGTTGAATAGAAAAAGGGGGGAAAACTTAGTTTACTGAAAGGAGAAATCAATATTTATGCCATCAGGTTGGAGGCTACCCAGACAGAGCACAAGGTATTGCTTCTCCACCCTGAGGATAGCCTCACCTTGGCAGGAGAGGAGGCCATGAACTGACATGTCAGAAAGAGAAGGGAATTGTAATTAAAATATTTGGCCACTGGAATGTTCTGCTTGTGAGGTGCTCAACAAAGTGGTCCCTCAATTTACGATGGGTCTTGCCAATGTTGAGGAGGCCATATCTTAAGCACTGTACACAATAGCTGCCCCCAGCAGATTCCCAAGTGAAGTGTTGCCTCAACTGGAAGGATTGTTATAGGGCCCTGAACGGAAGTGAGGGAGGAGGTAGATGGCAGGTGTAGCACCCAACAGGGCGGACAACCAGTGTGCAAAAGATAACTGTGTAAATATAAAACAAATGAATGAATGAATAAATAAATTTTAAAAAATAACTCGCAACAATTATCAAACATGAGATGAAGAGTCCTTGAAAGTGAGTTCTCGGGTTGCAGGAACAGTTCAGTGATGGGGCAAGTGAAGTTATCTCCTCTTGTTCAAGAGCCTGATAGTTGAGGGGTAATAACTGTTCTGGTAATGTGAGTTCTGAGGCTCCTGTACCATCTTTCTGATAGCAGCAGTGAGTAGAGTGTGTCCTGGGTGATGGGATCCCTGATCATGGATGATGCTTCCTGCAACAACACTCAGTGTAGATGTTCTCAGTTGTGGGGAGGGTTTTACCCATGATAGACTGGGTAGTATCCACTACTTTTGGAGGATTTTCTATTCAAGGGCATTGGTGCTTCCATATACAGTCAGTCAATGGAATCCCCACAACACATTTAGAAGTTGTCAAAGTTTTAAATGTCATGCCGAATCTTCAGAAATTCCTAAGGAAGTAGAGGCACTTCTGTGCTTTCTCCATAATTGCATTTTCATGCTGTGCCTTGGAGAGGTCCTCTGAAATGATAACACCAGGAATTTGAAGTTACTGATCCCCTCCACCTCTGATTCCCCCTATGAGGACTGTTTTGTGGGCCTCTGCTTTCCTCCTCCTGAAGTCGATAATCAGCTGCTTGGACTTGGTGACATTGGGTAGGAGGTAGGTGTTGTGGCAAGAAACAACAAACTGTGCTGATACTAAAAATAAATAAATAAGGTATAAATATCAAAAGCGTGGTATAAAGTGTTTTTGAAAGTGAGTCCTCTGTGGCATCAACTTCTTATGAATATATGTATGTGTATGTTTTTTCATATTGCAACTTGTAGTTCTTTGCATTGCAAAGTACTGCTGCCGCAAAACAACATATTTCATGACCTATGCCAGTGATATTAAACCTGATTCTAATCCCGATTTCAGTCCTTGCTTGCTCAACCCTGTGAGCTGAATACATTCAAATATTGCAATGATACACTCTTGTGTTTGCCCCACTTGCTTTTTACTAACCAAAAAAGCAATCCAAAGGGCATCCAAAAGTAAAACTGAAACCTAAACCAATGTCAGTCATTAAAGATATTTTGCAATATCTTTAGAAAATAATTAAATTGTTTATCAGCTTCTCTTCACTTAGAAATCAAATACCTGCAGTTGCTACCAATCAACATTTTCCATGAGGCTCGTACTGTTTGGCTTGAAATTTACAGTATTTCTTCACTTACCTTGTAATTTTACTAATTTGAGAATTTTAACTCTGGTCCCTTGGTACTTTCAATGATTAATTTACCAGGATTGGCCATTCTTTTCAATATTTTGATCATTTTAATTGAATTAAAAAATTTAATTAAAAAACTCTTTCTTAAAAAACTCAAGATTCCATTGAAAATTGGTAGAATACTATTTTTTTTCTATCAGCTGCATGCATCAACAAAATCCCCGATGATTTCCAGGGACTCCCTGATTTATTTTGACATGGATCAACAGTTTGTAAGGAACTGTGCAGTCCAGTAGCTGAAAAGAGGAGAGACCATAACAGAAATGCAGCTGCAGTTGGAATGCCTCTTGGGGTAAAGCATGAGCCAATGCTCAGAAATGTTATTTTGGGGGCAGGAGGGGGCAGACAGGGGATGCAGTAGAGATTCTGGAGATGTGGGCTTGCTAGGATCAGCTGCTATTAATTAATTCCCAGACATGATTTAACTTGTGCTAATAATACATAGAGCATCAAGATTTAAATCAGAATGCATAAAATAGTCTTGTCTTTTATCTGCAATATGCAATATTGTAAATGAAAGAGTGCAATGTAAAATTTTGCTTGCATGGCTATTATTTACACTATTACTGTACCACCTTTTTTTATTAAAGTCTGCAGAAGCAAGACAAAAATCTTTGGGTTCCAATTAAGCAGTAAATTCCAAAGCAATGAACCAGATGTATTCAAAATACTACTACAGATGTCATTTACTGTAATGGACTGTTAGCTTGTTGCCAAAAAATTAGGAATAAAAATTTAAATTCTGTTAATTCCATGCATTTTTGTTAAGATGCTAGTTCAGTTGTAACTTTCAGACTTTATTTTCAGCAGTTACATATATAATCAAAATCGACAAAAGTGTTGCAGCTAAACCAGCAACTTTCAAATGAGTCCAGGACATGACCAAATCTAGATGGGATTTTCCTATTATTCAGCGGTGCAAAATATGTCCTCAATATTTGAAGCTATTTCAAATGGCTCTCAAATCATTTTGGATGGATGTATTGTAACTTGTAAAATTCATTTGTGATTACACTGCATTCTCCACATTTTTTCCAGGTGATTTGTATATGTATGCTAAACTTTTATTTCCACTGGCAAAATTTATGATGAATTGCTATTATGTGTCCAGCTTCTTTGGGTTACCATGAATATTTTTTCTTTTCTTCCAGAAACTACTATGATGTTGGTTCAGTAAGATCATATTGCTTTGCTTCCTATGTGCTTGATATATTAAACTTTCTGTGATTACTTTCCAGATCCATGAAAAACTTCAGCATTATGAAAGGCAGGGCCCAACACCCGTTCTTCACAACGCAGCCACTTTGGCAGATGATGTAAGTGTCCTTCATCTTCATGGTGAGATCATTGGGTATAAACACATCTACAGCGTCCTTATGGAATTAAAACTTAGATCAGTCACTTTCTTTTACGATGGAACTGTACATTTTATTCTCCTGTTTTATTATATGTCAGTTGTAAGACTAGGGAAATCAAAAGCCTGATGCATGTTAAGTACGAGTATTGTTTAATTTAAAAAGCACATTTAAAATCTTATGGGAGGAACAGGGAGAACTGTGAAAGTACTGTGCAGGACATGAAAAACAGACCAAAATAGAGACCTATTAAAATGTACTAAATTGAGTGAAATACAAACATAGTTAAAGGAGCCAGGCACGATGAATGCTTGCAGTATTTTATTAATTTATTATTTAGAGTTACAGTGCAGAATAGGCCCTTCTGGCCTTTTGAGTGGTGCCACTCTACAACCTCTAATTTAACCCAAACCTAATCATGGAACAATTTACAATGACCAATTGACCTGCCAAAGAGTACATCTTTGAAATGTGGCAGAAAGCTGGAGCACCTGGAGGAAATCCCCACATTCCATGGGGAGGACATGGAGACTCCTTACAGATGACATCAGAATTGATCTCTTCCCCGAGCTGTAACAGCGTCATGCTAACCACCCATTAAAACTTGTATAAGCTTCACTTGGAATATTTGGCTGATTTATTGGTGTTTTCTTTAGTAAATTGACCATGCTCTTGTGAATTATTAATATTGTTAACTTTGATTCACTACTTATATTACCAAAGATATTACTTAATACTGTGATTCACATATCCTAGATGTTGAAGACGGATTCAAAGTGCTTTCCCAGTATAAGCAAGAATTAATCAAAAAGATATGTATTAACTGAAGCAAGAAAAAGCCACACAGTTACCTTTTTTGACTTAATTATAATTCAGAAAGAAGGCATTTGGCCTTGGCTCCAGACTACTTTCCAGGGAGAAGTTCCATTGTCCCTCTCCTTAAATCCATGTACAATATTTGTTATGTTTTATAAGTCAAAAACATAAAGTAATTGAAAGGAAAACAGAGCCAGGAGATGCATATCTACTACTTTTACTTTCAGCGAGGTGTGTACATGATGTGGTGACATGATGATGTATGCCATTCACTTACTTTTACATATAACCTGCAATGCATTATGTAATCAACAAAGAATATTTAATCAATGATATATTTTTCAAATATTACTGAAGTATTAAATACACAATACACCTCCCTGATAAGCTATAAACTCCAAATCAATATAGAAAGCAGCTCAACTTAAACAAATAAGTTAATTTCTATATACGCAGTGTACTATATAATGCAACTACTATATAGACATATACAGCATAGTAAATTTTAAATTATCCCATTCAGTCTGAAGATTTAATCACTGTGGAGGATTTCTTGCTTTTGTGGGATAACATCTTTTCTGACAAGGGGGCAGGGAAAAACTCTGCTTGGCAGGTGAGATTTGTCACTCTGAAACTATTCCAGGTTCTGGTAGTTGTAGGAGTTGACTCTGGGACTGCACAAAGTGGATCTGACAACTCTGGACACCTTTTTTCTAGGTGTGTTGGCATCCCAAGCAGTGCATGGCAAACTGCTTGATCTGCTGATCTATCTCAGACCACAAGACAAAGCTTCGAGCCATACTTTCATTTTGACCACACCAAGATGACCAGCATGTTGCACCTTCAACACTTAAGCTCTCAGCTTGGGTGGTACCACAACTCTCAATCACCATATAAGGCAATGTCCAACAAGTTCAAGGTTATCCTGGTGCTGGTAAAATTGGAGAAGCTGGAGCTTCTGCCATTCCAGCCATTTTGTGTTGCCATGCAGACTAGAGACAGTTTGGGGTCTTTTCTGGCTTCCCTTTGGATCATCTCTGCCATCAAGGGAAGTGTCCTCTTCTATAAAATTTTTAGGCATTTCCTTTTCAATGGGTGTGGTGAACTACATATACCTGTCTGGACACACCCCCTGCTGACTGCTCCTATGGCTCCTCCCACGGACCCCGGTATAAAGGCGATTGGAGACACCGCCCCGGCCTCAGTCTCCAGGTTGCAGTGTGGTGGTCAATAGCTGCTTGTTCTTTCTTCCAGCCAATAAAAGCCTATATCTCGCCTCACATCTCCAAGAGTTATTGATGGTGCATCAAAGGGTAAACCTGACATTCCATCAGCTTTTCCACGATTAGTTGTCCCCCATGTTTGGCACCCTCACGTGTCCCCCTGTGTCTCCCCCCATGCCCCCCACATCTCCTCCCCCTTGTCTCCTCGTCTCCATGTCTCTCCCCATGTGTGTCCCTCTCCCCTCTACCCCTGATCCTCCTCTTCTCCACTGTTTCCCCCACTCCCTCTCTCTACCATCAGTATCATATCCTGTGAGCTTCCTTGGCAAGACTCTATTGGAGTAATTTTCTTAGTCCTGTCCATTACCCTCCGTTTCCCCACCACCTTCTCTGCAACATTAAATTAAAATGTTTTCCTCCTTTGGTGTCCTAGGTGTCTCTCCTTTGCTCAGTATGTCAATCTCATTCTCACAGGTAAGAGAAAAGATGGATACCAAATGCTTTCTTTGCAAGAAAGATTCTTTTCCCTCACTTCAATCAATGAGTGTTGTGTATCCTCTCCTGCAGTTTGTGGGAGTAGAAATATTGCTGTTTGAAATTGAAGAAAAGTACCAGTTGCTATTCAATGTTATTCCAGTTCCTATAATCAACTCTCTGAACTTATAGTACTTGATCATTTTCTGCTATTGTTCACTTCCGTTTTGTTTTTTTAAAAAAAATATCAATTTGTTTCATGTCCGCTTTGAAATTTGCAGACTACTTTATTTTTATTGTAACTTGCTGATCAGCACTGTTGACATTGAACTAAAACTCATTATTCTGCTTCCTGGAGTGTCTAGTTTATGTTGTATGACTAAGTGTTCTAAGAGTCCTTAGGGCAAAATATTAGTATTCTGTAGACATTGGTAAATAGCATAATTATAGTGTTGATTGTTGCTCTTAAGGGAGGAAAATACCACAGTGTGATGTTAACAGTACCGGCAAACTAGGTATTCCAGCTATGGAGTTACCTCCTGGCAATTTGATAAAATAATGATGCTTATCTTTTAATATTTCCCCTCCATTCTTTGTTGCCTGAGAGTTGAGCAAGGTCATGAATCCCATTCAGGATCATGTAAGATTAGAGTTATGTGGCCTGGAAGGAGTTTTTAAAAAATCAATCATTCAATGTTACTTGTTGGAACATCATACGAAAGCGCAAAGACATTTTGGCCCTTCATTTAATCATCTGCTCATAGTACATATTGCTGAATGAATTGTCCCTGTGAGTGAATCACAAATGGCCAGATCCCCCTGATAGTGGACACTGTTTTGTGACCAATGCAAAGAATGAAATGATAATCTTTTGATGAATAAACTCTTCCTGAGCTTCCAGCTGGGTACAGATATTGACTTGCACCGATGTTTTCATGACGACTCTGCCATCTTCTTCAGGAATGAGAATTTGTTCATTTCTGGTTTTGTACACGGAGCTATTTGCACCAAATTTACTTTTTATTGTCCCATCTACTAAAAGAGCTTTCTATTAAAAATGGACAATTAAGGAAAATAAGCCCAGCTTGCTGTGCCATTGAAGCAATTAGATTTTTGTTTAAGTATTTTAATCACAAAATTAAATCTGCTATTGCATATTATTGGTTGAAATGTGAAGATTTTTGCATTGATTTTCAAAAAAAAAGATTTATTTTTTTCTCCAGTTTTGAATGCTTAAGTTACAGTAATTGCAAGATATTGCAGTATCCTTGAAGGCAACTGATGCACCCAGTGCATGCCATCAAGGAGGATACAGTCTATGCCTGGAATTTAGGGGGTAGTACTTGTTTTGAAATTTCACTGGAATGCAGTCACAAGCTATCCTCATTGTCCTTGTGTTCCTCCATACACTCTATGTTCCCATTTCCACACACTTTCTTTCCTCTTAGAAATGAATGAAAGAAAGTTAGCAGACTTTCTTTGGATACATTCACCTTCTAAGGATACATCAAAGTACCCTTTAAACTAAATGGCATTTCTGTGTTTGCCATCCTTTGCAGGTAATGAACTACAGATCCCGACTACCCCATGGGTCAAATGTAATTTTTCCTCATTTCCCTTCTCATCCTTCAACCAATTAATTTAAATACATTAATTCCAATATTGACACTTTAGTGGAAAGGAAATGTATTTCTCCTGCATACTAGTTCAATTGTACAAAATTATGAGAAGCCTTGAAGTCTCCCCTTGGCTATCTCTGTTCTGATTTAAAAACAAAATCCCTACTTACCCAATCTTGCTATAATTTCCCAGTCATGGCAACGTCATTATGTATTTCCTCTTCACTTTACCAGCCCAATCACATCTTTCCCATAATCTGTTGACTGTAACTGTAATCAGTATTCGAGCTGTAGCTAGTTAAAACTTGCTCCTGATCACTTCATGATCACCCTGTTTCGATTCTGGACAGAAATGGGCATGATGTCTTTGATTGACCTGGCATGTACAACTTAGTTCTCCATCAAATCCAGATGGGTTCCTTTAAATGCATTTCCCCATGAAGCCTCCTTGTTACGTCCTTCAATTAATTCAATCAAGATAGTGAACACAATCTTTGCATCTTTAAGTCTCTAATTTGCTTTCTACTCTCTCTCTCTCTCTCTCTCTCTCTCTCTCTCTCTCTGTCTCTCTGTCTCTCTCTCTCTACACTGTGGCTAAGCACAGCTGAGATGCCATCTGTAAATTGGCTGACGATACAACGATTGTTGGTAGAATCTCAGATGGAGACGAGAGGGTATACAGGAGTGAGATATTTCAGCTAGTTGAGTGGTGTTGTAGCAACAACCTTGCATTCAGTGTCAGTAAGAGCATAGAACTGATGGTGGACTTCAGAAGGGATAAGACAAGGGAACACACACCAGACCTTGTAGAGGGATCAGAAGAGGAGAGAATGAGCAATTTCAAGTTACTGGGTGTCAAAATTTCTGAGGATCTAACCTGGGCCCAATATTGTGATGCAGCTATGCAGAAGGCACAATAGTGGCTATATTTCACTAGGAGTTTTAAGATTTGGTATGTCTCCAAAAACACACAAATTTCCACAGACGTACCATAGACAGCATTCTAAATGGCTGCATCACTGTTTGGTATGGTGGGTGGGGGAAGGAGGTGGTAACTGATCAGGATCAAAGCAAGTTGCAGAAGATTGTAAACTTAACTCCATCATGAGCACTAGCCTCTGTAGTATCCAGGACATCTCCAAGGAGTGATGCTTCAAATAGGCAGTGTCCATCATTAAGGACCCCCATCATCCAGGCCATGGCTTGTTCTCATTGCTGCCAATAGGAAGGAGGTACAGAAGCTTGAAAGAACACTCTCAACAATGCAGGAACAGATTCTTCCTCTCTGCCGTCTAATTTCTGAATGGCCATTAAACTCATAAACACTACCTCACTTACCTCTTTCCTCCCACTTCTCCCTATTTCCTCTCATTCATCATTCCAACACCTTTGTTGACCTCGCTCTGTTTTGTTAAGTGTTCTCCCCTACTCTTTCTTGTTCCTCTCCACATCAGTCTAGAGTAGTAAAAAATGATTTATAATTGGTAAAAGTACTGATATGGATAAGAGATGACTAAGCCACTCATTGCATAATTCACAACACATGGATCTTCTATGTATTTTGCCTGTATAATAAAGAAACAATAACTTGCAAACAACATTTTGAAATTTACCATGCTCTGTTCTGTATGGCTACTTTTACTTGGTAGCATATTGTTTCTCCTCCGCAGCGCAGTGTAAATGGATGGTATTGCACATGTTCAGTAGTGTACACAGTAATAATACTTTCAGAAGATAGACAGCCCTTTAGTCAATCTTTGGTGTTGACAGTTGATGGAAACTTGCTGGAGATGTTAATATGGTACAGCTGTGAATCTTGTATTACGATATTGCATTTTTCCTTTAGGCTCACTTTCATTTTTTGTCTGTGTTTCATTCAGCCTTTTAAAAGTCTTCTACTTACACAGATGTAAATGTGTTGAGGTGGGAAGTTATTATTCCACTTCTCTGCTTTAATTGTGCAATTGTACAGCATTGGTGGAATATTTATAATTTGACTTTTTTCCCGATCTTAATACTTTGTTCCTGGCAGTTTTTTATTTATATTGTTTCTTGTTCTTCTCTCAGACTAATTTACTTCCTTATTTTGCTTTTTAATCCTGTACTACTTCGTCCATTTATGGATTTCTTGCTCTTCAAGGTTCCCTTTGATTTCCTGCATTCATTCTGGACATTTCATCTGAGTGCTTCTGGCTCTTTCATGGATGAGTGGCACCTGACACAGAAGATTCATAAAATACATTGAGACTTTCAACCTATTCTGTTGGTCCCAATTCATTCAAAAATGTTCTCTGACTTCTCTTAACACAATTTTTCCTTTGTGAGTATTTAGGCAACTCATTTTCAAAAGTTGTTCTTGAAACTTTCACCACCTCTATACCTCAGGCATAGCATTTCAACTCAAACAGCTGACGGGATACTTCCCTGACTTTTGGGGTTGCCAGTTGCAGGCATCAGGAAGGAGGCGTCGCAGTTGGCTGTGTGCCACTCGATTCTCCACTGAGTTGGTGGCTGACCCCTCCCACTGGTGCTGCCCTATGTTCATTCAGTGGAAAACAAACAGGATTGTGTTCGTCTCTGGGGGCACTTGTACGATGTGACAACTGTTGTGGGCTTATTCATAACAGAAAAATGTTTCCAAGACAACATCCATACACCATAAGTCTCCAGGACACAACTCTTAGGGACTTCGACTATATTATATATATAATGTTTTCTGTTATAACCGTTTTTTTTTTGGCTATCATAGCTATATGTGCTATATGTTCTGTGTGCTGTTCATGACTATTGGTGCTGTGTTTTTGCACTTTGGCCCTGGAGAAACATTGATTCGTTTGGCTATGTTCTTGTGTTTGGTTGAATAACAAACAGTTAAGTCAACTTGAAAGTGAAAGCACTGCTTTTTCTCAGCCCTCCACATAGTGTGCCTTTTATCATTTGCACACACTAACACAAATGGAAAGCAACCTTAGAATTAACACAATATTTTATGAAGATTTGATTTAACTGCCTTGCCTTTGCACTCTGTACCCTTAGTGACATTAAAGCCTATTGTCTTGCTCATTATTTATTGTAATGCCTGCACTGTTTTGTGCACTTTATGCAGTCCTGGGTAGGTCTGTAGTCTAGTGCAGTTTTTTTTCCTGTGTTGTTTTTACGTAGTTCAATGTAGTTTTTGTACTGTTTCATGTAGCACCATGGTCCTGAAAAACGTTCTCTTGCTTTTTATTGTGTATGTACCAGCAGTTATGGTTGAAATGACAATAAAAAGTGACTTGACTTAACTACTAATGAAGTATAAACACTAGGCATCCAAAGTCAAAGTATTCACTTTTAAAATTTTACCAGGTCAAGCGCCGTAGATTTATTCACACAGAGTTGTGATGAAAGTTTAAATAATCATTCTCTGCTTGTCCTGCTCCCTTGAAAATTGTACTGTTCCAATTTGCTCATCACCTCTGAACATTTTTCCTACTGGAAATACTCACTTGACAATTCTCTGTACTATATTCATTGTCTATGATACATTTCATATTTCATTATCTGACAGGTACTTCAGTTTTCCTTTTGGATTCTTTCTGAAGTTAAAGCAAAGAGTGTTTCAATCTTTGCAACAGCTATTTTATATTAGGCGTTTTTACTTAAACTGCAAGTCAGCAACTTTGTCATTTGTGTGAATGACTATTTCAAACTGAAACAGCTTTTTCAGCAGTTTGAAAGACTGCCTGCTTTAAAAGTGTGGCAAGAAATCTAATTAAATTTTCTCTCTTTATTGATTAATGTGTATCCTGCAATATTACAAACTAAAATAGTTACATTTGAACTTCAACTACTTGTATGCACAATTGAACAGATCACATGGGTTTTTATTTCAGATCAGCTATTTGGAATTAAACTGATGGCATGATTTTGAGCAAAACTGGTTTTAAATGTCATACTTTATATTAAAGGAGCAATGTTTCCACACTTGATTTAAAAATATATCAAATTTTGCTGCATCACAAACAAGAGAAAATCTGCAGATGCTGGAAATCCAAGCAACACACACAAAATGGAGGAACTCAGCAGGCCAGGCAGCATCTATGGAAAAGAGGACAAGTTGACATTTTGGGCTTTGACCTTTCAGCAGGACCGGAGAAAAAAAAGATGAAGGGTAGGATTAAAAGGTGGGGGGAGGGGAGGGAGAAACACAAAGTGATGGGGTGAAACTGGGAGGGGAAAGAGTGAAGTAAAGAGCTGGGAAGTTGATTGGTGAAAGAGATACAGGGCTGGAGAAGGGGAAAATCTAATAAGAGAGTTCAGAAGGCCATGGAAGAAAGAAAAGGGGAGAGTACCGGAGGGAGACCGGAGGGAATTTAGAAGGATGAGAGGGGATCTGATTGAAACATATAAGATTATTAAGGGATTGGACACACTGGAGGCAGGAAGCATGTTCCTGCTGATGGGTGAGTCCAGAACTAGAGGCCACAGTTTAAGAATAAGGGGTAGGCCATTTAGAACAGAGATGCGGAAAAACTTTCTCACCCAGAGAGTGGCGAATATGTGGAATGTTCTGCCCCAGAAGGCAGTGGAGGCCAAGTCTCTGGATGCATTCATGAGAGAGTTAGATAGAGCTGTTATAGATAGCAGGGTCAAGGGATGTGTGGAGAAGGTAGGAACGGGGTACTGATTGTGTGTGATCAACCATGATCACAGTGAATGGCGGTGTTGGCTAGGAGGGCCGAATGGCCTACTCCTGCACCTACTGTCTATTGTCTATTGAGACAATGGCCAGGCAAATCGATAAGGTGAGAGAGGGAAAGTGGGATGGGGAATGGTGAAGGGCGGGGGCATTGCCAGAAGTTAGAGAAGTCAATGTTCATGCCATCAGGTTGGAGGCTACTCAGACGGAATATAAGGTGTTGTTCCTCCAACCTGAGTGTGGCCTCATCACTAATGTTGCTGCATGCCCAGTTGTACAGCTTTGAACTTGACCACAACAGAGTTTTAAAACAATTTGGGATATAAGGGTTATATCTGTAATTTTTTAAAGTAAATTTCATTTGACCAAGTGTTTACAGTTTTTAAAATTAATTTCATGCATTTTCTGAAATTAAAAAAGTCAGTTTGTTAAGTAAGTAACTCTCATATCACCAAACAATTGGCATTACAGATTTCAATTTGGCACATTTAATGCCTTTCAGTCCATGGGAACATTTAAAACACATTCTACTACAGAAGACAAATTCAGAAAAATTTGATAAACCTTGGAAAAGGACCAGTTATATATTTGGGTGTTAATCAAATATCTTTGATTAATGCAAGTCATTAAGGACTACTGTAATGTGACTTAAGCCTGCCTTTTGTTTTGGATTGAATTGACATTTTCAATGTCTTTGTTCCTTCATTTTTTTTTAATTTCACCACCTTTTGCCTCAACATGAAGTAGCAATTTGTGAAACCTATTTTCACAAAGGATGGCAATCATCCAACAAGATAATTTTGCTCAAGTACAAATCCTGAGGATATTGATAATTAATTCCTTTCAATTCAGCACTTCAGTTTGAACATTAAAAGTTGATGAACTTACCCCAATTTTGAACAACTTATTCAATTTTCCTCACTTTCTTCAGATCACAGGTGTAGCAGTTATGGACACTTGCATAGACCCAAACTATGTTTCCTTTTTGTGGGATGCATAGAACAGTTTCACTCCAGTGCTTTTTTGCGATACTTTTGCTTGTTCATCAATGACTGATGCAACTTCCTGTGAAATGTATCGGTTGCATAATTCAAATCAATGAGTACTTTGCTGATCAGTCTGCCAGTTTTTCCATGCTACTGATAGCTTGTCCACAACTTACTAATCCCAACCGTACATCTTTGGAATGTGGAGAAAACCCACATGGTCACGAGGAGAATGTACAAACTTCATACAGGCAGCGCCGGAAATTGAACCCTGATTGGTGATGGCTGCCATTGTAAAACAATGAGCCAACCACGACACTATCCCACACTGAAGTGATCAATTGCCATCCTGCCCTCAACCTCACCTACTTCATCTTTGACTTCACTTACTGCATCTCTCCATCTGTGAGAATGGTGAATCACCAATATCCATAGCCCTACTGAATCAAAATTATCCTGACTATGTTTCTTTCCATACTGCATTCCGTAAGGACTGCTTTCGGTTCTTCTCGTTCTTTTTTATCACTGCCACATTTGCTTTGCTGATGATATATTGTTCACAGGTACCTCTGAGTAAGAGATGGGTACAAACAGATAAGGGTAAAAATTAAATTGTCAGATGGAGCTGGAAGTGGAGGAGGAAGGCTGAAAGCTGATGCAAAACTGGCTAGGAGAGTGGTGATAGATAGATAGGGGAGAGGACTGGGAAGGTGAGGCCATGGCAGAATAAACAAGGTGGTTAGATTTTGGCATAATGGGTAGATGGGGTAGAGTACATAATCTAGGTAGCTGGATGGGAGGGAGGAGGAATACAAAAGGTAAACAAGGGAAGGCCAGTTGAAATGGAGAAAGAACAGTGGGAATGTGGGTTACCTTAAATTGAAAAAATAAGTGTTCAGACCAGTGCATTGTAGGCTACTCAAATGGAATATGTGCTGTTGTTCCAGTTTTTGTTTGACCTCTCCATGACTTTGTAGAATGCAGAGGACAAATTAGTCTGAGAATGGGAAGAGGAAATTAAATACACTGGAATATAATTTCTTTTGTTTTCAATTGTCACCCACCAGCTTCTGTCTCTAAGCAGCTCCCCATACTTTCCCACCTGTCTCTGAACGACCATCATTGTTCACTTGGTCCCATCAATTACCTGCCAGCTACCTCCTCTCTCGCCTCTTTATACTGGTTATCTTCACTCTACACTATCAGTCCTCATGCAGAACCTAGATCCAAATAGTCGATCACACGTACTGCCTGGCTTGCTGTGTTTTTCAGCAACTTGTTTTTCGTTGTTGCAGGTTCCAGCATCTGCAGTCTTTTATGTTTCCAATGTTCCCCTGGGACCTGGCTTCTACCCAACAGCTTCCACATTCAACAGATCATCTTCACAATTTCCATCACCAGGCACATATTCCCCTTTCCTCACCTTTTAGCATTTCTAAGGATCACTCTCTTCACAGCACTTTAATCTGTTCTTCCATCCCCACCAAACACTTTCATGTGCAACTGCTGGAGGCTAAAAGCTTTTCTTTCATTTCTTCCCTTCCCATCATCCATGGATTCAATCAATCTGCCGTGCACTTCTTCCAAAACACGTACTGAACTCCAGGTTCACGTTGTGGCTTTCTCTGCATTCAAGAAAGCAAATCACAAAGAAAAGAAAAGCTGCAGATGCTGAAAATCCAAGCAACACACACAAAATGCTGGAGGAACTCAGCAGGCCAGGTGGCATCTATAGAAAAGAGTACAGCCTAAGGGTTTTGGCCTGAAATCAACTGTACTCTTATCCATAGATGCTGCCTGGCCTGCTGGGTTCCTCTAGCTCTTTGTGTGTGAAGACAGGGTGATTACTTTTTGGAGCACATATTTCAGTCTGTAGTAGTAACCCTGAGCTTGCCACATTATTTCACCTCCCATTAGCACTCTGAGCTATTTGTGGCCTTCTGTATTATGTCATTGAGGCCAAAGTAAGCTTAAAGAACAATACCTCATTTCTATCTGAGCATGTTGAAGCCTTCTGGACTGAGTACTGAATTCTTCAATACTTTTTGTTGGAGAAATGGCCTTTAATGCTTCTCATTATTATAGCTTAGTTTTTTAAAATTTGAGGACTGATTCCATAACCTTTGAACTCATTTTCCAGGACTCAGCAACTTGTTCTCAGTATTAATATTTTTTTTTATTTGGACAACTTGTCATCAGAATCAGGTTTAATGTCACCAGAATAATTTGTGAAATTTGTTAACTTTGCAGCAATGGTACAATGCAATACATGATAATAGAAAAAACTGAATTACAGTAAATATATATGTAAACTAGTTATATTAAATAAGTGGTTCAAAAGAAAGAAATTAAAACAGTAGTGAGATAGTGTTTGTGGGTTCAATGTCCGTTCAGAAATCAGATGGCAGGGGAAAGAAGCTGTTCCTGAGTTGCTGGGTGTGTGCATTCAGACTTCTGTACCTCCTCCTTAATGGTAGCAATGAGGGCATGTCCTGGGTTGTGCGGGTCCTTAATGATGAACACTGTCTTTTTGAGGCATCGGTCCTTGAAGACGTCCTGGTTATTATGAAAGCTAGTGCCCATGTTGGAGCTGACTAACTTTACAATTTCCTGCAGCTTATTTCGATCCTGTGCAGTGTCCTCCCCCACTTCCATACCAGATGATGGTGCTGTAACTGGGTAGAATGCTCTCCATAGTAGATCTGCAGAAATATGCGACTGTTTTAAGTGATAAACCAAATCTGCTCAAACTCCTAATGAAGCATAGCCACTGTCTTGCCTTCTTTATAGCTGCATCGATATGTTAGGTCCAGATCAGAAAGAGCTGAACACCTACTCGCCTTCCATTCTCGTCAATTTTAATCTTGCTTGACACTAATTGGTGAGGAGTAATAGTGCCAAAAATGGGTTCATGGTCTGCCATTAGGCCCCAATTTCCAATGTCAACCTCATTGAATTCTCACAGAGACAGCAAAAGTGCCAGATTACTCAGCTGAAAAAACATATCATGAAAACATAAATTACAGGCTCCAACCAATGGAGTTTAGAAGCAGAAGCATATTAAAAAGGAGTAGTAGTAATTTTGTGAACTGTCTACAAGGTGTCGCTGTTAGTCATGGTGCCATGTTGAATCTTTGTACGTTGAATCTTGTAGTCCTTGAAAATGAGTCCATAGGTTGTGCAATCAGTTTAGAGTTGAGATAAGTGAAATTATCGATGCTGGTTCAGGAGCCTGATGGTTGAAGGGTAATATATGATTTTTGTCTTTTTTTGTCAAAATGCAAAAGGCTTTCTCCAATCCTGATGAAGGGTTTGACCAAAAACATCGACTATTTCCTCCATAGATTATACCTGTTCTGCTGAGTTCCTCCAGCATTTTGTGTGTTGCAAAGGGCTTTCACATTTATGGTTTTTACCTCATCTCTTTCCTGACCTTTCCTTTCACTGTACCTTTCCTTCGTCCCTTACCACCCACCAACCAAACCTAGCCCCTCCATCTGTGATAAGTCCACAATGCATGCCCACATTCTGCTTGGGTGAAATCTACTTACTAAGCACCATGATTGAAGCTGGAAATTTCCTAATTGGTTACCCAGTTCGCTCAAGTCCAAATGGTTTTAATGAAACTTTATAATTCCTTAATATTTAAAACAAACTTTCATGTCGATTCATGTTACAGATACATTAACTGACATTGCTATAGATTATTAAAATATGCAATTTTAAATCTTTTAACTTGTTAAAACGAATTGTAATGTGCAGCCGAATTAAGGGAACAGCATGACTCTTGGAAAGAAACAAATGTTGTAGTAATTTTTGCTTTTGTAGAATATGAAGCAAGAAGATGCTGTAGCATTTTGAAATGAGGCTCTGGGTAAATTGGTTTATTATTTTCTTATGGACCAAGGTGCAGTGAAACATTTGTCTTGCATATCTTCCGTACAGATCCAGTCATTACAGCAGTGCACTGAGATAGTACAAGGGAATGCAATGGCAGAATGCAGAATAAAGTGTTAGAGTTACAGAGAACCTGTATCTTAAGTAGCTAGATGACAAAAAAAAAGCAATTGGGTAAAATACTCCAATGGTTTGGTTGTAACCCACAAAGCAAAGTGGCATTGTTTATTTAAATTCTATCACCCCAGTCACTGCAGGAGTTCTTTGGCTGGGATCAATTGGTTCATCAATTACTTCACTTCCATCATCACGGTCAGAAGTGGGATGCCTGCTGAGAATTGCGCCATGTTCAATTCTATGCACAACTCTTAAAATGATATGATCCAGGCTGGCACGTTGCAAGAGCAATGTGATGTTCAGGCATGGGCTAGTAATTAATGTGACCAGTAACATTCCTGCAACAGAAATACAATGAAGTGAGCTTCTTCAACAAGGGCATAGTCACTGCTGAGTTCCCAATCATTAACACCTGTAACTCAGCTGTATAAATAGTGCCCAAAAGAGCATGTCAAAAGCTGGCACCCTATTGCAAATAACTTGGCATCTTTTAATCAGAAAGCTATTCCATATAAATGCGCTTGTCAATGCTTTGACTGTAGTTTTTATTGGCAGATCTTGCATTCAAATTATGCACAGCATACTCATCATGAATAATGCGTTAATCTGTTCTTGGTGTTTGCGTGTAAGGGAATATGTTGAGTTGAAAACTAAGAAATCCCATGTTCCTCTTCAAAAAGCGCTATGGGGTCTTTCACATCCAGCTGTGTAGGTGGATGGTGCTTGTGTTTCACCTTTCACCAAAAAAACACCTGCATTACAATACTCCTACAGAAGTGCAGTCTAGATTACGTGCTTAATTCTTGAGTGGAGCTAAATTCGCAATTTTCCGACACATTGGAATATAACAAATGATCTCAGGCTGACAGTGAATTACAGAGAAAGTTTCGTGAGTAAATGTATCCATGTTGGGCTTGGAATTGTGTGTGAGATTTACATAGTGCATGATGTAAGATTTCAATTTTTAGAGAAATCAATAGAGGAGCTGTAATATGATGATCAAAATAATAACAACATACACAAAATGTTGGTGGAACACAGCAGGCCAGGCAGCATCTATAGGGAGAAGCGTTGTCGACGCTTTGGGCCGAGACCCTTCGGCCCGAAACATCGACAGCACTTCTCCCTATAGATGCTGCCTGGCCTGCTGCGTTCCACCAGCATTTTGTGTGTGTTGTTGTTTGAATTTCCAGCATCTGCAGATTTCCTCGTGTTTGCTCTATCAAAATAATGAATGAGCTTTCTTTACTATTGTTCCAATTAGTGTAATGGATGAGAGTCCAAGGATACAGATTTAATGTCATGTTATAGAATCAAAGGTGATGCAGATTTTTTTTTTATATCTATAGAGCAGTGAGCATGTTGAACACATGGCCTGATGTGCATTAGAGTCAGATTCAGACCTGGTTTTCAACGGAGATCTGAATTAGAACTTAAAATATTCTTTAAATTTATCAGACTATGGGGAAAGGTGGAATGTGTGAATATGACGAGGACTCTAAGGGATGAATGGATACCATTTGATTTTTGAAATATCACTTTCAGGGCGTCCATTTGCTCAGTTCAGGTCTATTTTTCAGTATAAATAGGAATTGCAATATTAGATCAGAAATGCTATTATGCTGAAATTCATTTTCAGCAAACTACTCTCACACTCCTCAGGTGATCTTGATATTGTAGAGAGGTTAAGCCATGGGTTTAGTTGCAAAAGTAGAGACAGTAAATGCATAATTTTTATCTTCAGCATTTCTTTGAGAACAGTGATAATTTGTTTCCATTATGGTTTTGTGAGTTGACTAATGAAATCACTACAAAATTGGATTATCCTACAAGTGGGACCGGTGGGTGGAGTCTTGCTTCTGAATTTTTGGAGGGATCCTTGTATTCTTGATGCATCAACATGAATATCTCAGAACCATTTAAATGCTTTTTGATTTGCCATGCATCAGAGTTCCAAGAATAAGTAGGTTCTTTCGCATTTCCAAAAACATTTCAACCCTTGAACCTTTTTCAGTGACTGCCGAATAAATGCAGTGAGAGCACAGGTGAGGGTATCCATTTTGGGAGTTCAGCATTGGGCATGCAAATAAAGTAAAAGTGCTGAAATGAGCTCATAGAGTGCTATTTAATCCTCAGTGTTGGTGTTGTTGAACTGGGTGAGGACATTGACACAAATTAATATATCAATGGACTTGGAGGACTGTACAGAGACAGTCATAGTGGCTTCTTTCCAGAGCCTCAAGGCCTTTTGTACATAATGCATGGGTTAGAAGCATCTTCGAAGGCAGGACTCATTGCTGCTTAATAGACCAAGCTCATTTGACAAAAGGCTGTACTAGCAAAGCAGACTTGATGGACCAAATGGTCTAATTCTGCTCCTATGTCTTATATCTTATGTTACATTGAAGACATGTCAAGGAGTGTTGTGAACAAAGCAGATGAGCTTAGAGCGTGGATCAGTACTTGGAGATATGATGTGGTGGCCATTACAGAGACTTGGATTGCTCAGGGACAGGAATGGTTACTTCAAATGCCAGATTTCAGATGTTTCAGAAAGGACAGGGAGGGAGGCAAAAGAGGTGAGGGCGTGACACAGTTGATCAGAGATAGTGTCACGGCTGTACAACAGGTGGACACCATGGAGGGATTGTCTACAGAGTCTCTGTGGGTGGAGGTTAGGAACAGGAAGGGGTCAATAACTTCACTGGGTGTTCTTTATAGGCCACCTAATAGTAACAGGGATATTGAGGAGCAGATAGGGAGACAGATCCTGGAAAGGTGTAATAATAACAGAGTTGTCGTGATGGGAGATTTTAATTTCCCAAGTATAGATTGGCATCTCTAGAGCAAGAGGATTAAATGGGCTGGAGTTTGTTAGGTGTGTTCAGGAAGGATTCTTGACACAATATGAAGACAAGCCTACAAGAGGAGAGGCTGTACTTGATCTGGTATTGGGAAATGAACCTGGTCAGGTGTCAGATCTCTCAGTGGGAGAGCATTTTGGAGATAGTGATCATAATTCTTTCTCCTTTTACAATAGCATTGGAGAGAGATAGGAACAGATGAGTTAGAAAAGTGTTTAATTGGAGTAAAGGAAATTATGTATTAGGCAGGAAATTGGAGGCTTAAATTGGACATAGATGTTCTCAGGGAAAAGTACAGAAGAAATGTGGCAAATATTCAGGGGATATTTGTGTAGAGTTCTGTATAGGTACATTCCAATGATACAGGGAACTAACGGTAGGGTACAGGAGCCGTGGTGTACAAAGGCTGTAATAAATCTAGTCAGGAAGAAAAGAAAAGCTTACAAAAGGTTCAGACAGCTAGGTAATGTTAGCGATCTAGAGGATTAGAAGGCTAACAGGAAGGAGCTTCAGAAGGAAATTAGGAGAGCCAGAAAGGGCCACGAGAAGGCCTTTGCAGGCAGGATTAAGGAAAACCCCAAGGTATTCTACAAGTATGTGAAGAGCAAGAAGATAAGACATGAAAGAATAGGACCTATCAAGTGTGACAGTGGGACAGTGTGTATAGAACCAGAGGAAATAGCAGAGGTACTTAATGAATACTTCAGTATTCACTATGGAAAAGGATCTTAGTAATTATAGTGATGACTTGCAGCAGACTGAAAAGCTTGAGCATGTAGATATTAAGAAAGAGGATGTGCTGGAGCTTTTGGAAGGCATCAAGTTGGATAAGTCGCTGGGACCGGACAAAATTTACCCCAGGCTACTGTGGGAGGCGAGGGAGGAGATTGCTGAGCTTCTGGTGATGATCTTTCAATCATCAATGGGACAGGAGTGGTTCTGGAGGACTGGAGGGTTGTGGATGTTGTTCCTTTATTCAAGAAAGGGAGTAGAGATAGCCCAGGAAATTATAGACCAGTGATTCTTACCTTAGTGGTTGGTGAGTTGATGGAGAAGATCCTGAGAGGCAGGATTTATGAACATTTGGAGAGGTATAATATGATTAAGAGTAGTCAGCATGGCTTTGTAAAGGGCAGGTCATGCCTTACAAGCCTGATTGAATTTTTTGAGGATGTGACTAAACACATTGATGAAGGAAGAGCAGTAGATGTAGTGTATATGGATTTCAGCAAGGCATTTGGTAAGGTACCCCATGTAAGGCTTACTGAGAAAGTAAGGAGGCATGGGATCCAAGGGGACATTGCTTTGTGGATCCAGAACTGGCTTGCCCACAAAAGGCAAAAAGTGGTTGTAGATGGGTCATATTCTGCATGGAGGTTGGTGACCAGTGGTGTGCCTCAGTGATCTGTTCTGGGACCCTTACTCTTTGTGATTTTTATAAATGACCTGGATGAGGAAGTGGAGGGTTGGGTTAGTACGTTTGCTGATGACACAAAAGTTGGAGGTGTTGTGGATGGTGTGGGGGGCTGTCAGAGGTTACAGCGGGATATTAGATAGGATGCAAAACTGGGCTGAAAAGTGGCAGATGGAGTTCAACCCAGATAAGTGTTAAGTGGTTCATCTTAGCAGATCAAATATGATGGCAGAATATATTACTAATGGTAAGACTCTTGGCAGTGTAGAGGATCAGAGGGATCTTGGGGTCCGAGTCCATAGGACGCTTAAAGCACTGTGCAGGTTGACTCTGTGGTTAAGAAGATGTATGGTGTATTGACCTTCATCAAACGTGGAATTGAATTCAAGAGCTGAGAGGTAACGTTGCAGCTATATAGGGCCCTGGTCAGACCCCACTTGGAGTATTGTGCTCAGTTCTGGTCGCCTCACTACACGAAGGATGTGAAAGCCATAGAAAGGGTGCAGAGGAGATTTACAAGGATGTTGCCTGGATTGGGGAGCATGCCTTATGAGAATAGGTTGAGTGAACTCGGCCCTTTTTTCCTTAGAGCGAAGGAGGATGAGAGGTGACCTGATAGAAGTGTACAAAATGATGAGAGACATTGATCGTGTGGATAGTCAGAGGCTTTTTCCCAGGGCTGAAATGATTGCCACAAGAGGACACAGGTTAAAGGTGCTGGGGAGTAGGTACAGAGGAGATGTCAGGGGTAAGTTTGAGTGCGTGGAATGGGCTGCTGGCAATGGTGGTGGAGGCGGATACAATAGGGTCTTTTAAGAGGCTTTGAGATAAGTACATGGAGCTTATTAAAATAGAGGACTATGGGTAAGCCGAGTAATTTCTAAGGCGGGGACATGTTTGGCACAACTTTGTGGGCCAAAGGGCCTGTATTGTGCTGTAGTTTTTCTGTGTAATACTGAACTATATCATTGCTGTCTGTCTGGTATCTCATTGTGAGGTTTATTCTCAAAGGGCAGTGTTGTAAAATGACATTTGACTTGTGATCTGCAATTTGTTAGTTATAAATGTAAGGTTTGATTATGTAATGAGGATTACAGAATCTGTTGGTCTTATAGTATTACCTTGACTTTTCCAAATAGAGTATAATTCAAAATGGATCATTAAAAAGCTGTGCATTTTTGTTTCAAAAGGTTTTTTTGGTTCTAGTGTCTGAATTTTGTAATGATGTATATAGTTTGTCCTAATATTATTATGTTATATCTCTAATGAAAATCGGAATAAATAGATATATGTGTAAAAATGTCAGTATTGTTCATTTGTTTCTCATACACATTAATGGTTACTGACATTCTGGGGTTTCAAAATTTAACTATTAATTACTACTTAATTTATTATTAGAATAATTCGTAATTGATCTCCCTCATTCCTGTGTGTATAATATTTGATTGATAATATCTGTGAATATTGAGGTACATTTTTTTTGTCCTGTTTAAACTGAACGTAAACGCTGGGCCTCTAAATGCTCCAGCTTGAACTGCAATCTTGTTTCTCATTTCCTCATCCCAAGGCAAGATGGAACAGGCATCCAGCTTTTGCCCCTAAAAAGGATGCATATGAATTACAGTGTTTCTAGTTTGGGCTCTTTGATTACTTCTGGATGGGAAGGGGAATATAATTTTGAGTAACAGAGTACTGAAAAGGATACTGACGCTACTGATTCTAATAGTCATTGATGTATAAATTGTGTCAACGTACAGCAGTCAGCTAAGCAAAATAAAACTTAGAAATCGGAGAGCTGTTCTGCAGGTTGCTGTGCTATGTGTGAAGGTGGGAGGTTGCCAGGAAACAAAGCTGCTTCACTTAACCTAACTAATGAGCATAAAGCTTGCCAGAAGCATTGGGGCTTGCCTATTGCTTTGTAAGTTCCCTTTCATGACATAAAGCCATGAAAGTACCTGAAGGCACCAGAAAGTAATTTTAACAAGTACTCTCATTTTCATAGATTTTCAATAATATCTGAGAGATTTTTAAGGCCCAAATAAAATTTTGACTTTGTTTCTTAAATACTCTACCTTTTCCCAGTCTCCCTACTGTCCTATCTCACCCACATAGCCACACCCTCACTCCTACCTGCCCACTCCTAACCCCCGTCCCAACCCCCTGCCCCCTACCCCTTTCCCTCTCACCTCCCCTCCCCTCCTAACCCCTGTCCCAACCCCTGCCCCCTACCCCTTCCCCTCTCACCTCCCCCTCCCCTCCTCCTGCCCCATCCCCTCTCCCTACCCCTCCACCTTCTCCCTTTCCCCTCCTCCCCATCCCCCTCCATCCCATCCCCTCCCCCACCACTCTCACCCTTCTCCCTCTCCCCTTTCCCCTCACCCCTCTCACCTCTCTCCCCCTCTCCCCTCCCTCTTCCCCCACTACCCCCTCCGCACCTCTTCCCCTCTCCCCTGCCCCTCACCCCTCTCAACCCCTCACCACCCTCTCCTTTCCCCCTCTTCCCGTCCTCCCTCTCCACTCTCCCCCTCTCCCCCAACTCCACCTCTCCCCCAACTCCACCCTCCCCCTCCCCTTCACCCTCTCCTTCTCACCTTTTCCTCTCCTCCCCTTTCCCTTTCCCTCACCCGCTCACCCTCTCCCTACCAGCTTTTTCCTCTTCCCCTTTTCCTCTCCCCCCTCTCCTTCCCGCTAAGTCCCCCCGCTCCATCTTTTTCCCTCTCCCTCCCCTCCTTATTTGAATATGATGTGTGGATTTCTTGGTTCTGTCACATACGAATGTTCAGCAGTTGTTTGATTGGTGTGAAGATATTCAGTTGCTTGCATGGTTTTCTCCTGGATCGATTGCTGACAGGGGCTTGCAGTGCCAAAGCTCATAGAAAATCTGTGTGCAATTGTGATGAATTGGGGAATTACTGGCACCACCAAACCCTAGAAAATGAGGTGCATCAAGAGAGGCATTTATTATGTGAGAGGGGTTTTTTTTAAGTGTAAAGGATGAAGAAGATAAAAGGAATTACCACTGAACAGTGTTGCCGAAGGGAAAATTAAGGGAGCAGGATGGAACACTAGCCAAGACGGAAAGAGTCTGACAATTAGAAAACGAGAGGGAAAACAAGTTTATTTTACGTTTTGTGCAAAATTAAACTGACATCTATTAATTCTATGGTATAATTTAGTTGGTCATGATGACAACACAGGCATCGCTTGCCTGCCATGGAATTGGTTTTTATTGGCTTGAAAAATAAGCTGTTTGCCAAAGCTGAATGCACAGTGGTAATATAAACAAATCAAAAAATGAGGATTGATGACCTAATTTGAGTTAATTTCCCTTCCCCCTTCTCCCAACGTTTGTAGCACAGTGTATCTTGTGTCCCAATGAAACAGCATCAGCAAAACTTTTATCCTTGGTATGTGTACATTGCTAGTTGGTTTATTTAAAAAATATTAACAGGTAATATTGGCTGTGTTTCATTACTTTATCCATTCTTAACACTTGTACGTCAACTTGTAAATGTTACTGTAAATGATGTAGGAAGCCTTCGCCCTCTTAGTGCCTCACCAACTCTTCTGACTTCTCTCTTGGGTGGGAGAGATCAAATTTAAAATTTGTATTGCAGTTACGATAATCAGTTAGAGTTGTGTGTCATCTACATCGGAATATGAAATAAAAATGATCCATTGGCCAGATTTAGATTTTTTTTCCACACTAGTTAAATATTGTGGTGGAGAAAACAAAATCAAAACATTCTATGTATCGTTTTTCTTAACAGCTCTTCAATAGATTGTGAAACTCAGTTCTAGATTACATCTTTTGTCAAAGCAAAGTCATAAATATTTTACTCTTACCTATGGGAGACTTATTAGACATATATTTGGGATATTGATTGGATTAAGGAAGCAGATTTCCTTTGATTGTAAATCTGCCTTCTGGTATTATCAAACAACATATTTGTAAGCCTTTAAATGAATAGCTGGCCATTGTGACCACCCCATCCCAACCAATTATGCCCGAGCTCAAACTGTGGTCAAGAGTTCATCAATGAAATACAAGAGGTACATTCAAAAGTCTTACAACAGTAGGATAGACTCTGTCATTAGTCTGCTGGTTCATGTTTTCTAGCTTTTGTATATTTTGCCTGATGGAAGAGGGGAGAAAAGGAGGAGCCTTTGATGACGATGAATGCTTTTCTGAGGCAACAAAAAATATAGTCATTCAGAGGGGGAGAAGCTGGTTTTCATGATGTGCTGAGCTGTGTCCACAAATCTGCAGTTTCTTGTGGTCTTGGGCAGAGCAGTTGACTAAACTGAAATGAATCCAGAAATGATGATTTCCATGATCCCTCTATCAAAAATGGTGAGCGTCAACAGGAACATGCTGAATATCTGGTTGGCCTGGAAAAAGTATGGATTGCTGCCTTGAACACTTGGCAGGGTCCACATTATGAATTTATTCTCTACTTTTAGCCAAAGCAATATTTTATTTACTTTATTTATTTAGAGATACAGTGTGGAATCGGCCCTTCCAGCCCTTTGAGCTGTACCACCTAGCAACCCGCATAAAGCGCGACTTAACCTTAACCTAATCAAAGGACAATTTCCAATGATCATTTAATATTCCCAATAGTCTTTGGACTGTTGGAGGAAACCAGAAGACCCAGAGAAAAGCCACGCATTCCACAGGGAGGATGTACAGAGACTCTTTACAGAGGGCTTGTGGGATTGACTCCAAATTCTGACACCCTGAGCTGTAATTGTGTCATATTAATGGTGGCACCCATCATTCATGATGGCCTTTGTCAAAAAATTTGACCGAATTAATGGCACTGGCAGCATTAAGGAGGTGATGATGTAGAGACAAGTGTCTTCACGTGTAATGTATGATGTACTTTTGGATACGAAAGGGGAAGCTGATATAGAAGGCCAGGGATGGGTTTTTGAAAGACTCTGGAGTTGAAGCTGTATGAGTAGGAAGAGATTTGTGCTTCTCCAGGGATGAATGGATAGGGGAGGATGGAATGGTCATCTGCACTGAAAGTGGCAGTCGCTTAAGAAGCAAAAGAATGAATGATTAACCTTGGCCAATTTATACTTTTTGACTTTCATTAAACCTCTTTCAATAGTGTTGCAGAAGTTAAAGTTGATCTGATGAATTCAAAATGCATTTGTGAGAAAAATTGGAAATGGTTTGAGATATGATAGTTTATTCAATAACTTAGACATAGGAGGTAAGATTGAAATTGGGCAGCAATTTACAAAGACAAGTGCATGTAAAGGAAAAGTGTGATTCTGGAATTTTTGAAGGGAAGAAAACAACATTTGGTGTCAGCAGGCAATTTATCAACCATATTGATCCAGGAGAAGTTGCTAGGTCAGAAAATTGGCTTTACTAAAAATGGTTATTATGGATGCAGTGAATGCAGAGGTGCTGTGAAGTGACAGAGGAAATAGCAGCTCAGAACTGAGTATGGGATCGCTTATGTTGTATTGTTGATGGTACATCCAGTTTTGACATTAAGTAATGTGCTTTATGCTTTGACTTACACAGCTACAATAACTGTAGTTACTTGAGGTCTGAAACTTCAATAAGTTTATTGATTAAGTTTAATAAGTTTATCAATCTGAATGGAAATTACAGTTTCACAGTAGCATTGCAAGTGCACAGATATACAAATATTAGAAGGGAAGTAAGAAAGAATAAAAAATAAGTTACCTCATACAGTCTAACAGGAGGGGCGTCATCACTTCCCCAGCTATAGGTTGAATCATTACAGAGCCTAATGGCCAAGGGTAAGAATAACCTCATATAATGCTCTTTGGAGCAACACAGTTGTCTTAGTCTGTTACTAAAAGTGCTTCTCTATTCAACCAAGGTGGCATACAGGGTGAGAAACTGTCCAGAATTGCCGGGATTTTCAGTAGGATACTTTGTTCTATCACAGCCTCCAGTCTGTCCAGTTTGACTCCTATAACAGAGCCAGCTTTTCTCATCAGTTTATTGAGCCTGTTGGCATCACCCATGCCCCAGCAAACCACCGCATAGAAGATTGTACTGGCAACAACAGACTGGTAGAACATGTGAAGGAGAGGCCTGTATATTCCAAAGGACCTCAGTCTCCTCAGGAAAAAGAAGTGGCCCTTCTTGTACACAGCCTCTGTGTTGATCCTCCACTCACGTCTGTCATCCAGGTACACCCCCAGGTACTTGTAGGACCTCATCACATCCACATTTTCGCCATCAATAGTAATAGGGAGCAGTGCAGACTTAGTCTTACTGAAGTCCATCATCATCTCCTTTGTTTTGCTGATGTTGAGCTGCAGATGATTCAGCTTGCACTATTTGACAAAGTCTAATTAATTGCCTGCTAGAAATCCAATGCCAGTTATTCAGAAATTTCTTAAGTACCCTGAAATGATCACCTTATACAAAAATGGATCTTGTTCATTTGATTTAACAATGTGGAGACTAGATTGTAGATGTTGTGAATTGCAGCTATGAAAACTGGGTTAACAAGAAACTCACGATGCGTTGACTTTTGCTGGCTTTGAACCAGTGCTAATAGCATAGTGTTTATTATACATCTGATTTGCAGTGTGTAACAAACGTGAGTGATGGTGAATAAAGCAAACTGATCTGTAGTTTTAAAAGTGCATCTAGTTCATGATTTTATCATAACACCAAGTGCCAAATGCAAAGTAAATGTAATTGACAAATGCTCTACTTCAGAAACCTGTTTTCTTTGTAAGATTTTCTGTGCAGTAGGTACTCAACATTCTAATAAATCAGATCATGATCTTGCTGTAGAGATCCTATATACCATAAAGTGTTCTGAAGGACCCTGCCAAAGCTGTTTCTCTGAGGGCTAGAATAAAAGAGATTAGTGGTCTGTTTTCTTTCTTGTTGTCTTTCATTGAAACAGCATTTGAAAATAATGGCTATAACAAGGTCAATTCTCAAATGTCACTACTGCACTAGAAGAATCAACATTTAACTGCTGTTTTCTCTACCTTCTCATTGTTTAATAGCTCACAGAGGATCTGCACAACACACCAATGAACAGTGAGATCAGAGAGCTAGTGAAACTGCTAATGCATCCACATCTCAAGGTGAGTACTTTTATGAGCATGAAAAGACAGGTAATCTTTCTAGTCCCGAAAAGGGTTTCGGCCCAAAACGTCAATTCTTTTTTGTAGATACTGTCAGACCTGCTGAGTTCCTCCAGCATTTTGTGTGTGTTGTTTTGGATTTCTAGCACCTGCAGATTTTCTCCTACAGGTAATCTTTAGAGTTGTATTGTTACAGGTGGTTGGATGCAAGCAGGGGTTGCAAACTTAAAATCGAATCACCCAGACATGCATTTTTTAACATTCAAATCTCCTTCAACTTGTGATAGTTATGAAACCTGTATAGAGTCTATGAACATAAAACATCAAGAAGAGTTTTAGTTTATACTTATTGCGATTTGGGTAGAATTGTATGTTAAAAGAAAATCTGATTTAGTAGTTTGCTATTGCTACACATTTCTGCCTTTAGTAGCCATTTAGCTTCAAAAGACTTTGCATTGATATTAGGAAAACAAGCATTTTAAATTTGAAGTCAAAACAAAATATAATGAAAACACTGAACAACATCAGGCAGCATCTGTGCAAAGAGCAAAAAAATCAATACTTTCTGTCTAAGAAAGGTTAGAACATCTTTGAACTAAGACAGGTGTTCCAATCTTTTTTAATGCCATGGACCCCTACCATTAACCAAGGTTGGAAATACCAAGGTGTTAACTCAGTTTTTCTTTCCAAGATGCTACCTGACCTGCTGAGGGTTTCTAGGATGTTTTATTTCAGATTTCCAGCATCAGCAGTTTCTTAATTTTAAATTTGGAGATGTACCATTAAAGAGCCATACCATTCCTATTTATCTCCAAAATTTTATAACACTGAGGAATTTAATGTTGCAGACCTTCTGCACCGCTGATCCTTCAATAAGGATTGGCTTATGGACCTGTGGTTTTCTCCTTCTGAAGTCAATAAGAAACTCGTTGGTCATGCAGACATTGAGTAAGAGGTTGTAGTTGTGGCACCATTCTGCCCAATTTTCAATCTCCCTCCTATATGCTGCTTCATTACCACCTTTGATGTGCAGGGTTTCATTGATTCTTTTGTGTTCCTTTGTACTTATTGTGAATGTTTTGCAAGAAAATGAGCATCTGGCATATATGTACTTTGATAATAAATTTACTTTGAACTTCTAATTTCGAAATCAAGGATCCTGTTGCAGAGGAAACTACAGAAGCCCAGGTTTTAAAGGTTGTTGATCAGTACTGAGGGGACATGGCATTGGAGCACTGAGTTGTAATCGATAACAGCAGCTTTACAAATATATCGCTGTTGTTCAGGTATGCTGAAGCTGAGTAGAGAGCCAGTGAGACTGCGTCTGCTGTAGACCTATTGTGCCAGGCAGGAATTAATTCCATACGTGACCAACCTTTCCAGTGCTGTCTCAAGTCCATTCTCCAGTTTTGTGTGTGAGAGTTGTTTGTACATTCACTCTGTGGTCCTCCATGTGCTCCATTTTCCTCCCACATGCTAAAGATGTGCAATTTGACAGATCAATTGGCTGAGATACTTTGCCCCTCGTGTAGATGAGTAACAAACTCTAACTGCAGTTAATGATAATGTGGTGAGAATAAAATGGGATTGATATACGAATAGTGTAAATAAATGCCTGATGGTCAGTGGCTGAAGGACAAGTTTCCATGGTGTATGACTGCATTTTTATTGAACTAAATCTAAATCACATATAAATTTCTTCCTCAAAAGGAACAGGAGCAAAGTCTTGGAATATTTTTAAGGCAGACTTTGGTAGATTCTTGATCAGAAAGGAAGTGGATGAAGGGTTACTGAAAATAAGTGGCAATCTGAAGATGAGCTTACAATCAGATCAGTAACTATCTTAGTGAAAGGCAGAGGACACTCGAGACCAAATGGCCAGTCCAGAAATACAACATCAAGATTCATTTCTCACAGCCCAACTGGGAACTCTAATTTTCGAATTGATGGTGGTCATTAGCTTATTCTGCATTCAAAGCAAATTGATGCAGATATTTCACAATTTTTTTTAAATCTATAGAGTGAACTGAACCTGACTAAACTTAAACAAGGCTGAGTACAGAAATCCAGAAGTAGCTGTCAGTGATCCACAGATGATGAGCATTCTAAAATTGATCTCTATCTGATAGTTTCCACATTTTCTGGTCTATTTTACTTATGTTTTTAATGACATACCAAGTCAGAATTGATGCCTTCTTCCTGGTAATCAAAAAGTTCCTATTTTTAAAAATAAGTCAAATTCTTTCCTTTTATAAAATTGTTAGTTAACTACCTACAGTCTTAGTCTTGTGTCTTTCAATTTTTATTTCATGCTCTGAAAGTTTTAAAACATTAAATCTTATTCACTATAGTTTGCTGTCTAAGTAATCTTCAATGTGATTGTTAACTTGGCCTGTTTGACAGCATCACTGTTGCTGGGTGCCAGACATCAAGGATCAACTTTGCTCACCATGTACATGTGTTAGAAATTTGCTGTGGTGTGTTGGCATGCCATGCAACAAAAACATCATGGAACAATTATGATGAATAATGATTATATAAAAATAATGTTAGAAGTACGGATATGGAATAAAATGTGCATAAGTACATAAATACCAGCATGTATTTACAATGTAAACAACAGGATGAAATGTGCACAAAATGCTGGAGAAACTCAGGCAGTATCTATGGAGAGGAATAAACAGCTGACATTTCGGGCCAAGACCCTTCTTCAGGACTGGGAAGGGAGGAGGAAATCACCAGAACACTAACTTGCTTCCTTCCTGGTGGTACTTGGATTTGTTGCTGTTGGTGATTAATGCAATGACAGTGGCGTCATCTGCAAATGTTATCAGTTTAACAAGTGGATCACTGGAAATGAAGTCATTGGTGTTTTGAGAAACTAGAAGAAGGGAGAGAAGTGGTGCACCAGTGCTGATTGAGCGGTATGTGAAGATGTGCCTGTCAAATCTCACATGCTGCCTACTGTAAGAGATGCAATTTGTGACCCACCTGTAGATGGAATCTGGCCATTAAATTTGGAGAGTTTCTCTTGCAGAGCGTCAGGGATGATGATAGAAGGCTGAATTGAAATTGGCAAAGAGAATCCTGACGATAGGCACCAGGTGATTTGAGGTACTGTAGTATGAGGTCCAGACAGATGTTAACTGCATCAGCTACAGATCTTTTGGCTCTGTCGGTGAACTGCAGCAGATCTAGTAAATTTTTGAGTTATGGATTTGAGAAATTGACATGATCAGCCTTTCAAAAGTCTCTAATATGTTTGATGTCAAAGCAACTGGCCTATAATCACTGATGTCCAGTGATCTTTGATCTTTTGGGGACTGGAATGACAGCAGATTTCTGGAAGCATGCTGGACTGTGCATAGTTTGAGAGACTGATTGCAAATGTCTGAAGACTGTGATAGCTGGGTAGTGCAGTGTTTAAAGGGAGACGGAATCAGGGCCAGCAGCCTTGTTGATATTTTGGATACTGAGTAGCATTCTCATTTCCTCTTCCTTGACAACAAAGGGTGTGCAGTATTGGTGATCATCTAGCGGAATGGCACTAGAAGGGTCTTGGAACTGTGATCTATGAGTCAAATCTGCCATGGAACTCATTTAACCAAATTGGGTGCAGGCTGTCATCAGGGCAGGGAACTGTCTTCTCCCCCATTGCTGTAATCAGAATGATACTAATATCTGGACTAATTTCCTTTGGTGCAAGCAGCTTTATTACAGGTTAGTGGCAAGTTCCACACTTGGTCAAATTTGGAGTGTGAGGGTGAAAGCTTTTGACCTGATCTAGCGTTAAAAATATTATCATATTCTTTATGAGTTTGGTAGTTTCAGTCTGGTTTATTTCAATGTTCAGTCTGTTCAAAAGAATTTCTGGATTACTACAGGGTTGGAAAAGTTGCTATCTCTGATAATTCAGAAATTCACAACACCTTACACCACCTTTGAAACAAGCTGTGACTGTTAAGTGGCATGTTCCGGTTTGAGGCACGGTTGTTTGAGAAAGAATTCAGTAGAAACTGGTCTTGATTTTAATAAGAGAGTAGCTGAAGGCTGGGCATTGAAATGTAAGGATTTCCCCAGACTTAGGAAGAGCCAACAAATCCTTTTCCAGTGACCACGTGGCCTCCACACGCAACCCTTTATTCTGCAGTTTGTGGTTTTTCAATTTCTGGGCTGATTTCCCTGAATATATTTGGGACTACAATTTCTATTGTTCATGAAGGCTATATCTGATGTTTACTAATCATGAGATAAACTTCTGCACTCTTCCATTGCTAGTGAGGGGACTGACATCCTCCTGACTGCATACTTGAGGACACAGTTTTGTTGTAAAACAAGAACCCTGTTCCCTCTTGAGCAGGCCAGTCTCATGTTCTATGAACTTTGTTCAGATATCCCCCAGTTGTCACGATCCTTCTGAAACCATCATTGTACAGGCCTGAAGTTCTTCTAGTTTATTTTTGCCACTGGAGTATTATAGTGAGTCCATTCTCACGTATGGATGCGAGATGTGGACACGCACCAAGACCATGACAAAGTCACTAGATGATTGCTATACACGAATGCTCCGGATGGCTCTTGACGTGAGTTGGCAACAACACATGATGAACGTTGAGCTCTATGACGACCTACCGATGCTCACTACTAAAGTCGAGGTGAGAAGACTGCAACTAGCGGGGCGCTGTCTACGCCACCCTGAGCTACCTGCCAGTCTAGTCATTACATGGGAGCGCAAACATGAGAGGATGAACCCTGGGCACCCTCCCAAGACTATGGTCAACGCACTCCTAGAAGATAGCAGCACGGCTAATGTAGATGAATTGAACACGTTGATGAGGGGGAGGGAGGAGTGGAGAGTCTGTCATTGTGCCTGACACTGGCCCCCTAGGCCTGAGTTGACGTAAGAAAGAAAGGAGTATTATAATGCTGCAGTGTAACTGCCCAACTCTTGATCTCAGTTCCTTGATTATGTCTCCTTTACCACCCCAGCAATTTATGTAGCCACTTTCAGGAAGCTGCAGATTTGGACCTTAAGATCCCTCTGCATGTCAACACTGTTAAAGATCTTGCCATAAACAGTGTACTGGTCCCTTACATTTAATCTTCCAGAGCATAACACTTCGTATTTGGCTGGGTTCAACTCCATCTGCCTTTTCTCTGTCCATATTTGGATCTATATCCTTCTGTATCCTTTGGCAGTCTTCTGTGTTAACCACACAATGACAATAAAGTTCTAACTAGCTAACTAAATTATCAACTACAGACTTACTAACCCACCTATCTATCTATGATATATATTTCTTCCTTCCTTCTTTCCATCCATGCATTACAACAGTGGTGTGCAGAGGAGCATCTCTGAATGCAGATGGGCTACCAGCAGAAGACAATAGGTCTCCTGTAACTAATAAAGTAGCCATTGAGTGTACACTGTAATCTATTAGCAGGAATGCAGTGAAAGAGCAACTGAAAGATTACAATGTGATTAGATAGTTAAATCGTTTTAAAAGGACAACAGTGTTTGACAAGCTATTGGACTGGGTAGTTAAGGGGGGGATGAGCAAAAGAAATTTGTTTGGATTATTACACGTGCTTGCAAATTTGTTATAAAAGAGCATATGTTATTCAGTGTGGTTTTTTTTGAGGCTGAAAAACATAGGATGAACCAGGTCATTTTCAGGATGGTATCTCAAGAGTTAAAGAACAGCCTCAGTTTACAAATGATGAAAATGAATGGGAAAAGTTCAATAGTCATTCGCAGCTCAGGAAAGTGAAGGGATGAGATGGATGCAGAGTTTGCAGTGGAATGGAAATGAGTAACATGGACAGATTAATTGTGCAGGAGCAAAAAGGTACGAGGTATAAAATGCGAAAATGAAGTTACTTCAGAAAAATTGTGTAGTAGTACGTGGTTTAAATGATAATGCAAAATATTGGGGATTTGCACGTGAATGGTAGTCATCAAGTTTAACATATCATTGCAGCAAATAATTGGGAACGTACATCACGTTTTGATTATTATTTCAAACAGTTGCAAAATAGATAAAAGAAATGAAGAACAAATTTTCTTTGGCACCGAATATTGGAGATGCAGGAATAGATTGATACTCAGCTAATCGCTTCAGTTTAAAAGACAATGTGTTATCCCAGGAAGTGAGGTGGAGTTCAGATTAAGAAAGGAAATAAAAACCAAGACTTAAAAGAATGAATATTTTGTTTTATTCTCTTATTATGTTCTACAGTCTCTTTACAACTTGAAGTATTCCAAAGTAATAATTGAACATGATGTTGCCAATGTTAACGTGTGAAACCTCTGGACAGGGAATCATGGAGGTAAACAGCAATGTGCTTCAAACAAGTTACTTGGAAAACCAGAAATGTTGTTTCCAGAAGTACCATTTATGCATATTTTTGAAGATAATTTTTTGCTTAGTCTACAGAGTGCAATCTAAGGGAATATTTTTGTCTGGTCGTATTAAGATCCAGTTGTGGTCTTTTCCAGTGAATTTGGTGAAAAATGAATTCTTTGTAAATTTCAAAAATACCACTAACTGTCCAATGTTGATACTTCTGCTTGGTTAGGGCAGTGTTCCCAACATCGATTTTTACATTGAAAAATTTGTTGAGAATTTTTAAGTTGGTCTAGTCTTGTATGTGTGTAGCAACAAAATGAAAATATTGAAATGAAGTCCTGGAGCAAAGTCCTGGAGAAAGCTTTGCAGGAACTCAGCTATAAATGGCGCACTAATTGTGAGTTGGAGATCTGGGAAGATTCGGGCATAAAATGGAGACGCTGCCTAGTGGGGCAGTCATCAAAGGAGTGATCTGAGGCAGAGTAGTAGGGATTTGACTCATTCGGGCTTCAGCAAGGTAGGTGGATAGGTGAACATCATTGTTTTTATCCACTTGCTTTTTCTTCTCGGAGGAATAGAGAACATGTCTGTAGGGTTAGTACTTTGCCCTGAATGTCAGATGTGGGAATTCTGGGATTCTTCCAGTCTGCCAGTTGACCACATGTGCGCCAGGTGCACGGAGCTGCAGCTTCTGAGAGACCATGTTAGGGATCTGGAGCTGCAGCTTGATGACCTGCAGCTTATTAGGGAAAGTGAGCAAGAGATAGAGAGGAGCTACAGGGAGTTAGTTACAAAGCTGCAGGAGTTAGGTAAGTGGGTGACAGTCAGAGAAGGGATGGGAAGAGCTCAGACAGTAGCGAGCACCCCTCTGGCCATCCCTCTCAGTAATCATTACCTCCTTTCGAATGCTGTTGGTGGGAGGGTGGGGGGGACTTGACAGAGGACAACCACAGCGATTGGATCTCTGGCACTGAACCTGGTTCCATGGTGCAGAAGGGAGAGAAGAAGATGAGGAATATGGTAGTCATACGGGGTTCCATAGTGAGGGTAACAGACAGGAGGTTCTGTCAGCCTGATAGAGATACCCGCATGGTGTATTGCCTCCCAGGTGCCAGGGTATGGGATGTCTCTGATCAGGTGCAGAGTATTCTGAAGGGAGAGGGTGAACAGTCAGAAGTCTTGGTACACGTTGGTACCAATGACATAGGAAGAAGAAGGGAGGAGGTCCTGAAGAGAGAATTCTGGGATTTGGGTAGGAAGCTGAAAAGCAGGACCTCCAGGTTGTAATCTCAGGATTGCTGCCACTGTCACACGCTAACGAGCGCAGGAATAGCATGATCAAGCATAATAACGTGTGGCTGAGAGACTGGTGTAGGAGGCAGGGCTTCAAGATCCTGAGGCCTCTTCTGGGGGAGGTACGACCTGTACAAAAAGGACGGGTTACACCTGAACCCAAAGGGGTCTAATACCCTAGCGGACACATTTGATAGAGCTGTTAGGGAGGGTTTAAACTAATTTGGCAGGGAATGGGAACCGGAGTGAAAGGGTTGAGGAAGGGGAAAACAAAAATAAATCAAAGATAGCGTGCAACAGAGATGATAGAAAGGACAGGGAGGAGATGAGGCATAATTACAGCCAGTGGGAAGAGTTACAGGGCAACAGAGGGATGGTGCAGTTAAAACAGAAAGCAACAAATACTTGACTGAAAGTGTTGTATTTGAATGCATGTAGCAGAAGAAATAAAATGGACGATCTTGAAATTCAGCTACAGATTGGCAAGTATGATGTTGTGGCCATCTCTGAAACTTGGCTAAAGGGTGGCTGCCATTCAAAGGTGAACGTTCAAGGATGTATGGTGTATTGGAAAGATAGGTTAGTAGGCAGAGGGGTTGATGTGGCCCTGTGTATAAGAAATAACATTAAATCATCCGAAAGGGATTACATAGGATCGGTAGGTGACATAGCAGCGACCACTCTCTGCTGAACATTAATGGCTCCTCCGTTGAGATCGTTAAGAGCACCAAATTTCTTGGTGTTCACCTAGTGGAGAATCTCACCTGGTCTCTCAACACCAGCTCCATAGCAAAGAAAGCCCAGTAGTGTCTCTACTTTCTGCGAAGGCTGAGGAAAGTCCATCTTCCACCACCCCCACCCCCCACCCCCCCCCCATCCTCACCACATTCTACAGAGTTGGATTGAGAGCATTCTGAGCAGCTGCATCACTGCCTGGTTCGGAAATTGCACCGTCTAGGATTGCAAGACCCTGCAGCGGATAGTGAGGTCAGTTGAAAACATCTTCAGGGTCTCTCTTCCCGCCATTGCAGACATTTACACCACACGCTGCATCCGCAAAGCAAACAGCATTACGAAGGACCCCACGTACCCCTCATACAAACTCTTCTCCCTCCTGCCATCTGGCAAAAGGTACCAAAGCATTCGGGCTCTCACAACCAGACTGTGCAACAGTTTCTTCCCCCAAGTCATCAGACTCCTCAATACTCGGAGTCTAGACTGACATCTACATCACTTATTATCATATTGAAATTTGTCCTCTACTGTGCCTATTGTATTGTTTATTAGTTATTGTACTGCCCTGTACTATTTTGTGTACTTTGTGTAGTCCTGTGCAGCTCTGCAGTCTAGTGCAGTTTTTATGTTGTTTTATGTAGTCTAGTGTAGCCTTGTGCTGTCTCACATAGTCTAGTGTAGTTTTGTGTTGTTTCATGTAGCGCCAGGGTCCTGGAGGAACATTGTTTCGTTTTTACTGTGTACTGTACCAGCAGTCTATGGTCGAAATGACAATACACTTGACTAGAGTCTTGTGGGTTGAGTTAAGAAATGGCAAGGGTAAAAGGACCCTAATGGCAGTTGTGTACAGGCCTCCAAACAGCAGCCAGCATGTGGATTACAAATTACAGCAGGAGATAGAAAAGATGTGTCAGAAGGGCAATGTCATGGTAATCGTTCAGGATTTTAATATGAGAGAGGATTGGGAAAATCAGGCCAGAATGTCTAAGGGATGGCTTTTTAGAACAGCTTGTTGTTGAGCCCACAGGGGATTGGCTGTGCTGGATTGGTTGTTGTGCAATGAGCCGGAGGAGATAAGAGAGCTTATGGTTAAGGAACCCTTGGCGAACAGTGATCACAATATGATCGAGTTCACACGGAAATTTGAGAGGGAGAAACTAAGTTGCAGTGTGTCAGTATTTCTGCTGAGATTGACTGGAAGGGGACACTAGCAGTAAGGACAGCAGAGCAGAAGTGGCTGGAGTTTCTGCAAAAAATCAGGGAAGTGTAAGACGGATATATTACAAATAAGGAATTTTTGTATTGAAGAAGGGCACTACCGTGGCTGACAAGTGAAGTCAGAGCCAAAGTAAAAGCAAAAGAAAGGGCATACAAGGAAGCCAAAGCTAGAGGGAAGACAGAGGATTGGGAAGCTTTTAAAAACTTGCAGAACGTAGCTAAGAAGGTCATTCGGAAGGAAAAGATGGATTGTAAAAGGAAGCTGGTGACTTATATCAAAGAAGATACTAGAAGTTTTTTTTAAGTATATAAAGGGTAACGGAGAGTTGAGGGTAGATATAGGACCAATAGAAAATGACACTGGAGACATTGTAATGAGAGATGCAGAGATGACAGAGGAACTGTACGCGTATTTTGCATCAGTCTTCACAGTGGAAGTGTTGAGGAAACAGAGAGAGAAATAGTTTAGAGGAATGGGCAAAGAAGTGGCAAGTGAAATACAATGTTGGAAAGTGTATGGTTATGCACGCACTTTGGTTGAAGAAATAAGAGAATTCAAAATGCAGAGATGCAAAGGGACTTGGGAGTCCTTGTGCAGGATACCCTAAAGGTTAACCTGCAGGTTGAGTCAGTGGTAGCATTCATTTCTAGAGGTATAGAATATAAGAGCAGGGATGTGATGTTGAGGCTCTATAACTTGCTCATGAGACCACACTTGGAGTATTGTGTACAGTTTTGGGCTTCTTATCTTAGAAAGGATACACTGACTTGGAGAAGGTTCAGAGGAGATTCACGAGAATGTTTCAAGGAATGAAAAGGTTACCGTATGAGGAATGTTTGGCAGCTCTTGGGATGTATTCCCTGGAGTTCAGGATAATAAGGAGCTATCTCATAGAAACATTCTGAATGTTAAAAGGCCTGAACAGATCAGATATGGCAAAGTTATTTCCCATAGTAGGGGAATCTAAGACAAGAGGGCACAACTTCAGGATTGAAGGACGTCTATTGGGTGGTAAACCTGTGGAATTTGTGGAGGCTAAGTCATTGGGTGCATTTAAGGCAGAGATAGATAAGTTCTTGATTAGCCAGAAAAAAAAAGAATATGGGGAGAAGGCAGGAGAGTTTGGATGACTGGAAGAATTGGATCAGCCCATGATTGAATGGCGGAGCAAACTCAGTGGGCTGAATGGCCTACTTCTGCTCCAAAATCTTATGGTCTTTTGGTCTTATGCCTCATTTGGGAATTTAACCAAATAATTTTATAAGCCAGTTAACTGTCTAATGCCATCCACTTCCAACTTCATTGCAAGCTCTATTGTATTTACTTGACGAGAGCAAGAACTCCTTAAAAGGAAATTCTGACATAGTTCCCATAAATACAACGATGAGGTTCAATAGCAGAAATAGAGGACTGTCATTGGTTTATCTCTTAAACTATCGATTGTTACATTGATGAGATTGTCTGCCTCGCCTTTAATTATGTTTGGTAGAAGGAAGAAAGTATCCATAAGCAATAAAATGATATTAAAATTTTCCTGCAGAGAATTTGTGGAAGGTTAATTTTCTGATAGGGTGAAATAATGTGGTAATTGAGGAGCAGTAACACTCCTACACATCTCAGTGTAATGTTCTACCGGACATACTCTGAAAGCCTCACTCTGCATAAAAAAGAAAAAAACATGGAACTGAAGGGACGACGGGCAAAAATGGTCGGTCCAGATGCAAATGGTTATTGAGATGAAAGATGTGGTGTTTCTCCTCAAGCTTGAGATGGGTCTCATTGTAACAGAGCAAGAGACCACAGGAAGAAATGTTAGAATGAATTGAATTGACTTCATTGCTTAAATCCTTCACATACACGAGGAGTAAAAAACTTTGTTACGTCTCAGTCTAAATGTGCAATATGCAATTTATAGTCAATTGTAATAAGTAATATGTACAGCAAGACAGTCAATATAGCATAGAAATATAGTTGTATCCATGTGAATTAATCAGTCTGATGGCCTGATGGAAGAAGCTGTCTTGGAGCCTGTTGGTCCTGGTTTTTATGCTGCGGTACCATTTCCCAGATGGTAGTAGCTGGAGCAGATTGCTGGGGTGACTCAGGTCCCCAATGATCCTTCAGGTCCTTTTTAACACAGTTGTAAATGCCCTGATTAGAGGGAAGTTCACATATAGAGATGCGCTGGGCTGTCCATACCACTCTCTGCGAGTCCTGCATTTGAGAGAAGTACAGTTCCCATATCAGGCAGTGGTGCAACCAGTTAGGATGCTCTCAATTGTGCCCCTGCAGAAAGTTCTTAGGATTTGGGGACACGTACCAAACTTCTTCAACCTTCTGAGGTGAAATAGGCACTGTACTTTTTTCACCACACAGCCAGTGTGTACAGACCACGGGAGATCCTCAGTGATGCATACGCCGAGGAACTTAAAACTGTTCACCCTCTCAACCCCAGATCCATTGATGTCAATAGCGGTTAGCCTGACTCCATTCCTCCTGTAGTCCACAACCAGCTCCTTTGTTTTTGCGACATTGAGGAAGAGGTTGTTTTCTTGACACCACTGTGTCAGGGTGATGACTTCTTCTCTATAGGCTGCCTTGTTAATATTTGAAATTAGGCCAATCAATATAGTATCGTCCAAATTTAATTAGCAGATTGGAACTGTGAGTGAGTCACGGTCATGGGTCTGCAGAGAGTAAATGAGGGAGCTTAGGACACACCCCTGTTGACGGGAATTTAAGTAGCAGGCAAATGAAAACTCAAGATAACTATTATGTGGACTCAGTACAGGTGCTCTGGAAATAGACCATCCATACTTCTACCTGGACTAACTTGCTTCTCTCTTTCTCAGTTCTGATGAAGTGCCCTGGACCTAAAAACATTAACTGTTCCCTTTCCCCTACAGATGCTGTTGTGTTTTCCCAGCATTTTCTGCTTTTGTTTCAGATTTACAGTGGCTGCATTTTATTTTAATTTCATTTACTGCTTATGGACACTCTCTTCCTTTTACTAAGCAAATTTAAAGGAGATCCAGACAATCTTATCAATGTAACAATCGATGTTAATGAGATAGACCGCTGACAGTCCTCTATTTCTGCTATTTAACCTCATCGTTATATTGTTTTGATGGGAACTATGTCAGAATTTCTCTTGTTCTCATGAAAGTAATACAGTGCAACAAAACTAATGTGCAAACTGACAAAAAAAAATCAGAAATTGATATTTTTCTACAAAAAATGCAATATGTTTTAAATACAATTGCATTATTAATTTATTACTCTACATTTTGTGATGCGGTTAGTAAATACTGATGAAAAACAAACTAAAATTGAAGGAGCACAGGAAATAACTGACAAGAGAAAATAGGGCGAGGGCCTTCAAGTCAAGTGGTTTATGGGGGTGATTGATAAGGTTGTGGCCTAAGGTAGAAGGAGATGAGTTATACACCTCTCATTACATGCACATGCAGTTCAACTCTTTGAGTGATTATGCAGAAAGTTTGAAGTTAATAACTCATCTCCTTCTACATTGTTATATGACATACATGTATATAATGTGTATAATGTATACAGAAATGAAAGAATGAATCAGGGTGTAAAGCACAGTAGCACACATAACACAGGGTAAATTAGGTAAGGATAAAATCTACAGATGAATCTCATATAAATAACAAACTTAAGTGCATTAATATTAAATATTGTATCATTCCCAACACATTAACCAGAGACGCCTTAAATACATTGTGACCAGGAGTTCAGAGGCTTAATGGCCTGGGGAAAGTAACTGTTTCTCATCCTGACATTCTTGTTTTTATGCATCATAGTCTCCTGCCTGATGGTAGAAAGTCAAAGAAGATGCTGGATGGCTGGGTGAGATCCTTAATAATACTAAGGGCCTTGGGTATGCAGCACTCCTGATGGATGGTGGGGAGATACCTATGAGCTTGTTCTCACAGTCCTTTGTAGAGACCTCAGGTCCAATGCTCTACTGCTCCCATTCTAGAAGGAGATACAACTTGTCAGATGCTCTTACTGGTGCTCTTGTACATCACAATTAAGATTGTGGGGTTGGGGTGGGTGGAAGCCTTGCTTGCCTCAATCTTCTTAGGAAGTTGTGCCTTCTTGTTCAGGCACATGATCTTAGGGGACCAGTTGAGGTAATCTACGATGTGAACTCCCAGGAACTGAGGTCACATCTACAATGTGAACAACAGGAAATAGAAAAGGCTTGCCAGAAGGGCAGTGTTATGATCATTGTAGGGGATTTTAACATGCGAGTGGATTGGGAAAATCAGGTCAGCACTGGATCTCAGGAGAGAGAATTTGTAGAATGTCTGCGAGATGGCTTTTTAGAACAGCTTGTTGTTGAGCCCACTAGGGGATCGACTGTACTGGATTGGGTGTTGTGTAATGAACCAGAGGTGATTAGAGAGATGGAGGTGAAGGAACCCTTAGGAGGCAGTGATCATAACATGATTGAGTTCACTGTGAAATTTGAGAAAGAGAAGCCAAAATCCTATGTGTCGGTATTTCAGTGGAGTACAGGAAATTACAGTGGCATGAGAGAGGAACTGGCCAAGATTGACTGGAAAGGGACACTAGCGGGAAGGACGGCAGAGTAGCAGTGGCTGGAGTTTATGCGAGAAGTGAGGAAGGTGCAAGACAGATATATTCCAAAGAAGAAGAAATTTTCGAATGGAAAAAGGATACAACCATGGCTGACAAGAGAAGTAAAAGCCAAAGTAAAAGCAAAGCAGAGGGCATACAAGAAAGCAAAAATTAGTGGGAAGACAGAGGATTGGGAAGTTTTTAAAAGCTTACAAAAGGAAACTAAGAAGGTCATTAAGAGGGAAAAGATGAACTATGAAAGGAAGCTAGCAAGTAATATCAAAGAGGATACTAAAAGCTTTTTCAAGTATATAAAGAGTAAAAGACAGGTGAGAGTAGATATAGGACCGATAGAGAATGATGCTGGAGAAATTGTAATGGGAAATAAGGAGATGGTGTAGGAACTGAACGAGTATTTTGCATCAGTTTTCACTGAGAAAGACATCAGCAATATACTGGCCATTCAAGGGTGTCAGGGAAGAGAAATATTCACAGTCACAATTATGACAGAGAAAGTACTCAGGAAGCTGAATAGTCTAAGGGTAGATAGATCTCCTGGACCAGATGGAATGCACCCTCGTGTTCTGAAGGAAGTAGCAGTGGAGATTGCGAAGGCATTAGCAATGATCTTTCAAAAGTCGATAGATTCTGGCCTGTTTCCGGAGGACTGGAAGATTGCAAATGCCACTCCGCTATTTAGGAAGTGGGCAAGGAAGGAAAAAGGAAATTATAGACCTGTTAGCTTGACATTGGTGGTTGGGAAGTTGTTGGAGTCAATTGTCAAGGATGAGGTTATGGAGTACCTGGAGGTATATGACAAGACAGGCAGAACTCAGCATGGTTTCCTTAAAGGAAAATCCTGTCTGACAAAGCTAGTGCAATTTTTTGAGGAAATTACAAGTAGGCTAGACAAGGGAGATGCAGTGTATGCTGTGTATTTGGATTTTCAGAAGGCCTTTGACAAGGTGCCGCACGTGAGGCTGCTAAACAAGATAAGAGCCCATGGAATTACAGGAAAGTTACATACGTGGATAGAGTGTTGATTGATTGGCAGGAAACAGAGAGTGGGAATAAAGGGATCCCATTCTGGTTGGCTGCTGGTTACCAGTGGTGTTCCACAGGAGTCCGTGTTGGGGCCGCTTCTTTTTACGTTGTATATGAACGATTTGGATTATGGAATAGATAGCTTTGTGGCTTAGTTTGCTGATGATACAAAGATAGGTGAAGGGGCCGGTAGTGCTGAGGAAATAGAGAGCCTGCAGAGAGACTTGGATAGATTGGGAGAATGGGCAGAGATGTGACAAATGAATTACAATATCGGAAAGTGTACGGTAATGCAGTTTGGTAGAAGAAATAAACGGGCAGACTACTATTTAAATGGGAAGAGAATTCAAAGTTCTGAGATGCAACGGGACTTGGGAGTCCTCGTGCAGGATACCCTTAAGGTTAACCTCCAGGTTCAGTCGGTGGTGAGGAAGGCAAATGCAATGTTGGCATTCATTTCTAGAGGAATAGAGTAAATGAGCAGGGATGTGATGTTGAGGCTCTAGAAGGCACTGGTAAGACCTCACTTGGAATACTGTGTGCAGTTTTAGGCTCCTTATTTAAGAAAGGATGTGCTGACATTGGAGAGGGTTCAGAGAAGATTCACTAGAATGATTCCGGGAATGAGAGGGTTAACATATGAGGAAAGTTTGACTGCTCTTGGACTGTACTCCTTGGAGTTTAGAAGAATGAGGGGAGACCTCATAGAAACATTTCAAATGTTGAAAGACATGGACAGAATGGATGTGGCAAAGTTGTTTCCCATGGTGGTGGAGTCTAGTACGAGAGGACATGACTTGAGTATTGCAGGGCACCCATTCAGAACAGAGATGTGATAAAAAAAACTTAGCCAGAGGGTGGCGAATCTGTGGAATTTGTTGCCACGGGTGGCAGTGGAGGCCAAGTCATTGGGTGTATTTAAAAAAGAAATTGACAGGTTTCTGAGTAGTCAGGGCATCAAAGGTTATGGTGAGAAGGCGAGGGAATGGGACTAAAGTGGAGATTGGATCAGCTCATAATGAAATGGCGGAGCAGACTGGATGGGCCAAATGGCCAACTTCTGCTCCTTTGTCTTATGGAACTTGGTGCACTTAACTTTCTCTATGGAGTAGCCACGTATTCAGAGGGTCTTGGTTTGTCTGCATCTTCCTTAAGTCCACAATGATTTCCCTTGTCTTCTCCACATTCAGGTTAGGTTGTTCTTCTCACACCAATCCACCAGCCACTCCGCCTCCTCTCTATACTCCCTCTCATCACCATTCTTGATAAGGCCAACCAATGTTGTGACAACCACAAACTTGATGACACAGTTTGAGCTGGATCCTGCATTGGGAAGCACCAGTACTCAGCGTATTGTGCCAAGACATGTTACTCCCCACAGGGACTGACTGTGATCTTACTGTTAAGAAGTCCAATATCTAATTGCAGAGGGAGGTGTTGAGATCCAGCAAAGACAGTTTGCCCACCAGTTTCTGGGATATGATGATGTTGAATGCTGAACTGAAGTCTGGTATATGAGATCCCATTTTCCAGGTGGGACAGGACAGCGGAAGACAAAGAGTACTGCATCACCTTTGGATTGATTTAAATGATAAGGGAACTAAAAAGGGTCCAGCGTAGCTGGGAGAAAAGCTTTAATGTGCTCCATAACCAGCTGCTCAAAGCATTTCATAATGGTTGATGTTAATGCCACCGAACAATAGTCATTTAGGCGGGATACTCTCAGTATTCTGCATCTGCAGCAGATATTTTATTTCCTATGGGAAGCTTATGAGCAGAAAAATGTCTGGGTTGATTTGGGAAAGAAAAGTCTGGAGGAAAATTTTCTGACCTCTTGAAGGCCATTATTGGAACGTGTGGACCACAAATAGGAATGAGCTAGTCAGCCCTCAAGTTTGTGCTGCTCTTCAGCTAACTAGGGTCTGATCTGTTCTTTACTCATTCACCTTTATTCTGTATATCCTGTACCAGATTAAGATGTCGTATGGGCACTACTGTTCACTGGATGAGTAATTTCCACATTTCCATTTTGTGCGAAAAATAGTTTTTTGATATTATTCACATGGTTCCCTCTATAATTTTGAGATTATTCTTTGCATGAACCTTTTGCCAGAGCATCATTTCTCTCTATTAAATCTATCAAACATTTCACTATTTTTTTCACACCTTGAGTAGATCAACCCTTATCAAAAAACCTGAGAATATAAATTGTGTTTTTTCCAGCCTTTCATGATGATATAGTATGTAAAACTCTGGTGTAATTCGAATGTTTGCCCTAACCTAGACAATGTACCTTCTAAAATTATATCCCCAACATTAAATGGTATCTGTACAACTGACATATTATTACTAAATTAAGAATTACGATCTCACAGAATTAAAACATCCACTCCAATAGTACATGCGGTTTATGAAGTTATGGATTGTACCACTAAATTTTCGGAAAGTTAAGGAAAGGAAGGAGATTGGAAGGCCTCTGAAGGAAATCTTTGCATCTTTGCAGATGATGTTGTTTGAAAAGGATAGTAATTTTAAGTCTGTTCTTGTATCAGTGGTCAGGAAGTTGCTGGAGCAGATTCTTTGATACAGTATAGATTAGTGATTTATTTGGAGGTTTTGCATGATTTTCATCCTTTCTGACTCAGTGAACCCTCACCTCCCAATTACAGCCATGTGACCAATTAACCTACTAACCTTTACATCTTTGGAATGTGGAAGGAAACCAAAGCACCTGGAGGAAACCCATGTGATCATGGGGAGAACATAAAACTCTTTAACTACAGTGGTGGAATTGAACCTGAGTTGCTGGGACTGTAAGAGTCATATGCAAACCACTTTGCTACCATGCCACCCCCGCATTTCCGTTCAGTTGGAAAGGCAGAGACTGATTAGGAGAAGTCAGCACAGTTTTGTGCAGGCAGATTGTTTCTCATAACGCTGACAGAGTTCTGTGAGGGATCCAGAAGCTAGTCACGGAACGATGTTCTTCTGACTGGAATTCTATAAAATAGTGAACTTCAGGGATTGATGCAGTGACTTTGCTTTATTGTATGTATGTGTGTGTATTTTTATATATGTGTGTGTGTGTGTGTGTGTGTGTGTGTGTGTGTGTGTGTGTGTGTGTGTATATATGTATATATATTGCAGTAGGATGAGTAAATTTGCAAATGACTCAAAAATTATAGTTGAAGATTGATTAATGGTACAAGGGGAAATATGATATCCAAAGAAACATCCAGTCTTCTAGGGCTTGAGTTTCTGCTTTTATATACTATAACACAGGATGTCTGTTCCTCCTGGACATACCTGAAACTGGTGCATTTAACTGACCCTCAGATATTCAGATCATTGGCTCCAGCTACAAAAACAGAAGAATTAACAAAAGCACAACGTTCCCCTTATACTGCACCTTTGGGGACAGTTCTAGGGAATGAGCTGACCCAGAACTCCAAGATGAAACTTCCTGCCTGGCTTCCATGTGGAATTTTTCACTTGATTAACAAATTGAGTTATAGTTAATACAATTGAAACATTAAAGTATTGATTTATAATTACTGCAAGATGATAATTATTAATATGTATAAATGCTTGCTTTAAAATAGTCATATTTACTGCCCTGCACATGAGAATTTCCAACACTAGTTGAGCATGTTCTGTTGTGAGCCATACTTTATGAACAGTCTGGCAAACACTGGGCATCTTTTTTCTGCACCTTATCTGTGATTGCAACCGTTTGCATAGAGGTTGCCTATCCGTGCTTACCCTAATGAGTGAAATTAATCTTTAGTTGTTAGCTGTTAGCAAATTACTATTGGCTTCAGTGAATCTGTAACTTTGAGTGGGCCAATGGTTGTTATTCCGTCATGAAATGATGGTGTACAAGTTTTTCTCTCACACATATGGATTCCTTGCTAAATAAACTGTCCAGAAACAAGGATGGTCCTCATGGTTATATTGATTTTTTTCTTTCAGTCCTTTTATAGGCTTGGTTCAGCTACTTTGATGCAACTCCATTCCTTAACCATCTTGATGAATGCATGAACTGGTAATTAAAAACTGTTTAAACAATGTTTATCATACTTAAATACTTAAACACACCAAAAAATGTGCCTATCCTCTGCACTCCATGTTTTTGAGGTCCCGTGTGAGTCAAGCGTGGTGGTCTATTAAGTTGAAAGTTAACTGAATAATACTTATTGAAAGCAATGCTCAAGGCCATACCAACTCCAAGGAAGATGAGGAATGCTTGACCCATGACCACTGACTACTGTTGGAGACTTGGGCTCCTATCTTCATGGACACCTGTGAGCCTGACTTCTGTGCCTTGATGTAACAGCTCCTGCATTTTCCACTCTCTTTCTGCCTTGCCACTCTCCTCCCCAAAGAGAGTTTTGGGGTTTGGCTTCCTCACCTCCCCCCCCCCCCCAAACCGTACCTTTTCCTCTGAACAGGAACCCTCCCAGCTTGCTACTTCTTAATCATATAAACTCACTGGTTGCACTCTTTGTTAAAATGGCCACTCAATTATTACTGCCTCCCTGACGTGCTGAGTGCCTTCTATGCATGATTTGATTCATTGAATGATATGGCATGGAGGAAAGCCCCTTCTCCTCCTCTGGCACCTTCTCTGGCCACTGCTGAGGCGAGGAAGATCCTAGCCAGCTGTGGGGCTGGATAACATCCCTAGTCGGGTGCTGAGGGATGCTGCAACCCAGCTAACTGAGGTCTTAACAGATATCATTAATATCTCTTTGAAACAGTCCACGGTCCCTGCTAGCTTCAAGGAAGCCACCATCGTTCTGGTGGCCAAGAGAGCAACTGTAACTGACTTAAATGATTACATCCCAGTGTCATTAATACTTTGAGTGACTGGTAATGCATCATGTAAATTCCCACATTCCAGCCACGTCAGACCCTTTCCAGTTTCTCGACTGCTCAAACTGGTCCACTGATGATGCCGTGGCCTTGGCCCTCCACTTCGTCTTGTCCCACCAAAAAAAAACAATCCTCGTAAGCCAGGATGTTGTTCTTTGTCTTCAGCTCGGCTCTTAGCTTGATTATCCCTCAGAGGCTGGTGGGTAAATTGTCCTCATTGGGACTCAACACCCTGTCTGTAACTGGACTTCTTGATGGAAAGACCCCAGTCAGTCTGAGTTGGCAGCAACATCTCAAGCTCTATCACGCTGAACCTTGGTGCCCCCAGGGGTGTGCACACAGCCCGAAGTTGTTCAGGATTGCACTGTCAGATCCAGCTCAAACCGCATCATCAAGTTCACTGATGATGTTACAGTGGCGGGGCTAATCAGCGACAATAATGCGTCAGCATGCAGAGAGGCTTGTCAAGTGGTGTGAGGACAGCAACCTGGGTCTCATTGTGGACAAGACAAAAGAGATGATTGCGGACTTCAGGAAGGCACAGGTCTTCCATTGCACATCAATAGTTCTACCGTGGAGTGAGTGAAGAGCATAAAGTTCCTTGGTGTGCACATAACAGACGATCTAACCGGGACCCTCAACACCTCCTCACTAGTCAAGAAGGCACAGCAGTGTCTACACTTGAGGGGGGAGATTGAGCATTCTAACATCTTTCTAGAGGAACACCATCAAGCACGTGCAGTCTGTTTCATTGTGTGGCACAGAAGCTACAGGGCATGGGACCCTATGCAAGACCCTGCAGAGGATCGTGAAAACACCAAGGATTGCCAGGATCTCCCTCTCCCCCCCCCCCCCCCCACCCCCCACCATTTGTGATATTTACTGGGAGTGTTGCATATGAAGGACACGAAACATGATTAAGGATCCCGACCATCCATCCTACAATCTCTTTGACCCATTACCATCAGGACTAGGAATACAAGAATTGTTAACAGTTTCTTCCCACAGGCTGTGAGATTAATGAGTACCCGGCCATCACCAAGATCTTGTCACTCTTGAAACAAAGTAAGTCCAAAACCTAGCTATCACAACTGTCAGCTGTCACATTGAGAACTCATCTGGGACTACACACACGCACACGTACACCCTTCACCACTTCTCTTCCACACAAAGAGTTTTAGTAGTACTGCCTTTTCCACTGTTTCTGTTCTCTCATTTCCTCTTTGTTCTGAAATTGTCAGTATTATTATACCACAATGAGATTGACAAATGAACAAAAGTAAATTGATTCACTCACCGATCAGTAAGAGAAGTGACAGCGGTGGGATGAGGCAATCCTTCTGATGTCGGGTCTGTATTCCACATGCAATGATGGATCTGTTGCGCTCTCTTGTGCAGATGTTGACTTACCGTTAGTAGAAATGGAGTGCTTGTATGATGTTATCATATTTGCAATTCTTTGCTTGCGTTGATCTGATTTTGCAGAGTAGTTGGCATTAAAATTGGCAGCATGCATAGTGTTGAAGTGCCGCTGTAGATTTTCTGATTCGCAGACAGCTATGGACTGCATGCATATTAAGCATGTCGGTTTAGCATTGGCATGGTCCGGTTAAATAAAACAAAACTGATCAGTCCAGTCAGATTTGAACTGACGGTTTTCCTGGTCGACTTGGCGCTTTTTTGCACAGGACATGGTGTTCTTGGTTTAGGGTCGGTGACTTACTGCTGGTAACAATTTGCTTAGATGACAGATTCGCTTCTTAGATGACAGATTCGCTTCTTAGATGACAGACAGGTAGCTGGTGCGTGCCCAGGACATGACTTCTAAAATGATAACACTGAAGAATTAAAAGTTGCTGACGCTCTCCACCTCTTGTCCCCCCATGAAGACTGGCTCATTGTCCTCTGGTTTCCTCCTCCAGAAGTCAATAATCAGCTCCTTGGTCTTGATGACCTTCAATCTCTCTTTTATATGCTGATCTGTTAGCACCTTTGATTTAGCCAATGATAGTGGTGTCATCAGCAAACATAAATATGGCATTGAAGCAGTGCTTAGCCTCATAGTCATAAGTATAAAGTGAATAGAGCAGTGGCTAAGCACACAGCCTTGTGATGCATCCATGCTAATGGAGATTGTGGAGGACATGTTGTTGTCAATCTGAACTAACTGGGGTCTGCAAGTGAGAAAATTGAGGACTCAGTGCACAAGCAGGTATTGGGGCCAAGGTTTTCAAGCTTATTGATTAGTTTTAAGGGAACGATAGTATTGAATGCTACATGGTTTTTACTACATGTTCTTTGGCGTCTGTGATCAGAACTGAACTCTAGTGTATGGGGTTCATTTATTGCCCTTGTAATTGCATAAGGTTCCTCAAACTTCTCCATTTTCTTCCCACATCATAAAGACATGCTTTATGTCTTAATCTAGATTAATTTCTGCAGATCATCTCTGGAGTACTTGGGTGGCAGGAAAATCGGGGGTGGGGACATAATTAATTGAAATATACAGTATGGGACTATATCTCAGTGGGAAGTCAGGAATAGTCCTGATGGGAATGCTCTGGGACTGCACATGGACCCAATGTGCTGATATGCTTCTAGTGTCACGAAGAACACCTTGAATATCAAAAACATGCAATTTTACTTTGTTGTCAAAGAATCGAGGACTTGGAAAAAAATTACAGCAGTTCTTTAAATGTGGTAGTTACAAAAGTGGGTATTTTGGTCATTATATCTTGGGAAATTGTAAGTGCTGAGAATTAATTTTTATTTAACGTTTAACTCTTGAGCAAAGTAATGGAAGAAGTAATAAATGTAGTGAAATTTTAAGAGCATATTTCAAGATCAAATCTCAAGAGTAATTCCATCTTAGGAATATGAATCTTTATTTCAAAATATTTGATGTCCTTTTAAAGCATAATGAGTGACTTGGGTTGAATTTAAAGAGAGTTATTTTCATTCTGTGACTTACCGTGGCCCAATTTTCTTTTTTACGTTTAATGGTAAGCATATAAATATATATTTCTCTTTCAATTGCTCTTTCACTGTGTTCTCAAGTTCTCGTACATATTTCTCTTACCACTTCTTAATACGTATGTTTAGTTACAGTTTCACAAATACTTACAGCCTTTCCCAAGCAGGGTTTTTATAGCTATATTAATGTTGAAAGATTGACTGTGGGTACCATCATGGTTGAAAACCTGCCAAAATTTTCTAAATATTATTTTTCTGCTGACAGGAGCCAAATTAAAACAGGCTGACCGCCATTAAACCTAATGTTGATGGGTATGTTGGGGGTTAAGTAATTATCTTATGTCAGCATGTATATAATGTCAAATATGATCTTCGCTTAGCACTAAGTAAATCCTTTTGTCCACCATTTTTCCAATTTCAGATAAAAGAGATCATTTTATTGAACTTAGTCATTTAGTAGAAAAGACTAACACTGGCAAGGTCAACATTTGTTAACTTTCCTCAATGATCCATGAGAGGTGGCTGTGAGCTGCCGTGTTTTACCTTGGTAAACATTCTCTCACACTGCTTTCGCAGAGAAAAGCACACTTGCTGCCCCTGTTTTTCTTAGTGGTAAAGGTTACAGATCTGGGAGATGCTGTTGGAGTTCTCTGGACAAATGATTATAGTGCTTTCTATCAATGATTCTCGCTGTAGGCATATAGTACTGCTGCAGTGGTTGGATGTGATAGATGGGTCAGCCAATAAATGGACAGCTTCATCCTGGGTGTTGTTGCATTTGGAACAACAGACGTCTAGGTAGATGGAGAGCATACTGATACATTTCAACCTTGTGCCTTGTACTTTTGGGAAGGTATTTAGTTAGAGGTATAGCATGAAACAGGCCCTTCTGGTCCAATGAGCTGCATTGCCCAGCAACCCACCTATTTAATACGAGCCTCATTACAGGACAATTTACAATCACCAATTAATGTACTAACCAGTACATGTTTAGACTGTGGAAGGAAACTGGAGCTCCAGGAGGAATCCCATACAAACTCCTATCAGGTGGCACCGGAATTGAACTTTGATGCCATAAGCTATAATAGTATTGCACTGTTGTACTATGTGGCGCCATCAGGTGTGCTGACTATGTGTATGTCCTCACCATGACTTTGAGGGTTTCGTGTTGCAGTGCCTTTCCACCAATGGTTTAGCACACAGGTAGTCCTATGTTACATATAGCTGTCCAGCTTGTTAGGAGATCCCAATGGCTTAGCACCTGTAAAGTGCATGCCTTGAACACACTGTGTCTTGCTTACTTTAAAATCATCTGGTTGACTGGAAAATTTATTGAACCACAAATGCACATTTAAAAACAGGTGAATTGTGTTGATGCATTAATAAAATTGTATCCAGTAATGTGGAAAATCCACTAGTCCTGCCGCAGCAAAGTACTGTACTAAGGATGCAAGAATATCAGAGTTTTGCAGTAGTGTCTTTCAGTAGTCTTGCTAGTTTCTCATCTATTGCACAATGTATGTTTTCAAAATATAATTTGTAACTTTCAGTTTTTGTTCATTCTTTCTGTATTGACTGTGCAGTGTTAAAATGCAACAGTAGTGCAAGGATAGTCAGATGTTGCTAACCTAAGGCTATTATTGTTCCTTGAAATAGATAGCAGTTTGTGTAGTTGAATAATAATTGGGTTCCAGCAAGAATGCTTGATGAAGTATGTAACTGTGAACTCATTCCTGTTAATAGTAGTTCAGAAATCATTAAATCAATAAGGCATTGCAATTTCAATAAAATTCCTCACTCTCTTCTACACTACCACTTTTTTGAAGGAAGTTATATCTGTGTTTTCTAAGACAGAGAGTACATAGCATTGATTTTCACTGCTCTCTATTGAGATTTCATTAAAATAAGTATGCATCCATTGTGAGCATGAGATAGGGAGATTTATTGTCTGCACTGAAAAGAAAGGGTTTTGTGGTTGTAAGATGGTATTTGATGATAATTATCTTCTAAAACAGCAAGTAAGGTCTATGCTTATAACAGGGTTTAGAGTTTAGATTCTTGGAAAATAAATATAATACATGTGTTTTCAGTTAATTCAGAAGCTTCTACAGAGCCAAAAGAAGTATGTTCTTGTGTGAGATGAAAATACTTCATGAGCTGCAGAATCCACTGTAAACATAGCAGGCGTAATGTTCCTGACCTTGCGTAGACTTGAAAGAGTTGGGGATCTGTATTTTTTTATGTATTTTGCAAATCATCTAAGACTGCATGATTGAACATGTAATTTAGTGTTTTAACTGTTACAGCCTAGTCAAGAAATACCCAACTGCTTCAAATTTCTTTTTAAACTGTTCATTGAAGATTATCAAATCAGTTTTATTGGACATGCTTATTTTGGTGTTGTATAATTTGCTGGAAAATTTGCTTTTAGTTTGACTAGTCAGTATATTGTATTTTGGAAAATTCCCTGAGCTGGAAGTAAATCCTGATTTTGCAGAAAATTAATTATAAAATATGTTTGTAAAAGTATTCAGTATATTTCATGATATCAAAATATTGCACCCTTTTTTGAAATGTCATCTCTTATCGCTTAGAAAAAAAATGCAGAAGAGATACATTAAGATCCTGCAAACTGGAAAACATGACCATGTAGTCTCTTATCAATGTGGCAAAACAGAACACTACAGATGCTGGAGCTTTCAACTAAGTACCTGCTTGATATTTCCAGTAATTTAGTTTTTATACTTTTTGTGGTATTGCTCAATAATAAACTTGTCAAAGGCCCAGAACACAGCAAAAATTCCCCTTGAATAATGACAAGAATATTTTTTTCAATTCATCTTGAAAAGATTGCATCACCATTTTATCGATGTTGTAAACAAATATTATCTGCTGGACTGTCCATTGCTACCGAGCTGAGAGCAGAGCATCCACAGAGTTCAGCGTAAGAATTTAAGATCCTGCTGTAGGTGTAGACCCCTTGGTGCCTCAAGCCTGATTTATTTTATTCCTCATCCCCCTCTTCTTTGCCAGCTCCCCATAGCCCCAGTTCTTTGATCTTTAAAAAATTAAACTGCTTCATCTTTAAATCCTCCGAAGTATATAGTCTCCACAGTCCCCTAGAGGAGTGAAATTTGGAGGTTCTCTATGAAAAATTACCATACACCTCAGCTTTTAATGACTGTTCCCTCATCTTATAGCCACATCTGCCACAATATTGTGCTATCCATCCTGACCTGCCCCCCCCCCACCCCCCAGGAGTACGATACATTCTTCTAAACTTCAAAGAATATATACGTAATTTTACTTTTAACTGTTTGATATAAAACCCTCCCATCCCAGGGGTTAGCCCAGTGGGTTGATTCCAATGCCAGTATAGTGGATTCCACTTAATTGGGACACACCTAGACCAGTGCATTTTGGTCCAATGTGCAACTGCCTCAATTAGCCAAAGCCATAGAAATAGTTAAAAGATACTAAAGAAACTAACTAAAGCTAACTTATGTTTAATTGAGTCATTATTTATTTAAATGAAATGCACAACAGATTGGAACACTACCAATACTACTACAGTACTATAGAAATGTTTATTAGTTCCTAATTGTTATTGATAGTACACAGCTATGTTCTTTTGATTGACCGTAAATGAACAAAATCCACGTGAACTCCTGGTGCAGGCAGTGGACTGCCTTCATACAATGCTTTCAACGATTGCATCCTCCACATCTTCATTTTCATTCTAATTTTTAAGATGATTGTTGATGCCTTCAAGTTCTTCATAGTTCCTAACTTGTTGAAGTAGTGAAACTGTTTTATTTTCACTCCCGGCTGTTTCTGGTTATCTCCAAGCCTCAATGCTTAAAACCGCAGTGAGCAATAGAATTCTGAATTGCCTTGTTGCTTATTCCTCGCCATCTATCAGTGACAAAAATTGCTGTTTTTCAAACACAAGCATACACAACTAATGCTAAAAACTGTTCGCTCGAAACATGGTGTTATGTCTAACAACTACACAAGTGTACACAACTGATGATAGTTAGAAACTGTTTGGCAACAGTCTCCTGTCCCAGTTAAGTGGCATTGCGTCCCAATTAAGCAAAGAGAACCCCAGCTAATGTCTCTATTAGATTTAGTTCTTTAAAAATAGCCCCAAATAAGCATCTGCCTCACTTAACTGATGGCTTAATTAATCAGGATCCACTGTATAGCCATTTTTAAGAAGACTAAAACTATGCCATTTACTCCAGTTTTTACCCCACTTGTAACAATATGTCCCTCTTTCTAAATTTCAACCCGCTTGGAATAAGGGCCACTATGCTCTTTGCTTTTCTGACCACCTACACCTGCTTGCTGGCTTTTTTGCTCTTTGTGCACCACATCCCCCTGTACTTTGTCTGCAGAGTTTCTCATTTAGATGACAGTCTACATTTAAATTCCTCTTACTAAGATGTATGATTTCGCCAACTTTTCCACTTGCCAATTTTTTTTTTTTGCCTACTCATCTTACTCACTGTAACATCCAATTATCGTCATTACAACATGCATTCCCATTTATTTTTGTGTCATTGGCAATTTTGGACACCTTACATTTTGGCTCATCCTCTGAGTCATCAGTATAAATTGCAAATAATTGAGACACAGGTATTGATGTTTGGGGCACTCTAGTGAGCATGCTTCCAACATGAAAATAAGCTGTTCATTCAGGCTTTCTTTTCTAGTTGATAACCAGTCTCCAATATACAGTAACACACCTCCTTTCTTCTCCCAAACCCCCCATACCAACACCATGGACACTTGTGCACTCGCCTTTCATGTGGCACCTCATCAAATACCTTCAGAAACAACCAAACGCACATTATATCCCTATTCCTCTTTATTTATAACATATCTGAAGAACTCAAGCAAATTCATCAAAAACACGTTTACCTTCTGGAAATCATGTTGACAATTACGTTAAGCATCTAAATTACTAGCTATTTTCATCTTTGATTACAGTTTCCAGCATCTTGCCAATAACAGTTGTTAAGAAAATATGCCTGCAGTTATATACTTCTTTGTCTTCCTCTTCTCTTAAAATGGAGTCACATTTGTCCTTTACCATTCTGCCAGTTCACTCCTGAATCTGAGTGGCTTTGAAAAACTCCAACCAATGGGTCTATTATCTCAGCAGCCTCATTTATCTTAAACATTCCAGGTACAGGTCATCGGGACCAGATGACTTTGTCTGCCTGCATTCCTGCTGAAGGGTCTCGGACTGAAACGTCAACGGTACTTTTTTTTCCATAGATGCTGCCTGGTCTGCTGAGTTCTTTCAGCATTTGTATATGTTGCTTGGATTTACAGCATCTGCAGATTTTCTGTTGTTTCTGTCTATAGTCCTATTAGTTTTACAAATCCTTGCACCTCCTAATAAGGACCATTGTAAGTTCTTGAAAGCTGCTTGACACTAGCCCAATTTTGAGATGCTTACAATGTACTTTGTAAGCATCATGAAGGTGATTTAGTAGGCAGGTGCAGGTGGTTAGAGAGGCAAAATATTGATTAGACCACTCTTTCATTTTTTCTGGTGTTATTTCCCAACTATCTGATGAATTTTACCCAAGCTGTCCTCTCTCTATTGTATGTCCATCAAAACCCTTGTTTTTCCTAAAATATTATTGGCTAAATTCTCTTCTAATCAATCTTCTCCCTCCTTTTTAACTTCTTAGTCTTGCATTGCTGGTTGTTGTAGAGTTTCCTATTCACTAGCACTCACCACTTTGTATTTGTCTGATTTTGTGTGCATTTGTTTTTGTTTTAATATTTACCTTGACCTCCTTCATTAACTATTTTGCTTTGTAATTTGCCATAGTGAGAAAGGACCCATAGATAGCTGTCTTGCTATATTACTGGATATTTTAAAAACTACATCTGGCAGCCATAATGCAAATTCTGCTACAGATCTTAAGCTTGAAGCAGCAATCTCAACTGCTCTCATCTTCCTGTCACTAAACTTCCCATCCAGAGACCATTTATATAACATGAACTGTTCTCATCATCATTCCAGATTTTCTCACAACATAGAAGAAAGGTATTTCGGCTAACCAAGTCAATGTTGGCTCACAAATCAATCCCAATCTAATTTTCCCTGTTTGCTACTTTCCTCCATCCCCATCAACTCTAGTCATATTCTAACACTCATCCCCACGAAATTGATTTCATAGACCGCACACTTCTGTGCAAGCTTCCCCAAACTTACTGTCAATGATGATGTCAATTACATGATCAGAACTTGACACCAGTGAAGCCTTCTGACATCGCCACTTTAGTGAGTGAGTCATCCATTACTTGCCTGACCCAAATGGCATACTGGTAATGTGACACTTACTGGCTTTCTTTTCATACCTTTCATTTTACATATTTTGCCTTAATCCAGCCTTCTTCCTTTATTTAAAACTCTCATTTTCATTTTCCTACCCAATAGCCACAAGGCAGCACTTTCATTTCTGCTTCCATACTGAAATTCTTAATGTTTGTGACTTCAGAATCCATCTCAGTTTATTCTGCCTCCCTTGTCTGAGTTAATTACTTATCCTCCCACAATCCCTCACTCCTTACAAAAACAAAGGTACAGTGAAAAGCTTGTTCATATACGTCAAACCATGGCACAGTACATTGAGATTGAGGTAGAATAAGGTAAAGCAATAACCATGCAGAATAATGTGCAAAAGCTTCTGAAAAAGTGAAAGGCAGGTAAACAATTAAGTGTCAGATCATAATGAGGCAGATTGTGAGGCCAAGAGTCCATTTTATCATGCAATATGTCGAAAAAAAGGATCTTATGCTTTCCTGGCGTATATGACTAATAAATTCTTCTCGGGCTTCCAACCAGATACAGGCATCAATTATGACCAACATTCAATGACAAGCTCTGCCATCTTCATGAAGAGTTTGTCTTCTAAACGTAGGTTATAATCAATACCTATACCCAGCCTGAAGCCTGAGAAGAGTTTATATGATATCTGTTCAGGAGACTGATAACAGTGGGGTAGAAGCCATCATTTATTAAGGCTGGTTGTACATGCTTTCAGGCTTTTGTATCTTCTATCGAGGTTGGGTGGGTTAGTAAGTTTGCGGACGATAAGAAGATTGTTGGTGTTATGGATAGCAGAGAAGCCAGACAACAGAAATAACAGGATATGTTTCAGTGACAAATATAGATGGAGAAATGTCAGATAGAGTTTAACCCAGCCAAATGTGAGTGTTATACATTGGGAGATCAAATGTAAAGAGCCAGTGCACTGTTAATAGCAAGATCCCGGACAGTTTTTTATGCAGAGGGATCTTGGAGTCCAAATCTGTAGCTTCTTGAAAGTGGCAAAACAGATTGCTAGAGTGATAAAGCAGGTATCTGGCAAGCTTGCCTTTATTAGTTAAGAAATTGCTGCATTTTGTTACATTTTTGTATAACTCTGCACCATTTCTGGTTGTCCATTGTCGGAAGGATGTTGAGTCCCTGGAGATGGGGCAGAAGAGGTTTATTGAGATGTTGCCTGGATTATAGTGTGTGTGCTACAAGGAGGGGCTGGACAAACTTGGGCTGTTTTTCTCTGGAGCAGTGGAGGCTGAGGGGAGATCTATAGAGGATTATAAGAAGCACAGTTAGATTAGACAGCTAGTATCATTTCCCCATGGTTGAAATTTCTAATGCCACTTGGCATGCAATCAAGGTGAGAGAGGGTAGGTTCACAGGAGATATGCAGAGCAATTCTTCTTACACAGAGAATGGTGCTGCCTGGAATATGCTTCCTGGATAACAGTGGAGGCAAATATGATACAGAATTTCAAGAAGCTCTTTGACATACAGCATGAATGTACATGAAATGGAAGGATTCCATTGAATCAGAATCAGGTTCATTATCACTGGCATGTGACGTGAAATTTGTTAACTTAGCAGCAGCAGTTCAATGCAATACATAATCCAGCAGAGAAAAAAAATAACATTAATAATAACTAAAATAATAATAATAACTAAATCAATTACAGTATATGTATATTGAATAGACTAAAAAACCTGCAAAAATAGAAATACTGTATATTACAAAAAGGTGAGGTAGTGTCCAAAGATTCAATGTCCATTTAGGATTCAGATGGCAGAGGGGAAAAAGCTGTTCCGGAATATTGAGTGCGTGCCTTCAGGCTTTTGTACCTTCTACCTGATGGTAACAGTGAGAAAAGGGCATGCCCTGGGTGCTGGAGGTCCTTAATTATGGACACTACCTTTCTGAGACACCACTCCCTGAAGATGTCCTAGGTACTTTGTAGGCTAGTGCCCAAGATGGAGCTGACTATGTTTACGACCTTCTGCAGCTTCTTTTGGTCTGTGCAGTAGCCCCTCCAGACAGTAATGCAGCCTGTCAGAATGTGCTCCACGGTACAACAGTAGAAGTTTTTGAGTGTATTTGTTGACACACCAAATCTCTTTTGGGTCAGTGGACTGAACAATATTCAGGGATTAGTCTACAAATCTGAATGAATGCAGCACAGTTATCACCAGCTTCATCAAGACCCATGTGGATAAGTGTTTGCCTTTCGGAACGTACCAGACATTCCCAAACCAAAAGTTGTGGATGAACCAGGAGATTAGTAGTCTGCTGAGGGCTAGTTTTGTGGCATTCAAGACCAGGGATCAAAAGCTTTACAAGAAGTCCAGGTATAAAAATGGAAGGCTACTTTAAGGATGAAAAACAATTCCAATTGAAGTTGGAGACAAAATTGGATGTATGTCAGCTCTTGCAGGGTATACAGGCCATTAGTAACATCATGAATGGCTGTGATGCCCTCCCAGATGAAGTCAATGCTTTGAAAGGGAAAGTAAAACTTGTTCTGTGCAAATCCCTGCAGCATCTAGTGATCCCATGATCTCTGTGTCAGAGGCTGATATAAGAACATCTTTCAAGAGGATGAACCCTTGCAAGGTGTCAGTCCCTGATGGTGCATCTGATAGGCCATTGAAAATCTATGTCAGCCAACTGGCAGGAGTGTTCAAAGACATCTTTAATCTCCACTTGCTTTAAAAGGGCGACAGTCATGCTGGTGCCTAAGAACAGGACAAGCTGCTGTGACTGTCATCCAGTTGCACTCACGTCTACAGTGATGAAGTGCTTTAAGAGGTTGGTGGTGGCCAAAACCAACTATTGCCTGAGCAAGGATCTGGAGCCACTGTAATTTGTCTATCACCACAATTGGCTTGCAGGGAATGCAATCTCACTGGCTTCCTCTTGGCCTTGGATACCTGGGCAATAACAATACTTATGTTAGGCTGCTGTTTATTGACCACAGCTCAACGTACAACACTATCATACCCTCACTCCTAGTCAACAAGCTTCAAAACATAAACCTCTACTTCCCTCTGCAACTGGATCCGTAACTTCGTCTTCAGGGGCCTACAATCAGTGTGGATCAGAAATACCATCTCCTCCTCGCTGACACTGAACACTGGATGTGCGTTTAGCCCACTACTGTACTCTGTCTACAGTCACAATTGTGTGGCTAGGCACAGCTCAAATGCCACCTATAAATTTGCTGATGACACAACTATTGCTGGCGGAATTTCAAATGGTGACGAAATGGCATTTAGGTGTGATTAATTAGATCAGCTAATTAAGTGGTGTCACAACAACAACTTTCCACTCAACATCTGTAAGACCAAGGAATTGATTGTGGAATTCAGGAAGGGAGGTCGATGGAACACACACCAGTCCTTATTGAAGGATCAGCAATGGAAAGGGTGAGCAGTTTCAAGTTCCTGTGTGTCAACATCTCTGAAGATCTCTCCTGGGCCCCAATTGTAAAGAAGGCAAACAGCGGCTATACACTTTATTAGGAGCTTGAGGAGACTTGTTTTGTCACCAAAGACTCTCACATATTTCTATAGATGTACCATGGAGTACATTCTAACCAGTTGCATCACCATCTGGTATGAAGGAGCCATTGCATAGGATTGGAAAAAGCTGCAAAAAGTTGTAAACTCAGCCAGCTACATCATGGGCACGAGCCTCCCAAGTGTCAAGGATATCTTTTTTGACGATGCCTCAAAAAGGCAATATCCATCAAGAAGAAGCCCCCACACCTAGTACTCTCAACATTTCAGGAACAGCTTCTTCCCAGCAACCATCAGATTTCTGAATGGACCATGAATCGATGTACACCATCTCACTATTTTTTTCTCTTGCTCTCTTTTTAAACTAATTAATTATATATATATATATATATATATGTATATTGGATTCCAATTGATTGGGACAGTTCAGGATCAGTACATTTTGGCCCAATTAAGTGTCTGTCCCAATTAGCCCGTTTCCTGGAAATAATTTAAAAGGTATATTAAGACAAACTGTGTTACAAATTACGTATTTACCTACAAATGAAGTAGAGCAAATTAAAACATTACCAAAACTACAGTACTATAAAACTATTATTTGCCTACTGGAGCAACAGGTCCATAGCAGATTCATTTCATTGGCTCTTCACTCAACCCTGGAACAGCCAGACAACAAAGCTACATTCATCCCGATGCTCTTTATCAACTACAGTTCAGCATTAGAATCCTTGATTTCCTTACTTGCAGACTCCAATCAGGTTGGATGGCAATAACATCTCCTCAACAATCTGCATCAGCACAGGTGCACCACATGGCTGTGTGTTTAGCTCTCTGCCCTACTCACTTTATCCTCAACGACGGCGTGGCTAAGCACAGCTTAGCTACCATATTTAGTTTTCCGCTGTGTAGACTGAACCAAAGGTGGTGATGAATAGGAGAGAGATTGAAAATCTGGCTGAGTGGTACCATAACAACAACCTCTTACTCAATGTCAGCAAGACCAAGGAGTTGATTATAGACTTAAGGAGAAGGAAACCAGAGGTCCATGAGCCAGTCCTCATTGGGAGATTAGTAGTGGAAAGGGTCAGACAATTTTAAATTCCTCAGTGTTATTACTTCGGAGGACTTGTTCTGGGTCCAGCACATAAGTGCAATTATGAAGAAGGCATGGCAGCGCCTCTACTTAAGAGTTTGCAAAGATTCGGCATGTCAACTGAAACTTTGGCAAACCTCTATAGATTTGTGGTGGAGAGTTATATTGACTGGTTCCATTATGGCCTGGTATGGAAATGTCATAGCCCATGAACAGAAAATCCTGCAAAAGGTAGTGGAAATGGCCCAGTTCTTCACAGGTAAAGCCCACCTTGCCATTAAGCACATCTACACAAAACATTGTCACAGGAAAGCAGGGTCATCAAAGACCCCCACCAGCCTCGACATGTTTTCTTCTCACTGCGGAAATCAGGAAGAAAGCACAAGAACCTTAGGACCCATACCACCGGGTTTAGGAACAGTTATTAACCCTCAACCATCAGGTTCTTGAAATAAAGGGAATAACTACACTCAACTTCAGTTGTCTCATCATTGAAATGTTCCCACAACCTATGGACTCACGTCCAAGGACTCTTCATCTCATGTTCTCAGTATTATTTATTTATTTATTGTTTCTTTGTGTATTTGTACAGTTTGATGTCTTATACACACTGGTTGATCACACAAGTTGTTGATCACACTTCTTTTACGGTTATTATTCTATAATGGATTAATTGAGTATGCTCTCAAGAAAATAAATCTCTGGGTTGTATATGGTGGCATATATGCACTTTAATAAATTAAATTTAAACTTTATTAGTTTTTGATGGAGGAATTCTTCTAGTGTACGCCGCTGTGTTCTTCTGATTGACTGTAAATGAACAGAGTCAGTGCAGATAATGGACTGCCTTCATACAATGCTTTCATTGATTGTATCCTCCAATTCTTCATTTTCACATAAACATTCAAGCTGATTGTTGGTACCTTAATTCTTCACAGTTCCTAACTTGTTGAAGTAGTAAAATTGTTTCATTTTTACTTGTGTCCATTTCTGGGATGAAGCCACAGATAAGACAAAACAGATCTGGATTGTCTTATTGCTTATTTCTTGGCAACCACCAGTGACAAAAATCACTGTTTTTTGAACACAAGTGCACACAACTGATGCTATTTAGAAGATATTTGACAACAGTCTTACATCCCAATTAAGTGGCGTACTGTCCCAAAATAAAGAAGGGAATCCCTGATGTTTCTTGATTAGTTTTCATTCTTTAAGAATTGTCCAAAATAAGTGGCTACCCCGATTAACCGATGGCCCAATTAACCCAAATCCATTGTATATTTCTCACTACAGTTATATTTTCTTTATTATTATATATTGTAATGTACTGCTGCTGCAAAGCAACAAATTTCACAACGTATGTCAGTGATATTAAATCTGATTCTGATATGGGCATTGTGTAAGCACGGGGATTACTTTGGTTTGGTATTTGATTAGTTCAGCACAACATTGTGGACTGAAGTGTCTGTTCCTCTTCTATGTTCTATAAATATGTATTAGTGTCTTGGATGGTAATATAGGTGGACAATTTGCAGATGGCACAAAAAATAGAGCATTTATAGGTAGCAAGGAATGTCACAGCTTCCCTTAATAGTTGTATTATGTTTCATAGTTGATAGATTGTGTTGTGGCTTTACAAAACATTGGTTAGACTGCATTATTGTGTGCTGTTCTGCTTGCCACACCAAAGGAAAGATCACCATCAACTTTGGAGATGGTGCAGACGTTCACTGGGACGAGTCTAGATTTGAGTGTATTAGGCAACAGGAGGGTTTGGGCGAAGTTGGATTGCTTTCTCTGGAGCATTGAGGCTGAGTGTGGGGATGAGCAGTGTGCAACCTGATAGAAATATATAAAGTTATGTAAGGCATAGATGGGGTAAATAGTTAGCCACATAGTGTAAATGTCAGATATTAGAGTGCATCTGTTTTACATGAGGAAACATTTAAATAGGTGCAAAGCATGTTATTTTTGATAGAGAAAGCGGTAGCTACCTTGCATGTACTGCAAGGGGAAACTGTAGAAGATGATATGATAGCAATATTTATGAGGCGTTTCGACAAGCACATGAACAGGCTGGGAATAGGAGGCCACGGATCATACGCAGGCAGATGGTATGAATTAGATCAACACAATCGTCTTGGTGGGCAGGGAGGCCTGTTCCTGTAGTGCACTGTTCTTGAAGCTTTTACTGACACCTTTTTGACTCTTTACTGAGTTACTAATGCTGTATAAATATTTACTTCTGATGTCTTTATCCAAACAGCCAGAATTATCCTGGTGACTAATGGCCGTAAAGTAATCAGATGACTCACAACAACAGACTGTAAACAATTGCTTTTCCGTTTGGACATTGCATTTTATATTATATTTGAGCTGTTTAGCAGAAGACATTATAAAAAGTAATTACCAATGCTTTACTTTGCAGTGTTTTGCCTTTTTATATCTGGCAAGTTTGAATACTATAATTATTTTTGTAACTGGATTCTGTAGTTAGTATATAAAATACAGAGGTAAAAACAAATTCTGAAAATATTCATCAGGTCAGGCAGCATCTGTGGAAAAATAAACATATGTTACATATCAGGTTGGTTGAGGATCCTTCATGAGAAGAGTTCTCTGTTTGCTTCCATTATTTCAAATTTTGCAATTTTTAAGATTCATTTTTACCATTTGGAATTGTTTTTGAGCCAGTGCATTCCATCTGGTTCTTACAAAATCTGTTTTGCAGACACTAGTGCCTAAACCTTGATCTCTTAGCTATTATTCTTTCAAGCAAATTCTAATCTGGGAGACATAAGAAATTTTCAAAACATTTGAAAGTTCTCAGCATTCTCCAAACAGGCAGGCAGATGAAGAGAAGTAATATTTCAGGCCATTGAAACATTGCATAGGCAGGCTTTTTGATTTTTGAGAAGTATTTTTATTTTGGTCTGTCTTTTTCTAGTTTAAGTTGTATTAACCATGTTAAAATTTTCATCCAGTGTTTTGAATTTATTCTGATTTAGTAATAAATGTGCTAGATGTTCATTTCCCTCCATAGATGCTGCCTGACCTGCTGAGTTTCTCCAGTATTTTCAGTGCAGTTCCAGAGTACATATCCTGCTTCTGGTGCAGTGTGCTCTGGGAAGTAATAAGACCATAAGATATAGGAACAGAATTGGGCCATTTGGCCCATCGAGTCTGCTCTGCCATTTCGTCATGGCTGATTCAATTTTCCTCTTAGCCCCAGTCTCATCGTATCCCTTCATGCCGTAACTAATCAAGAATCTTATCAACCTCTGTCTTAAGTATACATGAAGACTTGGTCTCCAGCTGCCTGTAGCAAAGAATTCCATAAATTCCATGAGAAGCAAATATATCGGTTTAATTGAAATATCTATTTGGATAAGGTCTGAAGTTGGGTTTGGGATATGATTAAACCTCAAATAGTTAAAATATAGACTTGCATGTCATTGGTACTCTTTCAAAATAAAAGACATCTGGTTTGTTATAAAATGAAATGTGAACAGCTAGTGAACCTCCAGAACCTAGTAACATACTGTTCTCTACTTAACTGTCATCATTAAAACCTACTTTATTTGACATGATGGTTTATTAACTGGATTTTTGCAGGCTTTACTGTCTGTTCATGACACAGTGGCTACGAAGAATTATGATCCTGTATTACCCCCAATGCCAGATGATTTTGATGATGATGAAGATTCAGTAAAAATTATTCGACTTGTTAAAAACAAAGAGCCTCTGGTAAAGTGATACACTTAAGATTATAATGTCTTACTTCTTTTGGACCTGCAAAAAAGCCCTGTACTAAATTGTGCACTTTTTAAAACTGCATATCAGTATCATTTAAACAAATCACAGTATCTGTCTTTGGTCTGTTGCTGATGACATTATATCTACTTCAGGGATGCACCTTCTCACCCCTTCCCCCCCCCCCCCCCCCCACCTCCCGTCCCCTGTAACATTCCTGCACATTACTGCAAAAGCATTGCTGGGCAAAATGGATGCAGAACTTGTGTAGTCAGGTGCATTCTGGTCTATAACTGCAATTAATCCTATTGATTAACTGGTGACTGGTACAAGAGTTAGAGTACAATATTTATTTTCAAGCCTTCAAGGGGTTGCTACTTAGACACAGTATTCCCATAGATCAGCCATCTGGCTTTGAAGCTCCAGAGATCTTGGCCAAATCTGATTCTTTAATACTTTCCGTAAAACCTATGCTTTATGGTGAATCTGTTGGTTACCTTTCTAATAAATCTTTTTGGCTCTACAGAAGTTTTTATCAACTTTTGGGTATTTTTAAGGATGCCGTGTAAATTCATGTTTCTTTTAAATCCCAAAATTGGTCTGTATTGGGAGCTTTAAATGCATTTCTGTGGCTGGTCCAAGAGACTCTGCTTCTTGCACATCAGTCAGACAGGATACTAATTTTGGAGATCATTAAGCAGTAATATGCATTTTTAAATGAGATGCTAATCAAAAATAAATTTGATAGTATTTATAGTATCCCATTACAAAAAACTAAAACATATTCCTATGTGCTTTGCAGTTAAAATGGATAAATGGATCATAACTGATGACTTGGGTGAATTACCCCAGTACTGATATGAACTTCACTGTTTTACTCTATCATGACTCCTTTTCCATGCAATTAGCTTCAATCTCAGTGATTAACTTCTTTTTTTATAACTTGTTTCAAATTATAATTTATATCAGATGCACTCAGCTCATTGTATAAACATTTGAAATGATGCATTCTGCATTACTGCAATGCACACAGTAAATACCTTTAACACTAAAAACCCATTCTATGAAGTGCTACCACATGTCATTGATCCTTCAGTATAGCATTTTTTTTAATCTACCGATGAAGAAAAAGTCACAGTGTTAATTAATAAAATATAATGTAATTATTGAGGACAATATTGTGCCTAATTAAAAACAAGTTTTTTCTTAATGGGATTTTATCTCAAATATTATTTCAACTAACACAAAATGAGTGTGTTGTTTGAATTTCTAGCATCTGCAGATTTCCTTGTATTTATTATTTCAACTGTTCATACAATGATCATGTAATCAGTTTTGACTAGTGATTAATTTTGAAAACTAACTTTATGATATTGACTTAGTGTAAAACTTTTTCTTATACCTGCACATTTGTGAAGGATGCTTGTTCATTTGCTTTTTCTGGTTATTAGGGAGCAACAATAAGAAGAGATGAGCACACTGGTGCTATTGTTGTGGCAAGAATAATGAGAGGAGGAGCTGCAGACAGAAGTGGTACAAACTCATTTACAATTATGTTCTCTGAAAGTGTGTCCTTTTTAGAATGGAAAAAATAAGTGGTCATTTTCAATATTGTTGAAGCATCTTTGTTGAAATAGGTCTAATCCATATTGGAGATGAACTGAGAGAAGTTAATGGAATCGCAGTTGATGATAAAAGGCCTGAGGAAATCATACAGATATTGGTATGTATGTCAGTGAGAACATTAGAATTGTTCTAATCCCTGATTTCATATTCTGTGAGTTGATAAATCTATTAAGTGAATTCCTTTTGGCTTGACTTTATCCATGGACCACACCTTAGGTCTCCATAAGCTGTTTGGCTTTAATATTTTATATATTTTATCAATGCTGTAAATCTGCCTTCCAGCCTACAAGTAAACAAGTAATAGTGATATTAGCAAATCACTTATGTCCTTTGCACTAAAACTCCTAAAAGGCTAAGAATACTGTTAGTTACGTGAGCTAGCTTTTTGTTTGATGCACGTAAGTAATGAAAGACAGAAAACAAAGTGGAGTAAGATGAATGTGATTTATCAGTTTGGCAGATATTTGAACTAAATTAAAGACAATACTTAAACAAAACAACTAACCTATTATTTAGTTTTATTTATCATGCATCATACTTGCTGTGGCATGTGGTTCATATATTATGCACTATTTATAAAAGAAAATGACCACTGGTCATCGATCTGACATCTGGTAAACTTTAAGTTGGGCTGCCCATTTTCAAGATCCAGTTCAAGGGCTTCAGCAGAAGGGGAGTCATCAAACTGATTCAGAAGCAAGGCAGGTTTAAAAAAATATATCCCAGACACAGTACCAGAAAGAGAAAAAAAATAATTCAGTGTATATAGTATATGAAAGCGGTTTATTATGTTAAAATCTGTTCAGTGTATTTATCAAAAAGAATTGTAGTCCAAGCATGCGTATTTCATTTTAGGGCTACGGAGATCGCAAAGTTACAGTTGTCCCCTAGTTATACTCTCTTGGGTATTTTGTAGTGAAAATAGTCTATATATATCAAACATTTTTATCAATTCATTATTTCTGGGGGGAAAATTACAAAACAGAGCAATCTGCTGAGGAGAACAAAACCACAGACATCAATTTCTGGCTTTCCACATTGAGCTGAATGAATGTGTACTCCAAGAATCTTGCAATGTAATAATGGTAAATGCAGTCAATTTTGTTGTCATCACAACTGCAAAATCAACATAACTAAAATGCATGCTTGATTAAACATACACATTCTGTAAATTAGGTTTGTATTTTCTGGTTCATGGTTCACTCTTAAGAACCACTGAGGGAAAAATGTAACTGAAGGATCAGAAATAGTGTTGCATTAATTTTGATTCTTTTATTATTTCATAATATAATTCCATTATTCTTTTCATGTTTTTCCTTACTGAAGAAGAACCTTATCAATTAATATGTGCATTTTACATTTCTCTCTAGGCTCAGTCACAAGGAGCAATAACTTTTAAAATTATACCAGGAATTAAAGAGGAGACTCCAACTAAAGAAAGCAAGGTAGGCACTTCTGTCAGTTAAAAATAATGAAATCGACAGATTTTATCCTGGGAATGCCATCATTTACACTGCTTCTGGTGATACAATTGCAGGGCATCTGTGAGACATGTTAGAAATTATTTGAAACTTATTTTAATTGAAGCTATGTATTATTTAAAGAAGATGAAGAATTAAGGTTCATGTATAAATACATAGGTATATTATCTATAAAAAGTTATATTCTAGATGTTTGATTAGAATAAAATAAGGCAGGAGAATGGGGTTGAGAGGGATAATAAATCACCCATGATGGAATGCAGGGCAAACTCAGTGGGCTGAATGGCCTAATTCTGCTTCTGTCTCTTATGGTCTTTTAGTAATCTGGTGCACAGGCTACCAAATGGATTGGTGCACTGATCAGCATCAATGTTCTTGATGAAGAATATGTTTTTTAACTTAATTGCAAAATTTGAGTTCAAGTTAGATACTTTGTTCATCAAATCACACCTCGCTTTCCGTCCACCACCAGCATCACTGTAGTCAACAATAGCAATGTGCAAGACTGGCTTCTGATTTTAATGCAACCCATAAGATCATCAAGAATAAGAATAAAATACACGAGAGGTACTGAGTGTATCAGATTGTGACTGTGGAAAGAGAAACAATTGCGATTTTAGGTCAGTGAACTTTAATTTAGTCTGGAGAAAAATTAAAGCTAAGTGTATTTCAGCTGGGCTAGGAATAAAGAACAAAAGGGAATAGATATGATCTGATAGGGTGAGGGGCAGGAGAGATTACCTGACTAACTGGCAGATGGGCAAGTCTGTTGTTATATAGTATGTAAAGAAACAAAATATGAATTAGGGCAAGATATAAATAAACTTACGGAACTCTACTGCCCCCCCCCCAATGCATTGTGTACAAAGATAGTCAGGGAGTTAAACACCTCCTCACAAATCACCCAAGCTTGAAGCTTTCTTCAATGAGAAAATTTTTTTAATGAGAAAACTTGGTGAAACTGTAGAAAAGTTCAGAAAAACACATATTAGATTCAATGCAAAATCATAGCGCGCCTGAATGTACCTATAGATTATTCTCACGATTAGTATTAAACAAGTTAATACACATCTACAAAAGTCTATAGCTATGCTGTGGACTGGAGTGAACTTGTGGTGCAATGATATCTTAATAGCTATGAATGATAAACCTAAAACTTCCTTCAATGTACATCTGCCAAATGTTTACCACTATTAAAAAAGTTTAAGACTCACAAATATTACTGTCTCAAGGGCAAGTAAAAAATGGGTGGAGATGGATATATTTGCTCCAAGTTGGAATTCAAATTAATGCTCGCAGGAAATGATGTAAAAAAACAGCTCACCAACAGGAAGATGTGTTTGTACAAAACATCACCTGCAGAGGCAGAACAGGAACAATGATCTGTAATCTGTTGAGCTCATTTTTGTTTTGTAAAGTCTGTGATATACAGAGGAAAGATGCTTTCTACAAACACTTATTAAACTAAATGTGCTTTATTTCAAGTGTGTAATGAGTGTTGTTATTGTGCAAAAAATAGAGAGAGAGGGTAGAATAGAAGTATGAGAGAGAAATAAAATAGCAGCTCATGGTTATTTTCTGTGCTTGGAGTGCATATCATTGTTTTATGTATAAATTTTGTTGTAGCCCAGAGAGATTTGTTGTTTTATCTCCTGCACCGGAATGGGCAGGTGTACTGAGAATGGAGAGGTTGTTCATTGAGTGAGAAGGGGAGAAAACCATTGTTCATTGGGTGAGGCGAGGAAAAAGTAAATGTTGAGTGTGACCAGAAGTGCAGAAAATTAATTGGACTCAGTCAAGGGTCCCATCGATTCCTCATTTAAAAAGAAAGAAAAACTATGGAGTCCAGATGAAGGTCATGACTCAAAATGCCAGCAGTCCACTTCCCTCCAGAAATGCTGCCTGACCTGCTGAGTTCCTTTAGTTTTTTTTGTGTTGCTCCAGGTTCCAGTGTCTTCAAGAAAGAAAACCTATTAGAAAAACTGGTAAATATAAGAGATGAGTTTTATTTGTCAAATGTACGTCAAAGCATACAGTGAAATGCATAAGTACTTTATGTCAATGACAAATACAGTTTGTGCTGTGGAGAGCCCACAAGTGTCGCCACGCTTCTGGCCCAACATAGCATGCCAACAATTTGCAAACACTAACTCTTAAGTCTCTGGAATATGGGAAGAAACCAGAGCATGGGAGGAATAGGGCTAGTTTAGGAATAGTAGTAGGGCTACTACTACTACATCAACTCAGGCCTAGGGGGCCGGCGTCGGGCACGATGACAGACTCTCCACTCCTCCCTCTCACTCATCAGTGTGGTCAATTCATCTGCACTAGCCATGCCGCTGTCTTCTAGGAGTGTGTTGACCATAGTCTTGGGAGGGTGCCCAGGGTTCATCCTCCCATGCTTGGGCTCCCATGTGTAGACTGGCAGGTAGCTCAGGGTGGCATTGACAGTGTCCCTCTAGTTGCAGTCTTCTCACCTCGATTTTAGTAGTGAGCATCAGTAGGTCGTCATAGAGCTCGACATTCACCATGTGCTGTTGTCAACTAACGTCAAGAGTCATCCCGAGCATTCGTGTATAGCAATCATCTAGTGACTTCTCATGGTCTTGGTGAGTGTCCACGTCTCGCAACTGTACGTGAGAATGGACACTATGACTGCTATGAAGATCCTTTTTTTGAGTCCTCTGGTCAGGTTCGACCTCCGGATTTCCTTCATGTCGTTCATAGCCTCCATGCCAACGCCTTCCATATCTTCATGCCCTTCTCTGAACTCATCATTCTTGACCTGAGGTACTTGAAGTCTAAGACTTTCTTAGTAGTGTCATTCTTTACGGTCTTGAGAGTGCCTTCGTCGGAGTTGAACGCCATGTACTCTGTCTTTTTAGCGTTTAGGTGAAGTCCAACTTTATTGCACTCAATTTCCACTTTTGTCAGCAGCTGCTGTTACAGGGAGAACATACAAGTACCTTACAGTCAGTGGAAGGATTTGAACCCTGATCAGTGATCTTCTGGTGTATTAAAGCAATTGTGCTAACCACGATGCTACTGTCGCCACCCTGGTATGGCAGTTGGTATGCACAAAACATGTGCCTACAGGTATTCTGCCCTTGGATCATACTGTATTGCATTTAATTGCCAGATATAGTCTTCTGCTAGCAGTGATCTCCAGGCTTATTGAAGAGGTTAACGGCAGTGCAGTGCCTGTGTGAGTTTTGGGCCCTGCCCTGTATTGCTGTAATAATCACCTGATCCCAGTGGCTAAAAAGCTCTCAATCAAATTGAATGCTTGTGAATGTCTTTCGATATTTAGAAATATTCAAAGTCTTTCAAGCCATATTAAAATATCCTGAAGTTAAAGCACTTCAAAAAAAAATTAGTAGGTTTAAATTAAACAAAGGAAATTAATTTTTGCACCACTCTAAAGAAAAGGCATTGTCCTGAAACATTAACTCTGCTTCTTTCCTTATAGATGCTGTTTGACTTGCTTGAGTATCTCTAGCATTTATTTCTAAGTACTATTCTGCAGCTAGCCAATTCTTTGCATTGATAACAGTGGGTCTATGAGCCAATATCAGATTATACCTGGGTCAGTCTATGCAGGCAGATCTCCCGTCTTAAGTGCTCGGATATCTGAAGATGTCCATGCAGTCTTGCTGGCGTCTGTGAATCTGTTGGAACAGAAAAGGTGTGTCAGGATTAACTGAGCAAAATTGTGTGGTCCATGGCATTCTTGTAAAAGAGGAATATCTGCAAAATTATGGGGAGAAAGCAAAGTAGTGCAACCAACTAGATCCTTCAAATTGGCACAAGGAACAGAGAAACCTTTTGATTTGCTATATGATTCTGTAATATATTACAACTACTGTAAAAGATTATTTGTAAAAGACAAGTTCCACACCAAAGTAATCTCTTAACATGTTATTGGTGGAGGAACTGGTGTTGTCCAGGTGATAAAAACAACTTGCATCATTTGAAAAAATGCAGTGGAATAGCTTTAGCACCTGGTCAGGAAATCCATCTCTGTTTCTGTATAGGGCAAGTTTTAAGTATATTTATTATCAAATAATGTTTAAATTATACAACCTTTAAGATTTGCTTGCTTACAGGTAGCCACAAAGCAAGAAATCCAAAACTAAGAAAAAAAAATAAAAATGAAAGACCCAAGAGAAAGAAAAAAAATATAAATCATGCAAACAATGGAAGTGAACAACAGCATTCTGAACCAAAATTGAGTCTTCAGATCTGAACCTCGGAGCAGTCCAGAGTAGGTCCAAAGCCTCACTTACCTGCGCATCATATTAGCAGGCACAAAGCACAGCATTCTTTATCGTCTTAGCACCATGGAGATAACCATCACAGAGAATAAGCAAAATCGGCTCTTGTCCTGACCAACACCTGTCTTTTCGGGTACCTGGGCCAGTGATTAAATTGACCAAGCAACAGAATGGTGAAAAGCTCCGGCATCCTGGAGAGAGGACTGAGGATCACAGAGAATGAGTGAAATTGGCTCTGTCCTCCAATCTGCATTGGCATTTAAATTGTCTAAACAGTGTAAGGTACCTTACACTAGGACACAGGCACCGTTGCTGCGAAGGGCCCCGGGACTACATCATGCCACCCAGCAACTCACTCCAGGCCCAGATTTGGCCACTCAGCATTCATCTGCCCTCAAACCCTTCAAATCAGCTCAATCCAGCCTCACACCCAGACCAGTTGTATGAGCATCGAAATCAAATCTCCTCTGCCCAGAACCTAACTCCTCCTTACAGCGCAATCCAACCTCACTCTCAGGCCAGTTGTACAGGCATCGGAACTCCATCTGCATCAATCGATTCATCCCCTTGGGATTTTGTCCCTTGCAATTCTTTTGCTCTTCATATATCTGAAGAAGGCTTTGGGATATTCCTTCATTGTGTCTGCTGGAGAAAACTTGGGTCCTATTTTCGTCCTCCTGATTTCCTTAGGTGTTCTCTTGCACTTCTTATACTCTACACATACCTCATTTGTTCCTTTCTGCCTATACCGGCTATGCATTTTCTTCTTCTTAACCAGGACCTGAATATCTCTCAAACTAAGGTTCCCTAAACCTGTTGTCTTTGCTTTTTATTGTGACAGGAACAAGCAAACTGTTTTCTCAAAATTTCACTTCTGAAGTCTCCAATTTACCAAGTGGAGTCATAGTAAAATACAGCAGCGATCCAGGCCCGTTGACCCACTTGGTGCTTGTTGAACCATTTAAACTGCCTACTCCCATCCAGTAGAGTCATAGAAAAAGTACACCTTTACCAGAAAACAACCTGTCCCAATTCATCCTTGCCAGATCCATTCTGATACAATCAAAATTAGCCTTTCTCCAATTCAGAATCTCAACCTGAGGGCCAGACTTATCCTACTCCATAATTATCTTGAAACTAATGGCATCATGATCACTAGATGCAAACTGTTCCCCTACACAAATTCTGTCACATACTCTGTCTCATTTCCTAATAGGATATTATTAGATTTCCTATAATTTTCATTCACGTTTCCTGTAATTATAAGACGTATTTACACCCCAGGTGTTTTTTTATTAGAAGAGATTGAATAGGCCAGGTCTCTAAGCTCTTCAGTTTTGAAGATTGAAACGTGACATCATTGAAGCATGCAGTATTCTGGGGGAGGGTGTTTCTTTTGGGGATGGAGTTTTGGAATTAGAGGGGTCACAATAACGACATAAATGGTTGGCCATATGGATCTGAAAAGAAGATAAATTTCTTCACTCTGCTATTCTCTAACCAAGAGAGCCAGGTTCAGTCATGGATTATGTTTGTAGTCAAGACTGATACCTTTGTTAATGCAGGGATCCGGGGATTAAGGGAATAAGACAGGAAAATGATTTTGAAGTAGTGAATCAGCTATTGTCTTGTTGAATTACAGAACAGACTTGAAGGATCAAATAACGTACTCTTGTTCATCTTTCTCACATTTCTTCACTGCAAAATAATTTGGAAAGCTTTTGGACTCCTTGGATTTTAATAGTTTAGGTATAGAACTGGAAAATCAATCCAGTTTAATATATCCGTTGGGCAATACTATCCAGCTAACTACTCCCCTTCAGTCTACTCTGTCACAACAAACTGATGGAAAATGTAATTGACTGTGTTATCAAACAGTACCTGCTAACTGGTGCTAATTTTAGCTTCCAGTCAAAGCGTATAGCTCTAAACTTCATTACACTCACAATCTAAATGCTAACAAAAGAGCTGTGTTGAGATTAACCTTCCTTGAGATCAAGAGTTTCCAAACCAAATATATCGAGGACTCCTGGTGATTGAATGGAATGGAAATCCAGAAAACTTCACAGACTGAAGTCTTATCTTGTACAAAAGGAAATTTGCTTTGATGGTTGAAGATTAGTCTCAGCCCCAGGACAGCATGCCAGATTCCACAGACAATGTGCATTTCCAGTATGTTTCATTTCATTTCAGTGCTCAAGCACATTGATGGTTTCCTATGTATTCTTCGTCATCATCATCATCATCAGAAGGGCAGATAATTGTGGTACTGTACAGTTCCATTTGCAGTTTCTTAGAAAATAAAATAGTCTACTGTATCTGACTGCAAAAGACCTGTCAGTTTTCAAACTCAAATAGCAAACTATACCAGTGGAAGCAGTTGACCATCACAAATCGTGACCCAACCACCTGTATATAACATACGACAGCATAGTATTGTTCAGTCTCCCTCCATTAGACAACATTGTTCAGTACTTTAATTGGAAAGTCAATCAACTACACTCTCTCTCTCAGAACAGGTCAGAGGAGCATGATGAAATATTCTGTACCGTTCTGGATTAGCACTGCTCTAAAGGTTATACAGAATCTCAGTGTCATACATAACAAAATTAATCATTTGACCCACACGATATTCACCACCCAACCACTTATTTGCTCCATCACCATGACATTGCGTTTGCACTCTGTGTTTCCTTGATAAGGCAGTCTTCGACTTAATCCTGACCTCCGAGACCCAAAAGGATGTAGAAACATCAGAACTTGCAAATTCTCCTCAAGATCACAGAACTCCAAAGTAAATGGCACTGCATACCTTCACATAAACTGATGGTGAAGCAGTATAAACTTGTGAAGTCCAGTATTTATTGACTGTTCCACAAAGGGTATCCTCAGTTTGTGAACGATTTTTTTTGAAATGCTGGATTATTACCTTCAGGAAGGAGTAAAGGAGCCTGAAGAACAACACTCAATGATTTAGAAACAGCTTTTTATCCTCTGTCATCAGATTCCTGAATGGTCTGTGGACACTAGGTCATTATTCCACTTTTGTACTTTTTATTTATTTGTAATTTGTAGCTTATAGCAATTTTTTAAGTCTTGCACTATACTGCTGTCATAAAACAACAAATTTCATGACATCAATGATTCTGATTCTGAGTGAAACAGGAACTGCGCAGTTTCCTATACTATGTCCTTGTCCAAAAGACTGACCAATTGTAACCACTGACTGGTGATTGTGATCAGTTAATGCTGTAGGAAATTCCTATTCGTGTCACAAAATGTTATTTGTTAGAAGAACACCATGGGTATGCAGAGCTCCCACGCTGTCATCCACATTATGTTTTGACTCCAAACTGAGGAGAGCTTCTCTGTCGAGTATTTTTTTTGCCCACTTCTGACATTGGCTATGCTTAGAGTCTCATATTGTTACTGTCAAAGCTATATTTTGGCTTGTTTTCTTTTCTCGGGCTCTAGTCAGTTAGGAGGCAAGACTTCTTCAACAAAATTTGCGAAAAATTCTTCAAACATGGCCTGAAATTAAAAATTATATATTAACTTTGGCCAACACCCAGGGAGTTAGAATGTTAAGGACATAGTTCACTGGAATGCTCCAGTATAAGAATTAGTGTTGATGGTTTCATATGAAAACATATCAAGTGCCTTAAAGTGTCAAGTAAAACAATTCATGTTAACGTTGATGGAAAATTCATCCTTATCAAGGCTGACAATGTTTATTTTGTTCATTTCTGTCTGCTTTTACATTGTGTAGTTGTCAGAATGTAGGAGAATAGGGGGTGATCTTTTAGAGATGTATAAAATTATGAGGGACATAAATAAGAAGAATTGTGAGTATTTTTCCTAGGGTTGGAAAATCAACTAATGGGCATAGGTTTAAGGTGAGAGGGGAAAGACTGTATAGGGTGGTGTTTCTGAGGAAGTAAGTGATTGAGGCAGATAGAGTAACTGATTTTAAAAGGCAGTTGGATAAGATCATGGATAGGGAATGTTTGGAAGGATATGAGATAAACGTTGGCAAATGGGACCAGTTAGGATGTGCATCTTGGTCAGCAATGACCATTTGGGCTTGAGGGCCTGTTTGACGGGGCTCCACAGCAGTGTTGCGATTAGTGCTCGGAGCATTGAAGTTAGGAATTCAATCCCGTTGTCCTATGTAAGGAGTCCCTGTGGAGTGTGTGGGTTTCCTCTGGGTCCTCCAGTTTCTCCCCACAGTCCAAAGAAGTACTGGGTAGATTAATTGGTAATTGTAAATTGTCCCATGGTTAAGCTAGGGTTAAATCAGAGTTGTCAGGGTTCGCTGAACGGCATGGCTCAAAGGGCGGAGACGGATTCCATGCTGTATCTCTAAATAAAATAAAGTACTTATTTGAGGGCCCTCAATCCAAAGTGTCGACAGTTCATTGCCCTCAACTCACAGAGGCCCTCAAGCAGATTGTTGTTTCTTTTTTAACTTTGTGGCTATTTTAATTGGGTAATTGTGTGGTTGTACATCAGAATGCTTTGCAATTCTCTTTTCTTTCTTTTTCAATCTTTTTATTTTTATAAAAAAACATAACAGTATTATATTAAATAGGTTATGAATATATTAGACTTAGAATTAAATTAGTAACAAGATAACACTATCTTATTAAGCTATCAGCAAAAAATTCATGCAATAATCAATCTAATCTATATTGATTATACATGAAAAAGATTAAAAATAATCATCAAAAGAAAAAAAGTATAAAAAACAAGAAAAAATGTATATTTAAAGAAATAAAAAAAAACCTAAACTAACATGGGCAATAATAGTAGTTTATATGTATATGATAGTGTCAAAAACTCCGGAACTCCATACCAGAACAAGAATAAAAAGAGTAAAGGTCTGGAAGAAGCCAAATTAATTCATATGAAAGTGTCGAATGAACGGTCCCCAAGTTTCTTCAAATTTAATTGATGAATCAAAAACAGTACTTCTAATTTTTCCTAAACTTAATCAAGAAATAGTTTGAGAGAACCACTGAAATGTGGTAGGAGGATTTACTTCTTTCCAATTTTGTAATATAGATCTCCTGGCCATTAATGTTACAAAGGCATTCATTTGTCTAATTGAAGGGGAGAATCGACTATCATCTTCATTTGGTATACCAAAAATTGCAGTGATAAAATGAGGTTGTAAATCAATATTCCAAATTGAGGAAATGGTAGCAAATATGTCCTTCCAATAATTATGTAAGGTAGGACATGATCAAAACGTGGGTCAATGAAGCCACATCTAAATGACATCTGTCACATTGAGGATTAACATGAGCAATTCTCAAAACACATGGCTTTTTAAAGCAACTAACTATATTGAATAAGTTTCTTTGCATCTAAGTATCTAATTTTGGTTTGAGCAACATCCTATAATATTGCATAATGTTCATGAATGCACAGTTTGCTCCAAAATAATACTTAACATTGAAAATTTTTATAATGTGGAACAAAAACTTGTAAAACATAACTATGAAGCTGTTCTCTTGAATTTAAATCAAATTGTTGCAGCCAATATCCACTTTTTTATAAAACTGTATTAATCTATTGGTATGCTTTCTGAAATACGCTATTTTAATATTACACTTAAATTAGAATGTTGACTAAGTAGGATTTATTAAATTATCTTTCAAAAATGTAATCATTATTATTCCAAATGATAATATTTATCTAAATCCATACTTTTAAGTCACATTATCTGCAGTGGATCATAAAATAAGACCTGGATTGTGCTGTTTCTCCACAGCAGGTGAAAAGGTGATTCACTTTCCATCAAACATGCCTGAAAGATTTATGAATTGTGCATTTGTACTATGGAAATGCCAGGAATGCATTTACATTGACAGTGTTGTATACGATCAATGAATCTCACCAGTTTTCTCATCACATTTTACTCCTAACAGAATAAAATCAGCAGTTAAATTTTTTGTGGAATGCATAGTAGCTTGGAATCAGTAAACATTTTAAAACTGTCAGCTTTATTTTGTTTAACAAAATGCATCAGAAACATTGGCTTCTCCTCCAAAGAGTGCTACTGCCTATCGTTATTTTACCACACATTCCTCATTCAAAATTTACAGCAAATTTGAAAATGATTGCTACAATATATTGTCCACATACAAATAAAGCCACTGCAATGGAATGTTGTATGAATGTAAATTCACAGTATTGAGCACACAACCAACCACTGTCCACCCAGCCTCGCTTCCAGTGCTCTGCAGAAAACAACTCCTGATCCCATTCTCTAAGTTCCCAAATTCAACATTTAGTTAAAACATTTTTATTGCTTCACAAATGCTTTGTAAATAAATAGATTTATTTGCCCTATACCAACCAGATGTAGAAAGAAATTTCATTTGCATAAAGTGGACTTTTGTAATATTTTTGGAAATATTTAAAATCTTTCCACTTTCCCCGTCACAGGCCATTCACTTTTTTTTGTCATCGATTATATAACCTCTTGGGTATGTAGAATTCTGAGACTTATTTCAAGTGTTTTACAGCCTGTACAGTACCTGTGAAGTTGCTTTTGTAATATGGGGAGGAAGAAACTCATTACATAGCACCTTACACAACCTTGATGTCTTCCAAAGCACTTCCCAGTTTTTGAAAAATGTTGACAAATAGACAAGTATAGAAATCACCGTGCACATAGCATTATCTTCCAAACACTGCAAAGGTGACTGATCAGATACAAATTGTATAATGACCTTGGTGATGTTAAAGGGTTGCCATGTCTCAGGAAGAACTTCACTTTTTCTTCTTTCACTCACCCTGAGCTTTTTTTTTTAACAAAGAGCAGTACCATACAGGAGCAGGTCCTCTGGCTCACAATGTTGAGCTGAACTAATTAACTCAATAACTAAATGTCTAGTTATATTAATCCCTCTATTCTCTGCAAGTTCATGTGCTATCTAATAACCTCTTGTGCCTGGAATAAGCAGAAAAGAACTCTGATTTTTTTCAACTAGGAAATAGTCCTTTATAACAATGCAGCACCTTCTCTGGAATGAAGTGTTGTTCTAATTGAAGTAGTAGTTTAAAAAAGGAACTAGTGCTTTCCCAGCTTATATAATAGATAAATTCTTCTTGAGCTTCCAGCCGGGAACCAATATCAATTATAACCAACATTTCAATGCCAGACTCTGCCATCTTCATCAGGGATGATGCCTGGGCATGTCTGGTCTGGTGGTATTTAGACCCCTGTAGCCTGTCCTTCCCTGACTGGTTAGTCCTCATCCAATCAGATCTCAGGTCTCCCACCTTCTTTACTATTGAATTCTGGTTCTTTCTTAGAGCAAGACCTTTGTCTTTGTTAAAATTCTTTTCCTCTAGTTTTATCTCAATCGTTTCCCTCACCTGGCGGTTCCAAAAGCTGTTGGCACGGCAGTTTGCCATCAAAGTCAATTCTCTGGCCTTTACAAATGCAGTGTTCTGCTGCGGCCAATTTCTCTAGGGAATCCAAAGGGATACACTTCCAGTGCTCCTTGATGCAGGGTTCCAGCATTCCGATATACCCTGCTCCACATTCACAGGAAATCCTGTAAACGGCAGCCAACCTGAGTCCCAGATCATTTTTGACCTGCATAAGCTGTGATTTGAGCTTCATTATGGGTTTGTGGATGGTATTAATCCTATATTTCTTAAGGATCCTAGTGAAACTTTCAGAAACCGTGGAAACATGGGGAACTCAGGAGATAGTGCTGGGTTCCTCCTTGTTGTTAGGTTTGCTGATTTTTCTGTCGGCCCTTTTAAGGGCTCGATTGATTTCCTTGACCTTGTAGCTATTCTGTCGGAACATCATGCATCATCATCTTATTTCCTGGGAGAGACTTTCTGGGTCCGAAATAATCGCCTCCTGAGGAAGTAAAGGCAATGGGGAACCTTTTAGACCATGACATCTATGTATTTGGATCATGGTGTTCACTTGAACTCTCAACCCTCTTGACCTCAGCACCACTGATGTAAGCAGGAGCAGGTACACAGCCCCCCTTTCTGAAGACATGATCAGCTCTTTTGTTTTGCTGACATCATGCTTCTAGGCTTTCTATCTCCTTCCTGTACTCCAGCTCATCATTATTTGAAATGGAGGTCGCTGAATTATCTGCAAACTTGGAGATGCAGTTAGAGCCAAATCTGGCCACACAGTCCTGACTGAATCGGGAGCAGAGCAAGGGCTGAAGATAAAGCCTTGTGGTGCACCAGTGTTGAGAATTATTAAGGCAGAGATGTTGCTGCCTGTCCTCACTGATTGTGGTTTGTGGTCAGGACGTCAAAAATCCAGTTGCAAAGTGAGGTGATCATGGAGTTTGGAGCAATGCACACAAAATACCGGAGGAACTCAGCATGCCAGGCAGAATCTATGGAAAGGAATAAACGGATGACATTTTGGCCCAAGACCCTTCATCAGGACTCCAATATGAGAATTATTGTAGAATCTATAGAATTTTGCAATGCACCCACTTTCTTCACAGCCATCTCATTCAAAAGCTTTAGATATAAGTTGACATGACCTGTGGAGCTCATGCTCTTCAGTCCCATTAACTTCTCCAATTACATTGTTAATTTCTTTGTTCCCCATGTTAAATCTCAACTTGATTGTCTTTTCCCTTGGTAGGGCATTCTAAAACTAGGGGGCATGGGTTTAGGGTGAGAAGAGAAATGTTTAAAAAGGACCAAAGCAGCAACCTTTTCGCACAGATTTTGTCGAGTAGATGGAATGAGCTGCCAGAGGAAGTGGTTGAAGCAGGTATAATAGTAGAATCTGAGGAACTCTGGATAGGTAGGGGGAGGGATGAATTCAGAAAATAGGGCTAAGCTGATCAGCATGGATTAATTTTGCTGAAGAGTCTGTATAGATGCTGCATTATTATATGACTCCATGACTCTTGTACTTCTCCACTGAACTTGTAAATCTTAATAATGCCTTGGTCCTCAGGTTGTTAAATTGACATCATGTTGGCATAGTTGAATTATTGGAATTAACAAAGCACAAAGTATGGTATGGCATTCAGAAGTAACCCCAAGTGGGAGATACTTTCTCACAAGGAATTATCACAGATCTCATGTGAAGCAATCTTGCAAATAGTCCTGAAAAACAATACAGGTGATGCAGAATTGCTTATTCAAATACTAACATCTTGAATGTGGTGGATTTTCATTCAGTGGACTAAAATGGGTTTGCAATGAAAGTATCTATCTCTGTTTTGAATTAAGACAATAATTGAGCTTCCATAGTTCTCTAAGACAGAGGATCTAAAGAATGATGACATTTGAATTACAAAATTTCTTTTCATCTCAGTACTAAATTGCCTCTCCCTTATTCCGAGACTGTGACCCTTGGTAATAGACTTGACCAATGAAAACCGTATCCCTATCAAACCCTGTAAGAAATTTGTTTCAATGAGATCTTGCACTACCCCATTCCTCAGAAAATACAGACCATATCTACTCATTTTCACCTCATATAGTAAACTTGCCATCCTCAGAAGCAGTTTTGCAATTCCTTAATGACATGGTTCTCTTCCAGGGTATAACAAACCAGCTTAAAGATGATCCAGCTGTGGAAATGAGATTAAAGGTAATAGTTCAAAGGAAAAGGCTTACAATGTTGCTAAGAAAAAGTAATACGCTCAATAATTATAAAATAAATTCACTGTTCAGCGAAGGAGGTTTAAGATTGATAAGGAGACAAAGTAGAAAACTAGCATATAATCTAGTGAGAAGCATAAAAATATACTTTAAAGCTTCTACAGCGAAAATGGTGGCAAGCGAAAATGACCAGCTCTCATGCAAACTTATAGCAGTTGATATAAGTATTGATTTTGGATGTCAATGGGAACTTTACCTAATGACCACAGCGCTGTTGTATTCAAGTTATCAGAGCAAAGAGTATGACCATTTGTCTTGTTTGGGGACCAACTTGTCTGCAAGAGGTCGAGAGATGGACATGTCAAATGTGGATTCTTTTCTCTCTAGAAGCAATGGGTATCCTGCCTTTTCTGGACATTGACCGTCATTGAATGCTTCTATGGGCTTTCACAGTCATGCTGAAACTTACTGTTGTATTCCATGTTCTACACACCATCAGTGGGAATTGTGTGTAAGGCTGCTTTGTTTAAGACTAGTTTGTTTTATGATCTCTATAAAAGATTGAATTATAGTAATCAACATTTAGGATCAAAATTAATACTGAACCTATACTGTGAATGGAAGCATCTTATTAGTGCTGATTTTCACTCTTTTCACCAAAACATCATTCATGCTTGTGTCCAACGGTTATACTAGCATACATAGGCCTTCAACAAAACAATTATCATCATCACTGGTTGGGTGATGTATTATCATCAGGTACTTTTTAGTCCTCTCTGTAGTAGAAAAATAACACCCTTTCACTTTCTGACATTTCCCTGAATTGTGACATTGTCAACATTTCACCTGCCTGTTCAATAGGTGTCCTCAGCCAAAGGGTCTGTTCCTGAGTAATGCTTCTTCTGTGGGTGGTGGGGCCTATGAGCCTTATAAGATTATAAGAAGCATAGATAGAGTAGACAGAAAGTATCTTTTTTCCAGAGTTGTATTGTCTAATATGCAGGTAAGGGGTAATTTCAAAAGAGACGTGAGGGGCAAGTTATTAATACAGACAGTGATGAGTGCCTGGGCTGCTCTGTCTGGGGTGGTGGTAGAGGCAGATACGTTAGGGACTTTCAAGAGACGTTTAAATGGGCATGTGAATGTGAGGAAAATTGAAGGATATGGACATTATGTGGGCAGAAGAGATTGGTTTGCCATTTGATCGCAAACTGGATTAATTTAGCACAACATTGTAGCCCGAAGGGCTTGTACCTGTGTTGTACCTATGTTCTACATTCCTTCCAGTGTCAACATTCTTAGTCCCTTCCTTCCATAATTACTGCCAACACACGAGGAAGGCACAAGTGACTTAGAACCCATGCTTTTGAAGATCTATTTCTTTATAATGAGAAGAATCATTGTCACTCATCTATTCTTCAAATCAAACAGAAACATGTTTAGTTTGATCAGTCTTTCATTTGCAAATGGAAGAAGATGGTTCACACTCCCTCCCTGACTGTACAGAGCATGACATTTTTATTCATAATTGGAAGCATGGGGGGGGGGGGGAATATCAAATCACCTACTGGGGGAAACCGCAGTGATCTGATTTCTGGCACCGAGTCTGTCTCTGTGGTTCAGAAGGGAAGCAGGGAGAGGAGGAGTGCTTTAATGATAGGCAATTCCATAATTAGATTAGATTAGATTCAACTTTATTGTCATTGTGTCGAGTACCGATACAAAACCAATGAAATGCAGTTAGCATCTAACCAGAAGTGCAAAAGAATAGTATTATTACAAAATAACTGTGAATAAAAAGTAAGTGCTACAGCACACAATTATAAAAGTACTAAGACAGTCCAATATGGGTGCAATACAGCTTAGCACTGTGATGTGAGGTTCAGCAGGGTCACAGCCTTAGGGAAGAAGCTCTTCCTGAGCCTGCTGGTGAGGGAGCGGAGGTTCCTGTAGCGCCTACCGGATGGGAGGAGAGTAAAAAGTCCATGGTTAGGGTGAGATGCATCCTTGATAATGCATTTCGCCCTGCCCAGGCAGCGTTTATGGTAGATGTTCTCAATGGTGGGCAATTGGGTGCCTGTAATCCGCTGGGCAGTTTTCACCACATGCTGGAGTGCTTTGCAGTCTGGCATGGGACAATTGCCATTCCACACTGAGATGCAGTTGGTGAGTATGCTCTCAATGGTATGGCAGTTAAAGTCCATCGGTATCCTGGGACAGAGGTGCGCTTTCTTGATGCACTGCAGGAAATAAAGGCGCTGTTGCACCATTTTGATCAAGATGGAGGAGTTCAGGGATCAAGTGAGATCATCAGAAATGTGGACACCAAGGAATTTGAAGCTTGATACACGCTCCACTACAGCTCCATTAATGTAGATGGGGACAGGAGTGTGGCACCTAGCATGCCTGAAGTCCACAATGATCTACTTGGTCTTCTGGGTGTTAAGGGCCAGGTTGTTGTCAGCACACCACGTAGCCAGGTGCTGGACCTCATCCCTGTAGGCCGTCTCATCATCCCCTCTGATCAGGCCAACCACCGTGGTGTCATCTGCGAACTTGATTATGGAGTTAGAACCATGTACAGGAACGCAGTCGTAGGTGAAAAGGGAGTATAGAAGAGGGGTCACACACATCCTTGAGGCACGCCGGTGTTCAGAGTGAGAGTGGAGGAGGAGAGGTTGTCTAACTCCACAGATTGGGGTCTGTTAGTCAGAAAGTCCAAGGTCCAATTGCAGAGGGATAAGCTGGTACCAAGCTGGCGAAGTTTGGCGATCAACTTGGAGGGGGTCACAGTATTGAATGCCGAACTAAAGTCAATGAACAGCATTCTGACGTAAGAGTTGGGGCTGTCCAGGTGGGTCAGGGCAGAGTGAAGTGCCGTGCAGATGGTGTCCTCTGTTGACCTGTTGATACGGTAGGCAAATTGATGGGGGTCCAGAGTAGTGGGCAGACAGGATTTCAGTTGTGATAGAACGAGTCTCTCAAAGCACTTCGCAATAATGGGGGTGAGTGCAACTGGGCGGAAGTCATTCAGGCCCGTGGCAGTGGAATTCTTCGGCACTGGCACAATGGTGGCAATCTTGAAGCTTGTGGGGACAACTGCTTGGGCTAGGGGCAGATTGAAAATGTCCGTGAAGACCTTGGCCAACTACCCTGCATAGACTTTGAGCAAACAGCCAGGTATTCCATCTGAACCAGCTGCCTTCCGTACATTCACCCTGCTCAGGGTGGCGCAAACATCGGAGGTGGAAAGTGAGGGAGACAGTTCACCAGGTGGGAGATCCGCTTTGAGGGTGACCTCCTTGTTCCCTCGATCAAAGGGAGTGTAGGAGTAGTTAAGTTCATCAGAGAGGGAAGCAGAGTTGGAAGGGGGGCACAGTACTAGGTGGTTTGAAGTCTGTAATACTGTAAACTGTATGCCATGCCACATGCGCTGGGGGTCTAAAGAGTTGAAATTAGAGAAGCAGACAGCAGATTCTGTGGACTTGAAAGTGACACCCAGATGGTATGTTGCTTCACAGGTGCCAGGGTCAGAAATGTCTCAGACTGGGTCAACAGTATTCTAACGGGAGAGGGTGAATAGCCAGAAATCATGGTACATTTTGGTACCAGTGACATGGGTCAAGAAAAGGAGGAGGTTCTGAAGAGAGAATATAGGGAGTTAATTCAGCAGGACCTCTAGGGCAGCAATCTCTGGATAGCTGCTTATGCTAGGCACCAGTGAGGGTAAAAATTAGATGAGTTGGCAGATGAATGTGTGGATGAACAATTGGTGCAGAGGCTAGGGTTTCAGATTTCTGTATCATTGGGATCTCTTCTGGGGAAGGTATGACCTGTACAAAAAAGAACCAGTTTGTTATATCTGCATCTGAGGGGGACCAATATCCTTGAAGGCAGGTTTGCTAGAGCTGTTGGGGAGAGTTCAAACTAATTTGGCAGGGGGATAAGAACCAGGATGATAGGGCTGAGGATGGGGCAAGTTGGTCTACAACTAGGTGCAGTGTGTAGTGATACTATGAGGAAAGGCAGGCAGATGATGGTGCAAAATTGCAGTCAGTGGGATGAGTTAAAGTGTAACAAGGGAATAAAATTGAAAAAGGTGATGAATAGAAAATGTTATATTTGAGTGCATGCAGTTTACAGAATAAGGTAGGTGATCTTGTAGCACAGTTAGAGGTTGGCAGGTATGATGTTGAAGGCATTGCTGAATCATGGCTGGAAGAAAATCATTGATGGGAGCTTTATATTCAAGGATGCACATTGTATTGAAAGGATGAGCAGATGGGTGGGTGGCTCTGTTGGTTTAAAAAACAGAATCAAATACTTCAAAAGAGGTGACGTGAGATCAGAAGATATAGAATCCTTGTGGTAGAGTTAAGAAACTGCTAGTGTAAATAGATCCTGATGGGAGTTATATACAGATGTCCGAACAGTAGCCAGGATGTGGGCTACAGATCACAACAGGAAATAGAAAGAGCATGTAACAAGGGCAATGTTACGATAGTAATAGGGACTTTCAAAATGCAGGTAGATTAGGGAAATCAGGCTGGTGCTGGATCGCAAGAGAAAGAAATTGTAGAATACCTACGAAATGATTGAATTCACCCTGCAATTTGTCAAGGTAAGCTAAAATTGGATATATCAGTAAAGGGATTGAGAAGCATGAGAGAGGAGCTGGCCAGAGTTGATTGGAAGCGATGACTGGATTTTCTGGGAGCAATTCGAAAGGCACTGGAAAGATACATCCCAAAGATGAAGTAGTCTAAGGGGTGGATGGGGCAACTGTAACTGAGAAGGGAAGTCAAAGACAACATAATAATACAGAGGGCATAAAATGTAGCAAAAATTAGGGGGAGGTTGAGGATTGGGAAGCTTTTAAAATCCAACAGAAGGCATCTGAATAAAGCCATAAAAGAGAAAAGATTAAATATGAAAATGAGCTAACCAATTATATAAAAGAGGATACAAAAAGTTTTTTTTCAAATATACAGTCATCATTGTTATGCGCTGTGTCATATGATAGTTTTTGGCAATTTTTTCTGCCGAAGTGGTTTGCCATTGCCTTCTCTGGGCAATGTTTTTACAAGATGCATGACCCTGGCCGTTATCTATAGTCTTCAGAGATTATCTTCCTGGTGCCAGTGGTCAAATAACTAGGACTTGTGATATGCACCAGCTGCTCTATCAACCATCCACCACCCTGCTCTCATGACTTCATGTCACCCTAATCGGTGGGAGAGTGGCACCAAGTGGTGCTACATTTTTCCCAAGGATAACCTGCAGGCTAACAAATGGAAGGAGCACCATACACCTCCGTTGACAGAGACGTATAAGCATTATAAAGATACACAGCAGATATGCAGTATAAAGAGTAAAAGAAAAACGAGTGGATGTTGGATCATTGAAAACTTGACATTTGAGAAGCAGTAAAGGGGAACAAAGAAATGGTGGACAAAATAAGTATTTTGTATCAAAATTCACTGTGGAAGACACTAGCTGAATGTCAGAAATACAGAAATGTCAGGAGGCAGAAGTGAGTGTTGTTCCTTATTATTAAGGAGAAGATGCTTGAGAAGCTGAAATGTCTGAAGGTAAATAAATTATCTGGACCAGATATATTATACCCCAGGGTTCTGAAGGAGGTCACTGAAGAGATTACGGAGACATTAATGATGATCTTTCGAGAATCACCGGATTCTGGAATGGTTTCGGAGGGATGGAAAACTACAAGTGTATTTGCCTGACAAATCTGTTGGAATTCTTTGAGGAAATAACAGACAAAGAAGATTCAGTGGATGTTGGCTATTTGGATTTTAAGAAGGCCTTTGACAAGGTGCCACACATAAGGCTGCTTAACAAGATCAGAGCCCAAGAATGATTCTAGCATCTATAGAAGATTGGCTGACCAGGAGGAGGCAATGAGTCGGAATAAAGAAGGCCTTTTCTGGTTGGCTACCAGTGAATAGTGGCATGCTGCAAGGGTCAATGTTGGGACCATTTGTTTTTACATTGTGCATAAAAGATTTGGATGAAGGAATTAATGGTTTTCTGGCCAAGTTTGCAGACAATATGAAGATGGGTGGAGGACAGGTAATGTTGAGAAAGCAAGATGTCTGCAGAAGGACTTGGACAGACTGGGAGAATCAATAAGGAAGTGGCAGATGGAATGTTGTGTAGTGAAGTGTAGTCATACACTTTGGTGGAAGGAATAAAGGTGAGGACTCTTTTCTAAATGGGGAGAAAATTCAACAATCGGGTGCATAGAGATGTGGGAGTCCTCCTGCAGGATTTCCTTAAGGTTAACTTGCAGTTTGAGTCAGTGGTAAGGAAGGTATGTACAATGTTAGCATTCATTTTGAGAGGACTAGAATATAAGAACAAGAATGTAATGCTGAGGCTTTATAAGGCATTGGTCAGACTGCACTTGTAGTATTGTGCTCCCTATCTAAGAAAAGATGTTCTGGCACTGGAGAGGGTCCAGAGGAATTTCAGGAGAATAACTCCAAGGAAGAAAGTGAATAATGGCTCTGGTCCTGAATTCGGTGAAGTTTTGAAGAATCTCATTGAAATCTTTTGAATACTGAAAGGCCTAAATGGAGTGGATTTAGAGAGGATATTTTCTTTTGTGGGGGAGTCTAGGACCAGAGGGCACAACCTTAGAATAGCAATGGGGAAGAAATTTATTTAGACAGAGCGCTGAGAATTTATGGAATTCTTTGCTGCAGATGGCTGTGCAGGCCAAGTCATTCGATATATTTAAGACGGAGCTTGATAGGTTCTTGACTAAATACGATGTCAGAGGTTATAGGGAGAAGGCGGGAGAATGGGCTTGAGAGAGATTTAAAAAATTAGCTATGATGGAATGGCAGAGCAGACTCGATGGGCCGAATAGCCTAATTCTGCTACAGTGTCTTATGGTCTCATGTCTTATAATGTGAGAACAGAGTATACTATCAGCATCTCTGAAGATCTATTCTGGACCCAAGAGTTTGATGCAATTACAGGGAACGCACAGCAGCAGCTATATTTCATTGGTAGTTTGTGGAAACTGAGTACGTCACCTAAGACTCACAAATTTCTACAGATGTACCATGGAAGCAAACCAACTGATTGTGTCACTGTCTGGTATAGAGGGACCACTGCACAGAATATATATACACACTTACTTTTTTATATATACTTATTTATAGATTTTTATTGTTATATATTGCAATGTACTGCTACCGCAGTACAACAAATTTCACAACATATGCCGGTGATATTAAATCTGATTCTGATTCTGGAATGCTAAAGCAAGGTCAGACTAACTGTCCCTACTTCTGCATTTCTCAGAAAGTGGCCTCTGCTGCCTCTGTTGCAAACATGGGGGATTTCAATTCCAGTTACTTGCTTTAATGGAACTCCCTCCACACCTACCATTCCATGCCCAGACTGCATTTCGGTGAAATCATATTACCTGGCTGTCTTACCTGCATACAGGCAGAGGCTAAAGAACAAAGGTCCAGAGATTAGAACAGCAAAGAGGTAGTAGTGGGAGGCAGAGGAGCAGTTACAGCATTGCTTCAAGTCAGTGGACTGGGCCGTGTTCAAGCACTCATCTGAGGATCTGTATGAATACACCATTGTTGTAATAGACTTTATTAAAACAGCTGTAAATGAGTGTGTCCCTACAAAATCATTCACACTCTTTGTCAATCAGAAGCCCTGGATGAACCATGAGATCTGAAATCTACTGAGGGCTAAATCAGAGGCATTCGAATCTGGTGACCAACAAACTTACCGAAGGTCCAGGTGCAGTCTCTGGAAAGCCATCTCAAGGGCAAAGTAGAAATTCCAGACCAAATTTAAATCAAAGAATGATGCCCAACAGTTGTAGCAGGGCTTGAATATGACCACCTCTCATAAAAATTAAATCAAGTGACATGGGAGGCACCGAGCTTCACTTCCAGATTAGCTCAATGCCTTCTATGCTTGCTTTGACCATCAAAACATGGAGGAATCATCACGAACTTCCACGTTTCCTGATGATCTCAGTCTTGATCTCAGTTTCAAGCCAACGTGGAGGGTGAACACATGAGAAGCATCCAGCCCAGATGGCCACATACTAAAGACCTGTCCTGATCAACTAGCTGGTGTGTTCTTTATCCTCTTGCTTTGGTGGTTTGTGGTATCCACTTACTTCAGTTATATTGATGTCCAAGAAGAGCATGCTGACCTGCCTAAGCAGCACTTACATCCATTCTTGCTATTGAGAGATCGGCGATGAAACATTAACTCCTAATTGAGAAGCAAATTAGATCCGCTCAAATTTGCCTAATGGAGCAACAGTTCCACAGCGGATACTATTTCATTGGCTCTTCACTCAACATATGGACAGCAAAAATGCATACTTCAGGATGATCTTAATTGACTATAGCTCAGCATTCAATACCATCATCCCCTTAAAACTTATCAATGCATTCCAAGATCTTAGCCTTAATGCTTCCTTGTGCAATTGGATCCTGGATTTCCTCACTTGCAGACCCCAGTCAGTTTGGATTGGCAACAGCATCTCCTCCACGATCTCCATCAGCACAAGTGCACCACAAGGTTGTGTACTTAGTCCCTTGCACTACTTGATTTTCACTGAAGACTGTGTGGCTAAACATAGCTCCAAAAATGTTGCTGATGACGCCACTGTCATTGTCCAAATTGAAGGTGGCATTGAGTCAGAATCTAGGAGGGAGAGTGAAAATCTGGCTGAGTGGTGTCATAACAGCAACATCTCACCTAATGTCACCAGGACCGAGGAACTGATTATAGACTTTAGAAGGAAACCAGAGCTCCATGAGCCAGTCCTCATTGGAAGATCAGCGGTGGAAAGGGTTAGCAGTTCTAAATTCCTCAATGTTATAAATTCAGAGGACCTGTCCTGGGCCCATCATGTAAGTGCAATTACGAAGAAAGCATGGCAGCACCTCTACTTCCTTTGGGTTTGTAGAGATTCGGCATGTCATCTGAAACTTTAACAAAAGTTCATAAATGTGTAGTAGAGAATATATTGACCGGCTGCATCACAACCTGTTATGCAAACACCCTTGTATGGAAAATCCTACAAAAAGTAGTGGATATGGCCCTGTTCATCATGGGTAAAGCACATCTACTGTACATTAAACATTGATGCAGGAAAGCAGCATTCATCATTAGGGACTTCCACACCCAGGACATGCTCTCTTTTTGCTGTTGTCATAAAGAGAAAGGTACAAGAGCCTCAGGACTAGCACCATCATGCTCAGGAACAGTTGCTACCCTTCAACCATCAGGCTCTTGAATCAAAGGGGATAACTTCACTCAACTTCACTTGCCCCCATCACTGAAATGTTCCCACAACCAATAGAATCACTTTCAAGGATAATGTTCACAGTATTTATTGCTTACTTATTTATACTAATGTTTCTTCTTTTTGCATTTGCACAGTTTGTTGGCTTCTACACTCCAGAAATACATGTACTTTGATAGTAAAATTTATTTTGAACTTTGAACCTCTTGCTTTTTTATTGCATTTGCAGTGCCAGCAGTCCAGGAGGGAGTTTATATCTCTTGCTCCCAATTTCTACTTGTCTCCTGTTTGTTTACCTATAGATTATTAAGCAATGATTGCTAACTAACTTAAAGGCAGTGTGAATATACTTTCACCAACTTTATTAAAAGATCAAAGAAAATTAAATCACTGTGCTACTCATCCTTTTAACTAACCTTCAAAACTTCACATTTCATTCTCACAGACCTCACTATGCACTTTGGCGAACCTTCTGCTAGAAATCACTTCGAACTATGAAAATTGCTAGGAAAGATGCCCATTGAAATTGCACATTAAGTATCTCTGTTGAACATTAAAATAAATTCTAGTTGATGAGGGCAAGTCTCAGGCCTCGTCAACTAGAATCACATGTATTGTGATAGTGGAGTCATGAGAGATTGCAGATGCTGGAATCTGGAGTAACAAACAATCTGTCAAAGAAACTCAGCTGATTGAGCACCATGACTGTCCACTTGCTATTAGACTGTAAGCCTCCACTAGCTCAGGCAGCAGCACTTTGGGCAGTTTGTTCACTTTCTTCGTCAGTGAGCAACTCGCTAATGGTGTAAACCTACAGTACTTTAACTTAATGTACAGCAGGATCTTGCGATCATTAGGAATACTTTTAAATGGACAGAGCGCCTTTTGTTGTCCCCGTAGAAGCTGCTGCGACTCAACAGGCAGTTCTCGCTAAGTAATTCAAGGATCCAGATGCAGAGGGAAGAGATCTAGAGTTTCAAGCTTGATTATTAGTACTGAAGAAATGATGGTGTCAGCCGCCAAGTTGGATTGATAAACAGTAGTCTGAGGTGTACTTTGCGGTTATCTAAGTGCTCCAAAGCAGAGTGGAGAGCTAGTGAGATTACGTCCTCCGTGGACCATTGCGCAGTAGGCAACTGTAGGTCCTGTTCTTTGCTCAGGCAGGAGTTAATTCTAATCATAACCAACCTCATGAGGCACCTCCTTACAGAAGTTGTGGTGCTGCCAACATCTCAGCCTCTCTCCCAGATGAGCTTAATGGATGTCGCTAACTGAGCCTCCGAGGAAACAACCTGCAACCTGGTCGTCTCTGAAGCTGAGGTACGCAGATGCTTCCAACAAGTGGACAGTCGCAAGGCTGCAGGACCGGACGGCATACCCAGGGCGAGTACTTAGGATGTGTGCAGCACAACTGGCAAGTGTGTTTACATTTTCAATCTCTCCCTCTCCCAGTGTAGAGTGCTGTCCTGCTTCAAATTATCAACCATTTTCCCTGTAGCAAAAAAGACCAGGGTAACATGCCTGAACGACTGGTGTCCTGTCACACTCACCTCAATAAAAGCAAATGCTTTGAGGCTGGCCAAGGATTACATCTGCACCTTGCTACCACCCAAACTGGACCCCCTACAATTCATCCACTGACACAACTGATCGACAGATGATGTAATAGCCACTGCTCTGCGTACCGTCTGTAAACATCTGGAGAAGAAGGATGCTTATGTGAGAATTCTGTTCTTGGACTACATTTCAGCATTCAACACTATAGTCCTATCCAGGCTTGACAAGAAGCTCAGAGACCTCGGCCTTGACCCTGCCTTGTGCAGCTGGATCCTGGACTTCCTGTCAGATCGCCAGCAGGTTGTCAGAGTCGGCTCCCTCACCTCCACCCCTCTGATTCTCAACCTCTCCCTCAATGTCACAAAAACAAAGGAGCTGGTTATGGATTACAAGAGGAATGGAGATAGGCTAACCCGTATTGACCTCAATGGATCTGGGGTTGAGAGGGTAAACAGCTTCAAGTTCCTCAGCATCCACATCACCGAGGACCTGACTTGGTCTGTACACACTAACTGTGTGTTGAATAAGGCACAACAGCACCTTTTTCACCTCAGACGGTTGAGGAAATTTGGTATGGGCCCCCAAATCCTAAGAACTTTCTACAAGGGCACAGTTGAGAGAATCCTGACTGGCTACATCACTGCCTGGTATGGGAATTGTACTTTCCTTAATCGCAGGACTCTGCAGAGAGTGGTGCCGGACAGCCCAGTGCATCTGTAGTTGTGAACTTCCCATGATTCAGGATGTCTACAAAGACAGGTGTGTAAAAATGGCCTGTTGGATCACTGGGGACTCAAGCCATCCCAACCACAATCTATTCCAGCTGTTACCATCTGGGAAGTGGTGCTGCAGCATAAAAGCCAGGACCACCAGGCTCTGGGACAGCTTCTTCCACCAGGCCATCAGACTGATGAACTCATGCTGATTTGAGTGTACTCTATATTACATTGACTGTTCTATTTATTATAAATTACTATGATTGCACCTTGCAGATTTAGATGGAGATGTAATGTAAAGATTTTTACTCCTTATGTATGTGAAGGATGTAAGAAATAAAGTTAATTCAATTAAATTCAATTGTGAGTCATGATGGTGACTTACCCTACTCTCCATGGGCACCAGGATGATTGCTGCCCATTTCAAGCAGGTGTTAATCTTAGACCACAGCAGTTCTGCATACAAAGACTTAAGTAAAGACATAGTCTATGAATGTTTTTCATGATTTGGTGGACTCTGTTGACAACTCTCACCAGATTCTTGCAGTCACAGTTGTTATACCAAGCCATAATGCATCCAGACAGGATGTTTTCTTATAGGGTGTAATGATAAATAATTGTAAGGGTTGACGGGACACACCACACCCAAGGAAGTAGAGACATTGGTGAGCTTTCTTGGCTATGGTGTTTATGTGGTTGGATCAGGACAGACTAATGGTGTTGTTCACTGCTAAGAACTTGAAGCTGTTGAGCCTCAACCTCTGCACCACTTATGTACACAGGTATGTGCACTGCACCTATTCCTGAAGTACCACCTGGCTGACAGGATCCCAAATTACCTTGCTGATAGAATCCAGAGAACAGTGGTGCAAGATTGCTTTTCTGATTTGAAAGCTGTGACTGGCAGAGATTGGTGCTAGGATGTTTGTGATATATACATAAATGTATATAAGCAACTTGGATGTGAATGTGGGGGAATGATTAGTAATTTTGCAGATGGCATGAAAGTTGAAGGTGCTTTGCATAGTAAGGAAAGTTGTGCAAGGCTACAGTAAGATGCAGATCAGATGAAAAATTTTGCAGAGCATTGGCAGGTGAAATTTAATCCAGGCAAGTGCGAGATGATACATTTTAGGAAGTCAAATACTGGTAGGATATATACAGTAAATTGCTGGCTGATAAAGAATGCTGATGAACAGAGAGACTTGGGCTTTATGCCCATAGTTTTCTGAAGGTGGCAACACAGGTTGATAGGGGGTGAAGGCAGCATATTGTCATACTCATTTTCATAAGTCAGACTTCTGAACATTGCTGAACTTTGCCAATGGAAAGATACAGTTAGACTTTATAATTCCTGCTTTTTTTCTTAATCCTTTGGGCCTCTGTATCTGTAGACCCATAATTCAGTCGTGATGGTACAATGCTCTGTATTCTTTTCTGGTGTATGGTTGTTTTCCTGTTATTAAGTTGAAAAGCTGCATTTTAAAAATGATGCCATTTAGCCATCTGAGGAAACACAAATGTTTGCAATTAATTCAGTTCTGGTTGTGATCAGTTTAGTTGGTGAACAAAAGATTGTGGAATCTTGGTTTATCTTGGAATAATTCGTACTTTGAGTTCAGAGTTCCTTGATCTTTTGTAATCACTTAATTGATTTTGGGTAGGTTGGTCTGAATGCCAGAGGACAGCAGTAACTCCACAGTAATCTGTGGATTATGCATCATGTATTTTTTATTCTTTGTCCTTTATTATCTTTCCCTTTTGACCTTTCTTCAATGTCTATCTTCCATATGAAATAATCCATTAATCACAAAATCCTTGACAGTTTACAACATTTGTCAACTGTGAATTGAAAATGGACATTTAAATCACAGGAATTTTTACTTTAATAAACTATCAAAAGTCAATGACTTTTAAAGAAACATTAAATGAGGACTGAGGTTAGGAAGAACTGTGAATCAAAATTGGCTCTTATTTCCAGTGATCGCCATTGAACATGTGGCGGAAATAGCCTATTAACTGCATGGTGGTCAAATGCTTAAATGCCAAAATGATTGATTTCAGGTCTCTATTTATAAATAGCTTAGCACCTGTCAGGATAAACTTACTTTGGAGGTTATCCATGTTTAAATGATGCTTTCAAATACTGTGAGTATAAAAGGGTTATAGTACTTGATCAGTGAATTACCGTAAATTCCGGACTATAAGCCGCTACTTTTTTCCCCACGCTTTGAACACTGCGGCCTATACTACGGTGCGGCTAATGCAACTTTTTTTTTCATGCCGCCAAAAACATTTTGCCTTTTAACCGTAGACCAATAAAATTGATGAGTAGTTCACAGAGGTCCAGTGAAATTGTACGATAAATCAAGCGCACTTTCACAATTAAATTATTGTAAATCAGTCATTTTAACTCACCCTCATCAACATGGAAAACACTCGAAGAAAAGCACATGATGCAGCTTTTTAGTTAAAGGCAATCAAGCTGGCGGTTGAAGAAGGAAATCGAGCTGCTGCACATAATCTTGGCATAAATGAATCGATGGTGAGACGGTGAAGAACTGAGTCAATGCAAAAAGACGACAAAAGCTTTCAGAGGTTTTGAAAGCTTCATAGCTTTCATAGCATCATAGCAGATGGCCCGAACTTGAAAACTTTCTTGAAGACTGGGTTAACACACAGAGAGCAGGCGGCCGCGGTGTTTCCACCGTGCAGATCAGACTGAAGGCTAAAGTAATCGCCACCAAAATGAAAATCGAAGATTTTAGAGATGGGCCATCGTGGTGTTTTAGACTTATGAGACGAAAAGGCCTGTCCGTCAGGGTACGCACGACTCTGTGTCAGCAGCTCCCTCCCGACCACGAGGAACAACTTGCTAACTTCCGCACATTCACTCAAACAAAGATAGCGGAGAATTCCATCGGGCCAGATGATATCATAAATATGGATGAAGTACCTTTGACGTTTGACCTGCCTCTCACTCGGACTGTTAATAAAAAAGGTGACTCGTCCATTACACTGAAAACAAGTGGCCTTGAGAGAACGCATTTTACTTGTGTTCTGAGCTGCACAGCATCCGGACTAATGCTTCCACTGATGGTAATTTTTAAGCGGCTGACAATGAAAGTTCAGTGAAAGCTGCCATCAAGAGTACAAACTCAATTCCAGCTGTGATTCCTGGGGGCACCATGAAGTATTTGCAGCCACTGGACATCAGCGTGAACCGGGCATTTAAAGTGGCGCTGCGCGTTGAGTGGGAGGCTTGGATGACGAGCGGCGAGAAATCCTTTACCAAAACAGGACGCATGCGAAGAGCATCTTTAACTCAAGTCTGCCAATGGATCCTAAATGCGTGGAGCCTTGTCACAACATCCACCATCACCAACGGGTTTCGAAAGGCTGGACTGCTGCGTGATGAAGAGGACCGCGTGCGCTCAAGTGAGAGCGACAACGAAGAGACTGAAGTGAATGACGAGATCCTGAGGTTTTATTCAATTTGGACACTGAAGAAGAGGACTTTGATGGTTTTAGTGCGCAGGAGGAAGATGAAGAAGGCGATCAATAACTTTTCCTGGTAGGCTGCAGTATATTTATTTTTTTTACCAGTCGTTAGGAGATATTGGAATGTTGTTCGTGCACCGTTCAGTAAAAAAGTATACGCAACGTAATTTGTGTGTTACCGATACGTATGTATATTTAAAAGTAGCTGTGTTACAGGCACTGTTCGAAAAAAAGCATTTGCAATATGTATTTGTTTATGTTACCATACGGATTTAATTAAAAGTTAAAAAATCCTCACGTGTAATATCTTTCTGTGTAAATATCTCATATTACAACGTGGGACACCTGCGGCTTAAAATCCGGTGCGGCCTGTACAAGTACAAAATTGATTTTCTTTCTAAAATTAGAGCGTGCGGCTTTTAATCAGGTGCGCTCTGTATTCCGGAATCTACGGTAAACAAGTGATGTTGTTAGGTTATGATGGGTGATTACTTATCCTTTTGTCTCTCTATATCTTTCCACTGTCAATGTTCAGCCATTCTTTCTGTTGTAAAATAGTAGTGAACAACTTTAATCATTTTTTCCCAAAATATTCATGGACTTTCTGATTTAAAGGAACAGCAACAACCTTTTAATTTGGCAGCATTTTCTTGCACATGTAAGCAGAATTTTTATTTTACAATGAGCGAGATTTGCCTCTTCATAGAGGGGACTGAATTTATAGATTAAACTGCATTAATTTTGCTGAGCATATTATTCTTTTTTTTTTAACTTTTGACATTTCTTCAAAATGGTTTAATGCCAGATTATTCTTTCTGTTACCAGATTAATTTCTAAAAATTCTATGAAATTACTTCACTCTCCCCAAACGAACAGCTTCTTTATAGGTTGCAGTCTCCTCACAGATGGAAGATACTGCTGGAATCTATATTTAAATATAAAAAAAAGAGTTTGTTTTCTTTCTTTCACAGATGTTTGTCAGGACTTTATTTGATTATGACCCTAATGAGGATAAAGCTATTCCATGCAAAGAAGCTGGGCTTTCTTTCAAGAAGGGAGATGTCCTTCAGATCGTCAGCCAGGATGATGCAACCTGGTGGCAAGCCAAGCGAGAGTGTGATGCCAATCTGAGAGCGGGATTAATCCCATCAAAGCAGTTCCAAGAGAGGTAACCAAATAAACAGCCTCGAGGCTGTTGCAAAGCACAGTAAACTTAATAAGCAAATGTCTATGTTAAAAATGCGCATTGGAATGGCATGCAGTAGTGAACCAGACCATTCAGCCCAACAAGTCCGTGGCAACTACTAAGCTTCAAGTTACACTTTTCACTTTATTCATAAACACAAGGGATTCTGCAGATGCTGGAAATCCAGAGGAACACACACAAAATGCAGGAGGAGCTCAGCAGATCACACAGCATCTATGGAGAGAAATAAAGAGTCAACATTTCAGGTCATCTTTCATTAACCTTACCCAAGTCCTTTTACCTCCACATTCGGAGGTAAGTTACAATGGCTAATTAAAGTATAGACATGTCTTTGGATGAAATCAGAACCCTTGGAGGAAACCCATATGATCACAGAAAGAATATGCAAACTCCATTCAGCACAGGAAGTCCAGTTCTACCAGCTGCATCCATGTGTGCTCAATGGAAATAGCAAAAGTGAATACAAAGCTCTTTATATTTTCTCATATTTCTTTGAAGTAGCTAGCAGTAGAGAGTATCACAGTGGCTCTTCTGGTTTGGAAAAACATGTGGAAAACAATTTGATGTGCAACACAGAACACAATTGTTTTTGGATTTACTAACCAAAGTTTGAAATTTTATGGATTTGTTTTGTCTCCAGCAAAACAAAATACATTGCTTTGGATTAAAATGCTGCTGTGATATTTGTCAAAGGTTTTTGTATTCTATTCAGCCGCTGGTTCCACTGTTGACAGTTCTGTAATTGGCTTCTTGCAGGAGGTTTGCACTTCGGAGACCTGTGGCATTTGTTCAGCCACAAAGGAATTCCAGTAGAAGATCATGTAAGTCAATAAATTGCATGATAATTTTTAAAAAAATCTTATTTCTCTGTCCCAAGAGCAAAGAAGCACCACTAACCTAGAATATTTCTATCAGTTTCTCTTGTTCTCTTTAGCTTGCCATTCTAGGAGAATTCAAATCTGCACTTGTGATTCTCTGCTCATGCTGTTACTTGAATTGGCACATGAGCCATGGTTGCAGTTAAATGAAGTGTTAAATGCAGTTAAATTAATTATAGTTAAATGCTGGGCTGTGGCACTTCTGAGAATGGCAAAGTTCCCTCGTGAAATGGTAACTATATTAAATGATTGACAAAACTATGATTGAGATTTAATTTGGAGATTTTACCCAGCTAAGCAGAGCTTTGGAGATTACTTGAAATTGGAAAGACTGCTTTAAGTGCACTTCTATCGCATTTTCTTATTATAATCTCTGGTTTTATCCATGTTCCAGAGCTAGATGAGTCATAATAGGTATATTTTTCAAACACGTAAGAAGTTTAGCAGAAGTCAATTAGATATACAGGCCATTCGTAAGAATGTTCTTATGTGATTTGAAAAATTGAGCACCACTGTACTAATTTAATGTGTTTTTGAATTGGGTAGTCGTGGTCTCAAACTTACATCTTCCAGGAATGAATTCTATCAATCCCCTGTATTTTGGGCTGCTGTAAACATTTTGGCCATTATTTCAGAACTCAGCATGACTTGTAAAATGATTGTTAGGTTTTCCACTAGCTTGGATAGCTTTAATTTTTTTGAAAATTTTGATACAGCTTTTGATTTTTGGAATTAAGACCACATGAACAAGAGGAAGTTTTTAACTGCATCCAAATGTTATTCATTTGAACAAGATGTAACCTAGTTTAACTGGCAAGTTTTGTCTCTCAACTGTGGTACCATTTTCAGTTGCATTTGAACTTGAACTGAGACAAAAGAAAGAATGTATTGTGAATGGTACCAATTTTGAAAGGCTAAAAGTTTAAAAATAATCTAAACCAGGTGTTTGCAAATAATCTTACATCTTGCAGTAATGAACCTTGTCTGTCGTGGCAACTTCTTGCAGACTTTTCTTGTAATCAGTTTATCTAATTAACTTGAGTACTTTAAACACACCAAAGTTTAAATAATTAGTAGCTTTTATCACCATTTGTGTAAATCAAGCACTCAAATCATTTAGACCAGAGGCGTAAACTGGTGACTAAGAACAGGAATTGCATGCCCGTTTAGATCAAGGTGGTGCTTATAAGAATCACCACAGCAAATCATATGTCATTTAGTACTTGTCCCTTGATCTCCACACTGTATCTGGAACTTAGTGCAAGTATAAAGAAACTAGGGTAATAGTTCTGGTTTTCCTTAATCAGAAATTGCACACAAAATGTGCTTGAAACTTTGCTAGTTAGGTTACAGTTTATTTCAATAGACAATAGATAGTAGATGCAGGAGTAGGCCATTCGGCCCTCCTAGCCAGCACCACCATTCACTGTGATCATGGCTGATGATACACAATCAGTACCCCTATTCCTGCCCTCTCCCCATATCCCTTGACTCCGCTATCTATAAGAGCTCTATCTAACTCTCTCTTGAATGCATCCAGAGATTTGGCCTCCACTGCCTTCTGGGGCAGAGTATTCCACATGTCCACCACTCTAAAGTGAAAAAGTTTTTCCGCATCTCTGTTCTAAATGGCCTACCCCTTATTCTTAAACAGTGGCCTCTAGTTCTGGACTCACCCATCGGCGGGAACATGCTTCCTGCCTCCAGCGTGTCCAATCCCTTAATAATCTTATATGTTTCAATCAGATCCCCTCTCATTCTTCTAAATTCCAGTGTAATTTTCTACCAAATGCTTTTACACAAATGAAGGTAGTGTATGAATCAACACAAGTCAAGCATAATTGTTTCTTTTTATTTTAATGGAAATGATTCATTAATATTCATAAGAGTAATAACCTTGTGCATTTTATTACTTCTAGTTATTTTATTGAAGATTTCTAGTCTTATTTATCATCATAGAAATGTTTTAAAATATTTACTAAATTATGCATATCTAGAGAAGTAAGCACATTTGAAATGAAATTCCAAAACCATTGAAAAAGATTTCAGAAAACCAAAATGTAATTAGCTTTGAGAATAAAGTATTTGATTTACGATTGTCTTTTTGAAATGTTGGCTTGACTGATTTTGCCTCGATGATATGACTGCAAATAAACAGAAACCCAATCCCAATATTCCTGAAAGGAAACTTAAGTTAGTTGACAGATCACCTAATTTTATTCTGTAATAGTAACATTTATACTATGTCATAAAGTGAATGCCTTGAGGTTTTACTCTGATAGCATCAAGTTAAACTAACTCAGTTAAATAAAATACATGTCTTATGGTCTTATACAAGCTCTCCAATCCCAAAACATGTTTGAATCTCCATGTTCTGGAAAATTCTGGGATTCAGCTGAGTTGAAATATAGTACCTGATTGTTTCAAAATTATAGATGAAATGTTTTCTAATACTGCCGTGTACAAATATGAATTTGCTTACTTCCTTAAATCTTGTTGATAGTTATAAAAGAAAAATATATCTTTTTTTCTTCCTCCTTTTTGTTGGCTGTTCTAAGATGAGGAAACTGTTGAGAGTGGTAGGTTAATTTTCGTTGCTTTTTGAATACAATTGCGCACTTTCAAAGTCTAGTTCCAACAATTTCAATTTTGTACTTTCTCAATTTTTTTTACTGCTTCTCAGAGGAAATTGAAGGTATTTGAATTTATATTTATATACAGAACTAAATTGATTTGTAATATTAAAAGAAAATGCTAAGATGCAAAAGCACTTTGTTAATTTTGTGTGTGTTGATGTGTAGAGAAAGATAACAGAGTTGGACATGAGATACATACTTCAATAACCTACTGGCCCTTAAGTAGTTTATATACCTTTCATTTACTGGACTACTGTTAAAACATTCTGAAATTAAAGAAAAGAATAATATGCAATTTGGCATTATGATTTTTTAATAATAATTTCACTAACAGAAAATCTTTGTGATGTGGATTTCATTTAGTATGTCCGGTGGCCCATTTATTAGCATATTAAATCAAATTCATAAAGGTATTTTCGAAAACCTATAAGAACAAAACACAATTTTGATATTTCCATGTTGAGCAATATGTATAACAGTGGTCCCCAACCACTGGGCCGCCAAGCACGCAAGGAAACTATATGATTTAGCGGTATGAAACGATATGAGTCAGCGGCACCTTTCCTCATTCGCTGTCACGCCCACTGTTGAACTTGAACGCACGTGAGGTCATCAGTCGCCTAAACGCAGTGGTACCCTCGCGCCAGGGATCACTGGTTGCCCTCGGGTAACTGGCCGCCTCACGCGGCTGGCAAGAAGTGCTGTTGCTACTGGCGTAGAGCGCGGACAGGTGAGCACCGCCTCTAAACCTGTTTAGCACACCGAATGTTCGTGGGGAACCCAGTGCTAAAATATTCGCAGAAATCCTAATTCGGGCTCAGGGTTTCATAAGTAGCAGAGCAGCTACTTCGCTGCGATCTACTGAAAGTCATCCCTTGAGCCAAACTTCTGTCGGCCGTTCTCTCCGGACTGCGACTGCCGCAGCCTCAGTATGGGGATCTCCGGCCCTTACATTGTCCTCTCACTGGTACAATGATTTTATATGTTCATACGAGGAAAATATGCGCTGTGTGTTTAATAACCAAACGTCACTTAAAATGTTAAGTTGCTATTGACTTATAAGTGAGTTATAATTGACTTATCGCTATATTCATGCAAGGAAAATATGCGCTGTGTGTTTAATATTAAATTTGTTAGATAAACCCTTTTAGAAATGAAATTGAGTGTATTAGCCACTTATAAATGACTCATAGTTGACTTATCACCTATATTCTGATCGTGATTAACACCCACCTCACCCCACCCCCCCATGGTTGGCCGGTCCGCAAGAATATTGTCAATATTAATCCGGTCCACGGTGCAAAAAAGATTGGTGACCCCTGATGTATAAGATATGACTTGTAGATATTTCAGCTTGCTGGCAATCCCTTGTTTTGATGGAAGATTCTCCCAATTGGGAAGACCATTTGATTCTCCCAATTGAGACCATTTGATTCATAAAAATAAAATTTTGGACTCTTCAGGCCAAGTTATTTGTTGTTTAGTGAAGCAGAATTGGAATGCATTAAAGTTAAGGAGAAAATAACATTCCAGTCAGTGCAGCTTATGAAAGGGAAGATAAACAGATTAAGTCTTACTATCTTTCCTTTCGGTTAGTCCTGACGAAGGGTCTCGGCCCGAAATGTTGACAGCGCTTCTCCTTATAGATGCTGCCTGGCCTGCTGTGTTCCACCAGCATTTTGTGTGTGTTGTTTAAGTGTATTTTGTTAGATTTGATTAACTTCTGTACATTATTAACAGTCAAGAGTGTAGTGCTAATGTTGTCCATTCATGCCCAAGTCCATGGCTGACAATTACTTGGATGTTTAAAGATGTTTAAACAGTCAAGAGTTTGTTACATTTATCAGTCACCATTGAGTATTCAAGTTTAGGTGTTTGCTTGAATTCCACAAAATTTAACAGCACATCAGTACTTATGTATACACATAGGTATATGTGTTACAATTCGAATGTATCATTATTGCAAAAGTGCATCCTTTGTAATCATTGATTACATTGATTACATCACTGGCTGTGATGGGTTCTGGATATTCCACATCTTCCACTTTTTCAATTGTTTATCCTATTTTATTCTTTTAAAGGTCCAGTGATTTGCTTCATTAACTTCATATTTTATGCAGTTGCTTTTTAATTGTCTTTATTATAGTTTATTATTTTAAATTATCTGATATTTGCAAACTGTTAAACCGGAGATGTAATTTTATCTCTGTTATCCTCAAACCCTTCATTAAGTATTATTTTTATAAAGTTATATCAACTTCTTAATTTTCTCCACAGTATGACAGCCAGCTGATCCATCCCACAGAACATGCTTTATGTTCTTTAAGCTTCATTGCACTTTGGCAACCCAAAAACCACACAGTGTTACAACTGCGGCCTAACCACGGCCTTCTGCAAATTTGTCAATCCTTTTGACATTAGCAGCCTGGGTTGCAAATTGGAAAATACAACTTGACTTTTTGGAATTTTATCTACAGGCTGTCACACTCTCTGGAATGTATATTTTAACCTGTGTCTTTATCTTGGTTCAGTAACCTCTTTTGTTTCCTTCTCATGGCTCATATGTTGAAGTTAAATTTCAGTCAATTCTTTGTCCATCTGCTGTTAACCAAATCCTTTCTTTTGACATCATTTACTTTATTTTTAAATTGTGGAATCTACACGTTTCCTCACAGCAAAAGTTTGAACCTCAGTTTGTATCTGTATTACTTGGAAGATAGAAATATTTGTTTCCTTAAACATTACTACTACAAATTTATCAACTCTACACTTCAGGGATGAAAGGAAATCCTGTGCAGTATAAAAATATTGTGTTAACTTTTAAAATTGGCAGTAAATTAGATGGTTGAACATCCATTAGTTTGATTATAGTAAACAGATCTTATGTTGCTGCACAAAAGCTAACTACAGTTTCAAACATCACTGCAACACAGCTCTAATTAGAGAGGAACTTATCTCAGCGATGTATGTTGTAGTCCATTAGTTTAAAACTTTCAAGATGCCTTTAAGAATTCACATGAAGTTGAAGGATGTTCTTTTTTTTTCTGGAGTATGGGTGTGCAAAATAGCAGTTTCTCATCCAGTGCTTGTTTGAGTGTCAGGTTTTCCAGAAGTTAATAATGAAAGAAATGTAGATGAATAGAGAAAGTTGAACAGCAGCTTACTGATTTCTGCACTTTTGTGTTCCTCACTCTGCCCCCAACACGTTTTGATCTTCCAGTTCCCCATTGCACTCCTGCATTGACCTGTCTTTCCTTGGCCTTCTCCACCTCTGGGGCCAAACACAGCCAGAAGAGCAGTGCTCATATTCTCTTGGATGTTCTACAGCCCAGTGGTATGAACAATGAATATTACAATTTCTGGTAAACAATACTCCTTATGTTCCAGTCCCATTCCCACAAGTTCACCCAGGAACTCTCCCTTTCTTTACTTTCTCCATCTCTGCCCCCTCATTACCAAGACTCTTCTCCCTTCCCTCTGTGGTTCCATCTGCCCATCACTTATCTGGTCTTCTCTTAATTTCTTCATTTGTTCACCCTTTCTATATTCTCCTCAGTCTGGTTCCATCAGCCTCTGTTTCAATATTCCCCTCTCCCCCTCCTCCTCCCCCTCCCCATTCTCATTCTATTGACCCATCATTCTCCGACCTCATCTGATTTTGCTTCTCACCTATTAGCCTGTGTCTTACCCCTGCCTCTCACTTCTATTTACTGGTTTTCTTCCCTCTATTCACAGTCCTGATGCACCTTGGCCCAAGATGCTGAACGTCCCTTTATTTCAGGTGTCGCTTGACCCACTATATTTTTCCTGGAGTTTGTTCTTGCTTCCCTTTCCATCATCGGTAGTCTCTTGTTTCTCCTAAATCACTTCTGTGTTTACCTGAATAAGCTTGGACTGTGGAAGTTGCTATTCAAATTACACTCTAATAATAATGAAACCTAGTTGGAAAATCTAAACCAATAATCATGGCAAGTATTTTGAATCTGGACTAGTCATCCATTCATGGAACTAGGACAACTTTGTTTGACAGGTAGATGGTGGAAACACAGACAAATAAAATAGCTCGACTTTAATTTACATTTTAGAATTTTAAAATCAATTGTGTAGCAGCTGCCATTGGTAAATGTTGTGGTAGAAAGCGATGCCATGTAAATAATCAACAGCCCAGTTTTTCATCGATAAAGTTTTAGAGTGGGCTGATTCAACCTCAAAATAAATCAAATTTCTCATATAGCATGTTGATTTATTTATTTAATGACTGGGAAAAGCAGACAGTGCATTTATATGTTAGTAAAGTTAGGAACTTCAGGAAAATGAAACTTAAGTCATTAGTTGCACAGCTTGTCTGCAAATGCTTCATAAAAATAAATATGGATTTGCTTACATAGAATAAGACTATTACTTAAGTGATTTTTAATTCTGTTCTGAGCAGTAGGATTTAACATTGTCAAATGTTGTGTTACACACTCAATTATTTTCTTCCCTTTAAAGATGGCATGGTTATCCATCACATAGTCCTCTCATAGGTCACAGAGTTGTCTAAAACACTTGTTTTCTTGACCAGATTATATTGATGAATTAAATGCATTTTGGAGCAGAAATATTATTTCCTACCCCTTCCATCTTTGTTTTGTCCTGCTGCATGTACGATATATGAGCACCCTTTGAGTACTGACTGTAGTTTTCATTGTTCGTTCTGTAATATGAATTGGAAATGAAAAGAGAATACTTATCATATCAATTATTTTGATACAGTTTTCTGTGATTTTTAATTTTCAGGCAAATTTTTACTATGTTTTAGTTGTTTGATTTTAAGATTTTTTAAATAGAACATTTGGAAACCTACATAGTTTAGATAAGAGGCACTGCTTAGCCAGCTATCAAAGTATTTTCCAGGATCTGTTAGCAAGTACCTTATCCTTTAATACGGTAGCAATACGTTAATTGCCTTGATACTAAGAATTGAGACTGAAGTTGCAATAATAAAGTGTTTGCAAAGCCACTTTTATCACATGGATGTATGAACTTGTTATAAAAAATTGGCCAAGTTTTCACAGATGTTCCTCATAAAATTAAATCCAGAATTGAAGCAAAATCCTCAAAACTTCAAGTAAAATAGCAACTAAAATGCTCGTGATTTGTTGAAAATTGGCCAGTGAAGCCAGAATCCATAACCTGTTATTTGAATAGTTCTCACTGTAAAACACAGTAGTGGCATAAACATTGGCTGTGATATATTTTAATGTGGAAATCTCTCAGAACTCAAAGTGGTGCCTTTTTAAGTAAGTTTATAAATGCAATTGATTATGAAGTGCATTTGAAGTGCTATAATATGTTTATGCCTTTTCTTCTGTTTAAAATGTTTGCAAATGTATTTTTCAAAGCATTATATGAAAGAGTCAAAAGAAGGAATCCAGCTCAAATTGAAAACTTGAAATCTCTTAAGTCAGTGTAAACTGGAGCTCTTGTCTTGATGGCTTACGTTGTATCTGTCTGCATTTTTGGTTGAGCCTCTTAACTGTTCTGCTTCTTTTTCTTGCCTTTGTTCATTATGCTTGTATCCTTTCTCCAGAAGATGCTGAATATGGTGACCTTTTCAGTGGACTCTATATAGGTGAGCAAATAGACACAGCTCATATCATTTATTTCTGAACTTCTCTTAATTGTCAAATCTTTTGTCTATAACAGTGCATAACATTTGGAAACTCAGTTAATTTCTGTTTGTCTGATTGTTTCAAACTTTCTTTATATTTTATTTTGTAAATTAATTTTCTTAACTTTAATTTTTTTTTCTTAGAAACAACAGAACAGTTGAGTTTAGAAATGAAAGTACTATCCAAATTCAGATGTTTTAAATTCAGGTTAGCAATGGTCTTTGCCAATGTATTCAACGGCCTGGATCTTCTTACTGTATACAGTTGTTGCAAATGATCAAAGAAATATTGATGTTAGTGAGATGAGTTGCAAATGGCCAAATATCACTTTTCTAATTATCACATAACAGTGCAAGATTAAAGCAGGACCTGGATCAAAATTTGTCCTGGACCAACACAAAACTTGCAATTGGGGATCAGCACCCTGTTGATTGCATTATTTTCATTTTTGTGGACTTCAGAATGTATTTTTGTGTTGTCTGCAAACTTACTAATTAAACTACCACCAAACACATCTCTACCTCCCCTCCACCTCCGTTCTCTGCTTTCCGTAGGGAATGCTCCCTCTGGGATTCCCTTGTCCGTTTGTCCCTGCCCACCAATCTCCCTCCTGGCAACATAACCCTGCAAATGACAGAAATGCTACACCTGCTCAGTCACCTCTTCCCTCACCTTTATTCAGGGCACCAAATTGTCCTTCCAGTTAGGAAATACTTCACTTATGAATCTGTTGGGGTTGTCTGCTGTATCCAGTGCTCTCAATGTGGCCTCCCCTACATTGGTGACACCTGACATGAATTGTCAAGCACCTCCACTCCATCTGTAAAAAGTGGAATTATCCGATAGCCAACCATTTTAATTCTTATCCCCATTCCTATTCTGACATCTTGGTCCATGACCCCCTCTTTTGCAATTCTCTGTGTCGAGGAACAACACCTCATATTCTGTCCAGGTAGCCTCCATCCTGATGGCATGAATATTGATTTATCATTCCAGTAATTTTTCCCTTCTTCTTCCCTGGTCTATTCCACACTCTGCCCTTTTACCTCTTCTCACCTGCCTATCACTTCCCCCGACTCCCCTCCTCCTTCCGTTTCTCCAGTGTGCATGCTTCTCTCTTATCACATTACTTCTTCTCCAGCCTTTTGCCTTTTCCACCTATAACCTCCAAACTCCTTACTTCATCCCCTCTCTCCCACCCACCTGGTTTCACCTGCCACCTTCTCGCTTTTATTCCTTCCCCTCCCCCCTCCTTTTTATTCTGGCATCATCCCCCTTCATTTCCAGTCCTGCTGAAGGGTCAGCCCAAAATGATGACTGTATATTTGTTTCCATAGATGCTGCCTGTCCTGCTGAGTTCCTCCAGCGATTTGTGTGTGTTACTAATCAAACTACCTTTATTTTCAAAACAGTAATTAATATACAACAGAGATCCTAACACTGATCCTTATGGAACACACTGGTCACAGACCGCCAGTCACAACTCACCATGATTCCCATGTGACTTAATCTTCTGATCCAGGCTATCATGAAGGACGTTACCAAAGCTCATGAAGCCAACATCCACAGTCCTATCATCATGAGTCCTATTTGTCACTTCCTCAAAAAATTCTATTAGATTTGTGAGACGGGACTGCTCTTGCACAAAACCATGCTATCCCTAACAAGCCCAATTCAAGGAAGTGACAATAGAAATTGTAGAAGAGCTAACCATAATCTTATCCTCTCTCGTCCATCAAAAAGATACAAGATAACCTTAGTGAATGGGATAGGAAAATTATTAAAAAGAATAACCAAGAAAACAAGCAAAGTATGTCTTGCTTAGACTGAGGACTGGGGAAAAATATCAAGGAATTTGAAGCATAACTTTATTTCAATGTATATAGAGTTTCCACAACCTTTTGTAACGTGAAAAGCACAAAGATAGAAATCAATCTCTTTCTCTGATGCACATTACAGTGGGATTCTGTCATTTCTAACTTTTTATTGTCCTTCAAGGAAGATCATACATTAAGTTTTTTGTGCAAAACTCTTTATGTACTGTATTAAAAGTTATTTCTTAAGTTAATGTGTTACAACTGTGATAAATCATCACTATTCAATGTACAAAGAAATATGAATGCAATTTTCAAATGGAAAGATGCTCAAACTCTGGACTGATTTATAAACAATTTCATATATTACAAGTTTAAATCCATTGGATTATTGTACAATCTAAGCTGGATAATGTCTTCACCCTTCCTGAAGAAGGAACTCAACCTGAAAAGTTGATTGTTTATTCATCTCCATAGATGCTGCCTGATCTGCTAAGTTCCTCCAGCATTTTGTGTGTGTACTTTGGATTTTCAGTATCAGCAAAACTTCTCATATTTATAACAATTACAACAGATTTTTTTCAGTCATCTATTAATTATTGACATTTTCTGGATAGTAGACTTTACAATGCAATGTGCTCATTCAAATTTGATCCAGTTCTCCTCTCTCTGTAGTAATCCCACAGTGTGTGAGCAACTACTGACTTTTGTACCAGAGTAAATAATCCTGATTAAGACACAGTAATCTAAAAAGACCTGTGGCATACTCACTTGCAACCTGCCATTCCTCAGAAACTGCAGCTGTTCTGTTTGCAGTTCAGTTTGTGTCTGCACTTGTACATTATAACATTATAGCCAGAGACAAATTGGAGAATTCCATATTGGATGCTCTGCTCTAGTGTTTTATTCACCACTAAAGAAAGAAGACAAATATTGTACATCTGACTACTGAGCTTTAAGCCATTGATCACCGACTTTGAATGAAGTAGTATTCTTTTAAGTAATTAATTATTTTAATCCATTTGAAATTGCTTTTAAATGTCTCTAATTATCAAAGACATTTAAAAAGAGTTAGTATATTTTTGATAGCAGCAAGCTGACAGAAGAATAGGGTAAACATGACGAAATCTGCAGAGGCTAGAAATGCAAGCAACACACACAAAATGCTGGTGGAACGCAGCAGGCCAGGCAGCGTCTATAGGGAGAAGCACTGTCAACATTTCGGGCCGAGATCCTTCATCAGGACTAACTGAAAAGAAAGATAGAAAGAGATTTTGAAAGTAGGAGGGGGAGGGGAAAATGCGAAATGATAGGAGAAGACCGGAGGGGGTGGGGTGAAGCTGAGAGCCAGATTGGCAAAAGGGATACCGAGCTGGAGAAGGGAAAGGATCATGGGACGGGAGGCCTAGGGAGAAAGAAAGGGGGAGGGGAGCACCAGAGGGAGATGGAGAACAGGCAGAGTGATGAGCAGAAAGAGAGAAAAAAAGGAGGGGGGCGAAAACTAAATATATCGGGGATGGGGTAAGAAGGGGAGGAGGGGCATTAACGGAAGTTAGAGAAGTCAATGTTCATGCCATCAGGTTGGAGGCTACCCAGCCGGTATATAAGGTGTTGTTCCTCCAACCTGAGTGTGGATTCATCTTGACAGTAGAGGAGGCCCTGGATTGACATATCAGAATGGGAATGGGACGTGGAATTAAAATGTGTGGCCACTGGGAGATCCTGCTTTCTCTGGTGGACAGAGCATAGGTGTTCAGCGAAACGGTCTCCGTGTCTGTGTCGGCTCCCACATTGGGAGCACCGGATGCAGTATACCACACCAGCCGACTCACAGGTGAAATGTCACCTCACCTGGGAGGACTGTCTGGGGCCCTGAATGGTGGTGAGGGAGGAAGTGTAAGGGCAGGTGTAGCACTTGTTCCGCTTACAAGGATAAGTGCCAGGAGGGAGATCGGTGGGAAGGGATGGGGGGGATGAATGGACAAGGGAGTTGCGTAGGGAATGATCCCTGCAGAAAGGGGGAGGGGGAGGGAAAGATGTGCTTGGTAGTGGGATCCCGTTGGAGGTGGCGGAAGTTACGGAGAGTTATACATTGGACCTGGAGGCTGGTGGGGTGGTAGGTGAGGACAAGGGGAACCCTATCCTGACTGGGGTGGTGGGCGGATGGGGTGAGGGCAGATGTGTGGGAAATGGGAGAAATGCATTTGAGAGCAGAGTTGATGGTGAAAGAAGGGAAGCCTCTTTGTTTAAAAAAGGAAGACATCTCCTTCGTCCTAGAATGAAAAGCTTCATCCTGAGAGCAGATGTGGCGGAGATGGAGGAATTGTGAGAAGGGGATAGCATTTTTGCAAGAGACAAGGTGGGAAGAGGAATAGTCCAGGTAGCTGTGAGAGTCTGTAGGCTTATAGTAGATATCAGTAGATAAGTCGTCTCCAGAGATGGAGACAGAAAGATCAAGAAAGGGGAGGGAGGTGTCGGAAATGGACCAGGTAAACTTGAGGGCAGGGTGAAAGTTGGAGGCAAAGTTACTGAAGTCAACGAGCTCAGCATGCGTGCAGGAGGCAGCGCCAATGCAGTCGTCTATGTAGTGAAGTGATTGTAGTGAATTCTGCTCCTGCCCCACCAAACTCATTTCTGCATACCTTGACACTGTTTTATCCCCCCTTGTTCAATCCCTTTCCACCTATGTTCGTGACACTTCTCATGCTTTGAATTTTTTCAATGATTTTAAGTTCCCTGGCCCCCACCACCTTATTTTCACCATGGACGTCCAGTCCCTATATACCTGCATCCCCCACCAGGAAGGTCTCAAAGCTCTCCACTTCTTTTTGGATTCCAGACCTAACCAATTCCCCTCTACCACCACTCTCCTCCATCTAGCGGAATTAGTTCTTACTCTCAATAATTTCTCCTTTGGCTCCTCCCACTTCCTCCAAACCAAAGGTGTAGCCATGGTCACCCGCATGGGTCCCAGTTATGCCTGCCTTTTTGTTGGCTTTGTGGAATAGTCCATGTTCCAAGCCTATACGGGTATCCGTCCCCCTCTTTTCCTTCGCTACATCGACGACTGCATTGACACTGCCTCCTGCATGCATGCTGAGCTCGTTGACTTAATTAACCTTGCCTCCAATTTTCACCCTGCCCTCAAATTTACCTGGTACATTTCTGACACATCCCTTCCCCTTTCTTGATCTTTCTGTCTCCATCTCTGGAGACGGCTTAACTACTGATATCTACTATAAGCCTACAGACTCTCACAGCTACCTGGACTATTCCTCTTCCCACCCTATCTCTTGCAAAAATGCTATCCCCTTCTCGCAATTCCTCAGTCTCTGCTGCATCTGCTCTCAGGATGAGGCTTTCCATTCCGGGACGAAGGAGATGTCTTCATTTTTTAAACAAAGGGGCTTACCTTCTTCTACCATCAACTCTGCTCTCAAACTCACCTCTCCTATTTCCTGCACATCTACTCTCACCCCATCCACCCCACCCGGGATAGGGGTTCCCCTTGTCCTCATCTACCACCCCACCAGCCTCTGGGTCCAACGTATAATCCTTCGTAACTTCCGCCACCTCCAATGGGATCCCACTATCAAGCACAGCTCCCCCCCACCTTTTCTGCTTTCCACACTGATTGCTCCCTATGCGACTCCCTTGTCCATTCGTCCCCGCCATCCTTCCCACCGATCTCCCTTCTGGCACTTATCCTTGTAAACAGAACAAGTGCTACACCTGCCCTTACACTTCCTCCCTCACCACCATTCAGGGCCTCAGACAGTCCTTCCAGGTGAGGCGACACTTCACCTGTGAGTCGGCTGGTGTTTTATACTGCATCCGGTGCTCCTGAACACTTTCGCTGAACACCTACGCTCTGTCCGCCAGAGGAAGCATGATCTCCCAGCGGCCACACATTCTAATTCCCATTCTGATATGTCTATCCATGGCCTCCTCTACTGTCAAGATGAAGCCACATTCAGTTTGGAGAAACGACGCCTTATATTCCATCTGGATTTCTCTAACTTCTGTTAATGCCCCTCCTCCACTTCTTACCCCATGCCTATTTATTTATTTAATTTTTTTAAAAGAAAATTATATATATTTTTATTTTCTCTCTTTCCCTTTCACAATAACTCCTTGCCTGTTCTCCATCTTCCTCTGTTGCTCCCCTCCCCCTTTCTTCCAAGGTCTTCCATCCTATGATACTTCTCCTTCTCCAGCCTTGTATCCCTTTTGCCAATCAGCTTTCCAGCTCTTAGCTTCATCCCTCCTCCTCCTATCATTTCGGGTCTCCCCTCCCCCTCTCAAATCTCTTACTATCTCTTTTTACAGTTAGTCCTGACAAAGGGTCTCAACCTGAAATGTCAACTGTACTTCCTCCTATAGATGCTGCCTGGCTTGCAGCTTTCCACCAGCATTTTGTGTGTGTTGCCTGTCTTTGAATATTTTGTTCCCCATTCTCACCCAGCTCCTCATGTTGTTCATGTTGTCCCTCAGCTTCTATGTTCACACACAGCATTTAAGGCTTATCAGTTCCAAACTGTCTTGAGGCCCGGCTGCTGCAAACAATGCATGAAGCAGTATGATTCGGCTGTCACTGGCAATCTACCATCAGACTGTAGATCTGGAGTACAAAGCTCTACTCCATTCTTCTAACAACACACACAAAATGCTGGTGAAACGCAGCAGGCCAGGCAGCATCTATAGGGAGAAACAATGTCGACGTTTCGGGCTGAGACCCTTCGTCAGAACTAACTGAAAGGAAAGATAGTAAGAGATTTGAAAGTAGGAGGGGGAGGGGAAAATGTGAAATGATAGGAGTAGACTGCAGGGGATGGGGTGAAGCTGAGAGCCGGAAAGGTGATTGGCAAAAGTGATACAGAGCTGGAGAAGGGAAAGGATCATGGGATGGGAGGCTGAGGAAGAAAGAAAGGGGGAGGGGAGCAGCAGAAGGAGATGGAGAACAGGCAGAGTGATGGGCAGAAAGAGGGAAAAAAAGGGGAAGGGAAATAAATAAATCAGGGTTGGGGTAAGAAGGGGAGGAGGGGCATTAACGGAAGTTAGAGAAGTCAGTGTTCATGTCATCAGGTTGGAGGCTACCCAACCGGTATATAAGGTATTGTTCCTCCAACTTGAGTGTGGCTTGATCTTGACAGTAGAGGAGGCCATGCATAGACATATCAGAATGGGAATGGGACGTGGAATTAAAATGTGTGGCCACTGGGAGATCCTGCTTTCTGGCAGTTAGGGTTGTGAGGGTGAGACTGGTAAGAATCAGGATAGGTGAATTAGAAAATTTTGTCAGCAGTATTGCTGTACTGGTTCTGTATCAGTGATGGCAGTTTCCAGATTTTTGTGTTGTGGCTGAGCATTGCATGACAGCAAACTGCTGTTTGATTTATTTCATAATAACAGCGAGAAATCCAGTGTTCTTGACACACAATCTGTGCCAATATCACTTAATGTATCACATATCACCTTGATATGCCCTTGTGGATTGACTTGTGTATAACTCCACTTCCCCACTACATAAGTGACACTAAATGTACTGTCACTAAATGTTAACTTAGCAAGTCTTTCACTTTCAAAGACGAGCAACAGGCAATAAACATAATCTTAATGGTATCACTTGAACTGTGGCCATCTTAAAAAAATAATGATTTATGAATCATTATGTATGTCAGCATTGTTTCACATAATATTAATGTGTGTGGAATAGAGTTTGCACTAAAAGACAACTTTTTATTTTATGACATCATGTATTTGGACTCCTTTCAATAATCTTTTGTAAATATTAATCTTATTTCTTCAGCAAGAGCTGTGATAATTGATGAATTTATTATATGAATTGCACCAACTGATCATTTAAAATTAAATTTGACTTTTGTTTCTAGTAATTTTTTCCAATTAATGATTTGATTGAAAAATTAGATATGGTAGTCAATATCTTTTCTGAAATTGAGATTTTTTTATATTATAGGTGCTATATTAAGAAACACATTTCAACGTAATATATTGTACTGTATATCATTTACTATTTACATTAGTTGGGCATTCTTTTATGTTATGATACAGTTTTTGTTATTCTAGTTACAGTGTTAGCTCTGAAAAATCTCGTGCAGAATATTTTAATAGTAAGAAGATTATGTTAAAGTCTCCACAGTAAATCCTGCATTTTAATCCTGACACTTTCCATGTACTGTCAATAAATTTTAAAACTTTTTAAACTTTCAAATAAGTTTTAAAACTTTAAAACTTATTTTAACTTACTTTAAAACTAAATTTTGAAACTTTCTTCATTTACTTTTTATTTCTTGCATATAAATTGATTCAAAAATGTGTGTGATTTCTGAAATGAAAGAGGACAAGTAGAATTATGAGCTCTGGAAAAGGGAAACCGAGATGGAGTTATCAGGATTCCAAAAGTCGTTTGTCAAAGTGGATAGTTTCTCGTCATTGTCTGCTGTTCTGCACTTTCCAACCAAAGATGGCAAATTGAAGTATTGTAGGGAAAACTCTCAACAGTAACTTTAATTTGACTTAGGCTTTATTAATGTTGTCTTTAGACATCAAGTTATTGGCTAGAAAAAAAGCAAAATACTATTGATGTAAATTTGAACTGTAAATAGAAATTTCTATAATTGCTCAGGGGGTCATGCTGTATTCATGGAATAAGTAATTCTTTCATCAATACCAGAAAGAGTTTGAGATGAAACAACTTTTAGATACAGAACAAGGAGGAAGATAAAGAAAGAGGAGAGCTCATCATATAGAAGTAATGGGATAATTCAAAGAGCAAGAGATGATAATGGAATAACAGAAGAGGTAACTGAAATTTTTGAATTTAACTGTGAGCCCAGAAGGCTAGGAATGTGCCTAGGAGGTGAGATGGTGTTTCTTTTGTATGCATATCGGTGAGCTTTGTTGAAATCACACATAATCCATAATGGGAACAGGTCAGAAAAATAAAGTGAGGGCTGGTCAAAAGTTTCAGAATTGTGTTCATAATTTGAAATCTGATATGTGGTTATATTGATTTGGCCTCCAATTATGAACAGTGAATATGGCATACTAAGTTGAAAGAATTCCCATTCCATGAGCAATTGATTGTTATTATCTACATTTGATGTAACATTAGTGTCGAAAGTGTGTGTGCAAGTTTTTCTATTTTGCTTCCAATGACTATTGCTATAATAAACAGGTATCAAATTTTCTTGCCATGTTGTCAGTTCTGTATCCTATTATTTACAGATAAATGTATAAGGAAACTGTATTGGTGTAACTAAATACTGTTTGCTGGATGAGCCAGGATTCTGCAACACAGAAGTGGATATTTGAGGAACACTCAGGGTGATCAAGAGGAAATGGAGATTATTGCTCTGGCCTCTGCAAAAACAATTTCAGCCTTTATGTTCTTGCATTCCCTTCTTTTAACATCTACCTTTTGGAATATAACAGTTTGAACTAACATCAAAGGAATATCAAACACCATTATTATTTAATTTCCAATAAATTTTGATTATACTGTACTTATTTTCCACTTATAGGATAAGTGAGGTTGAAGAAGAGTGAAGCCTGTGCATTAGCATAAACATTGTAACAATTTAACCCAGTATCAAGAAAATGTGCACATCTGATTTTAATTATATTTGCATATCCAATCAAATAGTTAAAGCAAACCACCCAATTGATTGCATATTCTCAATGTACTGCAGATGTTGCTTGGTTACCTTGTGGTAGTCAGTGAAGACAAATAAATCCTTTTTCCTTTAGCAGTGTCACCCAACCACTACCTTCCCTTCAGCAACATTTTAAATTCATTTATTCTTTACTTCCCAATGACAGTGCAGTTATTGTGCAACTCAAAATTCTGAATTATTTTTGAAAGACTACTTCCATTTTCTGTATGTTCATTTGAGGAGTATACACTTAATTATAGTTAAGCTGCATATAATTGTAGAAAGCTTTAAATGTAGTGGATATGTGAAAAGTACGGCATATTTAAATGGTACAATAGGGTATCCACGCCTGAAAGGAGTATCCACGTTGGCCCCGTGATTGCGTGGGTTTCCTCTTGGTGCTCTGGTTTCCTTCCACTGTCCAAAGATGTACCAGCTGGTCATTGCAAATTGTCCTGTGATTAGGCTGGGATTAAATCGGGAGATCTCTGGGTGGTGGGGCTTGAAAGGGCCTATTCCACGCTGTATCTCAATAAATAAATTAAACTGAATACTAAAGTAATCAGGTCATGAAAGTAAGCACTGTTTATAGTTGATTGTCAATGTTAGAGCAGTTTTGTTAAACTAAAGTGAATGGATGCTGTGTCTGCATTATTCATTACATTTCTTAGCTTTACTCATCAAGATGAGGATCAACATAGGAGCTGAGAAATGGCAGTGAGGAACTCTGTCGAGTCAATCCCATGTTTCCGATGCCTGGAAAATTGCAATTAGCTGGCTCATTGTTCAGAAGCCATGCATCCTGAATAAGCCAAAAAATAATTCAGGACTGGTCTGGAATGAACATAGGAACATTATTACATTATAGGAACATCCCTTCAGCCCACTATATTGTAAAAAAATAATTAAACTAGTAAATAAATACCTAAGTAAATTAATTCCTCTGCCTAAACAATGCCCATGTTGCTCAATTCTCTGCATATCCATTTACCTTTTGAAGAGCCTCTAAAACACCTGCTGTGGAAACATGTTCCCTTCCATTTATCTACTATTTTCTTTGATGTCTGCTAAAGTACTTTTGTCCAATTATATATTCTAGCTGTCTTGTGACAACTTCCCTCCGCCCCCCACGCAATGGTTTTGGTGTCCTGTTTTAACAAATTAATGTTTAGAGTGTTACTATTATTGTTTTTCATTTTCATAATTATTACCAAGAGCAGCTGAGTATAAGGCAGTTAGATAACGGGTTCCCTTTAATTGTGTGATAAGCAGTCTTCATGAGATTTATTATGTTGAGTGTGCTTAATTCACTAGTCATCTTGTCAGATTGGCATCATTGGCCTTATCATTACATTTTAAGCTATTTTTTCAGTGCTATGGTTTTTTCTGGCTAAAAAGAAAATCTACCTGCTAAGGTGTAAGTTAAAAATCCTGTTTAGCGTGTGAAGAAATGAGAGCTTTACAGTTTGTGTCTGACTGCCATTCACTGTTGAATGGGTAACACAGAAACCTATCTGATCATTTATCTTAGTTGTTATTTTTAGGATTACTGCACTCTGTGTACATTTTGCCTCGTTTATCTCAGAATTGTTGAGCATTATAAAGCAGATGTAACCCACTTCAAAAGTCATTTGCTGGATATTGGGTGCCTCAGGACATCCTGAGGATATAACATGTATTGGTTATCCAGCTGAAGCAAAACTCTGTTTTCAACACCAGGGTATTTTTTTCAAATATCTGTTACGATGTTAAAATATATTTTAAAAAATGCATTTTTAAAGTGTTCATTTAATATGGGGTTTTTGTGGATTGTACTCTTATGTTGGACTGACTAATTTTGAATGGGAATGGGGTTCTTACATAAATGGCCATGTATTTTCTCGTGGGGTGCCATGTGTACACTTATACTAAAGTCACTACAGTGCTCTTTTTCTTTATCAAAAAGTAGATCATTTCTGATTTATATACTTAAATTTCAATCAGCTCTGATATATTTGGAGTCCTTATTTGATCTTTTCCAAACTGCATGGATGGTGTGGTTTGTGTTAATCTAAGACACAAGTACATGCTCTTGTTATTGCAGAGTGGGGAACTGTAGCTGTGTCTGTACAGTTGTACCATATAATGCATTTGTAGATGACAAAAAAATTGGTGGAGTTGTGGACAGTGAAGAAAGTTGCTAAATGATACAGCAGCATGTAGAACAGTTGAGCTAAGATGGTAGCACAATATTAATATGCAGCAGCCTCTCCGGAATCTGGATTTGGGGATTACCAAACGTTATGTGAATTTTCTGGTGTGGTCTGTTCTGTCATGTGCTTTTGTGATATCATTCTGGAGGAACGTTGTCTCATTTTTTTAACTGCATTGCATTTGTGGTTTCTAAATGACAATAAACTGGAACTGAACTGAGTTGCATACATGGGCGAAAAATGGCAGATGGAGTTTAATCTGGGCAACTCTGAAATGTGAAAGGAATAGACACAGTGAATGGCAAGTCCCTTAGGGGCATTGTCATACTGAGGGGAGGGATTTTGGAGTCCAGGACAGTATGATAGTTTGTTAAAGAAAACGCATGGCATGCTTGCCTTCATTGATCAGGCCATTGAGTATAAGAGTCAGGAAGTTATATTGCTGCTATATAAAACTTTGGCTCAGACACATTTGGAGTATTGTTTTCATTTTTGGATTCCCCCCCCCCCCCCCCCACCCCTTACAGGAAGGATATGGAGTATTTGGATATTTGGAAAGGGTGCAGAAGGGGTTTACTGAGATTGCTGGTTTAGCCCATTAGCTATATTGAAAGTTGGACAGATATGGATTTTCCCTAGAACATCAGAGGCTGAAAGGAGATCTGATCGAAGTTTATTAAATTATGCGAGCTGTGGATAATGTTGATGTTTTCTTTCCCAGAGTAGAAATGTCAAATACCAGAGAGAAAGGTTTTAAAGTAAGAGCAGGAAAGTTTGAGATATCTATGGGGCAAATTTTTACACAGATTGATAGGTTCCTAGAACATACTTCTAGTGGTGATGGTGGAAACAAATTGTAACATTAAAAAGATAAATGAAATCAGAATTTAAGAGGCATTTAAACAGATACTGTACATGAACAAGAAGGGAATGGAAGGATATGAATCATGTGCCTTCAGATTGGATTAATTTCACTTAGTTTCGTGGTTGGCACAGGCATCTTGCTTTGAATAGGCCTGTTCTATGTTCTATATGACAGCAGTAACAAAGCACTTTGCTGTTTAACACATCGGTAGATTCTAGATATTCAACTCATGTCTAGAATTTAATGGGAGTTATTTTGTAATGTACCAGCAATTAGATGCACCTTTCTCTTCGAAGATTACCTCTAACCAAAACCTGAACAGTTTCCATTTCCTGCACTCTGAGTAGGGTTTACAAATTTAAGCTAATTTATACCATCAGGACTTGTATTGAAAGTTTCCAGACTTATTTTGCGAGTATCTTATTCGATTGTCAGATGCAATTGCCTCAGTCTTACCTGTCTGAACCAGATTCAGATTATGATTCTAAAGGTGAAAGTATATAGTGTCTTTAAAATCTTTAAAATGTATTCACCCCCCCCCCCCCCCAGAAGTTTTCATGTTTTATTGATTTACAACATTGAATCACAGTGGATTTAATTTGTTTTGTTTTTGACATAGATTAACAGAAAAAGACATTTTCAAAGTGAAAACAAATCTCTACTAAGTGATCTAAATTAATTACAAGTATAAAACAAAAAAGGTTGCCTAAGTATTCCCCCCCTTTAATATGACACACCAAATTGTCACTGGTGCAGCCAATTGGTTTTAGAAGTCACATAATTAGTTAAATGTGGATCACCTGTGTGCAATCACCGTGTTGCAATTGATTGTAGTAAAAATACATGTGTCTGGAAGCACTAACTGCTGGTGAGTCAGTGTCCTGGCAAAAACTACACCATGAAGATAAAAGAAAATTCCAAGCAACTCTGCAAAAAGGTTATTGAAAAGCACAAGTCAGAAGATGAATACAAGAAAATTTCCAAGTCCCTGAATATCCCTTGGAGTACAGTTAAGTCAATCATCAATAAATGAAAAGGATATGGCACAGCTGTAAATCTGACTAGAACAGGCCATCCTTAAATGTTGAGTTAACGTGCAAGAAGGGAATTAGTGAGGGAGGCCACCAAGAGACCTATAACAACTCTGGAGGAGTTACAAGCTCAGTGGCTGAGATGGGATAGACTGTGCTAACAACAACTGTTGCCTGGATGCTTCACTAGTCACGGTTTTATAGGAGAGCGGCAGAGAAAGCCACTGTTGGGGGAAAACCTCACATGAAATCTCAGCTAGAGTTTGCTAGAAGGCTTGTGGGAGACTCTGAAGTCAGCTGGAAGAAGGTTCTATGATCTGATGAAACCAAAATTGAGCTTTTTGGCCATTAGACTAAACTCAGTGTTTGCTGTAAACCAAAACACACCATCATCAAAAACACATCATCAAAAACACACTATCACTACCATGAAGTATAGTAATGGCTGTATCATTCTGTGGGGCTTGTGAAGGTAGTGGGTAAAATTAATGCAGAAAAACACAGGGAAATCCTGGAGGAAAACCTAATGTAGTCTCCAAGAGAATTGCAACTTGGGAGAAGATTTGTTTTCCAGTAAGACGACCCCAAGCATAAAGTTAATGCTACACAGGAATGGCTTTAAAAACAACAAAGTTAATGTCCTGGAGTGGCCAAGTCAGAGTCCAGACCTCAATTCAATTGAGAATTTGTGGTTGGACTTGGAAAGGGCTGTTCGCTCACAATCCTTGTACAATCTGACAGAGTTTGAGCAGTTTTGTAAAGAAAAATAGTTAAAAAATTGTAGTGTCCAGATGTACCAAGCTGATAGAGATCTATCCACACGGACTAAATTGTTGTCAAAGTTGCATCTACTAAATACTGACTTGAAAGGGGTGAGTAATTATGCAATCAATTATTTGGTGTTTAATAATTTAATTAATTTAGATCACTTTGTAGAAACCCATTTTCACTTTAACATGAAAGAGTCTTCTGTTGATCAGTGCCAAAAAAGCCAAATTAAATCCACTGATTCAATGTTGTCAAACAATAAAACATGAAAACTTAAAGGGGGGGGGGGAGTACTTTTTATCGGCACTATGTGTGTATTTAAAAATAGCTCAAGGTAGATTTATATGGGACACTGGTTTCTCTCTAGTTAATTGCATTGATTTATAAATTCCAGTTTTAATCTCTGCCTTTGAATACTGGTAACATTAAAATCCCTTTGTAACAGAAATATTCCAACACATTCAACAATAAAATATGTCTAAGTTAATTTTCACAAAATGCCTTAAAGTACTTGCTTATCCTTTGTAATTAGTAAGGGAACAGCTAATTGTGTGTGAGTCATGAGTGCACTCTGCTCTGTTGATGGGTCCTGACTTGAAGCCGTAATTCTGCAGTGCAAGTATTAATCTTCTTCAATCTGACATTCTTTACTTGATCAGATGCAGATGTGTCTAATATTTACCATGTATTCTCTGTTTTCCCATAAATTATATAGAATTTTTATATTGTTGATGGAGCTATTTTCCATGTTTAGCAGTTTTTCAGGCACTGTATGTAATCCCTTAGTCTTAGTATTCATGACTGAAGTCAGTTTCCTTGTTTTGTCTATTATGTGTAATTTTGGAAAATTCCAGCAACAGTTTCAGCTTTAGAACAGATTTTCTTGTCTATATAGGTTTCTGTATAATCCTGTGTGATGAAGTAGGAAATGCCCCAAATTAATTAGTTTCTCTTGTCCACAAGTTGAGTTACCGAAACAGTTGTTTTTCACCTTTTGTTTTTCATTCGAGATCTCTAAATTAGACCTGTAACTTGTATCAGTAGATAGGTTGGGTGTTTCACTAACTAACTTTTATGTGAATCATCTAGATAGTTTGCTGCAACAAATTAACTACAAACTAAATGTTATTTTCAAAGTATTATAATGCATTGATTTTAACAACATTATCAACATCATTTATGAATGTAGTAGAGATCAGCTGAAGGTGCAAAATTTCAAACTGCTCACACAAAATGCTGGAGGAATTCAGCAGGCCAGGCAGCATCTATGGAAAACAGTACTGTCAAAGTTTTGGGCTGAATTAGGGTTCTGAAAGAGGAAGCAGTAGAGATCGTGAAGGCATCTTTTCAAAATCATTGAACTCTGGCATGGTGCCAGAGGACTGGAAAATTGCAAATGTCTCTCCACTTTTGGAGGAAGTCAGCAGAAAGGAAATTATAGACCAGTTAGCCTGATCTCAGTGGTTGGGAAGATGTTGGAATTAATTGAGATGAGGTTATGGAATATTTGGTGACACAGGGCAAGATAGAACAAAGTCAGCATGATCTCTTTAAGGAAAAATCTTACCTGACAAATCTGTTGGAATTCCTCGAGGAGATTATATGTAGGATAGATGAAGGGGATGCAGTGGATGTTACATATTTGGAGTTCCAGAAGGCTTTTGACAATGTGCCATAGATGAGGCTGCTTACAGAGTTAAGAGCCTGTGATATTACAGAAAGGTTACTTGCATGCTGAGCATTGGCTGTTTGGTAGAAGGCAGTGAGTAGTAATAAAAGGATCCTTTTCTGGTTGGTATGCAGTGGGTAGTGGTGATCCACAGGGGTCTGTGTTGGGACCACTTCTTTTCAATGATTTAGATGATGGAATAGGTGGCTTTGTTGCTAAGTTTGCAGATGATACAAAGATTAGTGGAGGGAAGATAGTGTTGAGGAAATAGGTAGACTGCAGAAGGATTTAGACAGATTAGGAGAATGGGCAAGTAAGTGTCAAATGAAATTCTATGTTGGAAAATGCACTTTGGTAGTAGAAATAAATGTGCACACTGTTTTCCAAATGGGGAGAAAATCCAAAAATCTGAGATGCAAAGGGACTTCAGAGTCCTAGTACATAACACCCTAAAGGGTAACTTACAGGCAGAGTCGATGGTGAGGAAGGTAAATGCAATGTTAGCATTGATTTCAAGGGGTTTAGAATTCAAGAGCAGGGATGTGATGCTGAGGCTTTATAAGGCACTGGTGGAGCCTCACCTTGAGTATTGTGAACAGTTTTGGGCTACACATCTAAGAAAAGATGTGCTGGTATTGGAGAGGTTTCAGAAGAGGTTCACAAGGATGATTCCAGGAATGAAAGGATTATTATATGAGGAACATTTGATAGCTCTGGGTCTGTACTTACTGGTATTTAGAAGGATGAAGGGGGATCTTATTGAAATCTTTCAAACGTGGAAGAGTCCAAGACAAGAGGGCACAGCCTCAGGATAGAGGGGGGTCCATTTAAAACAGATATGGAGAAATTTCTTTAGCCAGAGGATGGTGAATTTTTGGAATTTATTAACACAGGCAACTGTGGAGGGCAGGTCGTTAGGTGTATTTAACGCAGAGTTTGATAGGTTCTTGATTGGACACGGCATTAAAGGTTACAGGGAGAAGTCCGGGGAGTGGGGCTGAGGAGGGGAGAAAAAGATCAGCCATGATTGAATGGTGAATGGTGGAACAGACTCAGTGGGCCAAATAGCCTAATTCTGGTCCTTTGTCTTAGGGTTTTATGGAAATGTCTTCTATACTTTTTCTATAAATGCTACCTGGCCTGCTCAGTTCCTCCAGCATTTCTCTCTCTGCAAAATTTCAAGATTATTTTACAAATCTATCTTCTCACATATTTGATTATTCTTAGTTTGGAAGGGATAATTTTGTGTACTTTGTATTTAGAATATCCCTTTTTTTTAGAAACCCATTATCAATGTTGAAGATTCCAGGTCACTGTGCCAACAACTGAGTTCAAATCTGCTTCGACTGTGTTAAATCTGCTACCCTCGAAAGTCACAATGCTCACTACCTCAGCAAACCTCCATTATATCTCTGTGCACTTTCCGTTATGTTTATTTGTTGGTATTGACATGTTAATTACATGTCACTTCTACAGATAGTACATTGATGAAACTTTCATCTAATAGTGTAGTAGAGTGTCCCTCTGTTTCCAGTGACTACTTTCTATTCCTGAAATTACTAAATAAATTTAGCATGAAATTCTTTTGTTTTTTTTTTCTCCCAGAGATAAGACATCTAGACCCTTGAATTCCTTATTTCGTCTATCTCTTTATAATAAATCATATTTCCCTGTGCACACAAGTGAAAGAGTACTATTGCTTGTAGGGTCTGTCAATTCTTAGATAAGTTGTATTGACAATCCATTTCATCAGAAAATGTTAGGACAAAATAAGAAATGGAAAGAATTGAGTTGCATTATTTCTAATTCAAAAAGTTTTCAAGTACAGTGGATTCCAGTTAACTGGAGCTCATTGAGTCCAGTACATTTTGGCACAATTGGTAGTCCCAATTATCCAAAGTTTCATGGAAGTTGTTAAAGAGGTATAAAAACAAAGATAATCTACCCTTTAACTGAGTTGCAAATTATGTATTCAAATAAAATATAGAACAAATTTGAATACTACCAATATTACTACAGTACTATAAAACTGTGTATTAGTTCGTAATAGTTACTGATAGAGGAATTCATCGGAAGTATGCTGGTGTATTCATTTGATTGGCTGTAGATTAACACCTGGTGCAGATAATGGACTGCCTTCATTGCCTTCCTGAATGAAGTAATGTCATAATCCAAAAGTAAATTTCATGGCATCCTGTGTAGTCACTAACTCAGTTTCAGTTGTGTCATCTTCATCACTTTCCTCATCTTCATGTTCTCCAGCTTGGTGTTTTGATAAAATGCTTTTGATGATTGCATCCCCAAATCTTCATTTTCATTGCAACATTCAAGATGATTATCAATACCTTCAACTTCTGCATGAAGTAGTGAAACTGTTTTATTTTCACTCCTGGCTGTTTCTGACATCTGCAGGCTTGAATGCTTGAAACTGCAGAAAGCAAAACAATTCTGAATGGTCTTGCTATCTATTTCTCACCAACTTTCACTCACAAGCTGTACTGCCAATCAATCAATCAATGAATAAATAAACAAACAAACCCTTGCATTCACTTCCTTGTCTGCTGAAGATGATGTTAGTAGATTTTCTTCAATTGTTCTGAGAACGTGGTTCACCAACCTTGTGTGATACAATGTCTTTGATTTCCCACATCAATTGGCTGCACCAAGCATGTTGTTGTATTGGCAGGCAGAAATCCCGGCTGGATGTTTCTCATACATTGGGGTATGCTGCACAATTGTCAACAAGCAGAAGAATTTAAAGTCAACATTTCAAAAATTTATCAAAAATTACTGCTTTTTTGAATCACTGTCCATCAGCCCAAATGGATATCAGCACAACTGTTTAGTCTAAACACAGTGTAGCGTCTAACAAAAGTGCATGTGACTATCTGTCTTCTGCCCCAGTTAAGGGCATAATGTCTCAAAAAAGCAAAAGGAATCCCAGCTATTTTCTCCGTTTGTTTTTGTTAAGAGTTGTTCCAAATAAGTGGCTGCCATGATTAACCAATGGCCCAATTAACTAGAATCCACTTTATTTGTGTTTCTTATGTGTCATATGATCTAAATGATATCATGATTGGATATAATTTTTTTTATCATTTTATAACAATTTGTTGTTTCATTTGTGTTAAAAGTAATGTTATCTGTAAGTTGAAAGTAAAAGGATTCTGGCTTGAACTTCCAATCTGGATCATGTTACTTGATGTATAGTTCATAGCAGAAACAGTAAATTTTGTTGAATTCTACAATGGTATAACAGATCGTACATTTTTTTTCTCTAAAATGTTGAATCAGATAATGCATGTTATATTAAATCTGCTGATGGCACAGGCATTCCCTTTCCTGATTTATTTTATATTAAAATTAGGTATTTAAGTTTGGCTTTAATGTTGTAGTGAATTTAATTTTTGTGTCTATTCCCCTATTTGATCTGAGACTTGTATTCATCTTTGACTTTTCTTACAAATTTTTTTAGAACTCTCATAAACATCTGCCATGTGCCCTAAGCTGTTTTCAGTATTCATGTAAAAATCTTAATCGGCAATTGTAATGAATAACAAAATTAGCTTCAGTAATGCTGAATATATTCTGTATCACCTCTTGGTCATCAGAAATTCTCACCAATTTTTAATTTTTACAGCTGGTCTCAGAAGAAGTTTTCGATTGAGCAGAAAAGACAGAAAAACTAATAAGTCTATGTATGAATGTAAAAGGAGTGAACAATATGACACAGCAGATGTTCCAACATATGAAGAAGTTGTCTCTTATCAGCGTCAACCAAATGAAAAATACCGACTGGTAGTTCTCGTTGGTGAGTAGCATTTTAAACTCTCTGTATTTTGCTGCACAAGCTTGATTTCTCACATAGTAAAATGAGTATTGTTATAAGCATTTTGTTGTCTAAAACTGATCACTCGCATTTTTGTATTGTGATGAACTGTCTGCTTTAAACAGCCAACACACGTCAGAAAATGCTGTCTCATTTGGTAACCTGATAATTTTTTAAAAATCTTCTTACTAATTATGATGTTACTTTTTATCTTTTTGTCAATACAGCTTCACTTGGTTTAATTTTTTTTACAATCTATCTTTGCAACTTAGAGATTAAATTTAAAATCTATGGCTGTATGTACATACTTTCCAACTATCCACCTAAATACCTAATCTCTGGCATCATGAAATATCGGTTATCGTTTGCCCTGAACTGCTCGGTTGCAATGGTACACAGTAAAAGATGCCAGAATATTTCCATAATGAGTTATGTTAACAGATGCTTATTTTTACTTGGAATGACGGCCTTATCCAGTGCTTTTTGTTTGGCTTGCTGTTCATTCTACTGCCTATCCTCGGCTGTAATCATGTAATCAATGGCATTTAAATTGTGAATGTGTTACATCTATTATATTACATCTGTCAATTCTAGACCAGTGAGTCTTACATCAGTGGGTGGGGAAATTCTTGGAGAGGATTCATTGAAGCAGGATTTATAAGTATTTGGAGAAGCACAAATACTTCTTGTGAGGGGTAGGTCATGTCTCAGAAGCCTGACTGAGTTCTCAGAGAAATCACAAAACAAATTGATGGAGTTAGAGCTGTGGATGTAGTTTATATAGATTCCCCATGGAAGGCTCATTTTGGCTAGCTGACAGAAGACAGAATGTGATACAGGTCGACCTTCACTAATCCGACTACCTGTAATCCGGTTCCTTCGATAATCCGGCACTGATTTCAAATTTTCTGCGCAACTGTAATTTCAAATTTCCTGGGCCACTGTACCAATCTGCTGCGCAATGTTTTGGTTGTAGTAGATCTGTTCAACTGTTGGCCCGCTCTTGTAAACACAGACGGGATTCCTGCTTGTTTTCCTGCATTAATATCATTTGCTCTTTTATGGCCCCAATTATGGCCCCAGTGAGTAAAGCAAATGCACCTCGTGCTGTGAAACGAAACTACAGCACATTATCCATTAACGATAAGGTTGAACTCTTGAGAAAACTGGACAGTGGTGTATCAGTGAAAAGCTTGTGTGAGTGTTACAACATTGGCTCTTCCACAGTACGATATAAAGAAACAGCAAGAAAAACTGCTACATTTTTTTGCTGATAGTGGCTCAAAGAAAGAGATGTACGTAAGAAAAACAATGAAAGATGGAAGAAATTCGGAACTAGATAACTAGATAAGTGCTGATAATGTGGTTTAATCTTCATGTAAGTGAAGTTATTGAACTATCTGGAGATATGGTGAAGGAGCAAGCAAAAGTGTTTCATGAAGAACTAGGACTAGATTATGAGTCACTATAGTGAAGGCTGGCTTCATCGGTTCAAGCAGAGTCATGTCTTACAGTTTTGTGCAGTGTGTGGTGAAAAACGTTCAGCAGACAAGGAAGCAGCAGCAGAGTTTGTTGAGGAGTTCGCTGAGTTAGTCTCCGATGGAAAATTAAGCCCGAGAAGGTGTACAATGGTGATGAGACTGCTTAGTATTGGAGATGTACACCAAGAAGAACACTAACAACAGCAGACGCAGAATTGCCAACAGGGTATAAGGCATCGAGGGATCGTGTGACTTTGCTAGGCTGCTGTAATGCTGCAGGAACCCACAGATGTAAGTTACTAGTCATTGGCAAAAGTTTACGTCCCAGGGCCTTCAAAGATATGACACAATTTCCTATAATTTACCATGCTAACAAAAACGGATGGATTACAACTAGCATCACACTAGAATGGTTTGAAAATGATTTTGTTCCCGAAGCACGAGCTCACTGTGATTCTGTTGGCTTTCACCATGACTGCAAGATAATGCTTGTTTTAGACAACTGTTCAGCACACCCGAAAGCAGAACTCCTGGTTAAAAAAAAAGCAATGTTTTCGGTATCTTCCTGCCACCTAACTGTACATCATTAGTTCAACCCCTGGACAATGGTATGTTACATTTGCTCAAGTCAAAGTATCGTTCCCTGTTTATGAGGTGCCTTTTAAGTGCAGTTAATGCCAGCAGACCGGTAAAGGAATCTATAAAGGATTTTAATATGAAAGAGATGATTTACTGTGCTGCTAATGCTTGGAGGTCTGTAGAGTCATCCACACTGAAGAATGGTTGGCATAAATTATGGCCAGGTTTAATGTTTGAGTCTGCACCTGGTGAAGACATTGGAAATGACTTTACAGGCTTTAGAGTTTCCAAGGAAAAACAGATGATACGTAAATTGCTTTCTTTATCAGTGATGACAATGTTGAAGAATGGATGAACATAGATGAGGATGAGCCTACTGTTTATCATTATACTAACTCGGAAATTGTGCAGATGGTTGTACATCCAGAGAAGGAAGATATTGGAGGAGAAAGCAGTGATGAAGATGAGGAAGTTGTAGCAGAGAGACTTTCTATTGACAGGCTAATTAAGTTGACAGGTGAATTGCTGAAAGGATTAGAGCAACAATGTTTTATAACTGAGCAAGAAATAATGAGTGTTTATATGCTGCAGGATAAGCTAATCAGAGAGAGACCAAAATATATGAAACAGCTTACCTTGGAAGATATGTTCAAAAAATTGCTAGAAAAAGTGCAGCGGGGGAGCTAACACTTCAAAATCCAGTGCCATCAACTTCTGCTCTCCCAGATGTGCTGCCACCAACATCAACAGTTTTTGAAGAAACTGTTGTGACAGTTTCAGCACCAGTTCCTGAAGCTTCACTCATTTTTCAAGATGCAGATGTTGATGATCCTGACAACCCCACATTTGCAGTAACTTTGTCTGAAGGTATATTAAACATCTTACTTTAGAAGCGGAAGTGCTCAACTTTTCTGTATAAGTTAATTCCTGTACATTTACTGTACCGTTTATTTTATCTGTGCCTGTACAGTATATTACTTTATTAAAATTTCACTTGCTACTCATTTAATATTTCTGTTTCATTATTATCTAACTTGTACTGATTTACATTATATTTTACAGGTATGATGAGGCGGTTAGCTATTGCTTAATGTGATCCTTCTGTAATCCAGCATTTCCACTAATCCAGCACTCCTCAGGTCTCAATGGTGCCGGATTAGTGAAGGTCGACCTGTAGTAGATGGACCGTATTCTGCCTGGTGGGCGGTTACTAATGTTGTTCTGCAGGAGTCTGTTCTGGGGGCTTTGCCCTTTGTGATTTTTTATAAATGATTTGGATGAGAAAATGGACAGATACATTAGCAACTTTAGAAAACACGAAGGTTGGTGATGTTGTGGATAGTGTTGAGGCTGTCTTAGATTAAAACGGGACATTGATAGGATGCAGAGCTGGGCTGAGAAGTGGCAGACGAAGTTCAATTGAAAGAGGTGTGAAGTGATACACTTTAGAAGGTTGAATTTGCATTTTGAGTGCAAGTTAATGCTGGGAATGTTGGCAGTCTGGAGAGACTGAGGGATGTTGAGACACATACCCATAAACCCTCAAAGCTGACACACAAGTTCATAGGCAAGTTCATAGGTTCATAGGTATGTTGACCTTCATTAGTCACAAGATTGAGTTCAAGAGCTATGAGGTAGTTTTACAGTTCTATAAATGCTAATTAGACCACGAAATATTGTATTCACTTTGGGCTATCTCATTATAGGAAGGATGTGGAGGTTTTAGAGGAGGTGCAGAGGAGATTTACCGAGATGCTGCCTGGATTAGAGAGCATGTCAGTTGAGGAAAGGTTGAGTGAACCCTTCTGTTTGGAGTGAAGGAAGATGAGAGGTGACTTGATGGAGGTATATAAGAATCATGAATAGTGTGGTCTACCAGCATCTTTTTTTCCCAGGACGGTAATGACTAATACAAGAGAAGATAATTTTAAGCTGATTGGAAGAAAGTACAGCAGAGATGTCAGAGGTAGTTTTTTTGTTAGCAGAGTTGTAAGTGCTTGGAGCACACTGCCGGGGTTGGTGGTAGAGACATATATATTATGGCCAGTTAAGAGACTCTTAGGTAGGCCGATAGATGAAAGCAAAATGGGCTATGCTGGAGAGAAGGATGACTTGATCTTCGAGTAAGTTGAAAGGTTGGCACAACATTATGGACCTGAACTGTGCTGTTCTAAAATTAGAAACGTAGAAAATAGGTGCAGCAGTAGGCCATTCGGCCCTTCGAGTCTGTACCGCCATTCAGTATGATCATGGCTGATCATCCAACTCAGAATCCTGTACCTGCCTTCTCTCCATATCCCTGATCCCTTTAGCCACAAGGGCCATATCTATCTCAATGTTCTGTTCTATGAACAGCTTAAGTTATAATCTTGTAATCTGTACTTCTGGTACTTAGTATCTAAAACTTAGTACTTTTCAGTCTTCACCAAAAGTAAAAAATTAATTTCTATTCAGGATTAAAACACGGACAGTTTTAAGAGCACCATATTATCTGCCCTTTTTTATACAAAGTGATGCATTTTCTGTGAAATTCTGGTATCTGGGACAATGTGGAAATAGTGTTAAACCAAAAATCTCACTGCTGAAGGAACTCAGGCCAAACAGTATCTGCTGGAGCAAAGGGGTGGTCAACGTTTTGAATTGAGATCCTGGATCAGGACTGGGAGTTTGAAGGAAGATTGCCTTCAAGGAGATAAGTGAAAAGGGTGAGATGGGGACTAGTTTGAAGGTGATAGGGTGAATCAGGTCAGTTGGAGGAGAATTAAGACAGAGGCTCAGAGATTAGATAGAACCAGGTGTGAATAAAACATTAAGCAGATTGAGCCATTTGGGAGAAGGGAGAGGGAAAGTAGAAAAAGAAGCTGGATGTGATAAGTACAAATGCAATTTCATGTACTGAGTTCCTCCAGCAGTTTGCTCCAGATTTCAGCATCTGCAGTCTTTTTTTTGCAGAGTGAGTTTTAGAACATTTGGATACTTGTATTTGAATTTTATCCACTATACCAGTTTGATAACATCTGGAATTGCATTCTGCTCCAAATTAAGATCATTCACTTCATTAAATAGTCTGTCCCATTACTGTTTCAAGTTGATATGGTTGAAAGAATTTCACAATGACAATAATCCTTTATGATGCAAATCTCATTGTATTAGCATCTGTGGCACGGTCATTTGAACCTCTCTCCTTTTTTCTCCAAATACCAGAGAGTAATTCTGATGACATCAGGATACAGGACATTACGCACACTGGAATTTAAGATCAGTCTGAGTCGTATGTTGATCAGGAAGTGCTGCAGCCAGAGATGCCATGCTAGCCAAAAGACTACTTCTAGCTCTGGGCACTCAGAATTGGCCTTGTAGTTGGTCTTGGCTGCTGCTTTGCTGGATTCTCTGTGAAACCACTCTGAACTTTCCATAAAGTCTTCCAGTGGTAATTTTTGTCGGGAAAGCATATGAGCTTTACAGTAGAAATAAAAGGGTACTTTCTCAAATAACATGAGAGTAGAAATTTAAAAGGGAGAACTTAAAACAAATATATATTTCATTTTATTTTATACCTGACCAAAAAAAAACATTCAGTGGTATAATTTTGAAGAAGGTAGGCTTTAAAAAGATTTTCAAGTTATTGACAATTTTATTTTAAAATCTATATGTATTTTTATCATCTTTTTATAAGATTTATAAGATAAAGCCAAATGTGATATTAAATGATAACATCACTAGGATAAAAATGTAGTGAATGACTTCAACTTCAACTTGAAATCCTAAAGTGTAAATATTTGTGAAATAATGCAAAACTTATTGGCAACTGAATTTTCCATCAGTAATTTCTTAAGTATTTCCTCCCAACATCTGCAATACATGAGAGAAAACCATTCTGAAGTGTTGTTGAATTCACTTACAGAAGAGCCGATCAAAACCTTTTTTCTTTGTCCTGGATGAGGCTTCATGATACCCTCTCCAAGAATGTCTGTATTTCAGATAGAAGGCAAAGAACTGTGTTAGCATTTGTAATTGCATTATATATCTCCAATTGTATTGTGCACTGATGAAAAAATAACAAGAATTAAAATGATCAAGGTATCAATGAGAGAAACTTGTCTCCTTTGCAGCAACAATTTTAACCTTACTATAGATACAAGCTTAAGCATTAATTAAACTTTTAAAGCTTAAAATTCAAAGTAAATTTATTATCGAAGTATATATGTGCCACTCTGATATTCATTTTCCTTGTGGGCATTCACAGTAAATACATAGAAACACAATAGAATCATTGAAAAACAGCAGACAACAAAGTCAAACAACCAACATGCAAAAGAGAACCCAATTGTGTAAATACAAAAAAGGAAAAAAGTGCAATACAGTAAATACGTTCAAGAACATAAGTAATCGAGTCCTTTAAAGTGTGTTCATGGGCTGTGGAATCAGTTCAGTATTGAGGTGAGTGAAGTTACCTCTTCTGGTTCAGAAGCCTGATGGTTGAAGGGAATAACTGTTACTGAACCTGGTGGGGTGGGACCTGAGGCAGCAGTGAGCAGAGAGCTTGGCCTAGATGGTGGGGTCCTTCATGATAGATGCTGCTTTCTTGTGATAGTGCTCCTAGTAGTTATGCTCAATGATGGGGAGAGCTTTTCCTGTGAATGACTGGGCTGTATCTGCTACTTTTGATGGGTTTTCACACTGAATGATTGCCCAAAAGTATGTATTACTATTGTAACATACTTTGCAGCCTGGAGTTGTTCATGTGATATTCTTGTATTTAGGAGTTTGAGTATAATTATTTTTATCTAAAATAATTACTTGACATATATATTTCTTAGGATTTTAATTTTTCTGAGCTTATCATCTGTACATCTTCTGTAACAATGGTGGTATAATTGACATGAATATAATGGCAAGCTATTATCACTTTATTTTAGTGAGCAGTTTTGCTATCTTTAAAAATGCCTTAATGAATATTAGTTAAAATTGGTAAAATGACAAACCTGTTGTCTTGTTTTTTAAAAAAAAATTAAGCGTGGACTAGTCATAGAGGATATTTGAAAAATTGCTGGTAGACTTTTATTTTGTCTCCTTTCACTTCTAGGTAATGCAGAAGGACTAAGTGAGCCTCCATATTCCAAGTACAACTGTTAAAGGGTGTACAGGAACATAGGGTGTAGGTGTATATGCTTAAGTCTTTAAATTACAGGACAATTCTGGAGAGAGGTAAATGGTGATTTAAAATAGGAACATGGTGCACAAAAGCAAGGAGACTGTTGAATCTGTGCAAAATATTGGTTGGAGCAAAAGTGGAGTTTTAAATCCAATCTTAGTCACCTAGGAATTTGATCATCTCGCGGGGGGAAAAAAATTAAAAAAGGTCCAGGGATGAAGGGCTTAACTATGTTGTTAAAGTTTATTTCCCACAACTGCTAGATTTAGCAACAGTTATTGCCTCTCAACCATCAAGCTCCTGAACCATAGAGATAATTTGATGCAACTTCACTCACTCAACACTGAACTAATTCCACAGGCTGTGGACTCATTTTCAAGGATTCTACAACTCAGGTTCTCAATATTTATTATTCATTAGCGTATTTGTTTTTTTTTGTATTTGCAGAATTTGTTGTCTTTTTGTCTTTTGTGCATTGGTTGCTTGTCCATCTTTGCAGTTTTTCATTGATTCCATTGTGTATACTTGTATTTATTGTGGATGCCCACAAGAAAATGAATCTTGGGCTAGTCTATGGTGATATATATGTACTTCGATAATAAATTTACTTAGAACTTTTGATTTCCTGTAGATATGTTGTAGATTTTGTTTTTATATATTACGTATTCAAGTTAACATATATGAAGAAAACAAGATATTAATCGAAATTTGAAACTTATAAGCAAGTCAGAAACTCCATTCTTCAATACTTTTGACTGGTTTAGTCCAAGAGTTAAATAGAAAGTTTTGTATCCCAGATCATGATGCAGAAGTCATTGGTTGGTGTCCCATAGTGAAGGAAGCAACAGATAAAATCTGGTAATCATTTACCAAAATTCTGTAGACACTGGGCAGGCCCAGCGGATTGGAAGACAGCAAATGTCACGCCACTTTTTGAAAAAGGATGTAGGCAAATGACAGGCAACTACAGACTAAGCCAGTTAGCTTAACATCTGTAATCGGGAAAATGCTTGAAGCTGTCATTAAGGAAGAAATAGCAAAACGTTTAGAAAGGAGTGGCTCCATTAGACAGATGCAGCATGGATTCAGAAAGTGCAGGTCCTGTTTGACAAACTTTGAGGAGATAATGAGTGCAGTGGATAGGGGAGAACAGGTGGATGTCATATACTTGGAGTTCCTGAAGGCATTTGATAAGGTGCCGCACAAGGGATTTATAAATAAGATACGGAGGCTTAGGGTCGTAGGAAGTGTATTGGCATGGATAGTAGACTGGTTAACCAATAGAAGGCAGAGAGTTGGTATAAATGGATATTTCTCCGGTTGGCAGTCTGGGGGTGGGGGGGGGGGGGTGCCGCAGGAGTCCGTGCTGGGCCTGCAGTGCTTATCATTTACATTGATGATTTGGAAGAGGGGACGACTGAATGTAGCACAGCAAAATTTGCTGATGACACTAAACTGAGTGGAAAAGCAAATTGTACAGAAAATGTGGAGATTCTGCAAAGGGATATAGATTAAGTGAGTGGGCCAAGTTCTGGAAGATGGAATACAACATTGGTAAACTTCCTTGAGTGAAGTTAGTGTAGAAATAGCAAGGTGCTCTGACAGAAATATTTCAAATGTCATTAGAAACGGGGATGGTGCCGGAGGATTGGTGTATCGCTCATGTGGTTCCATTGTTTAAAAAGGGTTCTAAGAGTAAACCTAGCAATTATCGGCCTGTAAGTCTGACATTGGTGGGTAAATTAATGGAAAGTATTCTTAGAGATGGTATATGTAATTATCCGGATAGACAGGGTCTGATTAGGAACAGTCAACATGGATTTGTACGTGGAGCGTCATGTTTGACAAACCTTATTGAATTTTTTGAAGAGGTTACTAGGAAAGTTGACGAGGGTAAAGCAGTGGATTTTGTCTATATGGACTTCAGTAAGGCCTTTGACAAGGTTCCACACAGAAGGTTAGTTAGGAAGGTTCCATCGTTAGGTATTAATCTTGAAGTAGTAAAACGGATTCAACAGTGGCTGGATGGGAGATGCCAGAGAGTAGTGGTTGATAACTGTTAGTCAGGTTGGAGGCCGGTGACTAGTGGTGTGCCTCAGGTATCTGTACTGGGCCCGATGTTGTTTGTCATATACATTAATGATCTGGATGATGGGGTTGTAAATTGGATGAGTAAGTATGCAGATAATACTAAGATAGGTGGCGTTGTGGATAATGAAATAGGTTTTCAAAGCTTGCAGAGAGATTTAGGCCAGTTAGAAGAGTGGGCTGAACGATGGCAGATGGAGTTTAATGCTGCTAAGTGTGAAGTGCTACATTTTGGTAGGACTAATCAAAATAGGATGTACATGGTAAATGGTAGTGCATTGAGGAATGCAGTAGAGCAGAGTGATCTAGGAATAATGGTGCATAGTTCCCTGAAGGTGGAATCTCATGTGGATAGGGTGGTGAAGAAAGCTTTTGGTATGCTGGCCTTTATAAATCAGAGCATTGAGTATAGGAGTTGGGATGTAATGTTAAAATTGTACAAGGCATTGGTAAGACCAAATTTGGAGTATTGTGTACAGTTTTGGTCACCGAATTATAGGAAAGATGTCAACAAAATAGAGAGAGTACAGAAGAGATTTACTAGAATGTTACCTGGGTTTCAGCATTTAAGTTACAGAGAAAGGTTGAACAAGTTAGGTCTTTATTCTTTGGAGCGTAGAATGTCGAGGGGGGACTTGATAGAGATATTTAAAATTTTGAGGGGGTTAGATAGAGTTGACATGGATAGGCTTTTTCCATTGAGAATAGGGGAGATTCAAACAAGAGGACATGAGAGTTAGAGAGCAAAAATTTAGGGGTAACACGAGGGGGAGCTTCTTTACTCAGAGAGTGGTAGCTGTGTGGAAAGAGCTTCCAGTAGATGTGGTAGAGGCCGGTTCGATATTGTCACTTTAAAAAAAATTGGATAGATATATGGACAGGAAAGGTTATGGAGGGTTATGGGCTGAGTGCAGGTAGGTGGGACTAGGTGAGGGTAAGCGTTTGGCACGGACTAGAAGGGTCAAGATGGCCTGTTTCCATGCTGTAATTGTTATATGTTTATACATAAGTGCAAGATCATCCACTTTGGAAGGAATAATAGAAGAGCAGACTAATTTAAATGGTGAAAGATTGCAGCATGCTGTTGTGCAGAGGGACTTGGGAGTGTTTGTGCATGAATCGCAAAAAGTTGGTTTGCAGGTGCAGCAGGTTTTAAGAAGGCAAACAGAATGTTGGCCTTCATTGCAAGAGGGATTGAATTCAAGAGTAGGGAGATCATGCTGCAACTATATAGGGTACTGGTGAGGCTGCACCTGGAGTACTGTGTGCAGTTCTGGTCTCCATACTTGAGGAAGGATATACTGGCTTTGGAGGCAGTGCAGAGGAGGTTCACCAAGTTGATTCCAGAGATGAAGGAGTTAACCGATGAGGAGCGATTGAGTCACCAGGGACTGTACTCTCTGGAATTCAGAAGAATGAGAGGGATTCTTATAGAAACATACAACATTTTGAAAGGGTTAGATAAGATAGAAGTAGGAAAGTTGTTTCCATTGGTAGGTGAGACTAGAACCAGGGGACATTGCCTCAAGATTCGGGGAGAAAATTTAGGATGAAGGTGAGGAGAAACTGTTTTTCCCAGAGAGTGTTGAACCTGTGGAATTCTCTGCCCAGGGAAGCAGTTGAGGCTTCTTCACTAAATATATTTAAGATACAGTTAGATAGAATTTACGTAGTAAGGGAATTAAAGGTTATGAGAAAAGACAGGTAGATGGAGCTGAGTTTACGGACAGATCAGCCATGATCTTATTGAATGGTGGGGCAGGCTCGATGGGTTCCTATTACTTATGTTCTTAAAAGATGCATAATTGACAGCAGGCTCAAACCAGATAATAATTGAGTCATGACAGAATAATTGTCTGTTTTAACTAAGTAAATAAACTGAAAAGTCATTGGGACATTTGTATACACAGTCCTCAATTGTATGATTCTAACTTTCAAAACTACTATATTTGATCCCGAGGTAAGACTCCACCACAAATGTGATATCACTAAGACTGCATTTACATCTCACTAACTATGTTCATCTGTGTCCTTGACTCACCTTAGTTGTGCCTTTTTTTTTCTCTCTGCTTCATTCAAGGCATTCCTGAGGCGCCTCTCACAAGCTATCATCCATAAGCAACGAATATCCAAAGCTTTGTTGCCTTGACCTAAATGGTCCATCTACCCATCAGCTTTCCAATGGCTGACCAACATCAGTTACCAATTAAACAATTTTTCTAGTGTTTTCAATTCTCTCCATGGACTCATACTTCTTTCCAGCCCTTTGCTCACCATAGATTCTGTCTGTTGGACATTCTGATTCTAATTTGCACCACGCCAGTATTTTCATCTGAACTATGCTCAGGAATTCCTTTCCCTAACTCTCCAGGAATGGTGCGTTTAGGGAATTGGCACAGAAGAGGATCTGAGGCCAGTAGAAGTCGACCACAATCATGTTGAGTGATGTAGCGGGCTTGAGGGGCCTGGCAGCTGCTACAACTGTTTTCTTGTTGATGTTATTTATCTATCTACCCCTCTCCCCTCCCCACCTCCTCCCTTTAAAGCCCAGAACTCATTTCAGTTTTTATGAAGCAGTCTGAATTTTAGTTTGGTAACACCCCCATGAACAGTTTTACTGTTTTAGAGCATTTTTGTAAAGCAAGTTGTTGCACTGAGATTATTTGAGTCAACTTCTGCACACATTTTGCTGCATCTAGTTCAATTTGTTAGAGTCAGGTGCTTTATTTCTAATTGCAGCTGTTCATGGCTTACATTTCTTGATGAAGATGAATTAATCTACTTAATTAAATCGCCAACCTGCTGTTAATGAAAAATAATGTACCTCAATCTAAATATTGTGGAAAATTGATCAACTAATACTTCAGCTCTAAAAGAAAGTTAAGAAGCTGCCTCTCAGAGCTATTATTGACCTATACTGCAGTCATTGCCTCCAATGTTGCTGCAATCATCCTGTACCCAGTCATGGATAAATACAAGCCATAAGAATGAATGAGAGCTGTCAGTAAAGACTTATTCACACATCAACGAAGTGGCCCTTATCCTTGCATTGGTCAATGGGTCTCTAACAATGTGCCAAATGCCACATTCTGCAGTTTAAATGTGACTAATTTGAAATCAGTGTAATTGTATGAAAAGCACATTATTATTTATATATTATCACATTCTGAATAAAATTTGAATTTCTGTTTTTAAAGTTTCACATGTTAGTTGTCACTGGATAATATGTGGGAGTTATGCCATCAATCATAGCTACTGAAAATTGGTACACCTCTACTTTAATAAAAAGTGACTTTGATTTAGTGTATCTGGTGACCAGCAGACCAGCTGTCTGGTGAAGCTGGTCAATGCAATGGTCAGCATTACTTAATGAGAGATATTCTTGAATTTTATTAAGTTAATTATGGTGAAAATTATAGTGGAACAATAGCATGTTGTATAACTAGATTTCTTTAAATAACTAAAGCATACACTGAACTACTTATAATTGATCATCATTTAGCTGCAGGCTGGGAAATTTGTGTTCCTTTTTTACATTAATCCTTGTGTTTATCCTTTCTAGTCACAGCAGAATGCAAAATGAGTGTACAGTGTTCCTTGTGTTTGAAAATTTTGGAGTAATTTTGAGTTAATGATCATGAAATTCACCAGACCCTGAGTTTGTGTTCCTTCTATAATCCCACTGAGCTCCTGGCATCTGAAAATTATTAGTGGAACCATCATCACTGCTGGTGGAAATTCTTCATTCCCAGCAGTGTGGTGAAGAACTGGCTTTACCTGTGAACAGGCAGATGGAAGGTAAGCTGGTCGATTGACTCCATCAGTATAGCCACCTTCTCACCTGAAATAAAGGCAAGTGCTATAACTGCTAGTTAGTGGGTTAAGCTTTCTGGCTCATTATTACTTAAATTCAAAGCCATGAGGATTCAGAGTAGTGGATTTAGAGGCTAAAGTGTGAATGCTTTTTTGAGGAGCTACACTGGGTAGGTGCCTCTGAACTCAGTAACCAGTACTATTGATTTAAAAAAAAATTATGGCAATAGGCAGAATTCATAAACTAAATTGAAAGTGATCATGTCTGTCAATTGCAACAAATTTGATCGAACAGGTGAGTGAAACAACAATGATATTTGCAAGAGCACTGAGTTTAATGCAGCAATAATAAGATGGGTTCCATGGTTCTACCTAGCACTCCCCGTTCCCAGCAGGGCTATACAGAAACTGCAGCTACAGAACATTGCAGAACAAATTTAATCTAGCATCTTTAAATAATTATCCACTAATATGCTAGAAGTGTTCTAATTAGTCTCTGGAGTTGCAGTATTTCTATGCAGCAGTAGTACTTGCATTCAGTTAATCATTTTGGAGAGTTTCAAGAACTTATAAATTTGATTTATAATGCTGGGCTTAGAGGAACAGGTTAAATTAAGTTAAAATAAACAAATTGTTCCCTTTGTCTGGCTCACTATAAGTTAACCACCCACTAGTGGCTTGTAGCAAAAGCTTGTGCTTATAAAGTCATCCAGTACATGCCAAAATGAACTACAACCAGTGCAATAATTGGGGGGAAATAGTCCTATGGTACTCATTGCCATTGACCAAATTTATTCTCACTTGTGAGATGTGAATATTAAACTATTGTGAATTTTTAAAAATTAAGCATGTTAGCATTTTGAGGAAATCTGTAAACATTATAAATTGGATCCCCTAGGTTACTTTGAAAATAAGGATGCATTATTTGCAATTAAGTAAAAGTTCCATTTACCATGTTTTTCATTGAAATGAAGCACACAATGGTATAGTCAGTGTTGCACTTCTGAATTTGCACAAAATATATTTTGACTACAGTGGCTTTAATGTAAAACATGGCTCAATTTATTTGGGAAGTTCCTGAAACATTAAGGACATGTTGGTGAAATTCATTGAAAGAGACTATTCAGACACCCCAGTCAGACAGCACATCTAATAAGAAGAAGTGTTGCAATTTAGACGGAAAGAACCTTTCCTGAATTTGAGGCAAAGATGAGATAAAACTATAAAGTTTCCAAAGCCAATAAATTCCTTGCACCAGATCCTTTGGTTGTGCCCCTTTACGTGGAATTCATACTAGCAGGCTCCCCACACTAGGACTTAGACTAATGAAACAATGATAACAATTAAATACTTTGTTAATTGTTAACCACACTTCTGGCAAATGATCATCGCAAGTAATAGTCTGTAACTTTCCTTTGGACTTGGAGGCAACTTGATGTGGCAAAACTGAAGCAAGGTGAGGTGGTGGGCTAGTTGCTGACAACATGGAAGAGCGTGAAAGGTCAGGCACAGACTGAATTGCAGCCAGAGGGTCCAGGCCCTAGAGCATATCAATGCGACTGAACACTATGTTCAGATGGAGGTTTACAGGCCAAATTGAGGCGGCAAAGTCTGATGTATCCATGCGGCAAAAACAAAAATCCGTGCTGTTTCAGATGGAGATTTAAGCACCAAGCCAGGTTGAAAAAGTTAAGGTGCCAGGGGCTGAGATGAAGGATGGGCCGCTTCAGATCGCTGCTCAAAGCAGCAGAAGCTGATGTTCAGACAGAGAGTTAAGTGCCAGGCCTGATTGTAAAGGTCAGGGTTCAGGGCTCAAGGCAAGGTACATGCCAGTTCAGATAGCAGCTCCACAGCATTTACTCAGGTCTGTGCTGTACTATGGGACTCTTTGTGGACTTCTGTTCAGAGACTATTTGATTGCAGTTGTTGTTTGCATGATGTATTTTTTCCCCATTACACATTGGGTGTTAGTTGTCTTATATATACCATAAATTCCAGTGTATAAACCGACCCCTCCCCCATTTTCAAGGTTAAAAAGTGCCTTTCTCATGTACCTTTGCATGAGTTGACCCCTTTTGTAGAAGTTTTTGATTTAACCAGAAAAGATCACAAGATCTCACATGCCAGCTTTGCCAGATCTGGAACCTGGAAATTTTATGAACCAGTACCTCTAAGGAAACAGGCCTACACATTGTAGAGCGTTATAGGCGAATTCTTAATAAATATAACAGGAAGGGAAGTTATGGATTAGGTTCCCAATGGTAAAGAATCCTCTGAAACCCTGTGAAACTCGTTAAAACATAACACGGGGTGGCAGGATCAGTATGTGTACTCGGTATTGAGTTTGCGACCACCATGTACAGAAGATTAAAATGAATGCGATGTGATGCTGACTTCAAGCTGAAGGTTGTTGATTTTGCTAAAGGAACGAATAATTCTGCAGCTGCTAAGAAGTTTAGTGTAAACGAGAAACAAGTAAGAGTGGAGAAAGGCAGAGGACACGCTGAGGGAAATACCAAAGACGAAATGTGCAAACCACGGGAAAACATACCAGTGGCCAGAACTAAAAGGAAGAGTTTTAGAGTGGGTGAATCACCAGTGATCGTCTGGATACATTGTTACCAGAGAAATGATTCGAGTTCAAGCATTGAGATGAGACGATAGACACCGTGAGGTCAGCAAAAATTTCAAAAGTTGGTACACCCGATTTATGAATAGACGTGATGTTGTGTTGAAACAAAACACAAAGATTGCTCAGAAGTTGCCAAGCGACCTTGAGAATAAGATTACGACCTTCCAATTGTTTGTAATCAAGCATCGAAAGGCACATTCTTACCCGCTACCATGGTTGGTAACTTGGACAAGACACCAATGTTCTTTGATTTTGCTGGCAACTGCACTGTCAATCAGAAGGGGGAGAAAACAGTCCTGACTGTCGAAGAATGGGACGTGATTTTCGGACAGTCAGATAATGAAGAGTGTGAGAGTTTCGAGGTCTGAACGTTTGACGACAACAGTGTGTACAAGTAAATTGAGAAACAGAATGTGTTTTAAATGTAGATCTTTTGTAAGCATTTGTATTTTCTTTTGCATTTGACTCAAAAACAGCCAATAAATACGACCTGTCTTCCGTGTATTTGTATTTCCAAAGTTGGCACCCTCTGTGTAAGCCAACCCCTTAATTTTAGGACCAAAGTTTAGGGCCAAGTTCTCAGCTTATACACCGGAATTTACGGGTATCTCATTTTTTGGGTGTCTTTGTTTTGTGGCTGCCTGATAGGGGCTGAATCTCAAGGTTGTATAATGTATACATATTTTGATAGTGAATGTACTTTGAACTGTTGCAGACACAGATATGCAGGTCACAACCCAAAGGTCAGTTACCCTAGTGCCTGTACAGAGGTTGCTTGACCTGCTGAGTTTCTCCAAAGTTTGTTTTTTTTTGCTCCAGCTTCCTGCATCTGTGGACTCCTGTGTCTTTATTCCACCAGGTCTAACCTGATGCAGCATCCAAGAGACAGTTTCCCCACAATAAATAAGAGTTTATTGGCATTGAAAGCACAGTATATATGTGTAAACTATTACACATTCCATTCCAGTGACCAAGCCCAAAATAACTCTACCCATGCTCACCATTACAGATATCACCTCCCAAATGTAATGCATTTTTGATTCAATCAGAGTACAGTACAATTATTTTATTTCCATGCTTAATATCCTTGAAATAATTGCTTGAGAATCTTGCGGTCATGAATAAAGGAGAATGTTTCTTCTCGAAGTCCATGTGACTGCATTCTCCCTCTTCCATTCTTTACCCCATTCCCAGTGACACATATTTAGTTTTAAAAACAATCACTAAGAGATTTGCCAGCAGTCAACGCAGAATGATCTCAAGATGATGCAAGAATGGTGAGAATTGAGAGTATGCTGTCCAGAATAACTTGTGTATTTAACTAGCTTAAAATGTAAAATCAGACTGCAACCTAATACCTTGTCACTTACACCGATTAAAACCTTGGATTTCTCTTTTGAGTATTAAATTTGATTTGATTCTTCAGTAGTTTCCTCTATTCTCATCCAAACATTAAACAGAGCATTTTACAGCAACTGTATTTTTACTACTGCAGGAGCAGTCCTTCCTTTTCTTGAGAGGGACCCAGTACTATCTGTGGAGAAAAATACATCCTGTAACCTTTTGCATTTGCTCTTCAACAAAGGATCTGTGGCAAGAAAAATCGTGTTTGGCTTTTTCGACCTGTTTGTTTTCCTGGTTCTGTTCTCACCCTAAAGTACTTGCAGTCAAATGCTTAATGAGTTCTTTTTCTGGAATTTTTTTTCCCCTGTGCTACTTTTGGAGAGTTTTTAAAGCTATCAGGCAGAACCTCCACTGAAATGTCACAGAATTACATGTCAAGAATGTTGTATTTTAAGTGAAAGAGAACTTTAATGTACAGAGTTGAATTTGTTGAATGCAAGAATGGATGGAAAGGAAACCCTGTGGTTAGAATTGAGGTGCATGAGGGGAAAAATTAGCCATGGACATCTGCTATATATATATTGAGGTCACGTGAAAGGATCTGACAAATAACTTTTAATCAGATTGGAATAATGTGTATAGGAATGGATGGGAGATTTTGGTTTTGCAAGAGACAGAGAAATCTGCAGAACGTATCTCAAAGAGTCTTGCACCTTGATACAAAGTTGGATTAATTTACATGGTCAAGAACCTCTTCAACCTAGAGGTGCTGCTGAACATGATACTCAGTAAAGAGACAATAGAGCAGAAAACATCTTGGCAAGAGTAACTGCAATATGGTAGTGTTTAAGATGAGACTCTCAAAATAAGAGCGAGTACAATAGATGCATTCAATTTAAGAAAGGTAGATTATGAGGAGTGAACTAAGGAAATTGAACCGGACAGCACTGTTGGAGGGGAAAAGCACAGAAACAAAGTGAATCGTGTTGAGCTGTACTAAACAAAAGGTAGAACAATTATATTCCATTTTGAGAAGATTTGGTCAAGTTGTTAGAATTTTAATGAACATGCAGCATAGTAACAGACCATTGAGGGAAGCTGTAGGAGGGCTTCCCAGTCCTTTTCACCTCTACTTTTCACAACATTTCTCTTTTTTCTACATCCTGACCCATTGTATTTATGTAGCTTCCCTTGAAATTCATCTTTGTAGGTAACAAGAAAGTGTGGAGTGTCAAGGGAATAAAAATTCCTACGATAACAAAATAAAACCAGCATCAGGCCAGTTTTTATTTATTCATTTATGGGATGTGGACATTGCCGGCTAAGCCAGCATTTATTACCCATCACTAATTGCTCTTGAGAACGTGCCTTCTTGAACTACCGCTGCAGTCCCTAAGGTGTAAGTACACCACAGTGCTTTTAGGGAGGCAATATTGTGATTTTGACTTAGCGACAATGAAGGAACAGCGATGTTTCCAAGTCAGGATGGTGAGGGACTTGGAGGGAGATTTCCAAGTGGTAGTGTTCCCAGGTATCTGCTGTACTCGTCCTAGATGGTATTGGTCATGGGTCCGGAAGGTGCTGCCTTAGGAGCTTTGGTGTGTTGTTGCAGTGCATCTTGTAGATAGTACACACTGCTGCAACTGTTCATCGATGGTGGAGGGATTAGATGTTTGTGGAAGGGGTACCAATCAAGTGGATGGTGTCAAGCTTGAGTGTTGATGGAGCTGCACTCATCCAGGCGAGTGGCAAGTATTGCATTACACTCCTGACCTGAGCCTTGTAGACGGGGGACATGCTTTGGGGAGTCAAGAGGTGAGTTAAACGCTGCAGGATTCCTAGCCTTTGGCCTGCTCTGGTAGCCACATTGTTTATATGGCTAGAACATTGAAGTTTCCTATCAGTGGTAACCCCCCCAGGATGTTGATAGTAGGGGATTCAGTGATGGTGATGCCACTGAATGTCAAGGGACGATGGTTAGAGACTCTCTTGTTGGAGATGGTCATTGCCTGGCACTTGCGTGACTCGAATGTTACTTGTCACTTGTCAGCCCAAGCCTGGATATTGTCCAGGTCCTGCTGCATTTTATATAAACTACTTCACTATCTTAGAAGTCATGAATAGTGCAGAATATTATACAGTCATCTGTATACACCCCCACTTCTGACTTTATGATGGAAGGAAGGTCATTGATGAAGCAGCTGAAGATGGTTGGTCCTTGGACACTTCACTGAGTAAGTCCTGCAGTGATGTCCTGAGGATGAGATGATTGGCTTCCAACCACTACAAACATCTTCCTTTGTGTCAGGTATGATACCAACCGGTGGAGGGTTTCCCCTGAATTCCCATCAACTCCATTTTAGCTAGCACACCTTGATACAATACTTGGCCTTGATGTTGAGGGCTAAATGAGAATTTCTTAGAACAATGTGCATATGTAACTATATTTAGACAGAAAGGGTCCTAAGTGATCATGCATGATCTGAGAAAGACCAGGAGGTATTGCATCAAATCCATTCTATGTGCATTCATGGGTAAGTGAAGATATTAAGTGTATGAGCTGTCGTGGCAGGTGTTGAAAGTAATCCCAAAATATCCCAATACACTGGAGATAATCAGGAGATCAGGCAGCATTTGTTTTCAGAGACATGGTTAATGTTTCAGGCTGGTTGAGCTGGCACCACAACCTTGTCTGTCAACACAGACAAAAAACTGTAGGAACGCAGATCAGGCAGCATCTATGGAGGAGAATGAACAGCTGGCGTTTTGGACCAAGACTATTCTTGGTCTCCAACCTTTCCTTTGCTCTCTCCATACTACCATCTTCTGTGCAACCGAGAACATGTTCAGTTTTTAATTTTCTTAGTTCTAATGACAGATAATGACTTGAAATCTCCACAGATTTAGTTGCTATCTCCACAGATTTTGTTCGACCTGCTAGGTATTTCCAGCAATTTGTATTTTTACTTCAGTTTTCCAATAGCTGCAGTTTTCCACTTTAAAATAGAAGTTTCAGATAAGGTCATCACTGTCCAACTGAGCAAAGAGTAACACAGAATTGGAAATTGATTGAAACTGCACTGGTTCTTGAAAGGGGCCAAAATTGGTAATCAAAATATGGAGCCTAGAAAAGCAACTGATGTTTTAGTAAAATGTGTCATATCTATTCAGAAGGGGAATTTTGAAATCTTTTGCCTTTTTTTTTAAAAAAATAGCTGTCCTTTTACAGAATTTGTTTTCTGAAAAGGAAGGAAAGTATAAATTTTGGTCTTCCATTGGTACTGACACTGATTTAGTAGTACACATTCCTTTTGTAAGCAGAACAGTCATTTTTTTTTAATAGAACCTGACATCTCCTGCTCTTTTTCTGTTTTAGGGATACAGGAGGCCTAGAATACATTTTACTCATGCTTCTGTTTCAATTTCTCCAGCATTGAACCACATTAAATTAAATGAGATGTTATTTAGTAATCAAACTTCCATTTATTGTCATGTGCACAAGTACATATATACACAGGTACAATGAAAAGCTAATTGCAGCAGCATCACAGCACATAGTGTCATATAAGCATCATTCACAAGCAAAACATACATTGTACATCATTTTTACAACAAATAATTGAACTGACTGAAATAAAGATTCAGTTTAATACAAAATGATCAAAGTGATCATAATGTTGCTAACTTAACGTGATGAGGGTTGTGCCAGTTAGATCACGAACCAAATGTTTGAAAGGAAGTAGCTGTTCTTGAATTTGATGGTTTGGGACTTAGTGCTTCTCTACTTCTTGCTTCATGGTAGCAGTGAGAAGATGGTATAACCTGGATGTTGGGGAATTTTCATGAAGGATTGTGTCTTCTTAAGACAACAGTTCCCATAGATACTACCAGATGTGGGTATGATATATTGGGCTTATTCTCTTATTCTTATCCACTATTCTCTGCAACCTCTTGTATCTCTGCATTCAGATTGCCATTTAAACCATGATGCAACTAGTAGGGATAATTTCAAAAGTGCATCTGTAGAATGTTCAGTGACAAGCTGAACCTCCTTAGCCTCCTAAGAAAGTAAAGATGCCTTTCTTGTGATTACATGTGCTGGGACTAGGACAGCTCATCTAATACGTTACTGCCAAGGAATTTAAAGCTACTGACTCTTTGTGTCGATCCCCTATTGTAGACTAATACACATTCACCAATCTACGTTGATACAGTTTGCATAACTTAATTATGTGGTTGATAGAACTTTTAGAACTTTCAACATTAACTTTTCCCATTGTGAGCAGTCAATAATGCAAACAGTTCATCTGTAATTGCATTTTTGCCAAAATTAAGTGTGCATATCTCAGTTTACAATTTCTGAATAGTCTGCCATCTGCCCTAGCTTGAGTTTTGAGATTAACTCTACCTTGCAGCATTTTTATCCCTCTTTTAGTCTTCCTGATTCCTTGACTAAGCTTGCTTCTTATAAGGTCATAGAGTATTGCAGAACAAAAACAGGCTCTTTGAACCATCTAGTCTGTGTCAAACTATTATTCTACCCAATGTCATCAACCCTTAACTGAACCGTAGCCCTCCATACCCCTTGCAACATATACTTAAACTCCTTTTAAATGTTGAAATTGAACCCGTATCCTTCATTTCCTTGCTTGTTCCACCTTCTGCATGAAGTTCCCCTTAAACATCTTACCTTTCATCCTTAACCTATGACCTCCAGTTTTATTTTCACTCAACCACAGTAGGAAAAGCCTGCTTGCATTAACCCTAGCTAAGCCTCTTCTAATTTTGTATACCTCTATCAAATCTCCCCTCATTCTATGACACTCCAGGGAATAAAGTCCTAACTTATTCAACTCTTCACTAGAGCTCATGTCTCTAGTCTGTATTTGTTTCTATTGATAACTTTCCTGTAGGTAGGTGACCAAGACTGTACACAATATTCCAAATTTAGTCTGATCGACGTCTTATGCAATGTTTTGGTCCTTCAGAAAGCCCTTCTCCGTGACCAACAATGATAAAAAAAAATCATTGTCATCATTGTCAGCATCACAGCACTAGATGGGCATTGAAAAGGGAGCTGGATATTGTTTGGGAATTAGGCAGAGCTCTTGTGCAACCAACATTTCAATTTTTTTTTATTGCCTCTGGGTGGCCAATCATGTACATCAGAATATCGCTCACTTGAAGAAAACTTTTCCCCCAAAATAAATCCAGAAGTTCCTCTTTGGGGGAAATAACGATCACAATCTTAGTGGTAACGGCATGAGAAAGGAACAAGAACTTGAAACTCAAATTCAGAAGAGGAAATTTATACTTTCACATAGATCTAACTAACTTATGCAGAGGACAGTGAGTATGGAATGGGTTACCCAGAGAGGCAGTGAGAACAGATTCCATGGAAATAAGCAAGGATTAGACAGATATTTCAGGGACATGGGGATTTGAAAGGTACTAGTTTTGGGACAAGCCAGATGGGCTGCAGACTCTTTTCCAATTCTGTACTTTCGTATGTTCTTGTGTACTGGGATCTGAAATAAAAACAGATGATGCTGAAAGTGTGCAGATTAGTCATTTTCTGGAAAACATGTCAACATTTCAATGAAGCTTTTTATCTAAACTTATGGTCAGTCATCTTTAATCCAAATTTTCAAAATGTTTAAATTGGTCTTCATTTGCCTTAACATTTTTAATTACATTTTAGCCATATTGCAAGAACAAAAGATGAATTATCTCATACTTTATAATGGCCCTTAAGACCAGGTTAATTTGTAAGAATGATGGAATAGTAAAACTGTCTGGCAAGCTTTTAGTGAGCATTATGGAGCAACTCTACACATAGCCAAAAAGCCTTTGTGCTCTAGAGAAATTCTTGGCACTTCCAGTGAGATGTTGGCTCTGAAATATGTTAAAGATACAATTACATTTTGGGTGCCATTATGGATATTTATTTCTATCTAGTTCTTCAATTAAAAGGTGATGGACTACTGCATCCAGATCACTAATGGGACTAATGGACAGGCAGAAGAAATAACCATCTTGTAATAAAGTCCTTTTTGGCTGCAAAAGATAATCCAACAAATTAGAGATCTTGGGTTATTAACTGGTTTCTAAAATCAGTAGTTTCATGTATTTTGCATGATGTGTGTGTTAGTGGATTAAAGCATACAATTATTGGCTGATTGTGTATACTCATAGTAAATTGGTTTATTATTGACCATATACTGAGGTACCATTTAAGTTACATTGTTTTAGATGTAAACAATAAGAAAATGCAGAATAGAATGTTTCAGTTACAAAGAAAGTGTGCAACTCATTTCCTCATGCCTGTGGAGGCCAAGTCATTGATATATTGAAAGTGGAGATTGATAGGTTCTTGATTAGTAAGGGCATCAAAGATTAGAGCGAGAAGACAGGAGAAGGAGTTGAGAGGGATAGTAAATCAGCCATGAAGGAATGGTGGAGCAGGTTATTTGGGCCAAATGGCCTGATTCTGCTCCTATGTATTGTGATCTTATGGTTATTGTAGGCAGACAATACGATGTTAGGCCATTATGAAGCAGACTGAGGTCAGGGCCGCTTTATCATACTAGGGGACTATTTCGTGGTCTTTCCTTATAACAGCAGGATAAAAGCTGTCCATGAGCTTGGTGGAATGTGCTTTCAGTCTTTTGTGTCGTCTGCCTGATGGGAGGGGGAGAGAATGTCTGGGATAGGGGTGGGAGGGGTTTTTTGATCGTGTTGGCTCCTTCACTAAGGCAGTGAGAAATTAAAAAGAGGATGCCTTTCGTGAGGTATTTAGTTGTGTCCACAACTGTCTGCAGGTTCTTGCAGCCATGGATGAAACAGTTGGCATCCAGATACAATGCTTTCTATGAAGCATCAATAAAAATTGGTGAGGGCCATTTATGATTGTATCCTGTCTGAATCTGAATGCAAAAACTAACAACAGCTATGCAGGGGATTGCTACCCACCCCAACACAAGGAGCAGCTGTGTATAATTAGTTCATATTTCTGTAGTTACGGATTTAAGATGATTTTCTTTGCTTGCACTTGTAGGTCCTTCAGGAGTGGGACTGAATGAGCTTAAAAGGAAATTGCTGATTTGTGATTCCCAGCATTATGGTGTAACAGTTCCACGTGAGTATAAGACATCCTTTTTTTTCACTTTTTGGGCAAGTGACAACCTTCTATAAATGTGTGGTCGAGTGTATATTGTCTAGCTGCATTACAGCCTGGTATAGAAACAGCAATGCCCTTGAATTGGAAATCCTAAAGTGAATATGACCTAGTCTATCACAGGTAAAATCAAGACGTACAAAAAAGCTGGATGAACTCAGCAGGTCAGGCAGCATCCTTTGAAAGGAGCAGTCAGCATTTCGGGTCAAGACCCTTCATCAGGACTGAAGAAGGAGGGGGCAGAGGCCCTATAAAAAAGGTGGGGGTAGGGTGGAAAACCAATCAGAGGAAAGATCAAGGGGTGGGGGAGGGGATAGGCAGGAGAAGTGAAGAAGCAATCTAAGGGGAAAGCACTATGGGTAGTAGAAGAAGGCAGAGTCATGAGAGGTGATAGGCAGCTAGAAGAGGAGCCAGAGTGAAACTGGGATGGTGGAAGGGAGAGGGAGGGAATTACCGGAAGTTGGGGTATTTGATGTTCATACCAAGGGGCTGGAGACTACCTAGATGGTAGATGAGATGTTGTTCCTCCAACTGAAGTTTGGCCTCATCATGGCAGTAGAGGAGGCCATGTATGAACATATCTGAATGGGAATGTGAAGGAGAGTTGAAGTGAGTGGCAACTGGGAGATCCTGTCTGTTGTGGCAGACGAAGCGGTCCTCCAATCGGCGTTGGGTCTCGCCGATGTAGAGGAGGCCACACTGGACTCACAAATGAAGTGTTGCCTCACCTGGAAGGACTGTTTGGGGCCCTGAATGGTGGTAAGAGAGGAGGTGTAGGGACAGGTGTAGCACTTACGCTTGCAGGGATAGTTATCAGGTGGGAGATCTATGGGGAGGGACGTGTGGGCCAGGCAGTCGTGGAGGGAATGATCCCTGCGAAAAGCAGAGAGGGGTAGAGAGGGAAAGACGTCCTTAGTGGTGGGGTCCTGTTGAAAGTGGCGGAAGTTGCGGAGAATAATATGCTGGATCCGGAGGCTGGTGGGGTGATAGGTGAAGACAAGGGCGACACGGTCCCTGTTGTGTTTACTATCACAGGTAAAGCCTTCCCAACCATTGGGCACATCTATATGAAATGCTGTCACAGGAAAGCAGCAGCCATTATCAGGGACCCCCACCACCCAGGTCATACTCTCTTCTTGCTGTTTCCATCAGGAAGATGGTACAAGAGCATCAGGACTTACAACACAAGGTTCAGGAACAGTTATTACCCCTCAACCATCAGGCTTTGGGGATAACTTCACTCAACTTCACTTGCCCCATTATTGAACTGTTCCCACAACCTATAGACTCACTTTCAAGGACACTTCATCTCATGTTCTCAATAATTATTGCTTAGTTATTTATTGTTATTAGTTCCTCATTTTGTACTTGCGTAATTTGTTGTCTTTTGCACTCTGGTTGAGCGCCCTAGTTGGGCGGTCTTTCATTGATTCTGTTTCGGTTATTATTCTATAGATTTACAAGAAAATTAATCTCAGAGTTGTATATGGTGACATATATGTACGTTGATTATAAAGTTACTTTGAACTTTGAAGTGGGTAGTCTTGGCTATGCATCCTCAGTGCACCAGTGTAGAAATAAACTCATTAGAAAGAGAAGAGTTTTGTTTAACTGTTCCATTGAAATAAAAAAGTAGGCCAAATGCTTGATCACAACTTTTATTTTGAGTTCAGGGTGGCCAGATATTTCTGTTGTATTTTAATCCTTCGCCTGTTACTTGCTGTCAACAAGAGTAATCATGAAAAGTTTACTTTCTAAAATGTTTAAACAGTTAAATTAACAAACACAGTTCCCCCCATAATGTCATACATGCTAATATTCACCCCTTCTCCTTAATGCATTTTGTCAAATATTGCCTAAATTGCCAGTTATATGGTTGAAGACAGCATTACAAGCTTTTTAAGAATCTTGGTTACAAAGTGCTAGCATGTTTCTTTCTGTTCACGATCTCATTTTTCTTGCCTCTTCATCTACCTTCCTTCACCCATCTTCATCATGTTTTTCCTCCTTATTCTATCCACTCACTGCGTGTAGAGAGGTGTCTTCACCCACCCTCCCCCCATCCGGTTCTGGTTCCAGCTACCATTTTCACTTTCCAGCACTGATAGCCATTTGTGTTCCTGCTTATTTCCCTCCAGCAGCTGACTTCCATAGTCACAGCCCCACATTCCACCTTATTCCATTTCTCTTTCCATGCTTTTCTTCTTTTCCCCTTGCCTGCCTCCATCTATCATACACGTGTCACTGCCTCACAATTCTATCCCCCTCCCCTTCCCTCCCCCATCTGACATACTTGCACCTTCAGTCCGCAGATCTCACATTCTCCTCTTATATTGACCCCCTCGCCTCTTCACTGTCAGACGTCGTCAGCTCTTCTCCCTAGATTCTGCTTGGTCCACTGAGTTTCTCCAGCAGATTCCATCATCTGTCATCTCTTTATCTCTGATTTCTCTTGTCTACTTACATGTGTAAAATATAACACGTTTTTATCATTTGTAACAGTTGACAAAATTCTTGAACAGAATTTTATGCTAAAATAGTGGGAAATATTATTATAGGTGACCAAACCATGAGTGTAAGAAAAAGAGGTAATGTGGTGAGAGAATTTGGAAGGAATTTCAGAGTTTTTGACCCTAGTACTAAGGGTGTATAGGTGGCAGGATGGAGATATGTTTTTATCAAATGAGTGGTAAGGTGTTCCTTCTGTTAGCCTGCAGGTTACCCTTTAGAAAGGTGTGGCACCTGCTTAGTCCCTCAATCAGGGTCATGAGAAGCCACAGGAGCAGGTGATGGACGGTGGTATGAGTAGCTAGTGCAACCACTGATGCCAGGCAATCTCTGAAGGGTATTGGTAATGGCTGGATCACCTGCCCTGCAAAGGCACCGCCCAGAAGAAGGCGATGCCAAACCACTTCTATAGAAATATTGCCAAGAACAGTCACGGTCATGGAGAGACCATGATCGTCAATGTCATTGGAAAGGGTGCAGAAGAGGTTTACCTTGATGCTTCTCGGTTTAAAGAGAATTTGTTACAGGGAGCGGTTGGACAGACAGGCATTGTTTTCTCTGGAGCAGCATAGGCTGAGGGGAGATCTGATAGAAGTTTGAGATTCTGACTGGCATGTACAGAGTAGACAGCTGGCATCTTTTTCCCAAAAATGCGAGAGATTCTGCAGATGCTGAAAATTCAGAGTAACTCACACATAATGCTGGAGGAACTTAGATGCTCTGGCAGTATCTATAGAAATGAATAAACAGTTGACATTTCAGGTCAAGACCCTTCTTGGGACAGAGAAGGAAGAAGCCAGAATAAAAAAGTGGGGGTTGGGGAGGAGGACTAGCGAGAACCTGATGGGTGAAACCAGGTGGGTAGGAAAGGTAAAGGGCTTGGTAAGAAATAACCTGATGGGACAATTTCCCAGGAAGGATATGTGGCTGTGGTAGCAAGTCTGGTAGCAAGTACATGGTGGAAGAGTTGGAGGGCAGCGGAGACCACGTAAGGGGAGCTGTGGGAGGAGGTCTCACTGAATTCCCATCGAAGAAAAGATTTAAACTTTTTCAGGATTGTCATCCCTTGAAGTGACTTCACAGTGGAGCAGCAAATCATAAATGCTAAAGATTCTGCAGATTCCTTCTCCGACAGCTTACCTTTCCCGCCCACCTGGTTTCACCCATCACCTTCACCTAGTCCTCCTTCCCCTCCCCCTTCCATTTGTAAAGAGGGTTTCTTCTATTTGTTAACTAGCAGGAATGCTAATTTACTGATAACGAGAATGGTATTCCTTTGTAAAACAAATGGGGATTAATGTTCTTTCTTCTGAGTCTGTAAGCTTTTGTTGACGGGCTTTTGGGCAGATCGGCGCGAGGGGGTCGAGAGAGAGGACGCAATGCTCTAAACTGGGCAAGGATCGGACCCCAAAGGGGGGTCCGAGGCCGGGAGATTCTCCGAGGAGGGGGGGGGGATGAAGCTAGATGTGCTTGGTTGACCACTCGGAGGGTCCTGAGCTGTTTGGAGAGTCGAGGAATTCGGAGGGTCCTGAGCTGTTTGGAGAATCGAGGAGTTCGGAGGGTCCTGAGCTGCGAGTCGAGGAGTTCGGAGGGGATCGAATGGTGGCCAGAAGACTTCAGTAATCGAGCTCCAACGGCTGTGCACGAAGTGGTTTGGACTTTGATAAGTTTGGCGCCTTTTCTTTAATTTTCTCTTCATATATACTGTATCGTTATTAATCACTTAGTTATAGTAACCTTTATAAATTGTACTCATTTAATCGCATATGGTGTACTGTCTGTTTTTGGGCGAGGCGGGGACATCACACAGCATCCACACCAGCTGATTACCCAGTTTGGCGGGGCTGAAGGCTGCTCCCCCTAGACGAGAACGAGCTGAGCGAGCCTGAGGCGACCCAAGGGGTTACACATTTTATTCTGGGATCTTCCCCCTTCTTTTCCAATTCTGAGGGACTGCCCAAAAAGTCGACAGTTTGTTCATTTCCTTAGATGCTACCTGACCTGCTGAGTTCCTCCAGCATTTTGTATGTTTTTCCCATGGTTGAAATGTCTAATACTAGAGCACTTGTATTTAAGGTGAGAGGGGGTAAGTTCAAAGGAGATGTGTAAGGCAATTTTTTTTTCCACGTAAATACTGCTAGGTGCCTGAAATGCATTGTTAAGGGTGAAATGAAGGCAAATATGATGGAGGTGTTCGAAGGCTCTTGGATAGGTATGTGAATGTGCAGAGCATGAAGAGACATGGAGGCAAAAGGGATTACTTTGGCATTTGACTATGAGCTTAATTAGGACAACAATGCCACGCTGAGCTGTGCTGTACTACAAGCCGCAGAGATTAGAATAACAGAGGAGATTGCGGGAACTAGCAAGCAGTCACAGGATGGCTTCGAATTGGTGGACTGGGCCGTGTTCAATGACTCATCTGTGGATCTGCATAAATTTGCCATGGTTGTCACAGATTTTATTAAAACAGGTGTAGGCAAGTGTGTTCCCTCAAAATTGTTCAGTCCACCACAACCAGAAACCCTGGATAAACCTGCTGAGGGCCAGATCAGAGGCATTCAAGTCTGGTGACCAAAAAAGTTGCAAGGCATCTCGGTTTGATCTCAGGAAAGCAATCTCACAGGTGAAGCATCGTTTCTGAACTAAACTTGAATCAACGAAGGATGCTCAACAGATGTGGGAGCACTTAGGTACCATCAATCCTTTAAAAGTAAAATGAAGCTACATTTGCAACAACAGGGCTTCGCTTCCAGATGAGCTCAGTGCCTTCTATGCTCACTTTGATAATCAAAACATGGAGAGACTATCATTAAGTCCTACACCCCCCAATGATCCTGTGATTTCAGTGTCTGAGGTCAACATGTGAGCAGCATTCAGGAGGGTGAAACCATGGAAAGCAACTGGCCCAGCCAAAGTGCAATTATGAAGAAAACAAGGCAGCACCTCTACTTCCTTGGGAGTCTATGAAGATTTTAGCATGACCTTTAAAACTTTGACAAACAGAGTGCTGTTGCAGGGACACAGAGTTTGCAATGGAGATTAGGTCTGTTCAGTACCTATTTGGAGAAAAATTCTGCTGAACCAGTTTCGGGACCTTCTCTGACCAGTTTTAAATAGCTTAACACCAAACCTGGCAATTGCAGTTTCAACCTGTGATATGAGAACGGACAGTTGCTGAAGGAAGATAATGTGATCAACTATGTCAAAGTCAGAGGATACATTGAAAAAAAAGAGGAATTAAGGATGTAATTTGTTATTCTGATTAAAGCAGTTCAGGAGAAGACATCTGATTTTCTGGATTCAGTTATGTGGCTTAGAGAAATATAAGGACAGATTTGAGAGGTTGGAGATGGGATAGCAGTTTGCCGTGATGGAGACGTTTTTTGGGAATTATGATTTGAAAGATTTCCTCTATTATTGAGGAAAGAGGAACATTCACACTATCACCCAGTGAATTTGAGTGGAAGCAGTTTTGGGAGGGAGATGGTGGTGTTCATTGACAGAATATGATTGCATGTGACTGCATGGTGGTACAGTGCCAGTGACCTGGGTTCAATTCCACAGCTGTCTGTAGTTTGTATGTTCTCCCTGTGACTGTGTGGGTTTCCTCCAGGTGCTTCACTTTCCTCCCACTTTCCAAACCATATAGGGAGGTAGGTTAATTGGCCCCATGGGTGTAATTGGGCAGTGCAGAGTTGTTGGCCTGGTACTAAATAAAATAAATGAAAAATAAAATTTTTAATTAACATACATTTTCAAATTTACTTTAAATTCTCAGAAAAGAAATACAGTCATGTTTGGGTCCCTGTTATGCAAGAGGTTTGGTAGCCAGTTTTTTGATAAACATCTCCACAGAATCAGTGAACAACCAAAAATTCTGCTATTAATTGATGGCAAAAATGTAGGCAAGAACAATGAGGGGGTATTCAGCTCTACTTTGAAAACTGCAGAGGATCTTTTACATCCATCAGAACACAGTTGAGGCCATAGTTTAATATCTCATATTAAAAAAAAGCCAGTCTTCACAAACAGCCCAGTAGTTTCACAGAATTTCATTCGAGTGTTAAACTTGATTATAGGTTCTGAGTTGGTGTTGGACTTGCATTAAAAGCATGATCATTCAGCCATGGAGAAAGAAGGTAAATCAGGAATCCATATTAATCTGACGATCTGAAGACTGCTTTCTTGTAAATGTGAAGTGCATGTTACAACTGCCATTATAATAACAAAGAGCACCAAAATACTGCAGAAGTGCAGCTTCGTTCTGTAGGGGTGCTACATTGTTGTTTCTCTAAAATGCATTGTCTCAGTTACATCACCATCTTTATAAATGCAATGTTTCCCAATCAGCTAAATAGCCTAACCCTTTACAGAGCTCAGGCTGTGGACTAAGGAGAGCTTTATTGCATATACTAGCAATATCAGTGTCATTCCATATCATTTACAAGCAATGGTTCTCAATAATTCTATCGTCTACCCAAAATGCAGTAGTTTAATCATTCTCTACATGTAACATAAAATATTTTAATGTTCATTTAGTTTTAAAATGAAAATTTACTTTTGGTAGTTCTTTGTTGTATTGATTATCATTTATATATTTTAGGACGTATTTCAGCACAGATTTTAGTCCTTGCTAAATGAGCCCTTAGCTCATTTGCAGCTAATTCTAGGCTCTAATTGCTAACAACAAAGTAACAATTTGTGGAGATTAATTGAAGTATGGCTATGACCTGAGTTTATTTTGTGTTCAGAGCAGAAGACTCTGGATTTTAGGTGCAGAATGCTTTCCATAGAGTCAAACACCACTTCTGTGATGCAGCCAAGTCAACAAGTAAAAGTCAAATCTGATTTGTACAATTGAACAGAGCTTTTCGGAATATTACATAGTCGAATCAACGAAGACTACAGTTAAAAGTTAACAGTTGTAAAATTAAACAAAACAGACCATAAAAATTCTAATATTTACTGGCATCTTCAGCCTGTTAATTTTTAATATAGCTGGAACTTTTATTTTCCTGTGAATTTTTTCTTTGAATTCATTTTCTTTTCCAGACCTCAGCAACACCATGTCATTGAATATTCTGACTGGTTCTTTTAATTTTCATTATATTTTATTTGAGATTGCAGTATTTTGCTACCTTCTTGTAGGAGTTGTGTTTTTAAAATTTGTTTTAAAATGTGTTATATGTGATATAGCAGTGAACAAAAAAGGAGAGACTGGTTTGAAGTTTTGTTTGTTACAATACAAATTGAAGCATTTGGAACTACTCAGCAACAGTTGGCAGTACAGTATTAATAGGAAAACTGCAATAGTCTCTGAGACTCTGAAAAGCAGTTTATCTTCAGTGAATGTTATCCCAATGTGTACCCTTTGTTGTAATGTTGGGAAATTCAGTCTGTTTGCAGATGGCGAGATCTCTGAAACAATAACAACAACATGACAAGTAAGTCTGTAAGCACAATGAAAGAACTGGACGTTCCATCATGAGATGTTGTTTTACATCTGTGTATGTGCACAGACTGAACCTCAGTTGCATCTCGATTTCAACCTGGAACCTCCAAGTGTGAAGCCAGAATAAACAGTGTTTTATGTACATCTTAGAAGTTCCATAAATAGTGTGCTAACAAGACTTAAAAACTTTTAAAGATGTCTCAATTAAAATAAGATTTTAAGTAATTAAACAGTGTCTTCTTTGAAGCATTGCTAACAATTATAAGGGGTTATGGGCTTGTTTTAAGTGTTTGTTTATATATTACCCACCCTACAACTTTATGCCCATTAAAATTGTGGAAAATGCCACTTGCAAAATGTGAGAATTTGTGAAGTTGCACCTAATTCCAAAAGCAAGAAGAATGGGTGATATTTATTTCCCTGATGGATTTTTGGTTGCTAAAGCAATAAAAATAAACCAGGCAGGGCTCAGAAACTTAATTTTCCATAGTGTAATAATGATTTGTTATGCTGCATGATTGATCAAGGAATAAAGGCAGCAAGCCAATCTTTCGTTTTTTTGGTTATAAAATCATTCCTTTGTGCATTATGACATTAACTTTGCATATTCAAAATGTCACTTTTTTTTGATTGTCATTTGGCCATTTTTGTAGCTATTTACTTGTACTGTTAATCACAAGAGAATTGGTTAGACTGTGGTATTTTATACAGGAGTCAGTTCTACTAAAAGCATGATGCATTTGCCAGGAGCAGTTATGAAATATTTAATGAAATGTGATGCTGTCTTTCTGACTTCAAAAAATTGCAAGTTAAAATATTCAGGACATGTAAAAAGAGCCTCTAGAATCTCTCTTGAATTTTTTTCAATTATTTATGTACAAAGTACAAAACACTTTTACAAAAGGAATGCAGATCAGCCATGTTATTTGAGAGGTGAAAATGGAAAACAATTACATTTAAACCAGCAGTAGTTTCGTTTCTAGTTCTGGTTATGTTCCTACTTGTCCAATTTTGTAGCCATCCCGACATTATGAGAAATAGAGGAAAAAGGTTTTCAATCTTCTGCATTAAATGCCATTGCTCTGCCTCATATCTTGGCTTAAAAAATGACTGTGGCGGGAAATAAAAATGACATTTTGCCATATTTCTGAATAGCATCCAGTGATGGTGACTTCAAAATTAGACCATTGAACACAGCTTGGTTTATACTATCCATAATGCTGGATTAAACAAGGTAATATGTCATCTGTAATTTATACCAATTTAGGAGCTCTCTGGATACAACATCTTGCAGAAATTTTCAAGTGCTTTAATTACATTTCTGTGAACTGACATGATTGCCAAATGTTCCAACAAAGTAGAAATCAAACTCTAAATTTTTTTGTTTTGATTATACAATATTCAATTGCAAGCAACTTGTTTAGTATTTGTGAGGGTTTAATATTTTCAGACTTTTTGAAAGGTAATCTTCATCGGTAGTTGCCCTTACGTCTACCTAACCCTGAATTTGAGTAGCTAATTTAAAATTGACAATCGTAAATATATTTATCTTTGTGTTTGGTGATCCACAGATACAACAAGGCCAAAAAGAAGCCAGGAAACTGACGGAGTGGAATATAATTTTATTTCCAAGCACTTGTTTGAGACAGATGTACAAAATAACAAGTAAGTTGAAAAATGGCACACACTGTTTCATGCCAGCACATCTGGAAATTTTCTGATGCAGTGATGAAAAGTATTGGAATATTTGAACAATAGGTTACTTGGGAAAACATGCAATTGCTCAGCAAGTTAAATGTCACTGATTTTGGAATTTTTACTCCATTAAAGGCATGGTATAAATAAACTGTTGATATTATTTGTTCTAGTATAAATTCTTAAGCTTTGCATTATTTTTATCAAAAGCAATTTCATACTTGAAAAATAATTTGGTGTACTCCATGAAAGTAATGTTTATTTATTTCTGCTGTCATGAACAAAGGCAGTATGTTGCCTTGCTCTACATTTTCCCTTCATGCTAGGTTTTGAATTTATTTGACTTTTTTCTAAGTTCGTTGTCTACTGTGACAATGAAAAATGTTTGCCTGCATTGTAATTTTGCTTATTAATAAGAGTGTGGCACGTGGCCAAGTGGTTAAGGCGTTGGACTAGCAATCTGAAGGACGTGACTTCGAGCCTTAGTCGAGGCAGCGTATTGTGTCCTTGAGAAAGGCATTTAACCACACGTTGCTTCAGTCCACCCAACTGAAAATGGGTACTGGCAAAATGCTGGGGATTAACTTTGCAATAGACTGGCATCCTATCCAGGGGTGAGTCTCGTACTCTCAGTTGCTTCACGCCACGGAAACCAGCATAAGACCGGCCTGATGAGCCTATAAGGCTCGGGACAGACTTTAACTTTTATTAATAAGAGCATACTTTTAAAAAGGATGGGTCAAAAGCTAATAATTCTATTTTTTCCCAGATTTATTGAACATGGGGAATACAGAGGGAACTTGTATGGAACAAGCATTGATTCTGTTCGATCTGTGATGGCAAAGAATAAAGTGTGCTTGTTGGATGTACAATGTCCAGTAAGTAGGCATATTCCTTATAAAGCACAAGAGACTGATTTTGGATTTTCCATTTTTGCAAATCGATAAAGCTCTGGTATTTATATGGTAATTTGTTATTTTGTGCAGCATCAATTATTGGAATAAATATATTGATTTCCTCACTGCATTTTATTTGTTTTGTTCCAATTTTGGGCGGTATGTAATGGAGAACAAAAATAAATGAATTTCATTCCTATGGCTTCTTCACATTCAAGCCAAGTGGAAGGAGGACAGGATTTTCAGTTTAAAACCTTTTGTGTTTTGGTTTATTCTTGTCAAATATACAAAGACACAGTGAAAAGCATGTTTTGCATTCTGTTTATACAGATCAAATCATTTCACAGTGCATTGAGCTAGAATAAAGTAAAGCAGTAATAATGCAGAATAAGTGTAAATGCTATCAAAAGAATGCTGTGGATTGCAGTGCAGGTAAACGATAAAGTGAAAGATCATAATGAGGTAGATAGTGAGGCCTGGAGTCCATATTTTCATTCAGGATCTGATAAATGTGAAGTAGAAGCAGTCCTTATGCCTTGTTATACATGCTTTCAGGCTTTTGCATCTTCTGCCTGTTGGGAGAGGGGAGAAAAGCAAATGTCTGAGGTGGGTGGGGTCTTTGTTTATGCTGGCTGTTTTACTGAGGCAACACGGGGTCCATAGAGAGGAGGTTGGCTAATTCCTGTGATGTGCTGAGCCATTTCCACAGCTCTGTGAAGTTTCTTGCAATCACATTGAAAGCAGTTGTCTTACTAGGCTGTATGTTTTTCCATGTATTGAGTTAGTCTTTCAGATGTTTATTTGCAGTATTAACTACTTACATTCACAGAACTTTTTGGACAAAATTGTCTTTCAACTGTTTCCATTAAAGGACTACCCATCCTCATCCCACCTTCCTGCACAAAATCCATAGTCCTGCATGTCACAGCTCTTCCAGTACACATCCAAGTATTTCTTAAATGCAGGGTGCATAGTGAATAGTCCAAAAACAGGTCCCTTCATTTTCTCCTAGATCAGTTCTAACTCACATTACAGCCAAGATCTGGGAATGCTGCATGGAAGGTTATGAATGCGAATGACAGCTGCACAAATTCATAGGCCTTTAAGGCCAAGAGATGACTAACATAAATAAAACTGTGTATAACGAATAACATACAGTGATTGCTTCAGATGTTGAACGAAAGAGTTTAAAATGTGTTGATTCTAAGCATGTTAAAGATAATTTAGTTACAAAGTATATTTTTATAACTTTGTTTCTTAGTGAATGTTCTCCATACTATTCTTCAAAAAAAAAAGGTTAATTTTCTTACTACTTTGCAAAAACAAAATCCTTTAATTAGTTGTACGTTTCAATCCAGGTGAATTATCCAAACCACTGGAAACGACCAGGAAAATCTAACCATTAGGATACTATCTTAAACCACTTCCAAAGTTATTTTATTGACTCAAACTTGATTTGCTGGATTGAACCACACCCAGAATACTGGCTCTGTTGTCTAGCCAGTTTCTGTGTTTCTACCAATTACTTGGAGATGTGAAGGCCCTTCAAAGTATACATGATAAAAATAAAATGAAACTTTTAAACAGTTCACTATTCTTATGTCATTTCCAATGGTTTTTGAATTGCATTAATCACAGGTGAATCATTAATGCTTATTTTTGTTGGGATAATATTTGCAGTTATACTGTACCAGTAAAACTGCAGTGCACTATCACTCTAAGGCATAGTTTTTAATAGGTCTGGCAGAAGCATTCACATGCTGTTATATTGCCTGATTACTCAGGTTTATGCAAGATATTAGCCTTCAATTTTCACTAAGCTGGTTACCCCTCATGCAACCAAACCTACATTCAAATGGCATTGGTTTCTGGGTCCACAGTCCTCTTTGTGAGCTGTCTTGGAGTTAATCAGCAGAATTCTGCATGATGTAAACTTCGGCCTTGGAATTCCATGGCAGTTGGTTAGAATGATTGTTGGGCAGGACTTGTTTGTCATTCAGGGTTGGTCACTGGTGCCACAAGGCTGGTACAACTTCAGTTAACTCACACCTCTGGTGCTGCCTGCACTGAGTTTGCAATTCTCCCTGTGACTGTGTAGGCCTCTGCTAAGTACCCAATCACTTCCCACACTCCTGAATGGCAGGAGAATTGTGGGAAAGTGAAGCATGTGAGAGACCATATGTCACACACACAAAATGCTGGAGGAACTCAGCAGGCCAGGCGGCATCTAGGAAAAGAGTACAGTCGACATTTAGGGCCAGATCCCTTAAGCAGGACAAGAGAGAAAAGCTGAGGAGTAGATCACTGAGCAATCCCTGCAGAAAGTAGAAAGTGGAGGGAAAGATGTCCTCCTTTATTAAAGAAAGGGGCTTCTCTTCCTCCACCATCAACATTGCCCTCAACCGCATCGTTTCCATTTCATACACATCTGCTCTTACCCCATCCACCCACTACCCTACTAGGGTTAGGGTTCTTCTTGTCCTCACCTACCACCTCACCACCCTCTGCATCCAGCACATAATTCTCTGAAACGTCCGCCACATCCAACGGGATCCCACCACAAGCACATCCCCCACAACTTCCTGCTTTCCACAGGGATCACTCCTTACGTGACTCCCTTGTCCATTCATCCCTCCCCACTGATCTCTCTCCTGGCACTTATCCAGAGGAACAAGTGCCCCTACACCACCTCCCTCACTACCATTTAGGGCCCTAAACAGTCCTTCCAGGTGAGGCGACTTTTCTCCTGTGAGCCTGTTGAGATCAGATACTGTGTTTGGTGCTTCCGGTGTGGCCTCCTGTATATCAGTGAGACCCAACGTGGATTGGGAGACTGCTTTACCGAGCACCTATGCTCTGTCCACCAGAACAAGCAGGATCTCCCAGTGGCCGCCCATTTTAACTTCACTTCCCATTCCCATTCCGATATGCCCATCCGTGGCCTCCTCCACTGTCATGATAAGGCTACATTTAGGTTGGAGGAACAAACCCTGTATTCCGTTTGAGTAGCCTCCAACCTGATGGCATGAACATTGATTTCTTAAAGTTCTGCTAATGTCCCCCTCTTCACCATTTCCCATCCCCTTTTCCTCTTTCACCTTACCTCTTTGCCCACCCATCGCCGCCCTCTGGTGCTCCTCCCCTTTTTCTTTCTTCCATGGCCTTCTGTCTCTCTCACTAATCAACCTCACAGCTCTTTTCTTCATTCTTATCTCTCCAAGTTTCACCTATCACCTGGTGTTTCACTCCCCCCGCCCCACCTTTTAAATCTATTCCTCAGCTTTTTTTCTCCAGTCCTGCTGAAGAGTTTCGGTCCAAAACGTCAACGGTACTCTTTTCCTAGATGCTAGCTGGGCTGCTAAGTTCCTCCAGCACTTTAGTGTGTTGCTCGGATTTCCAGCATCTGCAGAGTTTTGCTTGTTTGTGACATGTTACTGGAGCAGAATTAGACAATTTGACTGACCAGATCTCCTCTGACAGATAAGCAGCACAATGTGTGGCAATGGACTGATAGCCAATGGACTTTGAGAGCCAGTAGTTATAACTGTTTGTCATCTATTCTGGCTCTGGGTCAATAGCTTCCTCTTCTTCCTATGAAAAAATGAGTTATGAAAATGCCATAAATAAATTCAAGGTAAATTGATTTGTACTTGCCCATTTCCCTTGTATCCTTTCTTCTCCATCTGAATAGTGCAGGAAAGCTTGCACATTTCCTAGTGTAAGTTCTAGCACATCAATGGAAATAATGCATACATCAATGAACTCCATGAGGAGACCACTCTAGAGCACAATCGAGAAACTGCCAGTGATCGGCTGTGCAATGTACAGATCCCAAACTACAATGCAGCTATGAATGCTGGTTCTTCTGCCAGTGTTTCCACAAGTAGATTTTAGCAGAAATGACACCTAGCCTGGCTGGAGCAAGTTCAAACTAATTTGGGTGAAGTTTCCTGACTTCACTCCTTGCAAAAAATGTTATCCCCACATGTTTAGTTATTATAATAAGGGCAAGAAGAAATCTGGATTTTAAGTTCCTGAATTGTAAAATCTAAATGTGGAAAATATTAAGAGTATGAAATTAGATTAATACTTTCAGAGCACAGACACTCTATGTCTTCACTGGATTCCTTACTAATGCAGAGGAATAATAGTATAGGTGCAGGAATTAAACAGATTAGACCCATATATTACTTGCCATGCTTGTTCTTTATATCTGTTTTGACTGTCACAGCTTAGTGGGTGGTAAAGAACCAGTACTGTTGAAAATGTCCCAAGTTCTCCAAACAGTGTTTTGGACATTTGTTTTTACATACAATCCAGGGATTACATCACATTAGAGATTTATTAGAAATGTTCAGAACTGACTTCTTAATGGCCACATTAATGCTGTGCTGGTCTTAAGTAATTTGGCTTATCAAGTTTTGTAGAACTTTATTTTGAACACAAAAGTATATGAGATTAATCAACAAGAGCTTGAATGTGTCCAGATGATTCTGCATCGTCTGTGTGCGATCCAGGTAGCATCCTGTATTTGATAAATTGTGATTGCCTCTGGAAAGTTTACATTGGAACATATCCAGGTCAATGTAATATTGCACACAACTCACTTTTGTGCTCTACATAAAGTCTGCTTGGTTAATTTGGTTTGTTCTACACTCTAGAGTATTTCACTTGCTGGATATGAACTGTGATGGGTGAAAAACAAGTTTTTAGCCACCTTATTTTCTTCATCATTAACAACAAAATATAAATATTCTAAGACAACTGTTAACTAAACTAATTAAGTGAGCAAGCTTACCAATTTCATTTAAAACATACTGTTCCTATATCCTGGGTCTGGGTTCTCACTATCTCATTTTGTCCTGATGTGATTTGATAGCACCTACAAAGTGAGCATGATCACTGAGCATATACCAAAGTTTGCAAATAGTGGATAAGCTAATCAATTCATTGTAATATTACTCACTGAAAAAAGTTCCTAGAAACTGGTAATTCCTCATTAGGTTCCTGAAACAATCAATTCTCTACTAAAGTGTAAGATGGGGCACTTTGGATTTCTTACTTCATCTGACCCTTGGTGTAGAAGTTAAGTACAGAAGGTTCTCTACCCATGTTTCTCAAAATTCTGCATCATTTGAGTGGTTCACTCACATCAGAGTGAAAACTGCTTTGGAAAGCTGTAAAATCTGCCGACATCTCCCATTTGGCAAAACACAGGCGTCACTGTCAAGTATAGGCTTGTGACTTCAAGCTTTGGCATGAATAATAGTGGAAACTTTCAGAGTATCATAGCATAAAAACAGTGGAGTTTTGTAGTCTCAATAAATTAATGTAATGGAAATAACGGATCTGATCAAATATCTGAACCTAATCCTAATTCTTCAAAGCGTGAGGATAAAAGACGATTGTTGGAGATTTTTCTTCCCTCATTTCCAATCTATAACTCAATTGAACAAATACTTACTCTAATCTCCAACACATTGCACCAACTACAGCAGTAAATGCCTTCGTCTGAAAAGGGGAAGGAATGTGCAAGATAGAAGCACCATTACGCATCATCTGGCAGCTGCTCAGATCTGGAATATTGTTTTGACTGAGCAGGTTGACCAGATAAGCATTACCATTGTCACAGCCTCAGCCAGATGTGTCCCAGGCCTGCCTTCTGGAATGTTGCTTAGCCGCTCGAAGAGGAAGTTGATAAATTTATGTGCGAAGTCTGACACTGTATTCTTTCCTTGATGCCAGATGTTTTTAGTATGAATTAGGGCATGCCTCCAAAGTGTGAGAGACAGTTACTTCACAAAAAAAGTTCTGAGTGCTGTTTGACAGCTGTTCAGCCCTTGACAACTTGGGAGTAATTTCCATGAACAGTACTTAACCTGGGGAGACTCTGACACATTATTATTATAAGTCAGTATCTGCTTCCTAGAATATAGATTCCCTAAATGTTCATCTGTGATAGCAGCTACCTGCACAGCAACCCCCTGGTGTATACTGTCCACTACAACACAAACTTTTTAAATAAATAATGGTTCAGGATGAAATTTTTGACAACGCATGGACAAGGGAACCAAATAGGTGGTGGAATGGGGAGGCTGCATTGGGAAAGGATTACTATTGCCATGAAATGACCATGATTGCTGCCAGATAATTGTAACGGTCAAATGGGCTCACAGATATCCTACAGCAAAGGGAAATTCCCACTCTTACCTCTTCAGGTTTCAATAATATGTATTGTAGTTGACTCTAAAAATGCTCACAGACCCATCATCATCTTAGGGAAATGAATTTCATATGATAAATGAAGCTTTGCCAATATCACAAACGTTATCACAGCAACTACATAAAATGTGTCTGAAAGCACTGTGATTTTTCATAAACCAGTGTGACAAGACCAAGTCGTCCGAGTTGTAAAATGTATTTATTGCTTGCATATTTGAGGTAAATTTAACTTTTCAATATGCTTTTGCAACCAGATATGCTGAGAAGTAAAATGTTACACTACTTAAATGTTTCAGACAATAAAACATCTGAGGACATTGGAATTTAAACCATATGTGATATTCATCAAGCCACCATCACTTGAACGCCTCAGAGAAACCAGGAAGAATGCGAAAATAATTTCAAGCAAAGATGACAAAGGCCCTGCCAAACCATTCACAGTATGTTTTGAAGTTTCTACATCCACTGAAATCTTTATAATCAAAGCTGATTCAGATGAATAAGTTTTTGGTTGTGTTTATATGGGTAAATACAGGTTAACTTGACATCTCTCCACATTTGTCAACAGTGAGCCTGCAGTTGTCTTAGCTGATCCAGAGTAGATGTGTGGATCTCCCATTAAATTATCCTTAAGTAAATCTACTCTCAGTGTTTAACACTACATCAATGAAATATTTTCGGCTTTCAATGTTGTCTTTATGATGTGTGCAGTTGGATTAGTGACCAGTTTCATGTCTGTACGGACAGCTCCCGTTAGACTCCTTAACTGCAAAGAGACGTCTGCTGAGTTGTATTAGGACATAATTTCCAGAAGTAAATGTGTACCTTCTACTGACTCGTGTATCAGTTTTCCAATGCTTCAGGGTATCTTGGACAATAGAAGAAAGTGAAATTCTCACAGAACATAAAACTACTTAAAACAAATGTGGGGGTAGCAATCTGACTTGTTTTAATTCACCAGGGCAACAGATGTAGGGCCAAAGGATCCTTGAAAATAAAGATAAATTCACAACACATGATATTTAATGTACACACAATCTGGCATGTTTGTGGGGGGGGGGGAGGGAGAGATTCATTCAAGTTGCAAATTAGGGCATGCATATCTCCACAAATTGATCACTGCTTTGTTGTTTGCCTCAGACTAGCACATAATCTCCCCCTGTCAATGAAAATCAAAAACTGTAGATGCTGGAAATCTGAAATAAAAACAGAAAGTGCTGGAAAAGAAACAGGCCAAGTAGCATCTGTGGAAAGAGAAACAGCTAACATTTATAGATTCCTTCAGCAGAATTTTCTGGGACTTGAAATAAATATATTGTAACATTTAAATGTGTAACCTTAAAGAAATGAGAAACCATGGATTGGGTCACCATTCTGTTACTTCAATGTACCAGACCATCCTTGAACCTTGTGTAGAACCCCAGTGAGACTGCATCTGGAATAGTACAGTGGACAAGTCTGGTTTCCTTAACAAAAACAAAAAATATAAGCAAGTCAGGTTGCATCTGGTTTTCTAACCTAAGGGAGGATATATCTGTGATAAAAGGACGGCAATAAAGAGTCACCAAACTGATTCCTGAAGTCAGAGGATTGTCTTATAAAGAAAGATTAAACTGACAGGCCTTTACTCCTCGAATTTAAAAGAATGAGGGACTCCATCATTCAAACGTTGATAGTTCTTACCAATCTTAATGGAGTAGATACGGAGTTGCTGTTTTTCCTGGCTGGGGTATTTGTCTATTTACACTCAGTGGCTACTTTGTTAGGTTATGCCTGTACCTAATGAAGTGGCCATAGCGCACAAATTCATGGTCATCTACTGCTGTAACGCATTCAGTTCAAGATTTGACATGCTTTGCATTCAGAGATGTTCTTCTGCACACTGTTGTAAAAGATAGTTATTTGAGTTGCTTTCAGTTTAAACCAGTCTGACCATTCTCCTCTGACCTCTGTCACTAACCTGGTGCTTTCTTCCACAGAACTGCTGCTTACTGGATTATACCTTTCTCTGTAAATTCTGTAGGCTGTAGTGTGTGAAAATCCCAGAACATCAGCAGCTTGAGATACTAAAACCATCCATCTGGTTTAGTGCTCAAAGTCACTGAGATCACATTTCTTCCCCATTCTGATGTTTGTTCTGAACAACAACTGAACCTCTTGACCACGTCTGCATGCTTTTATGCATTGAGTTGCTGTCATGTGATTGGCTGATGATTTTCATTAACAAGCAGATGTAGAAGTGTACTGAATAAAGTCACCACTTTAAATAAAGTACAGCCTTTGGTGAGAAAGCTGGGCAGCTGTACAGTACAACAAGCTAAAGATTAGTAATGGTATCAGTGAAGTGGTGAAATGTGGGAGAAAAAGGATATCAGGTGTCCTAGACAGCTGCTGTATGTTTTCATTCAATGGCGAGGTCAGTCTGTGGTGGACTGGGCTACATCCACCGCTTGATGTAGTCGTCTCTGTTCCTGGGCATTGATACTTGTGTACCAATTGAGACCTGCTTGCGCCTGAATTGGAGGAGGAGTGCCGGTGTCCTTGCAGTGAGTTTTGCTAGGGCTGCTGAACAAGGTTTAAAGTGATGAACCAAGGAGCTGCGACTAAACTGACAGCACTGCCGTGAAAGAGGCTGAATCATATAGAAAATAGAACAGGCAAGTTCAGTGTGAAATGTTGGCAGCAACAGGAAGGAAAATGGGGGTGGACCAGAAGACTTAACTGCACCTACACCAAGAAATAGATGAGCTGAGAACCAAATTATAAGATTATCCAGTCACCGAAGCATGACAGAGAGGGATCCTTAAGGAGTGGGTGGCATCTGTTGTTCAGAGAGAGGTTTATGACAGTACTCAAGGAAAATATCCTAGAAGGATCATGCAAAGAGGCTATATGGATGGAATTTAGGAATAAGGCTGGGAAGGTCACTTAGGTGGGGTTATTCTCTAGGTCTCCCAATTGTAAACAGGGATTTAAAGAACATATGTAGTAGGAAGGTCATAGCAGAGTATAAAAACAATAGGGTTGTAATAATGGGAGCTTTTAACTTTCTAAGTATTGATGGGGAAACCCCTGAGTTCAAGTGGCTTGGACAGAAAGGAATTCGTAAATCGTATTTGAGTGAGTTTTCTGAAACAGCAGATAGCAGGTCCAACCCAGGGAGAGGGGTGTACCTGATCTTAGCTCAGAGGACAAGAGCAGGGAAGTGATTGAAGTATCTGTGGAGAAAACCTTTGGGAACAGTGACCATAATTCGTTAAGTTGCAAGATGATCATGGACAATGATAATATTGGTCCTGGAGTTAGGAAAGCAGATTTCAGTAGTATAAGACAGGATCAAGGAGAGGTAGAATGGGAGCAGCTGATCGAAAGAAAACAATATTTGACAAGTGAGAGGTGTTTTAATACCAAGCTAGTCAGATTTCAGAGTGAGCATGTTCCTGTAAGACTAAGAGGCAAAGGTGGTAAGTTCAGGGAACCCTGGTTAACAACAGATAATGAAGATTTAATCAGGGAAAAGAAGGAACAAGTTGAAAAAAGAACATTGTTATCAAATGAATCTCTTGAGGTTTATAGGGGGTAAAGGTGAAAACAAATCAAAAACAGCACTGCTCTCTTCTCGCTGCTACCATTGGGCAGGAGGTACAGGAGCCTGGGTCCCACACTGCAATATTCAGGAATAGTTATGATCCTTTCAGGATCCTGAACCAGTGTGGACAACTTCACTCACCTCAATGCTGAACTGACTCTACAACTCAATATTATTTATTTCCTTTTTCCTATTGTATGCATAGTTTGTTTTCTTTTGCATTTTGGTTGTTTCTCAGTCTTTGTTAATTTATAGTTTTCATTAATTCTTTTGTATTTATTTTTCTGTAACTGCCTGCAAGAAAATAAATCTCAAGGTTTCATCTCAAATATTATGGTGGCATATATGTACTAAATAAATTTACTTCGAGCTTTGAAATTACAAAGGAAAACAGTGTCATGAAATGACCTAGGCAAGTAAAATTGGGGAGAATCCTAAAACTTCATTTCAGTACATTAGAAGCAAAAGGGTAGCTAAGTAAGGAATCGGTCCCTCCGGAGATGAAGGGCAATCTCTGTGTGGCGCCAGCGGATATGAGTGATCTCCAAAATGAATACTTCTCATTGGTATTCACCAGGGCGAAAGACATGAGGCTGGAGAGTTAAAGAGAGCTATGCTGGTGCATGTCTGTCTTGGGAAGGAGGAGTGCTAGACATACTGGAGCACATCTTCAGGGCTGAATAGGATCTATTCTTGATGCTAAGGGAAGCATGGGAGGAGATATTGTAATTATTAAGGAAAGCAGAGCCATGATCTTAAAGAATGGTGGAACTAACAAAGACTGCTAATCCTATTATGTACTGTATGTTCTTACTGTATGGCTCAGACCTCACTTTGTCTCCATTGTATGTGAGCAAATGAACTTACTTTGTGCATCCAAGCAGTTCCCATTGACCTGGAAGCCTTACCAGTATGGCTGTTTTGTGGTGAAGAAGACTGCAAAAGTCTAGTGGAGCTTGAGCTGTGTATACAGTGGGCTTATCCTCAGAAGTTTTCTGATTGATTTTTTTTTCTCTCTATTACCTGTTCATGTGCCTTTCCACACTAGAACATAGAACAGTATAGCTAGAAACAGGCCCTTTGGCCCACAGTGTCTGTGTCATGTTAGGTCTGAGACCACCTGTTGAAAGAGAACCAGACCTAACGATTCTTAGGGATAAGATCTACTTGCATTTGGCGAAGCATAGAATTATCGGGGATTGTTAATGTGGCTTGGTGTGCGGGAGGTAATGTCTTACAAACTTGTTTGGGTTTTCTTGAGATGACAATTGGATTGCTGGTCATAGGGCAGTGGATGTTGATACATGGACTTTAATAATGCTTTTGACAAGGTCCCTCCAGAAGATAAAGATGCTTGATTCTTACTTCACGTCACATGCCGGTGATAATAAACCTGATTCTGATTCCGGAATCCATTGAACTTGGTAGATTGGATTCAAAATTGTCTTGGCCATAGAAGACAGAAGGTAGTGATGGAGGGATGTTGTTCTGTCTGAAGGTCTGTGATAAGTGATGTTCTGCAAGGAACAGTACTGGGACCTCTGTTGTTCATAATATAGATAATAATTTCATAAAAAAGCAGGTGGTCTGTGATTGCTAAGTTTATGAACAACACGAATAATGATAGAGTTGTGGACAGTGAGGAAAATTGTCAAAGGATTCAGCGGATAATAGATCAGTTCGAAATGCAGGTTAAAAAATGGCAGATGTGGTTTACGCTAAACAATTGTAAAGTGTCAAATTAAGGGGAAAGTTTTGAGTAAGTGTCAGGACCATGAGGAGCATTGGTGTACAGAAAGACCTTGGGTTGCAAGTCCCCAGCTCCTTGAAAGTAGCAACACAAGTAGATAGGCTTAGAATAAGGTTTAGGCTTCTGCCTTCATTAGTTGCGATGTGAGAAGGTTAAAAAAGGTCAGGAAGTCGTGTTACAGCTGTATAAAACTTTGCTTTGACCACACTTCAAATATTGTGTACATTCCTGGTTATAACATTACAGGAAAGGTGTGGAGGTGCAGAAGATGCTCGTCAGGATGAGAGCTATAAGCAGTTGGAGTGCTCTGCCTGGAGTGTCACAGGCTGAGGGGGTGACCTAATCAAAGTATATAAAATTATGAGAGGCAGAGGCAGCGTAGATATCCAGAGTTTTTTTTTTCCGGGATGGAAATGTTTAAAACTGGAGGCCATAAATTTAAGGTGTGAGGGGAGTAGCAAGTTTTTTTTTACACAGAGAGTGGCAGGAGACTGGAACTCACTGCAAGGGGAGACAGTGGAAACAGGTACAATGGCAATATGAAAGAGGCATACAGCTGTGAAGGGAACTGAGGGATGAGGGCACCTGCAGGCAGAGGTGCATTTTAAATTCCATCATGGTCAGAATACCTTGTGGGATAAAGGACCTGTTCCTTTTTTCTAGTGTTCTATGTTTCAGATCAAAATGCTTTCATTTTCAACCTGAAATGTTAAATCTGTTTTCAGTTTTCCAGAGATTAATTATGAACTACATTCATGTAGAAATGAATTGAAAACAATATGAATGAAATTAAATCTTAAAAATACCAATCTTCACCTCAAAATGAGTTTGGCAAGCCCATTCAAATGATTGAGGCCACTTTAGTTATGGCCGCCATTGCTTTTATAAAGGTGAAAAGACCTGTTGCAAAGGTGGAAGTCGCCCCTAGGTCAGTGGAGTGTTCAGTCATGGAGAGGGACGGAGATCTGCTGGATTCTGACTCCAGCACATTTTGTACTCAAGCATAGAGCAGAGGTTTGGACAGTGCAGGACATAACCTCCTGCCAGCAGGGTTTCCCTAGAACCACCAGGCAGACAAAAACACAATTCATCCCTTTATATTTTCACAGTAAATGATACGTATACCATATTTTTTTATTTGTGCTGAACATTCTTCATGTAATCTTTCTTTGTGAAAGCCAGTTTTAGTTTGCAATGTAAAATACTGTTTGAAAGTCTCTGTTAGCTCCTTTTAACTGTCCAGCAAATAAAATAGATGAAAAGTTAATATCTGGCTGTTAGATTCCTACCGCTTCGATGCAGTCAATCCATGGCAGGTTTCTTACAGTTTTTCTCACTGAAAATCAGACCATATACTGTATGTGTTTTTTTTTATAATTGGGGGAAATTACGCTGCTTTAATTGAATAAACCCAGTTATGATGATGTTGTAGGATTTTTTTTTCAAGTGTTTTGGAACTGAACAGTCTGTTCTTTATTCAGAGAAACTGTAAATTAATCATCAACTCCCCAGCATGTCTTTCCGTGTATGCGTCAGCACTATCTCATGTTTACTGCATTTCCTGACTTAATATAATGCTCCCTACTGAAAATTATATCTATCTGGACATCAAATGAAAATGGAATGTGTTGAGCAATAGTCACTTAATCTACAATCCCTTCAGCTTTCAAACCATATTACTTTAATAGCTGAGCTCTGTGAAAAATGCCACCTTTGATGCAGGTACCCATAGCACTGCAGCCTAGCATTTGGACTTGGGTCGAGGTGTGCTGCTTTGGAAGTCGATCCACACGTTTTGCCTCACTGGCACGAATTGCTTCATATATTAGCTAAAAATTATTGCAGATGAAAGATTTTATAGTTTATATTTATAGGCTTACTTAGCTTTTAAGGTAAAGCCTTATAAATCAAGATTTCATGTTCTGAAATCTTGTCCTTCAATATTTAGTGTCTTTGGCAAAATGGAATTTGTGTGGGATTTGAATTAATAATACTGCTACTCTGCTAAGGGAAATAGACCCAGTGATTTCCAATTGTACATAACTTACCAGAAGTAGAACCTCTAAAATATCATCATGTGGTATCTCTTTGCATATGTGTTGCTCCATTAATTTGTTCCTTTATTTTTTAAAAATGCTGACTGCTTAAAGAAATAAGGTATTAGAAACCGATGTTTAAATTAGATCTACAAACATGTAGAAAACCCACACACAGACAAAGTTTATAGCAGCCGTTTTCTAGAGACACAGGAAATCAGTAGAAATATTCTTTCTAGAACACTTGGATACGATCCATTTTGTACAAACCTTTCAGTGTTGTAACACATTTCTGACTTCCAAAAGCCCTGACCAGTTATGCAAACAGTAAGGAAAATATGTTCTTAATATTAACACCTGGAGGTGTGGGCAATGATGATGTAAAGCTTCCCAGAGGGACTTGGGAACCCAGGATAATAAGCAGAAGATTTTATTGACTCTGTTAAAACAAACACTTGAATCAGTGCCATGGACCTTGCTTTGAATTCAGCTTGCAGCATGCACTTTTAATTAGTAATATATTTGCGTTGTTTAGCATGTAACAAGAAAAGTTGATACTTGTACCATTACAATATAATTTTATGGAAGTTGTGCATGCTTTGTTTACCTATCAATCCACTCTGTTTTGCCACTAGGAAACAGTGAAAGAAGGGTGTCTTTTTTGTTGTTAATTAATTGACTGTGGATTTGTAGATAAGGAATTGAGAACCAGAATAGACTGCAGGTGAATTGTGATATGTTGACTAGTTTCAATCAACTTTTGAAAAATCATCAAGATTTTGAATTTGATTATTTCAGAGATCTATAAAAAGGATGTAAATTTTCATTCCCAAGCTTAGTGTTCTTAATTCAAGAAGTATTTTTACATAATTTATCTTATTATTTATAATTAGCAGCAAAGGTGTTGAGTTCCTGAGCATTGGGTTCTCTGAAATACAAGCTGGGGAGCAAGGGGTACAAAATGAAAGAACAATGAATGTTTACCATTTGAAACCCGACTGGATAACATAATGCAATAATGTCCTTCAGACCCCATTATTATTGTAATTTGTTGCACCAATTTTTTTATACTTTGATATTTAGCTATTAGTTCTATAAAACAAAGCCAAAGTAAATTTATTATCAAAGTACATATATATCACCCAGTGCTACCGTGAGATTAATTTTCTTGCAGACATTCATGGTAAATACAAAGAAATGCAATAGAATCGATGAAGAACTACATATAAAGACGAACAAACAACCAATGTGCAAAAGACAACAAATCGTGTAACTGCAAAAGAAAAATGAAATAAATAATATTGAGAGCATGAATTATAGAATCAGTTCAGTGTTGGGGAAAGTGAAGCAATCCTCTTTGGTTCAGGAGCCTGATAGCTGAGGGATAATCACTATTCCTGAACCTGGTGGTGTGGGGCATAAGACTCTTGCACCTCCTTCCTGATGGAAGCAAATAAAGGAGAACATGGCCTGTTTAGTGGGTGGGAGGGTGCTTGTTGAAGGATGCAGCTTTCCTGCAGCAGCACTCCTTATAGATCTGCTCAATGATAGGGAGGGCTTCACCTGTGATGGACTAGGCTATATCCACTACTTATAGGTATTTCCATTCTAGGGCATTGCTGTTTCCATACCAGGTCAAGATGCAACCAGTCAGTGTAATCTCCAGGAGAAATATAGCAACTTGAGTACCAATCTGTTAGAATTGAACATAGAACATAGAAAACCTACAGCACAATGCTGTACTTACAACATGTACTTACTTACTTCAGAAATTTCCTAGGGTTACCCATAGCCCTCTATTTTTCTAAGCATGTACCTATCCAGGAGTCTCTTAAAAGGCCCTATCACATCTGCCTCCACCACCGTTGCCAGGTACCACACACCGTTCCATGCACTCAACAGTCCCTGCGTTTTTAAATAAATAATTCAATAAATAGATTGTCCCTGACATCTCCTCTGTACCTGATTCCGAGCCCCTTAAAAATGTGCCCTTTCCTGTTAGCCATTTCAGCTCTGGGAAAAAGCCTCTGGCAATCCACATGATCAATGCCTCTCATCATCTTGTACACTTCTATCAGGTCACCTCTCATCCTTCGCCACTCCAAGAAGAAAAGGCTGAGTTCACTCAACCTATTCTCATAAGGCATGCTCCCCAAGCCAGGCAACATCCTTGTAAATCTCTTTTGCATCCTTCCTATAGTTTCCACATCCTTCCTGTAGTGAGGTGACCAGAACTGAGCACAGTACTCCAAGTGGGGTCTGACCATGGTCCTATATAGCTGTAACAGTACCTCTTGGCTCTTGAATTCAATCCCATGTTTGATGAAGGCCAATGCACCTTATGTCTTCTTAACCACAGAGTCAACCTGCGCAACAGCTTTGAGTGTCCTATGAACTCGGACCCCAAGATCCCTCTGATCCTCCACACTGCCAAGAGTCTTACCCTTAATACTATGTTCTGTCATCATATCTGACCTACCAAAATGAACCACCTCACACCCATCTGGGTTGAACTCCATCTGCCACTTCTCAGCCCAGTTTTGCATCCTATCAATGTCCTGCTGTAACCTCTGACAGCCCTCCACACTATCCACAACACCTCCAACCTTTGTGTCAGCAGCAAATTTACTAACCCATCCCCCTGCTTCCTCATCCAGGTCACTTATAAAAATCACGAAGAGAAGGGGTCCCAGAACAGATCCCTGAGGTCACTGACCTCCATGCAGAATATGTCCAATCTGCAACCAGTCTTTGCCTTCTGTGAGCAAGCCAATTCTGGATTCACAAAACAAGATACCCTTGGATCCCATGCCTCCTTACTTCCTCAATAAACCTTGTATGGGGTACCTTGACAAATGCCTTGCTGAGATCCATATACACTACATCTACTGCTCTACCTTCATCAATATGTTTAGCCACATCCTCAAAAAAAATTCAATCAGCCATGCTGACTATTCCTAATCATATTATGCCTCTCCAAATGTTCATTAATCCTGCCTCTCAGGATCTTTTCCATCAACTTACCATCCACTGAAGTAAGACCCACTGGTCTGTAATTTCCTGGGCTATCTCTACTCCCTTTCTTGAATAAGGAAACAACATCCTCAATCCTCAATTCTTCCGGAACCTTTCCCATCCTCATTGATGATACAAAGATCATTGCCAGAGGTTCAGCAATCTCCTTCCTTGCTTCCCACAGTAGCCTGAGGTACATTCCATCCAGTCCTGGTGACTTGTCCAACTGGATGCCTTCCAAAAGCTCCAGCACATCCTCTTTCTTAATGTCTATATGCTCAAGCTTTTCAGTTTGCCGTAAGTCATCCCTGCAAATGCCAAGATCATCTTCCATAGTGGATACTGGAGCCAGCGAGCACTGTGAGGGTCATGTTTTTTGACTTCTCCAGTGCATTCAACACCATCTGCCCTGTTCTGCTGGGTGAGAAGTTGACAGTGATGCAGGTGGATGCTTCCCTGGTGTCATGGATTATTGTTTACCTGACTGGCAGACCACAGTACATGCGCTTTCAACATTGTATGTCAGACAGAGTGGTCAGCAGCACTAGGGCTCCAAAGGTCTCCCTTTCTCTTCACCATCTACACCTCGGACTTCAACTACTGCACAGAGTCTTGCCATCTTCAGAAGTTTTCTGATGACTCTGCCGTAGTTGACCACTCTGTCTGATGACTTACGGCAAACTGTCTGAATCATCTGCAGCTTAATGTGAAAAAGACTAAGGAGCTGGTGGTGGACCTGAGGAGGGCTAAGGCATCGGTAACCCCTGATTCCATCCAAGGGGTCAGTGTGGACATGGTGGAGGATTACAAATACCTGGAGATATGAATTGACAATAAACTGGACTGGTCAAAGAAAACTGAGGCTGTCTACAAGAAGGGTCAGAGCCATCTCTATTTCCTGAGGAGACTGAGGTCCTTTAACATCTGCCGGATGAGGATGTTCTATGAGGCCACGTTTGCTGTTGTGCACTGAGGCAGTATGCTGAGGGTAGCAGACACCAACAGAATCAAGGCCAGTGATGTTGTGGGGGTGGAACTGGACTCTCTGACAGTGGTGTCTGAAAAGACAATGCTGTCCAAGTTGCATGCCATCTTGGACAATGTCTCCCATCCACTCCATAATGTACTGGTTAGGCACAGGAGTACATTCAGCCAGAGACTCATTCCACCGAGATGCAACACTGAGCATCATAGGAAGACATTCCTATCTGTGGCCATCAAACTTTACAACTCCTCCCTGGGAGTGTCAGACACCCTGAGCCAATAGGCTGATCCTGGACAAACCTAAATCGTGATTGTCTATAAATTGGGACTTGCGTACTTAATGGAAAAAGCACACTCTTATTAAGATTCAATTTAATTATTTATTTGGGTGTTAAAAGTACCAAGAAACATAAGGATCTATTTAAATTTTTTTTTTACCCATAATTGATCATGTTAAACAACTGTTTACTAAATGGTCCCCATTGTCTTTGATTGGTCAAATTAATGCTATTAAGATGATTATTTTACCTAAATTTCTGTATCTATTTCAGGTGGTATCAATTTTCATCCCTAAATATTTTTTTGATATTATTAATTCTAAAATTTCTTAATATATATGGCAGAATAGAAATCCCAGGTTAAGTAAGAAATATTTACAGAAATCATGGGCCCTTCTGGCTCTCCTAATTTCATTCTTAAGCTCCTTCCTGGTAGCCTTATAATCTTTTAGGTCTCTAACATTACCTAGTATTTTGAATTAGAAGGAAAAATGCAGTTTTTCTGTAGAGATAAATTATTAGAAAGCATTTAAAGAACAGATAATGGGAAGTTTTGTTCAAACAATTCCCCAAGAAAAGTGTGAGACCTAAATCTTGGGGCCCTTAAGGTCAAAGGCATGCAGATTAGAATAATTCAACGAATGCAACATTGCTAGATAGTGAATGTTTAATACATCCATAGGCATTGTAGATACTAAAAAATGTGGGGTCAAGTTAAAAGGAAACTGGGAAGAAAAGAGAGGGGCAAGAATATTGATTTATTAAAATCATAGAAAACCAACAGTAGAGATGTTGAGTAAATACATCAAGGTAAAGATAGTGCTTAGAAAAAAAGCAAGACCTATTCAAGACCAAATCAGTAAGTATGCACAGAGGCAGATGACATTTGTATGGATATTTTATGGATAATTAACATTTTATTCTTCACCAAAGAAGGGATGATACAGACATTGTAGTTTAGAGTTGGAGTTAGAAAGTAAAATGTTGGACAAGGTGAACATTGAAACAAGAATTATTCAGGTGTTTACCATCTTGAAAAGTAGACAAGTCACCCATTCCAAAAGAAATATATTCAAGGGTGTTGAAAGAAGGGGGAGAAGTATATATTAGAGGAGCTGGAAGCAACACACACAAAATGCTGGAGGAACTCAGCAGGTCAGGCAGCATCTATGGAAAAGAGTACAGTTGACATTTTGGGCCGAGACCCTTCTGCTGGGCTGGAGGGAAAAGATGAGTAGATGTAAAAGGTGGGGGTAGGAAAGAGAGAAACACAAGGTGATAATGAAACCTGAAGGGGGAGGGATGGGAAGTCCCTCCGACTATTAGAGGAGCTGACCATGCTGCAGTACTGAGGGACTGAACGGCAGATTAATTATAGGATTGGAATTTCCAGTCCCAGTTACATCTGACAGAGTTTTGAAAAAATTAGCACTCAATTCCTTTTTGCATTTTGATGAGCATCAATGATTTAATTGTGAATGCAAGAACTATGTTAAAATGCTTGCAGATAAAGAGACTGTGCAGCTACAGGTGAAAAATGGAATGGTTAAGTTGTTGGAAAGGTGGGAACTGGTATTAATTTTAAATATGTGAGGTGATATCTTGTTTCCTATTCCTAAATTTAAGGAAAATCAATAATAGGGAAGGAGAAGGAAATTGAGAGACCTTGGAGATGATGACTGCAGATCCCTGAAGGTCACAAAACATGCAGAGGCAGAAAGAAGAATAGATGTTATTTTTTATTAGCCAAGACATGGAATATATGACCTTGGAGGCTTGGTTCAAACTATGTAATGCACTAACTAGGCTGCAGCTAGAGTACTGCATTAATTCTGATTGTTACATTTCAGAAGAGAGTACAGAGGAGATTTAAGAGGATGGTGCCAGGATTGGAAATTTTTAAGTAAGAGGAAAGTTTGAATTGGCTAGCATTATTTGCTTAGAAAGAGGAATCTAAAGAGGGATTTAATTGAAATGTGTTATATTGGATGGCACATATTGGAAAGACCCATTTCTGTTAGCATAGGGGTCAATGAATTTAAGGTAATTGTTTAAAAGGTTAGAGGAACATTGAGAAGTTTTATTTCACCAGATGTATGATGGATCAGGAACTTGCTGCTTCAAAGATTAGTACAAAGAGAAATTCTTAATATATTCAAACTTTTTAGATATACATTTTATTTCCCTAACTTATATTTCTACATGCTGAGAATTGGGGTACATATCCCTCTATTCCTTGCCTGATCATATGCCTGTCTAAATGCCTTTTGAACTTTGCTAGCATATCTGCTCTGCTCCTTACTTCCTATACACTCACAACTTTGTTGACCAGATTCTGTTCCAGATCCATCTACAAGTTTGCAGATAACACCAGCGTAGTGGGCCAAATCTCAAATAACAATGGCTTTGAGTACTGGAAGGAGATAGAAAGCCTATTGGCATCGCGTCGTGACAGCAACCTCAGTAGCAGCAAAGGAAAAGTGCTGCTTATTCACTTCAGAAAGGGAGTGGTACACTTGCCTCTGCTTACTGAGGTCAAGGGGGTTGAGATCCTCAAGTTCCAAGGAGAGCACATCGCCAGTGGCACAAACTGGTCCAGTTGCATAGACATCACAACCAAGAAACCATGCCAGTTCCTCTTTCTCCTCAGGAGGCTGAAGAAATTTGGCATGTCCACTTTGACCCTCTTTTATTTTCATAATGCACTGTAGAAAGCATCTTGTCCAGATGCATCACAAATTGGTGTGGCAACTGATGTGCCCAAGACTACAGGAAACTGCAGAGAATTGTGGACACAACTCAGCACAATATAGGAACCAGCTTTCCCTCCGTGACTCAGCCTACACTTCTCGCTGCCTGGGTAAAGCAACCGAACTCTTCAAGGATCCCAGCCACAAAAGCTTTTCATTGTATATCATTACGTGTGCACACAATCATTGGTGGTATCTGGAATGACCTGTCAGGAAAAAGTGGTTGAGACAGGTAAACTAACAACATTCAAAAGAGCTTTGAGTAAGTGCTTGGATAGGAATGGGATGGGGAGGGGCTTTAGAGGGAAATGGGCCAACCACGAGCAAGTGGGCCTAGTTTGGTGAGCAGCATGGATTTGGACTGAGGGGCCTGGTTCCACGTTATAATACTCTATGACTCTGTCTGACGATAGTAAACCAATACCAGCATTTGGTATTTCCATCCTTGGACAAAAGACTGACTGCCCCTCATAATTTGATATTCTGCCAGATCACCCTCAACCTCAGCAAAGAAAACACTCTAAATTTGTCCAGCCTCTCATCACTACTGCTCTAGCATTGAAGGAACCATCCTGGTGAACCTCTTCTAAATGCACTCAATTCTCCAAATGTGACCAACGAAAGTTTTATATTACTGCAACATGTCCTACTGATTTTTAAAGTCAGTAGTCCAAACAATGATGGCAAGCATGCCATGTGCTTTCTTCACTAGCTGGTTCATTAAGTATTGTCCTTTTTGTAAGACTTTTAATTAGTGTATAGGTAACATTCAGTGTCAAATCAGAATGATTACACCACAGTTGTGGCCGATTTCATCAAGATCTGTGTGGATGAGGTGTAACTTTGAGAACATATTGGACATGTCCAAAGCTGCAGATGAACCAGGAGATTGGTAGTCTGCTGAGGGCTGGATCTGTGGCCTTCGGTAATCCAGAACTAAACAAGAAATCGGGTACAACCTTCAGAAGGATATCTTAAGGGGGAAAAAAAACAATTCCAATTGAAGCTAGAGATGGAATCAAATGTACAGAGGCTCTGGCAGAGTTTGCAGGCCATTACTTATGAGGTGAAACTTAACAATGGCTGTGCCACCTCACTCCCAGATGAACTCAATGCCTTTTACGCATGCTTTTGAAAGGGAGAATAAAACTCCACCTACTCAAATCCCTGCAGCATCTGGTGACCCTGTGATCTCTGTCTCGGAGGCTGACATCAAAAGATCTTTCAAGAGGGTGAACGCAAGCCGTCACGCCCTGATGGTAAGGCATTGAAAATCTGTGCCAACCAACTTATGGAAGTTTTCAAGGACAACTTTAACCTCCACCTGCTTTACCAGTCCCCAGGAAGAGCAGATTGAGCTGCCTCAACACTACAGACCAGTGGTGCTCATGTCTACTGTGATGAAGTGCTTTGAACGGTAGGTCATGGCTAGAATCAACTCCTGCCTTAGTGAAGTCCTGCACTCGCTACAATTTGCCTATCGTCAAAATAGGTCTAGAGTGGATGCTATCTCACTGGCTCTGCACTTGGCCCTGGATCACTGGACAATTGTAATACCTAGAGCAAACATGAGGAAATCTGCAGATGCTGGAAATTCAAACAACACACACAAAATGCTGGTGGAACACAGCAGGCCAGGCAGCATCTGTAAGGAGAAGCACTGTCGACGTTTCAGGCCGAGACCCTTCGTCAGTAATACCTATATCAGAATGTTGTTTATTAATTACAGCTCAGCTCAGTATTAAACACAATCATACCTTCAATTATAATCAAGAAGCTCCGAAACCTGGTCGTCCCTCTGCAATTGGATCCTTTGTTTCCCCTGGGGGAGACCACAGTCTATGTGTGAGGATCGGAAATAACATCTCCTCGTTGACAGTCAACACTGGCACACCTCCATGATGCATGCTTAGCCCACGCCTCTACTCTATCTGTGTGACGAGGGACAACTCAAACGCCATCTACACAACACGATTTTCCTACAGAATGGCTATAAGGTAAAGGAAATCAATCAGGCGCTTGAAGGGGCCAATGGATAAACCAGGAAACCCAACAACGAGGAGGACCCTGCCACTACCGCCTGTCTTCCCTATATTTCCATGGTTTCTGAAAGGATTGCCAGGATCCTGAAGAAATACTGGATTGTCATCCACAAACCCTTAAGGAAACTCAAACCTCAGCTTTGTAGCTCAAAGATGACCTGGGACTCAAGTTGGCTGGTGTTTACAGGACTTCCTGTGAATGCAGAGCAGTGTAAATGAGCTAGGCAGGACATGCAGTGGAAACCTGCATCAAGGAGCACAGGAGGTGTATCCGTTTGGGTTACCCGGAGAAATTGGCTGTAGCAGAACCCTGTGTTCTCAATGGTCAGAGGATTGACTTTAGCACAAAACTATTGTGCTGTGCCAATGTCTTTTGTGACCATCTGGAAGAGGAAGCCATTGAAATAAAACTAGAGGAATAGAATTTTAACAAAGACAAAGATTTTGCTCTTAGTAAGGACCGGAATTCAATTGTAAAGAAATTGGGAGAGCAGAAACCCAATTGGATAACCAATCTGGAGGGTCAGACAATCCAGGTATAAATACCACCAGACTAGATATGTCCAGACATCATCACTGATGAAGATGGCGGAGTTTGTCATTGAAGTATTAGTTATAATCGATAGCTGTATGGGAGAAGAGTTTATTTGACAGAAATATTGTTGGCAGAATTTCATATCGTGACAAGGAGGCATACAGGAGCAAGATAGATCAGCTGGTTGTGGTGTTGCAGCAACAACTTTGCACTTAACATCAGTAAGACCAAGGAATTGTTTGTGGACTTCAGGAAGGGGGAAGTTGAGGGAACACATATCAGTCCTTATTGAGAAATAAGCAGTGGAAAGGGTGAACAGTTTCAAGTTCCTGTGTGTCAATATCTCTAAAGATCTATCCTGAGTCCAACATATTGCTTCAATTACAAAGAAGGCACACTGTGGCTATATTTCATTAGGATTTGGAGGAGACTTGGAATGTTACCAAAGACACTTGCAAAGTTCTACAGATGTACCATGGAGAGCTCTCTAACTGGTTGCTTTACCGTCTGGTATAGAGGGGCCTTGCACAGGATTGGAAAAAGCGTCGGAAAGTTGTAAACACAGCCAGCTCCATCATGGGCACCAGCCTCCACAGCATCGAGAAAACCTTCAGAAGGCAATGCCTCCACAAAGGTGGCATCCATCATTAAGGACCCCCATCAGCCACGACATGGCCTCTTCTCATTGTGACTATCAAGAAGGATTTACAGGAGCCTGAAGACACACACTTAATGTTTCAGAAACAGCTTCTTCCCATCTGCCATCTGATTTCTGAATGGACAATGAACCCATGAGCACTACCAAATATTTTCCCACTCTTTTTCACTACTTATTACAATATTTTTTATATATGCTTATTGTAATTTGTAGATTTTTTTATTATGTATTACAATTCTGCAACAAAACATAGACAATGTTTTGTCATCCCAAACAATTTATTATCGTCACCTGTACAGAGATGTGGTGAGAAACATTTGTTTGCATTCATTCCAGAGAGTTAATTTCAAATATTGAAGTAGTACAGGAAAAAAGAATGCAGAGTATAGCCCTTATAGGGGAAGTGCAGTGCTGGCTGACAAATAAAATGGAAGGGCCATGACAAGGTAGATTTAAAGATCAAAGGTGATCTTTATTATATAGAAGCTCCATTCTAGAGTCTTGCAACAGCGGGATAGAATCTATTCTTGAGCCTGGCAGTACTTATTGTCAGGCTTTTGCATCTTTTGCGTGATCGGCAAGGGGAGAAGAGAGAATGCCAAGGGTGAGAGGCGTCCTTAATATATTGGCTGCTTTCTTGAAGCTGCGCAAGATATGGTCAGGGTCAATAAAGGGAAGCTGGTTTTTTGTGATAGCTTGGGCTGTATTCACAACTCCGTAATTTTTTTGTGGTCTTGGTCAGAGCAGTTGCTGTACCAAGCTGTAATGCATCTGGATAGGATGCTTTCTGTGACTCCTCTGTTAATATCAGTGAGCTTCATCAGGGATATAATAATAACTTTTATTTATAGAGCACTCTCCATACAGATGACGTGGTGCAAAGTGCTTTACAATGGGATAGAAGTACAAACATGAAAATAAAGTAAAAAATAAAAAGGAACATGAGAATAAAAGACAGTAAGATCTTAATTAAAAGCAAAGTTAAATCAATAAGTTTTGAGCTGGCATTTTAAGGAGTCAACTGAGTCTGCATCCCTTTCAGTTTTAGGTATTGAATTCCATAGTTTATGAGCATAGTTCAGAATAGTTGACCTTCCAATTATCTTTTCAGGGAGATTGTTTAAATTTAAGAGACTGGCAAAAGAAGACCTGAGAGCTCGAGGATTATAAAACGAAAATAATTCTGTGATGTACTCCTGTTCCAGACCATTATGAGTTTTAAAAATGTTAAGGCAACATTAAAATCAATTCTAAAAGTTACAGGAAGTCAGTGCAGAGTAGCTGGTATGGGAGTGATATGTCCCTTCATTTTGGTTTTAGTTTAAAGTCTAGCAGCAATGTTCTGAATGCGTTGAAATCTTTGGAAGAGCAGTAAGATGTGCATTTCAGTAATCCAGTCTATTCAATATAAAGGCATGAATTAGTTTCTCAGCATCATGACATGACAGAAACAGATGTGCATTCTAAAGTGTAGGAAAGCTGCTCTGATCACTTTTTTATAAGAGATTAAAATTCATATCTAAATCACTGTTAAAACCCAGGCTAATATCTTCCAATTTATGATATGCTAAATTTTCTTGGCATTCTCAGGAGGTAGAGAGTTTGGTATACTTTCTTGCCCATAGCAGTATATGCTTGGACCAGGACAAATTGTTGGTGATTTTCACACCTGGGAACTTGAAGCTTTCAGCCAACTCTACCTCAGCACCATTGTTACAGAAAAGGTCGCCTGCTCTGCCTCACTTTCTGAAGCTATAAGGATCAAATCTTGTGTTTTGCTGACCATGCCACAAGGTTGTTTATTTCTTTCCTATACTCTGTGTTTGAGATCTGGTCCGCTACAATGGTGACATCTGCAGATGGAGTTACAGCAGAATCTGACCACACAATAGTGAGTGTACAGGAAGTAAAGTCAGGGGCTGAAGACATAGCCTTGCTGCTTCAACTACTATTGACATAACCGTGTAGGAGATGTTGTTGCCTATCCTTACTGGTGATTTTCTATTGGTCGGGAAGTCAAGGATCTGATTGGGTGGGGAGATGCTGGGGGGTAGAGTCTAGGACGTGTGTTAGAAATGAGTTTGTTTGGAATTATGGCATTGAAGTGGGAGCTATTTTTAATTAAAAAAGAGCAAATGAAGGGTATTTTGCTATATAAATTCTGATAGCTGAGTTAGCAACTGTTACTTTAAGTGCATTTTCTCAGAGCAAACAACTTGTTTACTGTAAACGCATCACTGCTGTCAAATCACTCTTACAGTCTGTGAGTATTGGTGGTTCCAAAGAAGGGATCTTACCTTTAGGTAAACAATGATTGCTTACACATTAAAAATTAGCTTTTAAACACTGTTACCAAGATTCCAATGAAACTTCACCCCAGCAAGAAATAGTGTTTCCAGAAAAGAAACTAGTGGAGGAGAGAAGTTTATTTCTTTATGTTTGGAGAACAACTATTTATGACGTATCTTGTTATTCTGGCAAGTGGTTCAGAATTCAAAACTTTGCATTTTTTGCAGGACGAAGACCTTCAAGAAATGATCAAATCTGCAGAGCTGATTGAAGCACAGAGTTCGCACCTCTTTGACAAAGTTCTAGTTAATGATGATCTTTCAGTTGCCTACAAAGAGCTGAAAGCTACCTTGGATGATCTGGAGACAAAACCTTTCTGGATTCCAGTCAACTGGTTACATTCATAAAATCATGAAAGGGAGTCATAATAATAGACGTTGAATGGAAGTCTGGTATTACTGATAGCCATTTCCAAGCAGTGGATGGTGCTTTGAAGTAAAACTTTTGCCACTTTGTTTTTGCACTTTTAATGTCCAATAGCAAACCATGTTACTTTTGCTAATCATATGCTTTCATCTACCTGAAATGAGCAGTGCTAAAATATTTTCACTACTTGGGGAATAAATGTAGACACTCTCCAGTTTTACTACTGACGTAGATCGTGACCTTTGAGGTGACAGGGGTTTTATTTTTTAAAACACTGAAATATGTGTATTTTAGTAAATTATGGGTGATATTTGTTTTAAGTGAAAGAATATATAGTTTAGGTTGCTGATAAAGAAAATGCAATGTATCCAACCAGAAATGGTTCTGTTTTAGCATGTCAGCAGAACTAGAGGAATTCATGTGTGTCTTGTATAATAAAATGGAAACTAGTGAAATACCAAATAAGAGAATTATTTGGAAAATTTGGTGTTTGGCCATATTGACATGTGGTTCTTAAGCATATTTTAAAAGGTGTTGGTTATTAATGTATATGCAAAATCTGGTATTAATTCATGCTGAACATTCCATTTAAATTTACCTCACTAATGTGCTGATAATGCCACCAGCAGTGCACTGTAATTGTATTTTGTTAGGTGAGATGCTTATTGTTTGTAAATTAGGGATTTATTATTACTTAAGAATCTCAGATAAAATGGTTGTATCCTCTTGTCTTTTAATTTTTTTTAAACAATTCTCCTAGAGATATCCCAGATTAATAAATTACCCATTTTCATTTCTGTGTGGTGATTTTATTGAGATAGGTGTTAATCTTTCAGGTATGCCAAGCAGCTCTATAAATATGTTGCTCAATTGTAATGTGCAATTTAAAGTGAACTTGATGTACTGCAATATGTACAGATATTAAAATCTTGTATTATCTTTATCAAATTTAAGTCAATCTTTTGTGTCTTCTGTCTCTTCTGCACAAGCGTCCACTAAAAAACAGAATACATTTTCATTTAAAGATCTCAGCGTGTTTCTCAGCACCTCACAACTGATTAACTATACTGAAGCACAAATTCAGTTGCTCAACTAGTAGGGCATGCAGTTTATAAACAGCAAGATCCAACAAACAGCAGAGTGATAAATTACCATTAAATCTGTAAGTTGAGAGATGAATTTTCGCCAAGACATTTGGAGAAATTCCTGCTTTTTAAATTTTCCCTCAAGATGTTTTTATTTTAATAATGGACATGTTCACTGGTTAATATCTTGGGAAGTTGGGATCTCTGGAGCTGCACTGCCTCACTTGCACATGAACCATAACTGTGTGTTCAAGTACTCAAGTGTGGCTTGAATCCATAATCTCTCTAATCAAACTTACTCCAACCAAGCAAAGCTGATATTGTTTGAATATGAGAATTTAGACCATATGGAAAGTTACAGATTTTAACATCCCTTATTGCATACTTTTAAACTGATTCTTTTTTTTTCGATTGATAGGAAAATCTTTGCAGCTGATTACTGGTAATGGCTTGTAGGGATTTAGTCTCAGTTTTAATTTAAGCAAGATTGAATAACTTTTTGGCTTTCAAAACTTTAGCTGCTTTGTGCCAGCTGCTTACCTGTTGTAAATCTACAGGAGTTGCAAGTTGGCAGGAGAGCAGCTATGGAATGTCGGGTGGCTACAGACCATTTCCAGTAACGGACGGAAAATGTTCCCTGGTAGTAGAAAAAATATGGCAAAGGAATCCAAGAGTGCCTAACCTTTACCTATAACAAAAACAAAACAATAAAACACTAGTTGGGTCTTTTCTGTAAGTTCGTCTTTACATTGGTTTAGTCTGGTAAGGGAACTAAGTAAGCACCTAATTAAGATAGCAACCAGCACCTGATAGTATTCTACATGTTTAATTAAGAAGTCCTTTGGCTTTTGGGTGCAATCATTCATCAGTACTCAGAATTCTGGGTTCAGGGGACAGAAAGGATCTCAGTGGGCAAGAAATATTATTTTAGTTGCACATCTGATGTCCTTGTAGCAGAGGGAATGCCTTAATTAGTCTTTGTAAAACCAATTCATTTGAGAGCTGAGTTAAATCTAAACTGCAGCTTGTATTAATGCTGTGCCTTCAGCAAAGAAAAGTATCCCAAAATGAAGTTTTTTGAAATAAACTTAACTTTTTAAAACAGAATCAATGAAATTCTATAGCAATGTTATAAGATTAAGTACAACATAACATTTTCATGAGTTTATACATATGATAAACTTTTATAGATTGTTTTGGTTCTTCATGTACTATATATGAAAAAATGGGATTCCATAGTACATGCTCACAAAGGTCAGCATGGACATGGTGAGCCAAAGTTCTTGTACAACTCCTATGTATCAGAGGTAAGTAACAGCCAAAATAATATTGCAAAAGTGACATTTAGCAGATCTTATGATTTCAGTGACATTTTAATAACTTACTGTTTTAATTTAAAATATATTCTCAATCTAACACTTGCACAATTCTCACTGAAGGACCAAACGTCACTGTCTGTCCTCATGGTAGTTATAGAAGAGAAGAAAGTGATTTTGCAAAACAAAGCTTGCATTTAGAGACCTATTTATAAGCAAAGGAAGAGCTCCAGATCAGTGTTTTCATGAAGGAGAACTGGAAGCAGGAAACAGCACAAACATTTTTTAAGGAAAAAGGAGAAACCCGGGAGGACTGAAAAATGTACTGAGAGAATTGAAGTAATTTGTGAGTTTGTCCTTTTATAAGATTGTAGTTCATAAATGTTAGCTTGATTTTCAGTTACTCAGTACTTAAAGCATCTTCTGAAGCTTAAATTTCATTAAAATATCAATATGGATATGGATTTTATCCAGCTAAAAGAAAGGTTGATGGAAAATGTTCACGTGGTATGAATTCTTCTGATCTGAAGTACCAAATGTTTATCCCAAGATCCAGTTTTAATAGTATATTGAAACTGAAAGCAAGAGAATTAATTCCATGATATTTTAGTGTGGAATGCTATTGTAATTGTTGTGCACTAATTTTTATTCCAAGTGTGCAGAAAGAGCAATTCTTTTGCTTTTAAGATGCCCTGGGTGAAGATTTTAAGAACATAACAAATAGCAGGAATAGGTCATTTAGACTTGCATGCCTGCTTTTGTATTCTACGAGATTAAGTCTGGCCATTTACTCAGTACCATTTTCCTGCACTAATACATATCCTTGAATTCTCCTAATTTACAAGAATCTATCAATAGAGATTGCTAGAAACAGATCTGCAGTCACTGAAAGACCAGTTTCTACCTGCAGTCAAAAGGGTGTCTCTTGCCTTCAGTTTCCATAAGTGGAACCAGGTGACAAGGGAAATGATGGGCAAGTGGGGGAGAGGTGGAATTGGGAAACAGTGGCTGGTGGGTGATAGGTAATGACAGATAGAGAGAGGGAGAGGAAAAAATGGGGCTGAGGTAGTAACAGAGGCTAGAAGATGATAAGCAGAGACACAGAGTTGCAGATGCTGGAATCTGATAAATAAGGGGGGGGGGTGATTAATTAGGCTAGATAAGGCAGGGATGATAAGGCAGGTCAAACTAGTGAGAGACAGGAGGGTGTAAGTGACCCAGTAGTTTGTTTTTGTGTGGGTGTGATGGAGGCAGATGGAGCAAGGCAGGGGAAGGAAACAAACTGGGTGATGTGGTTTCAGGGAGGGTTACCGTTAGCGATTGATTAGAGGTGAGACTAGAAATAAAACTGGAAATTTTAAAATATCAAAATATTACTTCACAGGCCAGACAGCACAGAGCTGATAAATAAACGGAGATGGCTAGGATGCTGGCAATGTCGAATAACCCAATGTTTATGGAGGGAGATTGGACAGGAGTGTGTTGAAATAGTCAAATCTGGAAATGATAAATGCGTGAATGAGGATTAAGCCAAGAATTAGCCTGGCTTGGGAGATAGAAATAAGCAGTCACTGATGCTATAAATATTGTGAGTCAAATATCATCAAGTTCACCAACAGTTCAGTTTAGTTTCAGAAAGTAGTCCTGCACGTGGATGAGAATGATCATAGTTCACCCATATAAGCTATGCCTCCATCCAGAACAAGGTTCATTTTGTTATTTTCATTACAGAGCTACAAAATGAGACTGAGTATGGGTGTCTGTGCACATGGGTTTTGGGGAGGAGGTAACCTACTTCACTTAATAGTGTTATAAATATCATTCATTCTTGCTAGAGGTGTCTGCTGCCTTGTGTCCACAGATTTAGTGATTTAACATTTCATCCTAAAGGAAGGGCAATAAACAGCTCTTTATGCTACATTGAAGTGTCTTGCTGGATTATGTGCTGGACTAACAGGTTGAATCCCCGATTTTATGATTTTAAATATGTTTGCTACTTCTGGAAAAGTTTTCTACTGTAGTCTGATGGATGAAACCTCATTAGCTAATCTTCGGGCAACTCTTCCATATCCTTGTGTCATCTTTGATCAGCCTCTGGCACGTTTTGGGTCTGTCCCAAGGCACTTTGTTCTACTAATCTCTAAGATCTCCCAATTTTCAGGGTGTCAGAGAGCATTCCTTTCCTTCCCCTGCCACTGTCCGTTCAAGTAAGTAGAAGTTTTTTGTTTATTATGTTGACACTTGCAACTGCCGAAATGTAATATACTTTTCACATTTCAGATTCCATGCAATTGCTTGAGTTCAAGTTATACACATCATGTAATCTTGGTATCAGTCCCTTGTCCTGGTCCACCCTGTAAAGCAAGGGTTTTTCAAAATTAGTTTAGTTCTTCTCATTTTATGAATTCATTTTTATATTCTGGTGGCAGCAGCAAGAAGAGAGCAGGTCCATGATTATAGATGTTGTTTTCCTGCAACTGGTTTGCTCGATGGTGGAGAGGGCTTCACCCATGATGGACTGGCTTATCTACTACTTCTTGTAAGATGTTTGGTTCAAGGGCATTGGTGTTTCCATCCCAGGCTGTGGTGCAGCCAGGCAATATGCTCCCATCACAAATCCATAGAAACTTGTCAAAGTTCAGCATGTAAAATACATTTTTTTAAAAAGGTGAATGTAAATGAAAAATTCAACATTTCTGTTTGTTAGTTTTTCATACAATATTTATTTACAAAAGCAGTCCAGTTATATGTATTTGTGGAAAAATCCCCGGATTATTGATCCATGTTTTTGAAATAAACAGAAAAACATCCCAAGAGCCACATTTGGCTGCAAGTTCAAGTAAGAGTGTTTTCTAATGAATTAAAGGTTTTGTCAGAATGGAATCTACCTAATTGGCCTGATAATTATAACCTAGAGCATTATCAAACATTCAGAGATTTTTATTTCTGATGTCTGTTTTTCATAAATTATTACTGTTGCTCCCTTTGGTTTAAGGCTGGTTTTAATTTTACTAAACCTGAGATATTTCTCCTATCAAGGAAATTAATTGGTCATCAATTTTAAATATCATTGTCCCTATCTTGTTCTAGACAGAGCATTGCATTCTATTCTAAGTTTTGCATAAATAGACTTACTTCCCATTGCACAATTCTTTCCAGAAATGTGATTAATTGAAAATATTTTAAAAGATCCCAATGGAATTTGGTAAAGAATTACCCACCAAGCTATTGGGACCCAGAGCTTTATTAAAAGATATTATTTAACAATATTATTTATATCTTGGATTAAAAATGGCAAGTTAAGAGTATCATTTGAAATTTAATTAGTTTTTGGAAAGAGGGTACAAGAATGAGTGGATTATGTCCTAATCCTTAGACAAGGAGTTATGTTTCCACACTACAATTTACCAAAATATAACTGAAGTTGAGAATTTTTCTTTAAAACTTGTTATTTTTGTTTTGAACTGACAGCAATTATTATCACTTCACAATTGCAATCAGACAGAAGTGAAAGGAAAATTAGGGAAGAGGGCATGAGGTGTTCCTTCAGAGAAATTTTAAGGTGAAACTGAAAAAGTGATGGCAATTCTTACTGTTAGAGGAGAAGGAGAGGGTTAGGATTAATCATATTGCAGAGTTCAGGAGAAGATGGATGCCAGAGGATGAGGATTTTGTGCATTGAGATGTAGACCCAATACAAGATGATGAAGATCATCGACTACTAATGGCCATGGCCACTGGAGAACAACTGATGCAGATAGACTCAAGCTGAGTAATCTCTAATCCCCAATGCACCGAGCATTTGTCCTCCATCAGTTTAGTTTTGCTGGTCTTATTTTGTATTAACAAGTATTAACTTCTGTGCTGAATCCACATGGGAAACTCAAAGTTAATTCTATCTCTGTACTAGATTTAAGGGCAATTATTATTCATACTTATTTACCTATTCTGGTGTTCATACAAGGTGTAAATGTAAGGTGTAAATGCAAGGTGTAAATGTAAGGGCTGCAAGTGCAGAAGTAGAAGACAACTGAGTTTCCATTGAGGACATTTCCCAAAATCTAGCAGTCAGTCACTCAGGAGAACCCATCGAGTTCAGACTAGCTGGGAATTTGACACATCAGATACTTATTGACTGTGGTGGGAGTTCCAATTGACATCACACTTTTGGACAAATAATTACAGTATCCCACTTCCTGCTTGATGGTAAGATTTTTCCAAAGATTTCCTCTGATCCTTCAAACAATAATGGTAATACATATTTAATTTATGTTCAGAACTATGGTTTCTGTTTTGTCAGTCAAGATTTAAATTGAGCGAATTAGTATAACTTACCTCCTGAATTATCTGTTGCTATTTTGACTACTGTATTTACATGGAAAGGAATCCTGTCCCAATTCCTCAGTAAGCACATGACAGAGTCACTTTGTTAAGGTGCTGTGAATTTTCAAAGTTACAGTCAAGAAATCCAATAGAGTTGTGTTTGGTTTTGCTAAGACCACTGAGCTTCAGATCAGACCTTGTGAACCAAAGATTTGAATTTCAATGATGAGCTGACTGCACTTAATATCACTGCAGCATTTGGTGGGCAAAAAATGCACCATGAAAGGGAGCTCATTAAAATCAAATCAATGGACTAAAGCCGAAGTCCTCACTCTCACTAAAGTGGTTGTTGAAAATCAATCAAAGCATCCCTGTACGGGTTCCTCAGGGTCATGCCCTAACTCCAACTACACTCACTTGTCACAGGAATAACATTTCTTTCATCGTAATTGGGGATAGTTACATCTTGCAGATGCTAAATTCCATTCATAACCACAGCAGATGAAGCTGTCCATGCCTGCATGCATCAACATTCAAGGAATGGGGTGAAAAGATACAAGGAATATCTGCATCCTACAAGTATCAAGTAGCAATCGCCTCCAGCAAAAGAAAGCCTAACCATACAGATTTAATATTCAGTAGCATTGCCATTTTCAAGACTACTAGCACCACTACTGGTACTTTACATTTGTCTGGCTGAGCGCAATTCTTAACAAGCCTGACACTATCCAGGACAGAGCAGCCTAAATGATTAACAATTCATCAACTGTCCTAAGCATAAATTCCATTCACCTCCACCACAGAAATGGAGCAGTGTGTGCCAATTACACAGCTATGTTACTTTCTCAGCACCTCCCATATCTCCGAGCTCCGGCAATCAGGTTCTGACCATCCCCACCTATCATCTCTTCTGTCCCCCACCCATCTGACTTCACCTTGTCCTCCTTCAACTCCCCCCACCACCTTATTTCGCTATCTCCCCCCTTCTTTTCCAGCCCCGGTGGAAGGTGCTGGACTGAAACATCGCCTGTTTTTTAAAACAATTTCATAGACCTGCTGAGTTCCCGCGGCACTTTGCGAGGGTTGCTCAGACCGATTCTGATGTGGACATATGTTACTGGACCTCTAGCGTCATTGGGTCGATAGACCCTGCGGAAGCACCTTCACCCGAAGGACTGCACCAAATCAGGAAGACAGCTCACGACCACTCTGTCAAGGCCATATGGCAATGGCGACAAATGCTAACCTTGCCAGTGACTTCCGGTTCTTTAAAACAAATTACGATAATATTCCCTGCTATTCCACACAACCTGTAAGTGAATGCAGGAGGTATGATCAGCAAATTTGCAGATGACAGGTAGGTCAATTGATAGGGGATAATTGCTCTCAATTGATTAGTTGATTGGATGGGCAAAAATAGGACAGTATTTAATCCTGAAAATATGGAGGTGATGTATTTTAGAAGGACTAATAAGACCAGAATGTACTTAATGAATGTTAGAGCTGAAATAAGTTCGGAGAAACAGGAAGACATTCATATACCTATTCGAAGACCCCTGAACAGTCCACTGCTCTCTCACAGTACTTGTATATTAACACACCCAATGCCCTCTTGATAATCAGATATCTCCCAGAAGCCCACTTCCACTCCTATTGATATATCCTCACACCTCAAGGCTCTTTCCCAGTAATCATATTATCCCCACACCTCCCAGCTCCTAAAGTGATTGAATATCAGGTTGCACACCTGATGTTGTGAAATACTTGCTGCAGCTGTTTCAGGCTCTATTCCAGGTTTCAATCACCTTCTGGATGAAAGAAATTCTTCATCAAATCCATTCTATTGTGGCGGTGTGCTACACACAGCGCTGCAATAACGACACGGAGTTGGTGAGCTGCAGTTACAAAAGAGGTTTATTCAAACTTCGCGGCCTTGCTTTAAAGCCTTCCTGATCCTGCCCTCCCTGGGCGGGAATGCTGTAGGGGGCACGTATTTGCAAACCCATCCTGCGCGTGGGCTTTTCCCCTTGCTGGTGAAGCAGGCTTGGCGCCCTTTTTGGGACTGGCCTCTATGCCGGCACGCACCACTTTGGGAGCCGGTTCGAGTGCGCTGGGAAGTGGGTCGCCACATCACCCCCCCCCCAGAACTTGTGATACACCCCCCAATGTCCTCAGTCTGGGTCGGACCCTGTTTGGAAGGTCTGCCTCTGCGCCGCAGTGCCGGAATCTTGACTGGCTGCACCAAGTCCACAAGGGCTGGTTTGAGTCGGTCCACTGTGAAAACCTCCTTTTTCCCCCAATGTCCAGAAAGTACGTGGACCCGTTTTTTCTGATCACCGTAAACGGCCCCTCATAGGGCCGCTGTAGCGGTGCCCGATGTCCGCCCCGTAATACAAAAACGAGCTTACAGTTCTGCAGGTCTTTGGGTACGCAGGTCGGGTTCTTCCCTTGCTGTGAAGTGGGTATGGGGGCCAGGTTACCGAGCCTCTCGCGTAGTCTGCCCAGGACTGTTGCGGGTTCTTCCTCTTGCCCCGTTGGGGCTGGTATGAACTCTCCTGGGACAACCAGGGGTGCGCTGTACACCAATTCGGCCGACGAGGTGTGCAGATCCTCTTTGGGTGCCGTGCGGATTCCGAGCAGGACCCAGGGGAGCTCATCCACCCAGTTAGGCCCTTTAAGGCGGGCCATGAGAGCCGACTTCAGGTGATGGTGGAAACGCTCCACCAGGCCGTTCGACTGTGGGTGGTAGGCAGTGTTGTGGTGCAGCTGTGTCCCCAAAAGGCTGGCCATAGCTGACCACAGGCTGGAGGTGAACTGGGCGCCTCTGTTGGAGGTAATGTGGGCCGGTATACCAAAGTGAGATACCCAGGTGGCAATCAGTGCCCGGGTGCAAGATTCGGAGGTGGTGTCGGTGAGTGGGACTGCCTCTGGCCATCTTGTGAACCGGTCCACAATAGTCAGGAAGTGCCACGCTCCACGCAACACTGGCAGGAGGCCCACGATATCCACATGAATGTGGTTGAAACGCTGCGGGTGGGGTGGAACTGCTGCAGCAGGGCTTTGGTATGCCGCTGCACCTTGGCCATCTGGCAGTGCATGTACGTTCTGGCCCATTCACTGACCTGCTTGCAGAGTCTGTGCTAAACGAACCTGTTGGCTACCATCCGGACGGTTGTCCTGATGGAGGGGTGCGCTAAGTTGTGAATGGAGTTGAAAATACGCCGCCGCCAGGCTGCCAGAATGACAGGGCGGGTTTGCCAGTGGCGACGTCACAGAGTAGGGTCCTCTCACCTGGGCCTACGGGGAGGTCCTGGATCTGCAAACCGGAGACTGCGGTTCTGTAACTAGGGATCTCCTCATCTGCCTGCTGTGCCTCCGCCAGCGCTTCTTAGTCTACCCCTTGGGACAGGGCCTGGATGGTAGGTCTGGAGAGAACATCCACCACGATGTTGTCCTTTCCTGAGACATGCCGGACATCCGTCGTGTATTCAGAGATGCAGGACAGATGTCACTGCTGGTGGGACGACCAGGGGTCGGATGCTTTCGTGAACGCAAAGGTAAGCGATTTGTGGTCCGTGAAGGCGGTGAAGGGCCTACCTTCTAAGAAGTACCTGAAATGCCGGATTGCCAGGTATAGCGCCAACAGTTCCCGGTCGAAAGCACTGTATCTGAGCTCCAGTGGTTGCAGGCGTTTGCTGAAAAATGCCAGGGGTTGCCAGCGACACTCGATGAGTTGTTCCAGCACTCCACCAACTGCCATGTTGGATGCGTCCACTGTGAGGGCGGAAGGGACGTCCGTTCTGGGGTGCACTAGCATTTGCGTTTGCCAAAGCTTCTTCAGTTTTAATGAAAGCGGCGTCGGACTCCTCTTCCCAGGTAATGTCCTTGCCCAGACCCGACATCAGGGCGAACAGGGGGCACATGATTCAGGCAGCTGAAGGGAGGAAGCGGTGGTAGAAATTCACCATACCCACGAATTCCTGAGGGCCTTTGATTGTGTTGGGTCGGGGGAAATGGCGGACCGCGTCTACCTTGGCGGGCAAAGGGGTTGCCCCGTCTTTAGTAATCCTGTAGCCCAGGAAGTCGATGGTGTCGAGCCAGAACTGGCATATGGCCGGGTTGATCATGAGGCCGTATTCACTCAGTCGGGCGTAGAGTTGACGGAGGTGGGACAGATGCTCCTGACGACTGCTGCTGGCTATGAGGATGTCATCCAAATAGATGAAAGCGAAGTCCAGGTCGCATCCCACCGCGTCCTTTAACCGCTGAAACGTCTGTGCAGCATTCTTTAGGCTGAACGGCATGCGGAGGAACTCAAAATGGTCAAAACAGGTGATGAGTGCCATTTTGGGAACGTGGTCTGGATGCATTCGGATTTGATGGTATCCCCGGACGAGGTCTACCTTGGAGAAGATCCATGCGCCGTGCAGTTTTTCTGCAAAGTCTTGAATGTGCGGCACAGGGTAGCGGTCCAGTGTGGTAGCCTCATTCAGCCTGTGGTAGTCGCCGCATGGTCTCCAGCCCCCTGTTGCTTTGGGCACCATGTGCAGGGGGGAGGCCCATGGGCTGTCGGACTGCTGTATGATCCCCAATTCCTCCATCCTCTTGAACTCCTCCTTCGCCAGCTGGAGCTTGTCTGGGGGAAGCCTTTGAGCACGGGCGTGGAGGGGTTGTCCCTGGGCCGGGATGTGGTGCTGTTCGCCGTGTCTGGGCATGGCTGCCGTGAACTGTGGTGCCAGAAGGGAAATCCGCCAGGACTCTGGTGAAGTCATTGTCGGACAGCGTGATGGAGTCGAGGTGTGGGGCTGGCAACTGGGCTGCACCCAGGGAGAACGTTTAAAAGATCTCGGTGTGGACCAGTCTCTTCCTGGGCAGGTCAACCAGTAGGCTGTGAGCTTGCAAAAAATCTGCTCCCAGGAGAGGTTGGGCTACGGCGACCAGTGTGAAGTCCAACGTGAACCGGCTGGAGCTGAACCGTAGCCGCACTGTACTGGTGCCATAGGTCCTTACTGTGTTGCCGTTTGTGGCACTCAGGGTGGGACCTGGTTCTCTGTTGCAAGTGTCGTAATTCGTCGGAGGTAAGACGCTGATCTCGGCTCCGGTGTCAACCAAAAACTGGTGTCCCGACTGCTTGTCCCAGACATACAGGAGGCTATCCCGACGGCCAGCCGCCGTAGCCATCAGCGGTGGCTGGCCCTGGCGTTTCCCGGGAACTTGCAGGGCGGACTACAGCGGCGGGCTTCTGCGCCCCACCGCTGGTGGTAGATACACCATTGTTTGTTGGGCTCCTCACCCCTGCCTCTGGGGTTAGCGGGCTCTGCGGCCGGGCCTGGTCTGGTTTGCTGCTGGGAGCATGGCCTGGTGATCTGTGCGACAGATGCCCCACTCTCCTTCTTGGCATTCCACAGCAAGTCCGCCTGGGCCGCCACCTTCCGAGAGTCGCTGAAATCCGCGTTGGACAGCAGCAGGCGTATGTCCTCGGGCAGCCGCTCCAGGAATGCCTGCTCAAACATGAGGCAGGGTGTGTGTCCATCGGCCAGGGACAACATCTCGTTCATCAAAGCCGACGGTGACCTGTCCCCCAAACCATCCAGGTACAGTAAGCGGGCAGCTCGCTCGCGCTGTGAGAGTCCAAAAGTCCTTATGAGCAAGGCTTTGAATTCTGTGTATTTGCCGTCCTCTGGGGGCGACTGTATGAACTCCTCAACCTGGGCGGCTGTCTCCTGGTCGAGGGAGCTCACCACGTAGTAGTAACGTGTGGCATCTGAGGTTATCTGCCGAACGTGGAATTGGGCTTCTGCTTGCTGGAACCATAGGTGAGGTCGCAGCGTCCAGAAGCTTGGCAGTTTCAACGAAACCGCATGAACAGATGTGGTGTCGTTCATCTCCAGTCCAAATATCGTTCAGGCCGTCAGGGTCACCAATTGTGGCGGTGTGCTACACACAGCGCTGAACTACCGACACGGAGTCAGTGAGCTGCAGTTACAAAAGAGGTTTATTCAAATTCGCGACCTCGCTTTAAAGCCTTACTGATCCCACCCTCCCCGGGCGGGAATGCTGTAGGGGGTGCGTATTCGCAGTCCCGTCCTGTGCGCAGGCTTTTCCCCTTGCTGGTGAAGCAGGCTTGGCGCCCTCTTTGGGACCGGCCTCAATGCTGGTGCGTGTCACTTTGTGAGCCGGTTCGAGTGCGCTGGGAAGTGGGTCGCCACACTACATCACTTTTCCCTTATCTCAAACCTCTGTTGAGAACAAATGTTCGTCATTATCTACCTTTATATTAGTCCCTCATAACTTCGTATACATCTGTAAGGCAGAACCTGCTGCCCCCATCATTCTCCACTCCAAGTAAAATAACCCCAGTCTATCTAATCTCTCCTCACAGCTGAAATGCCCAAAATACAAGCAACATCCTCTGCATCCATCCTTTCCACTGCAATCACATCCTTCCTACATTAGCGACTAGAACTTCATACAGTACTCCCGTCTAGCCAATGTTAGGGATCCCAAGTATGATAAAATAGAGTCTTGACTTCACAATTTACCTCATTAAGTCTTGCACCTATTTGTTATTTGAACTCCACTGTCTCTGCAGCCATTGCATTTTATCCTGCAATCTGTTATTGTTGCAATTCTGCAATAACATTTCACTAACAGCCATGCTGCTGTGACGCTCCTCAGGCAATGCACTTCAGGATGAATATCATGCCCTTGGAGAGGACACAGAGGGTATTCTAGTTGGGTGTAAGATTGGAAAAGTTGGAATATCTTTACATCCTTCCCTTATGATTCTTAGCTCCACTAGAGTTACAATTTTACAAAACCACTTGAGCCCTAAATAGCTGGTTAGAGCTGAGAGATTTAGATTTTACAAAAGGATCAAATCAAAGGTTGAAAACATTTCTGAATACATTGCAGAGCTGCACAATCTTTCCCTGTACAGTAACTATAGAGGTGGAGAGGTTTGTATGTAGCAAGCAGAGTCAAAGCACTAAATAAAGGAGGCTACTCTCAGAAGGAGTCCTGGCCTTAGAACTGGCAATGACCATTGCAATATTGTTAGAAACTGTAGAACTACAGAAAAAAAAAGAATTTAGAACGTGAATGCACAATATGTCCCTGCATGCTGCAAAAAGCCAAAAATGTTATCGATGTGGCAAATCCTCCCATGATGCAAATGACTGTTGGTTCAAAGAAAAGGTTTGCAGGAAGTGTCACCGACAAGGTCACACAGAGATACTGTGCCAGGCAGACAAAAAGCACAACCAAAAAGAAAAACCACACAAAGTGAACAGTTTCAAACACGAACTAAGCAAATGCATGAAGTGACTGAATGTGAAACAGAATCAGACAACACAGAGTCTGACAAATGTGAGCTGTTATGCCTAGAACTGCATAGTATTACACAAAATCATATGGATCACAATAGATGCCTGTGGTGTAAAACTGAAAATGTAGCTGGATACAGGGACAACTTTGCCTATAATTTCAGAGGCTGACTACACAGACTGTTTTCCAAGCTACCATTTATAGAAGACCTCAGTGATGCTAAAGATGGACAGGTGAGAAAGTGTCTCCCAAAGGCAGTCTGAAAGTAAATGTGACGTTGCCAGTAACAAATTCCAAAATACGAAGGGAAACAAGGACTGACATGACATTGTCAAAAGCACCTGAACTCACCTTGCAAGCTCATGGCCAGCCCATGGTAACCCAATGTTTCCAGAGTTCTCTGAGACACGAGACCAACAGCCTATATGTCAAAGAACACTGCTGTATGGATCTCGTGTTGTGGTTCCCCCTACGCCATGCACCAGAGTGTTAGAAAACCTGTTTGCAGGACATCTGGGTACAGTCAAGATGAAGAGTCTCATCCACAGCTATGTGTGGTGGCCAAGAATAGATAAACAGAGTGAAGACTTGGCCAAAAACTGTTCGGATGCCAAAAAATTCAAAATGCTCCCCCACAGACACAGTTACACCCATGGGAGTGACTGTCATCACCATGGCAAAGAGTACATATTGACTTTGCTGGGCCTTTTATAGACTCCCTGTTTCTGATTGCTCATTCCAGGTAGCTGGAGGTCATACCAATGAAGTCAACCATCTTAGCAAAGACCGCCTCCACCCTGAGGACTTTCTTCACCAGAAGTGGCTTACCAGAACAAAGTGTGACTGACAGTGGACCACAATACATGTCAGAAGAATTCTGACTGTTCATGAAGAAAAATGGCATCAAACATTTCAAGTCAGCTCCACACCACCCAGCAATGAAAAGGTTAGCTGAAAGGTTTATCAAACCTTCAAGATATCCATTAAAGCTATGGAGGACATTTCTCTACAGCACAAGGTGGACAATGTCCTTTTAAAGTATTAGAACTCTGTTAACGTGACGACAAATCAAACACCTGCAATGCTGTTCAAGAACAGGAAGCTGAGATCTCACATAGACCTCCTGAAACCAGACCTACGGAGGGGAGTGATCCAGCCAGTTGCCAAGTGAAACAGCAAGGAGCTTCGAAGTTGGACAGAAAGTCCTAGTATGTGATTACTGAGAAGACAACTAGACGCTGGATAGGATAGCTACAAGAACTGGGCCACTGACGTACACATTGGATGTTGGAGATCACACATGGTGATGTCACGTGGACCAGACACTGGATGCTCCATTGATAATCACACCCGAGTCGACTGCATCCAACAAGACAGACACATTACAGTCACCGGACATGCTTCTCGGTGATGATCATGTCCCTAACAGCAACGTGACACTGACAACTGAGAATATTATTGTTAACGAGACACCTGGCAAACCTGGTGCCACTCCACAGTTCCAGAGGTGCTACCCTGAAAGAAACAGAGCACCACCCAGAAGATTAAATCTTTAGTGTAGTGGTTAGTTACAGACCGATATTGTAAAAATATGTTTATTTCAATATGGTTTGTGAAAAGGAAATTGCATGATTTGTACATGTACAGTTCTAAGTTACAGTAATCTAAAGGGTGTGGAAGTGTAATGTATGGATTTATTTTTCTTAGAGCAATGACTCCCCTCAGCATTGTGTATGGACTTCTGTCTGGGCATGCTCATTGTTTGCCTCTCCTTCTCCCACTCCCCCTCCCTGCTTCCGTGCTTTTATTTTATTTGATATGTAGTTGCACAGAAACAGCAGATGTGAATCCACATCATTAGGTCTCCGGGTTTTATGGGACAACTTTCTTTCAGGGCAACAGTGAGCACCATTGCAACATCACCCACAATATTTGTTTAAGGTCCGTGTTGAAATTAGCTCAGGGCAAACAAAATCCGATTTTAATTTCCAGCTCCCATTCCCAGCCAATATTATTTTTAAAAAATCACCAATTAATTGGCCATTCTGAACAAATTTGTCACTCTCACACTTCCTAATCTTTATGAAATTGATTTTAACATTTACTTTACCAGTAGTAACATGTTGCGGAGTATAAAATCGCATGGCTACGGCAATTGATATAGCAGAGGATTGACGTAAATCAGCAAATCGCCACAATGACATTTTAAACATTTCATCATCAAGAAACATTCCAGTGCTGACAAAGAGTCGTCTCACATTCTATTTCAATTTACAGTCCTAGTGGTGTGAATTTGGCAGTAGTTCATACATTGGTAAATGGCTGCAATCATCATTAACTTATTCTTCAGAAGTCAAAGTATGTTATAAAAATCAAATGTTTCTCTTGTGAGGTGATTGCTGGATAACTTACTGATTGCTGATGTGATAGAACTGAAATGGCACTTTACATGAGGTAAATTTGACATGTTAAATAAATCTCAGCATGAATGTTCATTGGGCTAGTTTCCATTCAGATGAATTTAGATAACACAATTGGAGAAACTGAAGTGGAAAAACCACAATCACTCTTTAAATCCTTGTAATCACACCAATTACATTTTATAAATGATTATGTGCTTTATCTGATGTGAATTCTTTATGGTGCCGGTCTGTATTGCTGCACATCTGATTCAGATACAGAACAAAAGAAATGGCACAGCACCAACAAACTGGCTATTTTAGTCCCCAGGGATAGCATTTGTAAAGTGTGATGGAAACCAAAGGTACATACAAGCTAGTGTAGCTTCTACATGGATGGTTGTTTCAAACCTGAAAGTATGAATACTTGAGTTTATATACATCTAATAATGGATAATGTTGTTTGTGCAATACTTTGACACTACTGGACAACAAAAGAGCTTCCTGACTACTTTTGGGTATATCTTATGGATTTTGGTCTGCTGATCATGAAATCTCCCTATCACTCACTGCCTTTTTAAAAAAAAATCACCCCTATTTGCTATTTCAATTCATAATTTAAGTCAGAATAACTGATGCCAAGGTTAAGGAAGGCATTTTTGTTGGTCCACGAATCAAACAGCTCATCAATGACAAGTAATTTGAAGAACTTCTAGAGGGCCTGGAGAAAATCACATGGAAGGCACTCAAAGCTGTTGTTGAAAATTTGTTGGCAACCACAGAACACCAAACTACATGCAGCTGGTTGACAATGTGCTGCAAGCATACAAAACCATGAAGTGCAACCATGAAAATATTCATTTTCTGTATTCCATCTAGAATTCTTCCCTGAAAATCTTGGCACTGTCAGAGACAAGCATGGTGAAAGGTTTCACCATGGGCATGGAGGAACAAGATCAGGGCAAATGAAAGCAACCATGTTGGCTGATTATTGTTGGGCAATTAAGAGAGAAGCCTCAGACACTGAGTTAAAATGAAAGTCATCCATAAAATATTTTAGCTTAGTTGAACAATTGCATTGCATTAGCACTATTATGCAATTAAATGCACTATATTCAATAACAGTTAATTTCTTGTTTCGCCAAATTCCTGCATGATACAAATAGTCTGAAATTATATTTGTGTTCAGCTTCAAGCAGTCTATCATAACAAAAAAAACTTTTCTGAAGAAGCAACAGTCATGAAAAAATATGTTGCCGAGAGTACATAGTTATTCCGAGGATTAATATTTGCTAATAAGTTAAACCTGTTTCCCAGAAAAGACTGAGGAAAAAGCCGAAATAATTTAGTTTAAGAGTGCTAATTCTGTAATAATACTGTCAACAGTTTTTAGTGAAAAATGCATTTTTAAGGTTTGATTATTTATTTAGTCTACCAGAAGCTTCAGACTCATTTGTCAGGAACAGTAATTACCTCTCAACCTTCAGCCTCCAGAGGGAAATTTTTATTCACTCCATCACTGAACTATTTCTACAACCTATGGACTCACTTTCAAGATCACTGCATCCCATGTTCTTGATACTTATTGCTTATCTCTATTTATTTATTTATCTATTTATTTATTTATTTATTTATTTATTTATTCTTTTCTTTCTTTTTGAAGTTACACAATTTATTGTTTTTTGCACATAGATTGTCCATCTTGTTGGATGCTGTCTTTCATGGATTCTATTGTGTTTATTGTGAATGCCCACAAGAAAATGAATCTCAGGGTTGTATATGGTGACATATATGTACTTTGACAATAAATTTACTTTGAATTTTTGAACTTTGATTCCTTATTGCAATATTTAAAATTAATGTGCTATCCTGGGGAGATGACAGCATGAAGAAACACTTTAAAGTAAAAAATTCTCTCTATTTACATGGACTCACCCTTCCTATCTCTCCAAACTCCTCTAGGCCTGTAACTCTTTAAAGTATCTCTGCTCATCCAATTCTGTCCTCATGAACTCCTGGATTTCCCATCACTAGTGGCAATCATTTCAAACTCTGAACTCTGAATTTCCTGCCCAAATCTTCTACCCTCTACTTCATTGCTCATTCTTCAAGATTCTCCTTAAACTCTACCTCAAATCCAGTTAGGTTTGATGTTGACAACATTGTTGGATGACCCTTCTCTGCAGCACCTTTGGATATTTTACTGTGTTTCTTTAATGCATGTTGTTAAAAGTGTTAAACTTTTTAGGGCAAACGATATTGATAAAGCTAGCCAAATGTAAAATGAGGTCTGTGAATGGTCTAAGGAAATGTAAAGGAATTGTTAAAACACTATCATATATATTCAGTAGAAAAGGAATAGCAGCTGATAACTAACAGTAAATCCAATCTTTGTCTTTAAACAGGATAATGAACTAATCCAGAGAAATGAAGATCAATTTATTTAATGACAATTATAAAAAACAAAGATGAAGGATTCAGACCAATCTTTGGCAAAAGCACAAAATGAATGATGCTCTGCAGCTTCTTCCTGAAGGACAGAATCAGGTTTAATATCACCAGCATATGTTATAAAACTTGTTATGTGGCAGCAGTGCATTGCAATACATAATAATAAAACTGAATTATAGTAAATATATATATATCAAATAGTTGAATTAAATGTAAAACATAGTGCAAAAAAAGTAGAGTTTATGTGTTCAATGTCCATTCAGGACTCTGATGGCAGAGGAGAAGAAGCTGTTGGTGAATTATTGAACGTGGGCCTTCATGCTCTTACCTCCCTGATGGTAGCAATGAGAAGAGGGCATGCCCTGGGTGATGGGGGTCATTAATAATCGATGCCACTGTTTTTGAAGCATTTCTCCTCGTGGGTGTCCTGGATGCTACGGAGGTTAGTGCCCATGATGGAATTGACTGATTCACAACCTTCTGCAGCTTCCTTTGATCCCGGTCAATTTGATTCACGCTGTGTGCGCTCTGGGAAAGGCTGGGTGTTCTGGATGCATGAAAGGTATTGCACCAGATGACAGCATAGCAGTTGCATTCAGGGCATGCATTGGAATTTGTGAAACCAGTATCTAAATTGTACCAATGCAAGTACAAATTCTGGTATCACACTTGACAATGAACACAAGAAAATAGGAGTAAGGCTCCTGGCCCCTCAAGCCTACGCTACCACTAAGAATGGCCACATCTGATCCATCTCACGGCTCAACTCATCTTCCCTGCAAGTTTGCATAGCCCCCAATCCCCTGATCTTTCTCCAATGTATCTTCCTCCAGCTTAAATACAGTACTTCTAATGATCTGGCCTCCATAGTTCCCTGGAACAAAGAATTTCAAAGATGGTCCTAACTACCTCAACTTTAACTGCCTTATCTTGAAAATACATCCCCTTTTTAAGGTGCTCCCAATAGTTAAAATTTCTTGACAACTGCCTTGCCATGTTCCCTTCAGACCTTTTGCATTTCAAAACGATCACATTCATTCTACTAAGCTCAAAAGAATACAGCTCAAACCTGTTTAGTTTCTCTTGTTAGGATAGTTCTCTCATTCTGGAGATTAGTCTAAATTTCTTTTAGACTGCCTCCAATGCTACTATCTCCTCTCTTGGGCAGGGGGACCAAAACTGTCCACAATTCTCTCACCAGCTGCTTGTACAATTATTTCAAAATTGTTTCCGTATTTTTCACCTCTCTTGTATTCAAGGCTAAAATGCCCTCTCACTGCACCTATCTCCTACCTTCTTGTGATTCATACAGAAGAACGCCTTGTTCTCTTTGTATTTATATAAATCTTCCATTTACCCTTTCAGTCTACTTACCTACAGCCCATTCCAGAGTCAAAAATTCATCACAACTTTCTTTTCCAATCATTTTCAGGTCATTAATATACTTGGATAGCTTACACTTTCTCCCCTCCTCTAGGTTAATATGATTAGTAAATAAATAATAGGCCTGGAAATTAACACTGGGGTACAAGTAGGACCCACTGATTTCTAAGTTTCAATATCTGAAGGTACACAAAATCAAAGAATTCTGGTGCAAAAACCTGAAACCTCAATTATGCAATGAATCATCTTTAATTTAAGTAAGTTAGAGAAGGGTAAGATGAAGGAACACATACCAATCCTCACAGAGGGATCAGAAGTGGAGAGAGTGAGCAGTTTCAAGTTCCTGGGTGTCAAGATCTCTGAGGATCTAACCTGGTCACAACATATCGACATAGTTATAAAGAAAGCAAGACAGCGGCTATATTTTATTAGGAGTTTGAAGAGATTTGGTATGTCAACAAATACACTCAAAAACGTCTATAGATGTAGCGTGGAGGCTGACAGGCTGCACCTCTGTCTGGTATGGCGGGGGGGGGGGGTTGGTGGTGGTTAGTGTACAGGACCGAACGAAGCTGCAGAGGGTTATAAATAAAGTCGGCTCCATCTTGGGTGCTAGCCTACTAAGTACACAGGTCATCTTCAAGGAGTGGTGACTCAGAAAGGCAGCGTCCATTATTAAGGACCTCCAGCACCCAGAGCATGCCCTTTTCTCACTGTTACCATCAGGTAGGAGGTACAGAAGCCTGAAGGCACACACTCAGTGATTCAGGAACAGCTTCTTCCCCTCTGCCATCCATCTTCTAAATGGACATTGAACCCTTGGACACTACCTCACTTTTTAAATATATATTATTTCTGTTTTTTGCATAATTTTTAATCTATTCAATATATGTATATTGTAATTGATTTCCTTATTTATTTCTTTTTTTTAAAATTTTATGTTATATATTGCATTGAACTGTTGCTGCTAAGTTAATAAATTTCACAACACATGCCAGTGATAATAAACCTGATTCTGATTCAGAAATTGTAAAAAAAAATTTCTTATTTTGCTGGAGTACGAAAGAAATACAGCGGATTCTGGTTAATTGAGGTATTGGCTGACTGGGGCAGCTGCTTATTTGACACAACTCTTGAAGAAAATAGCTAGGATTACTTTTGTTTATTTGGGACACTATCCTATTTAATTGGGACAGGAGCCTGTTGCTAAACAGTTTCTAATGATGTCAGTCATGTGTACTTGTGTGGCCATTGGGCACTACACTGTGCTTCGAGTGAACAGCTTTAAATAGCATTAGTTACCTGAGTTTGTGTTCAAAAGTCAGTGATTTTTGTCACTGATATTTAGTGAGAAGTAAGCAATAAGACAATTCAGAACTGCTTAGATCACCGCAGTTTCTAGCATTCACACTTGGAGATGCCAGAAATGACCAGGAGTAAAAATATAATGATTTCATTACTTCAGCAAGTTATGATCAACAATCATCTTGAATGTTACAATGAACAGGAAGATTTGGAGAATACAATCACCCACAGTGTTGTATGAAGGTAGTCCATTATCTGCACTGGATGTCTGTGCTGACTTTGTTCACTTACAGTCAAATGAATGCAACATAGATGATTTCCTCCATTGATAAGTATTGGAAGCTAATAAACAGTTTTATCGTAGTGTATTCGTATTTTGGTAGTGTTCTAATTTGTTCTGTAGTTTATTCAAATACACAATTTGTTACAGATTGCCTTTTTAATATCTTTTTAATTATTTCCATGAAACTTCGGCTAATTGGGCAGCGGCATAATTGGGCTAAGGTGTAATGGTCCCGATGTGTCCCAGTTAACTGGAATCCACTTTAATCTATGTAGAGAGTTAGCCTTTAGAAATGGTCTAGTTTGCCATTTGAAGAAAATGTTAATGCTAAGGAAGTGTGGGGAGAAGACAGACTCAGACTTGCTAGAGTTCTGGAATTAGCACTTGAGCAGCTGCTGTGCTTGTTGAGAGTTACACACTCGGGCTGTTTGCATCAAAATGAGCAAAGTTGCTCAGACATGTTAGAGGTGTGGTAACTAAAGTCATCAGGTCAATCTTAGGCTATGTCCACACTACTCCAGATAAATCTGTAACCGAAGTTTTTTCTCTTCATTTTTAGAACATAGAAACATAGGTGCAGGTGTAAGCCATTTGGCCCTTCGAGCCTGCACCACTATTCAGTATGATCATGGCTCATCATCCAACTCAAAACCCTGTACCTGCTTTCTCTCCATACCCCTGATCCCTTTAGCCACAAGGGCCATATCTAACTTCCTCTTAAGTATAGCCAATGAACCAGCCTCAACTGTTTCCTGTGGCAGAGAATTCCACAGATTCACCACTCTCTGTGTGAAGAAGTTTCTCCTCATCTCAGTCCTAAAAGGATTCCCCTTTATCCTTAAACTGTGACCCCTTGTTTTGGACTTCCCCAGCATCAGAAAAAATCTTCCTGCATCTAGTCTGTCCAGTCCCTTTAGAATTTTATGTGTTTCAATAAGATCCCCCCTCAATCTTCTAAATTCTAGTGAGTATAAGCCAAGTCGATCTAGTCTTTCTTCATATGAAAGTCCTGCCATCCCAGGAATCAATTTGGTGAACCTTCTTTGTACTCCCTCTATGGCAAGAATGTCTTTCCTCAGATTAGGGGACCAAAACTGCACACAATACTCTAGGTGTGGTCTCACCAAGGCCTTGTACAACTGCAGTAGAACCTCCCTGCTCCTGTACTCAAATCCTTTTGCTATGAATGCCAACATACCATTTGCCTTTTTCACTGCCTGCTGTAGCTGCATTCCCACCTTCAATGACTGGTGTACAATGACACCCAGGTCTCGTTGCACCTCCCCTTTTCCTAATCGGCCACCATTCAGATAATAATCTGTTTTCCTGTTCTTGCAACCAAAATGGATAACCTCACATTTATCCACATTAAATTGCATCTGCCATGAATTTGCCCACTCACTTAACCTATCCAAGTCACCCTGCATCCTCTTAGCATCCTCCTCACAGCTAACACCGTCGCCCAGCTTCATGTCATCCGCAAACTTGGAGATGCTGCATTTAATTCCCTCGTCTAAATCATTAATATATATTGTAAACAACTGGGGTCCCAGCACTGAGCCTTGCGGTACCCCACTAGTCACTGCCTGCCATTCTGAAAAGGTCCCGTTTACTCCCACTCTTTACTTCCTGTCTGCCAACCAATTCTCTATCCACATCAATACCGTGTGCTTTAAGTTTGCACACTAATCTCCTGTGTGGGACCTTGTCAAAAGCCTTTTGAAAATCTAAATATACCACATCCACTGGCTCTCCCCTATCCACTCTACTAGTTAAATCTTCAAAAAATTCTATAAAATTCGTCGGACATGATTTTCCTTTCACAAATCCATGCTGACTTTGTCCGATGATTTCTCCTCTTTCCAAATGTCCTGTTATCACATGTTTACCCCCCATCCACACTAAAACGGCGTTTTCGTCCCCCGAAACTGGAGTTTATCAGAAATGCTTTCCAGGGTGGGTAGTTTTGAAAATGCTGCTCGGGCAGATCAGTGTGGACCGGGTAACCAGAGACTTCTGAAAATGCTGTCAGACGGCAGTGCACTTTTTCATTGTTTTCTTGAATGCAACCTAACAATTTCAGAACAGACGGCAACGAGACTGAAGCCAGCAAAGTTAGAAATGTACTCACCAAATACTTTGACGCATAAATTACTGAATAAATAAGTATACTCACTTTGCCCTGTTTTCTGTCCTTGCTTGTATGAAGGTGGTTTACATATTTATGGAAGTACTTCTCTGACAATAGATGTGTAATGTAATGCCTGATGTAACATTGTATGGAAATACAAGATAAGACTGATGCAGACATGTTTTATACATTTAACAAGGTGCTTTATTAATACAACAGAGTTAGTCAGTTTTTCAATGTTCGTCATCAGCCGGGTCATACAGTCTGTGAACTCCCTGTCAGTTGCCTCTGTACACTTCAGTATTTCTTTTTACTTTTTACAGTATTTCTTTTTACTTTTAAGTTCTCCTGCGCGAGAGCCAAAAGCTGTCCGTCGTTTTAAGTTTTTCTAGTCTGTAACTACACAAACGCGCACTTTCACAGCGAGATTCGACACCAAACATTTCGCTTGTTTTTGGTAGATGTGTCCTGCACATACGCAGTAGGAGGAGAATCGCCAAAATCTTCGATACAATGTGGACAGAAATATTTTTAAAAATGCATAGTGTGGACGCCTGTTGTTTTTACCTGAAACTGGTGTTTTCAAAATTATCCAGTCTAGTGTGGATGTAGCCTCAGTTTTACAAGAAAGTAGTTAATTGTACCTACCATTTCCATAGGTGGTGCCAAAAGATAAAAGCTGTTGCTAAAGAGTTGGCTGAGGAAAGATGCATCTATGGTGCTACTAACACTGAGGAATTAATATAGAAGTCCAATAAATTGATGACAAATTTAAGTGGAAACTGTATCTAAAAGATAAGCAACACACACAAAATGCTGGAGGAACTCAGCAGGCCAGGCAGCATCTATGGAAAAGAGTAATCAGTCGACATTTCGGTCTTCATTAAAAGATAGCATTAATGCAGAATAGAATGTTTTCCAATTTATTCTGTAGCAGGACATAGATATTATAAACTGTTAATCTCAATTATACTTTCAGTTGAGTCGTCATGTGCACTGAGTAAAAATTTTTTTGTTTTCTGTGTGACTTTTTAGAACATCGCACACTTTAAAAACCCAGGACCAATTATTTTTATGTTATATGTCAATGCTTTGGATGATGGAATTGATGGCTTTGTTGCAAAGTTTACAGATGATATGAAGATATGTGGAGGGGCAGTTAGTTTTGAAGAAGTAGAGAGGCAAAAGAAGAATTTAGACAGATTAGGCAAAGAAAAGGCAGTGTCAGTAAGTGTATGGTGATGCACTTTGGTAGAAGAAATGAAAGGGTTGACTATTTTTGAAATGGAGAGAAAATACAAATTACTGAGATGCAAAGGGACTTGGAAGTCCTTGTGCAAGATTCCCTAAAGGGTAATTTGCAGATTGAATCACTGGTGAGGAAGGCAAATGCAATGTTAGTATTCATTTCGTGAGGACTAGAATATAAAAGCAATGATATAATGTCGAGACTTTATAAAGCACAGGTGAGGCCTCACTTGGAGTACTGTGAGCAGGCTTGGGCCCCTTATCTTAGAAAGGATTTGCTGAAACTGGAGAGGGTTCAAAAGAGGTTCGGAAAAATGATTCCAGGATTCCAAGCTCCCCGAGTTTTTCATATGAAGAGCATCTGATGGCTCTGTGCCTGAATTTACTGGAATTCAGAAGAATGAAGGGTGATCTCATTGAAACCTATTGAATGGTGAACGGCCTTGATAGAGTGAATATGGAGAGAATATTTCCTATGGTGGATGAGTCTAAAACCAGAGGACACAGCCTCAGAAGAGAGGGGCATCTTTTAGAACGGAGATTTCTTTAGCCTGAATGTGGTGAATCTGTGGAATTCTTTGTCACAGGCAGCTGTGGAGGCCAAGTCTTTATGTATGTTTAAGGGAGAGGTTGATAGATTCTTGATAGTTCCGCGCATAATGGGATATGGGGAGAAGACAGGAGATTGGGGCAGAGAGAAAAATTGAACTAGCAGTGATGTAATGGTGGAGCAGACTTGATGGGCCAAATGGCGTAATTCTGCTCCTATACCTTATGGTCTTATTGTTTCAGTGTTCATATGGCCTTGGTGTTGGAAGGGCCAGCCATGATATTGGAGAAGAAGCTGGCTGAGACGTCGAAGGTGCTGGTCAGGGTATCGGGAAAGAAGACGGATGGAATATCGGAGGAACTACTTTGGGTTTGACGAAGCCAGTCAGGATACTAGAGGACCCCATTGGGATGTCGGAGGAGCCATATAAATACAATATAAACATCATGATTAAAAATGGTTTAAAGTGTTTACAGTGCAGTGATGGGATAATAAGTAGATGGGATGGACGAGCTTACTAGAATGGTTGATCAGCTTAACTGACTGGAGGGAGATACTTCTGAGATGCAATGGAGCTTTTGTTTTCTTGGCTCTATAGCACGCTCCAGAAGGAAGCTTTTGGGAAAGGTAGTTTGCAGGGTGGGTCATGTCCGCAATGATTTTTCCTGCTGTCTCCTTCGTCCTGGACATACACAACTCCCGCAGAGATGGAAGACTGCAGCTGATGAACCTTCCTGCTGACTTGACAGTTCGCTGTAGTTTTCATATATTGTGAGGACAAGTGGTCCAATGCCTGAAGAGAATGTGAATGAATGAAGCTGCCTCTCCACCAATGACCCAGTTGTTCTTGGGTATAGTCCACATTGTCCCCAATTATTGTCAGGATAGAGGCCTCCTGACTGGTCAATAGCCAGAGAGCTCAGCAGCTGGCAGACATTATTGTTCCTGCAGGCCTTTTGGGAAAGCAGCAACTGCTGGATTTCTGCCCCCAAATCCAGGAGCTAAGCCTGAGCCAGAGGAATGTCTGGCGTTGATTAATGCACGAACCCAGGACTGCACCTGGAGTCAAGTCCCTTGGGCTAAAGTGTACAAGTCCCTTACAATGCATTAGTGTGATACAACAATGTGAAGCTACTATCTGTGGCATTACTCTTCCCACTGTATTGTTTCTGGCTTCATATAAAAAATTGGACTCAATCCCAATATGGAGTCTGTAATAAAATACATTTAAATCTGTGAGTCACATCTCACGTAGCTTTTATGATTTGAAGTTTGGCAGGTCTCCTGTCATGGTGGATTCTGGCAAGTTCATTTTGCATTTGTTAGTTTCTCATTCTCTGAGTTCAGTCTCATTTTCGGCATCCCAGGAATAACTGGATTCAATCACAATGACTTAGATTTATCGTAATGAGGTACATTCCTCTGCAAGGATCTCTTTTTGTAGTTACGGGAGTTTTATTTTGTATTTCACCATTGATGTTAGCTGGTTTGGGACTGAGCAAAGTGCTCACACTCACACACATATACACATTCTTTTTTGACCTTACAATTTTCAAACACTTCACTTCATCCCTTGTCTACAGAAAATTAGTTTTCCATCAGTTTCAGCTCTTGATTTAATGTCTTCTTTCAAGTTGGGATGTACAGATTGTGTTTTTAATCCTAACTCTTCCTGCTTTCTCATTGACTTCTTTTATTACAAGACTCCAGGCATTCTGTGAATATTTAGAATTCTGCACTATTAAGTCATGGGCCATTGGCAGTTTTAAGTACATCTGGAATTTCTAAGACCTAGCTACTAGGTGTAAGAAATACTTACTTGTCAGCTACTGGTATACTCATTTTTTATTCAACTGGATGAGTAAGAATTATGTAAAATAAAAGTTAAAAAAGAACTACGCATCCAGCCCAAAGCACCTTCCTTAAGCTCCAAAGTCACCACACCTGTTTCCCAGAATGAAGAATTCAGCTAAAACTCCTGTAACAATGATATAACCCCAAAGAAACAGGATACTCAGAGAAAAGGCACATTGATGTCTCAGAACATTTGGGGATGGGCAGTGAACTTGTCAGCCTTATGGCAGAGAGAAAAATAAACAAAAGTTGCATGTTGCTAAGTTACCAACTTGTATCCAAGGTGGAATCTAGTTGCGTGAGTGCTTTGCCTAGTTTTCCATGCAGGAAGTTTTCAAGTGGTGCCCAACCTCTGATTTCACACATAGTCAAAAGCAGATATCTCGTCACGTCCCAATGTCATCCCAATACCATTCTTCCCCAGGATGTGAGTACTGGACTTATTTTTGGACATTTGAATGTGGGACTTTCAGGATGAATGGGAGTGGATTTTCTGAACTGATGCAGATGTTTTCTATAGACTAGGAATGAGGCATTTCTGCTTGCCTTCTCTCCACTTGGCCCATCCCCACCCCGAGCTGCAATGATCAAGGGCTGGGTCAAGATGAACAGAGCTGGGAGCACTGAGCAGACTCCCCATTCACTCACTGAGTTTTCCCATGCCTGCTTGTCCTCCCTTTGCAGCTGTTTCTGTGATTCTCCCCGACACACTGCTCTTGTTCATTACTGACTTACAAACAGTTATCAGGAGCAGAACACAATCATAACTAGGAGACACCTATACTCCTTTGTAACTCCTCTGTTGAACCTTCAGGAGCTGAAAATGGTCATGAGTTCCACTTATGCCTGTTTAAAACTAAACCTTCAAACTTTTCAAAGGTACTTTTCACTTCTTTTCAAAGTTGATCAGAATGGGCAAAACTGAAGACTCCTTTTGAATGTTGGTAGCAGCTCTGTTTTCTCAACTAAACTAAGGACAACCTCTTACATTTTACTTTAATGTTCAGCACAAGTAATCAAGTAGGAGTGGCCCAGCCTACCTCTCAAGTGTGCCTCACCATTCAAATAATCACAGTCCACGAGCTCCTCTTCTGTTCTCCAAAGCCCACAATTTCCAGATCTATTAGTGACACTGGCTCCACCAAACATGAGGGGAGGGAGCTTCAGAGATTCACCACCCTCTCTGAGGAGAAATTCCCAAACATTTCATGTTTACCTGACCTGGCACATTCTGGGCTTTTGATTGCCTAGCACTATGTTCCCTCCGGTGGAAATTATGGAATTAGTATAAATTCAAATACTATGTTAGGTTAATCAGGTTAATCGTTTTCTGTGGTTAGTTATCAGAAAAGATTGAACACGTCTTTACACCACTGTCTGGCATGGAGCGGCCACTACAGAGGATTGGAAAAAGCTGCAGAGGGTTGTAAACTCATCCACCTCTATCATAGCCTCCCCACCATCGAAGACAGCTTAGAAAATGCGCTGCTTTAAAAGACAGCATCCATCATTAAGGACCCCCCACTACCCAGGACATGCCCTTTTCTCATTACTAACCTCAGAGAGGAGCTGCAGGAACCTGAAGGCACATGTTCAACATATTAGGATCAGCTTCTTCCTCTCCACCATCAGAATCATGAATGCTACCTCACCTTATTTACTATCTTTTTTTTTGTAATTTATAGTATATTTTATGTATTGCACTGTACTGCTGCCGCAAACCAAGATTCACAACATATGTGAGCGAGAATAAACCTGATTCTGATTCTGACTCTGAATGAGTGAGACGAGAGCTGAGGTTACAGGGGAAGTCATGCCAAACTAAAGGATATCAGTGTATGTGGATACTGAAAGTAATGACACTGAATGGAAATTGAGTGTGAGTGTAATAATGTTGACTGAGGATGGGGCTCTGGTAGAGCCTAGAGGAGTTGGGCTGAATGGTCTGTATCTTTGCTGCATATTTTATGCACTTCTCTGTAAAGATATTTGAAATTGTTGGTAGTTTTTTACAGTCATATAGAGAGATGATTGAATTATGTTCTGCTGATGCCTAACACCTTGCACAATATGGAACAGAGGGAAATCATATCAGGAGAAAAAAGTGAATGAAGTGATGGTTCAATTTGATGAGAGGATAACATTCGAGCAATTATAAAGTAATACTGTAAAAGGAAAATGAAACAAAGAAAAAAAATCCAAACATCTTCCCTGTATTCACATTTCCCCTTAGCTTGGTATCGATAGACGTTTTCTTAGGAATTTCATGTGTGGACAGACTAGTCTTGGTAGCAGGGTCCCTATAGTGGACGTTCTGGTTAAAAGAGAGAAGGGTAATATTAAAGCTATGCTGTAGAATGAAATCAACACCTTCATGAGCAGAGAAAAAGGAACTTGGCAACAAATGAAAAAATGTCCAGCAACTGCCCCAGGCCGTTGGAGTGTCTTTGTAGATCTATCCAAGATGCTGATGATTTTATCTGGTATTCGAAGGAATTCCTCTATTAATATCCTTCTAGCCATACGTTTTAATATCTCTCAGGATTTGTAATAAGCGTATGCATACCTTTTATTACTGAAAACTTTAGAAAGTTTATTCAGAAGTAAAATAAGTTGAATTTTGTTCATCCACAAAGCACAATGTGCACACAAAATGAATTGCTTTATATAATATTGGTATACTAAAGTGTCACAACATTACCTGTTGTAATTGCCACATATTAAGAAATGCTATATATAAATATATTCTCACCACAGCTTTCTATAATATCCTTGTAGAACATTACAGAAAAATGACCAGTTTCTTTAAATATTTCAGTCCTTTCTTGGCCTGGCTCAATACCAATCTTCATAGATAGAGAGGTAAGACAAACAATAATATGATAGAATCTTCATCCATCTGAAAACATTTTAGATTTTACAAGATTCGAGCATTTGAGTGATTCCAAAGTGCCATTCTCAATGTCAGTGTTGAGTAACACAGGAGAAAGGTAGACTGTCAATGCAGAAGTCAATTTTCACTAAAAGTACAGATACTGTCCAATATGCACTTGTTTGGTTATTCCTTATTCACTGTTTTCTAAGCCTGCAATGAAACCTGGGATTGAAGTCATGGACATTTTTCCTTTCGCAGAAGGAATGAGTTCTGGCACTAAAGAGTGGCTTTCAAAATTCCCAAGAATTGGAAATGTAAGTGGGGAGATTTGTGGGTTTTGGACAATGATACTGAACTACTTGACTATAGAATTGGTAAAACATATGTGTTTATTGTCAGAATGTAATTTTAACCTCAGCAGCCTGACAGGAAGCTGACAGAAGTGGACGGGCATCTGTCTTAACCGATGTCCAATTTTACTTCAATGGAAAGTAATATTTGGCAGAGTGGAAAATAAGCACCTGATTTGATCCCATCAGCTTACTGTCGGAGAATGAGGTTAGAATTACTTACTTATGAGATATTTCATTCGTTCAGAATTGTGAATGATACAACGCCCAATTCCTGTCTTCAGTCTGTGGGTGGACCTGAAAATATTCCCACATAGCTCTAGAAAGAGAGATAAGGCAAAATCATAATTCACATGCTTAAAAGTGACCGTCATGAAATAAATAATCAACATTCTTTGATTCTAAAATGAGAAGTTTTGGGACTGAACCCAACTGGCTGGATGTCCAGTACTTTACTGGCACTCAGATAACTTTTCAGAGCTAATAATGGTTCACAGGCAAAATTCTTGGTAGGTCAATAAAATATAGTGAGTATAGAGCAGTAGAAATGTGTCTGCTGACAGTATCATTGTGGAATGTAGAAGCCTCAAAGCATTTCATATTCAGACAGGTATGTAGTGAGATTTGTATTAAAGATGTTATATTTTAAATGATGGAAGTGATCTAATGGAAACAGTGAAAATGAAAATACATGATTTCATCATCGGGCAATGACAGTTTCAAACAGCTTGGGATGGAACTGGGCTGACTAATAAGGCAGCAGAATAATTCAAGAGTCAGTTGTGTCTCATTTGGTAGGTTGTAGGTTCCACTCTAAACAACGAAGCACAAACACTAAACTGGCTCTTTGCTACAGTATTCAAGGATTGCAGCATTGCCAGAGACATTACTTTTTGATTGGAACAATATTTTCCTTTTATTTTAGTGCACTAAAATGTCCAAAGTTTCTTGAGGCCTGATATCAATCTGATATTGACAATGAGCTGCAACTTAAGAGCAGATGACTAGAAGTGTCATTAGGGAAGCAGGCTGTAGGGACTGTTTACAAGGCTGAGTGGTCTAGGAGGGAGTACTAGAGCTTTGAGTCTTAGCTACTGAAAGGCACTTCAATGTGGAGCAGTGAAGTTGAAGAGATATAAGGAGAGCAGTTAACTGGACTAGAGGGGGTCAAGAAGGTAGAGGATACTGAGTAAAAGTCAATATTTAATATTGAGGTATTGTTTAAAAGGTGGTATGGGGCCAAGTGGTAAAGGCGTTGGACTTGCGATCTGAAGGTCGTGAGTTCGAGCCCCAGCTGAGGCAATGTGTTGTGTCCTTTAACAAGGCACTTAACCACACGTTGCTCCAGTCCACCCAGCTGAAAATGGGTACCGTCAAAACTGTTGGGGGTTAACCTCATGATAGACTGGTGTCCTATCTGGGGTGGGGGGCGGGGGGAGTCTTGTACTCTCAGTTGCTTCATGCCACAGAAACTGGCATAAGCATCAGCCTGATGAGCCTAAAGGCTTGGGGCAGACTTTGACTTTTGATTGTTTAAAAGGGCCCCAGTGTACAATGGGTGAATGGGATTGGGTGCAAGGTAGAACACAGAATATAATTTTCATAGAAACATAGAAAAACTACAGCACAATACAGGCCCTTCAGCCCACAATGCTGTGCTGAACATGTGCTTACTTTAGAAACTACCTAGGGTTACCCATAGCCCTCATAGAAACTTAGAAAACCTACAGCACAATACAGGCCCTTCGGCCCATAAAGCTGTGCCGAACATGTCCCTACCTCGGAACAACTTAGGCTTTACCCATAGCCCTCTATTTTTCTAAGCTCCATGTACCATCCAGGAGTCTCTTAAAAGACCCTGTCGCATCTGCCTCCACCGCCGTCACTGGCAGCCCATTCCATGTATTCACCACTCTCTTCGTAAAAAACTTACCCCGACATCTCCTCTGTACCTACTTCCAAGCGCCTTCAACCTGTTCCCTCTCGTGATAGCCATTTCAGCCCTGGGAAAAAGCCTCTGACTATCCACACGATCAATGCCTTTCATCATCTTATACACCTGTTCATCTTATACACCTATTTCAACAGAGGGTCAAATAAGGGAGGTCAGATAGGAAGTCATGAAACTGAGATCTTGTCTGCCACCTGAAATAAAAACCTGGAAACACTCAGCACACCAGGTAGCATCTGTTGAAAGAGGAAGTGAGTTACATTTCAGATGGAAGGCTGTTAGAACTGTAGCTTCTGTTTATGCTTTTATTGTCTGCCCTACAATCTGGATGTGCAGTGTCATTTAGAGTCATAGACAGGAACAGCATAGGAACAGATCCTTTCTCCCCACGAAGGTCATACTGACCACCAACCACTAAACCTACATCAATCCCATTATTGTAATTCTCCCACATTCCCACAAATTTCCCCGGATTGTACCACCCACCTATGGACTAGAGACAATTTACAGTGGCTAATTAACCTGCAAATCTGCTTATCTTTGTGATGTTGGAGGAAACCAGAGCACCCGGAGAAAACCCATGTTATCACAGGGACAATATAGAAACTCCCACACACACAGCAGCCAAAGTTAGGTTTGAATGTGAGTCAATGGCACGGTGAGACAGCTGCACTATTTGCATTTACCTTTCTATGTTGATATTATTTTTTCTGTTAGTGCTTGAACCATGATCATGCTGAAAACAAAATTGCTGATGACACACGTGCATTATTTGCTTACTTATCTCACAGGTGATACTGCAATGCATAAACTAGCTGACATTTTCCTACACTTGGCTGGTGACTTCACTTTACTGGCTAAGTGCTGAAGGATGTTATGAATGAAGATATTTTTCATTATCCATTGACGACATATTTGGGTTATAAGTCTTGTCAGGTTCTAGTTATATTCAGGAAGTATCAAATGTGTAATATCATAGACCATAAGACATAGGAATAGAATTAGGCCATTCAGCCCATCAAGTCTGCTCCACCATTCCATCATAGCTGATCCTGGATCCCACTCATCCACTTCTCACCATATCCTCTGATGCTCTGACCAGTCAGGGAAACTATCAACTTCTGCCTTAAACATACGCATGGACTTGACCTCCACAACAGTCTATGGCAGAGCATTCCACAGATTCGTTACTCTGAGGCTAAAAGAATTCCTCCTTACCTCTGTTCTAAAAGATTGACCCTCAATTTTGGGGCTGCACCCTCTAGTTCTGAATAACCCCACCTTAGGAAACAACCTCTCCACATCTGCCCCATCTAGTCCTTTCAACATTTGGTAGATTTCAATAAGATCCCCACACATTCTTCTAAATTCCAGCGAGTACAAACCCAAAGCTGCCAAACACTCCTCATATGTTAACCCTTTCACTCCTGGAATCATCCTCGTGAACCTCCTCTGGACTCTCTCCAATGACAATGCACCGTTTCTGAAATATGGGGCCCAAAACTGTTGACAATACTCCGTGCGGCCTGACTAGTGTCTTATAAAGCCTCAGCATTATCTCCTTGCTTTTATATTCTATTCCCCTTGAAATAAATTCCAACATTGCAATTGCCTTCTTTACCACAGACTCAACCAGTGTTTTTGCGCAAGAACTCCTAAATCCTTCTGCAGCTCTGATGTTGGAATATTCTCCTCTTTTAGATAATAGCCCACACTGTTGTTCCTTTTACCAAAAATGCATTATCATACATTTCCCAACATTGCATTTCACCTGCCACTTTTTTTACCCATTCTTCCAATTTGTCTAAGTCCTGCTGCAGTTGCATTGTTTCCTCAGCACTACCTACCCCTCCACCTATCTTCATATCATCTGAAAACTTTGCCACAAAGCCATCAATTCCATTATCCAAATCACTGACAACCAATGTGAAAAGTAGTGGTCCCAATGCTGCTCTCTGAGGAAGACCACTTGTCACTGGCAGCCAACCAGTAAAGGCCCCCCTTTATTCCCACTTGCTGCCTCCTGCCTGTCAGCCATTCCTCAATCCATGCCCGTATCTTTCCTGTAACGCCAGAGGATTTTATCTTCTGAAGCAGCCTCATGTGTGGTACCTTATCAAATGCCTTCTGAAAATCCAAGTAAATATCATGCACTGTCTCTCCTTTGTCCCACCCTGCGTGTTACTTCCAAGCAAGCTTGTGATTACTTATGACTGTGTCACAGCTCCAGTGCCATAGTTAAGTTTGCTGATGGGGCCGCAACTGGTTCAATCAAAGGTGGCGATGAATCACCCTTTAAGAAGGAGATTGAAGATCTGTTTGAATGGTGCAACATCAGCAACCTCCCACTCAATGTCAGCAACATCAAAGGGTTGATTATTGACTACAGGAGGAAGAAGCTGGAGGTCTATGAGCCAGTGTCCATTAGGGGAATGGATGTGGCGAGGGTCAGTAACTTTAAATTCTTTGTATTAATACATCAGATGATCAGCATGCACAGAAGTGCCATTGTGAAGAAGGCGCATTAGTGCCTCTGCTGTTTAAAACATTTGCATAGATTAGGTGTGCCACTAAATTTTTGAGAGGAAAATTTCCCAAGTCTTCCGGTAAGATGTCGATGCATTCGGATGCAGCAGCCTCTTGGGGGTCAACCAAAGGAGCATTTTTCTTTGCTTACTGTGTTTTTTATGGTCATAAGACAGTTCTGTGCTCCAAGAGCTTCAGGTACTGCTGGTCTATCCACTCAATGAGCTGCTTGTTGATCGGAGGAGCCGGCTGAGGTGTCCCGGGTGTCGGAGGCCGGACTATGTTCAGGGCAGGCCTGGGTGGAGGCCATGTTGCTGGTGCTTCTCAAAGACATTGACGTTGGTGCGCGAAGGCGGCATGCAGTGTAACCCTGGGTGATGGTCTTGGGCATTTCTCTTACGATCGTAAGACCATGTTGGACATTGATAATGTACGATGCTGTAGACCCCTTTCCCTTGTTTGGTTGCATGACTGACGGTTTGGGAGCTGTGTAGCCTTGGTTGTAGCAAGGACTAGACCTCCTTGCTTGAGCAGAGAGACGTCAGAGGCAGAGTAGCATGGCGTCTGTGCTCGGCTGGGGGCTGTCTGCTCCTATTGGTGCTGCCCTCTGGTGTTCTATCAGTGCAAAGACAGGCTGGATCGAGTGACTGCACACTGCCGGGTGTTTGTACAGTCAATTTGAGGGACTTGTTGCTCAGTGTCTGGGACTAAATATGCGCTTTTTTTGCTTGACTATGTCTTTTTGCTTACTATTTTGATTGTGCTGTGTAGGTTTGGCATCTTGACCTCAGAGATTGCTGTTTCATTCGGCTGTATTTGTATATGATTGAATGATAATTAAACTTAAGTTTGAATTTTAACTGGTTACATCATGGTCAGGTATAGAACCTCCGATGTCCAGCAATGGAAAAAGTACAGAAAGTGGCGGAAACAGCCCAGCCCATCACAGGCAAAGCCCTCCCCACCACTGAGCATGTATACAGGGAGCACTGCCACAAGAAAGCCCCACCCATCATCAGCAACTCCCAGCATCTTGGCCAGGCCCTCTTCTCATTACCACCATCAGGCAAGAGGTACAGAAGCTAGAGGTTCCACACCACCAGGTTCAGGAACAGTTATTACCCTACAACCCTAAGGCTCCTGGGCCAGCATAGTTAACCTTTACCACCATTTCTATGAATTGAATCTATGACCAAAGACCCCCTTTCAAGGACTCTTTGCTACTTATATTCTCAGTATTTGTTTTTATTCGCACAAGGACCAGTGAAGGTTCACAAGAATAAACTTGGGAATGGAAGGGTTAACTTCTAGAGTGTTTGATGTCTCTGGACCTCTACTCACTGGAATTTAACAGATTGAGGGAGGATCTCATAGAAACCTATAGAATATTGAAAGGCCTCGATGATGTGGACATACGGATGATGTTTCCAATCGTGGAGTGGGAAAGTCTAGGATGAGAGGACACAGTTGATGCACCATCAATAACTCTCTCTGAGACGTAAAGGCAAGATATCGGCTTTTATTGACTGGAAGAAGGAACAAGCAGTGGTTGACCATCATACTACATCCTGGAGACTGAGGGCTGGGCTTAGGCCTCAATCGCCTTTATACAGGGGTCAGTGGGAGGAGCCACAGGAGCAGTCAGCAGGGGGTGTGTCCAGACAGGTGTATGTAGTTCACCACATTCACCCCCCCCCCCTTGTTTTAAAAGAGAGTCCCCATGTGGCGAAGTTTCTTACAAGTATATTTACAGGTTAAGTCTATCAGGTGGTCGAATCTGTCGCTGCGATCTACGTAGCACCAGCTGTGACTGCACAGGTGCCGGTGGTGATTGCACCAGAGACGGTGGTTGTGCTGGTTCTGGCCTAACTGGAGGTGTCAGCCCACTAGGCGTCAGTGATCACTCATGCGTGTGTGAGGCGCCTGGTATATGTGCATGCGAGACGCCTGGTGTAGGAGTGTCGTGAGGAGTCTGTGTAGGGCTTGGTGTGCGCGGTGTCACCTTGGGTACAGGGTTCATAGTTACCATGGAGTGTTCGGGGTAGTGGTCTGTTGCTCCTGCGGGCGCCAGGTTGCGGACGGAGACCGTGTCCTCCCGCCCATCAGGTAAGACCACGTAAGCATACTGGGGGTTCGCATGTAGAAGGTGAACCCTCTCGACCAGCGGGGAGTATTTATTACTCCTCCCAAGTTTCTGGAGCAGCACTGGCCCTGGAGATGTCAGCCAAGCTGGTAGGGTGGTCCCAGTGGCAGACTTCCTGGGAAAAGAGAATAGGTGCTTGTGAGGGGTGGCATTGGTGGGCGTACATAACAGGGAGCGGATAGAGTGGAGTGCCTCAGGGAGGACCTCCTGCCATTGAGAGACCGGCAACCCTTTTGACTTAAGGGCTAAAAGTGTGGCCTTCCACACTGTGGCATTCTCCCTCTCCACCTGCCCATTTCCCTGGGGATTATAACTCGTGGTCCTACTAGTAGCAAAGCCCCTAGCCAGCAGGTACTGGCGCAGCTCGTCACTCACAAAGGAGGACCCTCTATCACTGTGGATATAGCAGGGATATCCAAACAGAGTGAAGAGCTGGCGCAGGGCTTTTATGATAGACGTGGTAGTGGTGTCAGGGCAGGGGATGGCAAAGGGGAACCACGAGTACTCGTCGATAATGTTGAGAAAGTAGACATTGCGGTCGGTGGAGGGAAGGGGGCCCTTAAAGTCAACACTCAGTCGCTCAAAGGGGCGGGTGGCCTTGATAAGTTGTGCCTTTTCAGGACGGTAGAAGTGCGGTTTGCACTCAGCGCAGACTTGGCAGTCCCTAGTCATCATCCTGATGTCCTCAAGGGAGTACGGCAGGTTCCGGGCTTTCACGAAATGGTAAAATCGGGTGACCCCCGGATGGCAAAGATGTGCATGGAGGGCGTGTAGCTGGTCAAGCTGTGCGCTGGCACACGTTCCCCGGGATAGGGCATCAGGGGGCTCATTGAGCCTTCCAGGTCGGTACAGGATGTCATAATTGTAGGTGGAGAGTTCTATTCTCCACCGCAAAATTTTATCATTTTTGATTTTGCCCCGCTGTTGGTTGCTGAACATGAACGCAACCGAGCGCTGGTCGGTCAGCAAGGTGAACCTTTTGCCGGCGAGATAACGCCTCCAGTGCCTAATAGCTTCCACTATGGCCTGGGCTTCTTTCTCCACCGCAGAGTGCCGAATTTCAGGGCCTTGAAGGGTACGAGAAAAGAATGCTACTGGCCTGCCTTCCTGATTGAGGGTAGCAGCAAGCGCGAAAACGGAGGGGTCACTCTCTACTTGGAAGGGAATGATTTCTTCCACCACATGCATCATTGCTCTGGCAATGTCCCCTTTAATGCAGCTGAAGGCCGCGCAGGCCTCGGCAGAGATGGGAAAGTGGTAGACTTGACCAGGGTGCGGGCCTTGTCTGTGTAATGGGGACCCATTGGGCGTAATAGGAAAAGAAGCCCAGACACCGTCTAAGGGCTTTGAGAGTGGTGGGAAGAGGGAGGTCTAACAGGGGGCGCATACGGTCAGGATCAGGGCCAATAACCCCGTTTTCCACGACATACCCAAGGATAGTGAGTCGGGTAGTTCCGAACACACACTTGTCCCTGTTATAAGTAAGGTTCAGGGCTTTGGCCACTTGGAAAAATCGTTGGAGGTTGGCGTTGTGATCCGGCCAGTCGTGACCACAGATGGTGATATTATCCAGATAGGGAAGTGTGGCCTTCAGTTGGCACTGGTCCAGCATCCGGTCCATTTCCCTCTGGAAGACCGAGACACCATTTGTGACACCAAATGGGATGCGCAGGAAGTGATAGAGCCTGCCGCCCGCCTCAAAGGCGGTGTAGGGATGGTCCTCTGGGCGGATGGGGAGCTGGTGATAAGTGGATTTTAGATCTATTGTTGAGTACACCTTGTACTGAGCTATCTGGTTGACCATATCCGCGATGTGGGGTAGGGGGTATGCGTCAAGCTGAGTGAACCTATTGATGGTTCGACTATAGTCCACGACCATCTTATTTTTCTGCCCGGTCCGAACAACAACCACCTGGGCCCTCCAAGGACTTGTGCTTGGCTCAATGATTCCCTCCCTGAGCAGCCGTTGCACCTCCGACTGAATGAAGGCCCTGTCCCCTGCACTGTACCTCCTGCTTTTAGTTGCCACAGGTTTACAGTCAGGGGTCAGGTTGGCAAACAGCGGTGGGGGAAGGATCTTGAGGGTGGAGAGGCTGCAAGTGGTGTTGGTAGCGCAGCTGTCGGCATGGTGCTGGGTGGGACGTGTGGTTCGGTGTGTGTGTGTGGTCAGTAGCGGGGTATGTGACGAAGACCCACCAAACTGAGGATTCCTGACAGTGAGCGGTGGGAGGGGCCAGTCATATGCCACTGTCACACTTTCGAGGTGGCTCTGGAAGTCCAGCCCCAATAGCACAGGTGCGCACAGTTGAGGCATGAACAGTAGCGCAAAGTTCCAATATTCTGTGCCTTGCACCACCAATGTCGCTACACAACCCACCTGGATGTCTGTGGAATGCGACCCAGAAGCCATGGTGACACTCTGGCTTACTGACCGCGTCACGAGTCCACAGCGTTACACTGTGTCCGGGTCAATAAAACTCTCAGTGCTGTCTGTGTCAAACAGGCAGCTAGTCCTGTGCCCCTCCACCAGGATGTCCATCATTGACCTTGCAAGCTGGTGTCGGGCACTTAGGTCGAAGGTTATGGTGGCCAGAGTTGCATCATCATCTTGGTACCCGGTAAGCACCGGTGGGTCGGGGGCGGGGCATGTTGACGCAGACAAAGATGGCCGCCCCCATCCGGGCAGGCAAGATGGTGGCCCCCATGCCTCACACGCAGCGCTGACCGACCCCGCTCGTGGTTTAGACTTACAGACCTTAGCGAAATGGCCCTTCTTCCCGCAGCTGGAGCAGGTTGCTTCTCGGGCCAGGCAGCGTTTTTGGGGGTGCTTTTCGAGTCCGCAGAAGTAACACTGCGCAGGCTTTTGACTGGTCACAGCTGTGGTCGGGTTCCGGGAGTTCGTGGAAGCGCGACTGGCAGCGGTGTTGGCGAATTCGCTTGTGGGAACCGGCGGTGGCGGGGTCTGAGGCGTCCTCGGGACCGGTGGGGGATCGTTTGGCTGGACAGCATCAGCGTTGTACAGAGCAGCCTCCAGCGTGTTGGCCGTCTCGATCGCTGAGCTTAAGGTAAGATTGGCATTTTCCAGCAGCCGCTGATGCACATACACTAACCTGCTTCCTGTAACAAAGGCGTCTCGTACCAAGAGTTCTGCATGCTGTTCTGCCGTGAGAGTTTTGCAGTCACAAGTTCGGATGAGTGTCTCTAGGGCTCGGAGAAACTGGGCGCTCAATTCTCCAGGCCGCTGTCGTTGTGTAGCTAAGCGATGTCTTGCGTAGACGGTGTTCACCGGCCGCAGGTACTGTCTTTTGAGGGCATCCAGTGCCCCTTCGTAGGTCGACAGGCCCCTGAGTAAACTTTTGGGGTGACCCTCAAGAGGAGAATTCGGTGTATAACAGCGGGTTCAGTTGCACTAACCTCCTCCAAGTATGATTGGAAGCATGCAAGCCAGAGTTCAAAGGCAAGAGCTGCTTCAGGGTCTTGGGGGTCCAAATCCAATCTTTCCGGACGTAAAACGGTTTCCATGTTTTAAACCTTCCAGTCAATAAAATTGATACCCCATCAATAACTCTCTCTGAGACGTAAAGGCGAGATATCGGCTTTTATTGACTGGAAGAAGGAACAAGCAGTGGTTGACCACCATACTACATCCTGGAGACTGAGGGCTGGGCTCATGCCTCAATCGCCTTTATACTGGGGTCTGTGGGAGGAGCCACAGGAGCAGTCAGCAGGGGGCATGTCCAGACAGGTATACATAGTTTACCACAACAGTATCAGTATAGAAGGATATCCCTTTAAAACAGAGATGAGGAGGAATTTCTTTAGCCAGAGGGTAATGAATCTTTGGAATTCATCGCCACAATGGTGGCTAAGTCACAGGGTATATTTAAAGTGGAGGTTGCTAGGTTCTTGATTAGTAAGGATGTCAAAGATTATGGGGAAAAAGCAGGAGAATGGGATTAAGAGGAAAAATATATAAGCCGTGATTGAATAGCAGCGCAGACTCGATGGGACAAATGGACTAAATCTGCTCTTATGTTTTATGATCTTTTGGTCTAGTTTGTCTTCCTTTGCTCAAAGGAGTTTGTCTGTTGATGTATAGTTTTTTGTAAAATTTTATTTTATTTATTGTTTCCTGTAAATGCCTGCATGAGATATGAAAGCAAGCCAGCAAACAATATCAAAGTGGATAGTAAAAACTTCTTCAAGTACTGTATGTAAAACATGAGAGTGGATATAGGACTGCAAGAACATGAGGCCGGAAAAATAATAATGGGGACAGGAGATAATAGAGGAACTAAATGAGTATTTTGCATCAGTCTTCACTGTGGAAGACACTGGCCATGTGTCAGAATTTGTAGTGTGTGAGGGAAGAGAATTGAGTGCAGTTACTATTACAAGGTAGAAGGTGCTCAAAAAACTGAAAGACCTAAGGGTACTTAAGTCAGATGAACTTGCCTGAGAGTTCTGAAAGAGGTAGAGATTGTGGAGGCATTAGTAATGATCTTTCAAAAATTAGTTGTCTCTGGCATGGTGCCAGAGGACTGGAAGACTGCAGATGTCACTCCACTCTTTAAGAAAGGAGGAAGGCAGCAGAAAGACCAGTTGCCTGACAGTGGTTGGGGAGATGTTGGAATGAATTGGGATGAGGTTATGGAGTATTTGGTGACATAGGACAAGATAGAACAAAGTCAGCATGGTTTCCTTAAGGGAAAATCTTGCCTGACAAACCTGTTGGAATTCTTTGATGAGTTTACAAGTAGGATAGATAAGGGGGATGTAATGGATGCTGTATATTTGGACTTTCAGAGGCCTTTCACAAGGTGCCACACATGAGGCTAATTATCAAGATAATAACCCAAGGTATTACAGGAAAGTTACTGGCATGGTTAGAGCATTGGAAAGTGTATAGTCATGCACTTTGGTATTTGAAATAAATATGTAAACTATTTTCTAAACAGAGAGAAAATGTAAAAATCTGAGATACAAAGGGACTTAAGGGTCCTTGTGCAGAACACCCTAAAGGTTAACTTGCAGGTTGAGTCAGTGGTGAGGAAGGCAAAAGCAATGTTAGCATTCATTTCACGAGATCTAGAATATAAGAACTGGGATGTGATGCTGAGGCTTTATAAGACACTGGTGAGGCCTCACCTTGAGTATTGTGAAAAGTCTGGGTTCATCATCTAAGAAAAGATGTATTAGCTTTAGAGAGGGTTCAGAGGAGATACATAAGGATGATTCCAGAAATGGAAATGTTATCATTCAAGGAATGTCTGATGGCTCTGGGTCTGTGCTCACTGGAATTTAGAAGGATGAGGAGAGATCTCATTGAAACCTTTCGATGTTGACCGGCCTAGACAGAGTTGATTTGGAAAGGATGAGTCCCATGGTGGAGGAGCACCTGTGCTGATGGAGATTGTGGAGGAGATGTTGTTGCCAATCCAAACTGATTGGGTTTACTACTGAGGAAATTGATAATCCCATTGCACAAGGAGGTATTGAGAACAAGGTTTTGAAGCTTATTGATTAGTTTTAAGGAGATATTGGATTGAATGCCGAGCAGTAATTGATAACTAGCAGCCAGATATATGTATCGCTTCTGTCCAGATGTTCCAGCGTTGAATAAAGAGCCAATGCAATGGCTTCTGCTGTGGGCCTGTTGTGCCAGCAGGCAAATTAGAATAGACCCAACTCATTTCTCAGGCAGGAGTTGCTGCATCACTAACCTCTGAAAGCACGTTATTGCTGTGGATGTAATGGCTACTGGATGATAGTCATTTAGGCAGGTTACCACATTCTTCTTTGGCACTGTAATAATGGAAGTCTTACACTGCTGAAGCAAGAAGTTGAAGATATCAGTGAACATCCCAACCAATTGATCAGCACAGATCTCTAGTACTTAGCCAGGTACCCCAGCTGGGCTGGATGATTCACCCTCCTGAAGGTTGCTCGCATATTGACCTCAGAGACCGAAATCACAGGGTCAAGGGGTTCTTTGGGTGTTCATGAAGGTTCCTGGCATATGTAGGATTTTGAAATGAAGCTCATGGGTAATTTAAGTGCTTAATTGGGTTCCAGTTATTGCACATTGTGAGCTGTTGTCAAAAAACTGCTGAAGATTCCCCTGATCACACAGATGTCACAGGATATAGTATTTCTGGAGTCAGAGGGGGCTTCTCGGGACAACTGATTTTGTCCCTGATTGGGTATATTTTCTACATGTATCAACTACCCATAAGTCATCCCATCAATGCAGGGTAAAATTGTTGAGGCACTGACAAGGCCTGCTTAATCATACCTTATAGACGTCATTGAGCTCAATTTGGTTTGTTCATTCTGACTGGAAGGATAATGAAGCAAGCGAATGTGTAAGGGCAGTGAATATTTATGAAGATAATAATAGCAGTGAACAAATCAAAGCATTGAGAAACTTAATTCATTTCTAAACAACAGTAGTCAATTTAATTTGAAAAAATATGAATTAAAACAAATCAACGTCTGACCAATTAGAAACAAATATCAAACAATATTGATAAGCAGGATAATTCTGTATTTCTACTCATGTTCTTTAGCTTCAGTTTTCATTTTATGAGTGACTGACAACACCATAAATCTAAGGCAATCTGTAAGGGTGGTAACTTCTGAAGTTGGCAAAGAAGTACAACTACAGGTAACACGACTTCAACCTGTGTTTAGCCTGGGTAGGCAGGGCTTGTTTCTAATACAAAGAAGAAAACAAGAATATATTTTGTGTCATATTGACATGACATAAAGTATATGTTTTTCAAAACTATAAAATCTCTCTGAGACTCCAAATAATAGAACTTTCATTAAGTATTGGCTCCAAGCACTGAAGAGCCATCATTCTAATAAGATTTCTAAAAAAAACTTTGTTCAAGACTTATGCCTCTTGATAAAGGCTATAAATTCCTCAGTGACATGTAGCTAAATTTCTGTCATTCTTATGAAAACAATATCTATCATCTGTCCTCAGAATTGTTAATAAAGGGTTAATATGTATAAAAAAAGAGTGCTCGGGGTAAGATGTAATAAGCCACTCTATTAATATTTATACCTTATCAATAATTTTGGCTTAGTCAAGATTTCCAAGCAGTACTTGATATTATTCTGGAACTTGGCATAATATTCAGTTCAATTTTCAGAGGAATCAAAGCAAGGTCTATTAAATAAGACATAACTATATAGTCCTCAACCATTGAAACACAGCACACTTTGCCAAATTATTTTCTTAAGCAGCCTACTACTTGTTTCCTTTACATATAAAACATATGTGCATGCCAGACCATTTTTTGATCAACAGTCAAGGGAAATTTAACTAAATTCAAACATGCATGAATTTGCATAAATAAATCAGTCTCCTGAATGTAATTGTAAACTATTCACTCCATCAGTGACCCTTGGAAAACGATGGATTCAGCTTTCTAAAGGAACCATCAACTGTCCCAAGTGGATAATGAGTGTGCTTGATATCAGTCCAAATAAAATGAAAGAGAAGCAGACCACGTATTATTCTGACTCAATGCAATTTATTTCCTTTGTGAGAAATCACTTTGATCATGAAACAATTTGGATTTATAAGGATGCAAGAAAAACTATCTGCAGATTAGATTAAAAATACTGCATAATTCTACAAGGCAACATGAGCTGATTTAAACATACAGCATCTGTGGACTATTTATTCCTGTTTCTAGCAATTAAAGATACAATCTTGAAGTACTTTATAAGGATTAGGATGGCTGTGGATTAGGCTAACGTTGTATTTGATAGTCATTTTCATTTGAATTTGTACACCGAAAATTAATCATAGTTTGATCATCATAATTGTAATGTTTGAGTTATTTTGAAGAAAATTCAAATGATTATTTGGCTATTTGAAAGATTAAGATTGATAAAATCGTTTCAGAATAAGAGTAATTTCAGCAGAGAAGAATTGGGAAACCAAAGCAGCATATAAAACAAATAAATCAAGTAAATATCAGAGTTCGCCAACACATTTCTAAATTATTTTAGCACTTAATACCCATTCTCTGTGCTTAATTTCCCTTTGTTCTCTGAAGAGGACTTTTTCTCCTTGGGAGGTAAAAGACTGTTGACAGTCCAAACGTTTGTGCAGACTACAATCAGCAGCTCTGAATTGTTCGCCCACCCACCACTGCCATTAGCAAGGGGATGTGCTATGTGGCTGACAAGCGAACAGGCATGCTATTGTGCTGGAAATGATTGAGTTAAGAGGATATTTCATCAAATGTTTTTAATTGACTAAATAAAGAGATACTGTATTCATTGGCAGAAGGGTTAGTAACCACATAACAAAGACATGTTTCACACAATGCATTATTATGATCTAGAATGCACTTACTGAAAGCAGGTTCAATAGATAACATTTCTTCGGGAAATGCTCACAGATAAGTGCAGAATGGTTTCCACATAACCAATTAATTCTCCGATACATTGAGATTTCCATGCATGCGTGTCCAAGTATACTGTTTCCCAAACTTGCTGAGAACAGCTTCCCATGATGATGGTATAATACGGAACACCTCATCAATTTCAAGCACAGGTTTGAGATTGCAGCAACTCCCTAGCATTCACCCTTTGAAATCTATTAGAACAACCATTTAAAAGCAATCAATTTTTTGAATAATTTTATTTCTAAAGTTTTGATTAATCTTTAAAAGTTTTAGAATTGTTAACATTTTCTGAAGATCAAAGACAACCATATTCAAGATGTCGGCTACTCAGACAGTTGGCTAAGCTGGGAGCGTGCCTTAGTCAGCTGTCAAAGACTATTTCAGAACTTTCAAATTGGTGTCATCTTCTACCCAACCTCCCACAACAATGTACTACTGATTCTGCCACGATCACTAAGTTTAGATCCTGCTTTATGTATCAAGTCTCTGGCGACAAAATCAGGGTCAAGGGCAAATGCTTTGAAGAGAAAATTTTGTGATGCCAAGGTTAGAGAAGGTGATAGGGGCTAATCAACATTACAGCACAGTGGCCAGGGAGAAGCTCCTCTTATCTTAGCCCATGATTCCAGTTAGTTACCTGAGTCCATCAATATGCCCTGTCATATGTATTTGTGTTTTTTTGAAAGGTGAGTACATTTACAAAAGTGGAAATTTGTGAAAATCATTAGTTGACCCATTTGCACTGCACATTTACGCTGATTTCCCAAGTGTCAAATAATTCCTAGGCCAAACTCAAAAAGAAGAGAAAGGAAAGAAATATACTGGAGAACAATTTGACAATGGTGGTCCTTGTTCATTGTAAACTATGGTTTTCCTTAGTGCTCCAAAATGGTTCTGCGATATCTTTTCACAAGAAAGGCATTGAACTCTACAAAAAATGAAAGCCCAACACTGAGATCAGCAGGCATAAAGATTAAGTTGCATATCAGTATGCAAAGATGACTTGACACTAAAATTATTATCCTGAAGCACTGTGCTTCGGTATTTACCGTAATTTTCATAACCTGTTATAGTTCAGTGTGAACTGAACAGTATGGAGAATTCTCCCTATAGTGCTTTTTAAAAACATCATCAACTGCTCACAGAGTAATAGCTGGATCAAGGCTGGTACTTCAATGCAACGAATTTTGGATACATTTTCTCTACTGTTAAAAGTTTCAGGAGAGTACAGGGATTTGTCTGGCTAGAGCTGAAGCACATTTTTGGTGACTTCAAAACTTCTGCTAAACTATGAGCTATTTTGTGGGGCTTCCTCTTGGCACTGAACATTACTAGGAGAATGAGGAGAAGCTAAGAAAAAGAGCAACACACACAAAATCCTGGAGGTACCCAGCAGATCAGGCAGCATTTACGGAGAGCAATATGCATCAATGTTACGGGCTGAAACTCTTCATTAGGACTGGAAAGGAAGGGGGAAGAAGCCAGAATAAGAAGGTGGGGGCAAAAGAAATTGTACTTAAAAAGCACATTTAGGAAAAAAAGATCCCAAAGGCTTCACAGAAGCAGTTTTGATATTGAGCTCAATGGAACAGATTTGGAGTAAGTGACCATAATCTACATTAAAAAGGTAGAGATACAGAAGGATAAGTGAAGGTAGTGAAGCAAAGAGGTTTAAAAATTCCGGAGATTAGTGCCTTCGGGGCTGAAGGCATAGTCACTGTCAGGTGACAGGAGTAGTGGATTCCAGATAGCTCTAGTGTTTGTAGGCCTGGAAAAGATAAAAGAAATGGGAACGAACAAGATTGTGCAGGAATTTGAAAGCGGAGGCTCAGCTTAACTGGGAATACAGAATAAATGGCAAAAAATACATGCTGTGGGAAAGGACTTGAGCAGCAAAGGTTTGGATGACCTCATATTTAAGGAGGTGGGACAAGGGCCATCAGCAGGTTTTCAGCTCACTGTGCACTTGGTTACGTATATTTATCTGCCTTCTTCTGTAACCTTACCGACCAAAATTATTAGTCAAGTCCAATGCAATGTCAGCTGCACATAACGTACACGACTTCTGGTGGCTGAGTACTTGTGCAAGAAAAAAATAAGAAGCATGAAGAAAAGAGTTTTGATCCAGAATAAAGGATAAGAGGGAGTATCATATCATGAAGGCAAATTCCCTAAATGTAAATGCAAAAAAAAAGTAAAAATGAACAACAAAAGTTAATTAACCCTAACTTTCAAAACGTAATGTGTCTTAGATTAGAACAAATTCACAGATCACACTATGACATAGATTGCTTTGTGGCTATATACTCCACTTAGTGAAGTTCATAATATTTTAAAGCACTTGTCCTTGGTTACAAAATCCTGTATGAACCAAATAGCAAGTTAAAATTTACATCCACAGCAATGTTACTTAATTGCATCAGATATTTTAGGACAACATTGCACTAAGCTAGCCTTTTTAGCAGTACTTTCTACATTAAGAACATCTGTTGAATGTTATATTGGTGATATCGATCAGCTCATTGAACTGCTGTCTCACAGCACCAGGAACCTGCGCTCAGCTGCAGTGGGTGTGGAGTTTGCATGTCCTTCCTGTGTTATTATGTGTGTACATAATAAGAACTTCAATTCCCAGAGGGCAATGTAGATGGATCACCCACAACTGGAATTGACATGGATGAGTGAGTTCGTTGCACATGCTCGAGCTGGAGCAAAAGACATTGCTGTAAATCTGTAAATAAAATAGTTCTTGCATTTTTACCCAAGCTGTTTGTCTTTACAAAGTCAACGTAAGGTCTAATCACGGAGAGTAAATGAATACTGTGAGTGACCGAAGAAAGAGATACTAAATGGAGAGTGACAGTGAAGCAAGCCAGCACAGTGACAGAGCATGCTGGGCTCTGAAGTGCACTGGATTCACCAAGAAATCCAAGTGAGAGCTGAAAAATTTCCATTGTGGACAAGCTAAGTCCTCCCACAGGTATGCAGTTTAAACTGATGATCTAACTGATAACTGGAAATGTTTCAAACAATGATTCAATACACAAATCGCGGCTTACGGAGTGGGAGGAGTGGATGAAAAACTGAAAGGGTCTTTCTGCATGTAATTGCTGCAGATGATTTGGACATTTATAATAGCTTTCAAATTGATGAGACAGCCTTTACATTTACTCTGATGATGAAATTTGAGGAGTATTTTGTCCCAAGTATAAGTACCATGTTTGAAAGATATAAATTATTTTCCTATGACCAGAAACAAGGCGTTAACTTTGACCAATACTGAGCTGAGCTTCACACATTGAGTAAGTCTTGTGAGTTTGGAGATTTTGGAGACTCACTAGTCAGAGACAAAACAGTTTGTGGAATCCCAGATATTGGGCTCAGAGAAAGCTTGCTCCATGAAAAAGTTTTGACAAGAGAAAATGCCGTGAATATGTGTAGGATAGCGGAGACTACACGAGCACAAGTTAAGGAGCTTCACAAAGCAGAAACAATAGTGCATGCTCTGAAAACAGAGGGGCAGAGCACAAGGCTTTTCTAGGGCAGCAGCAAAGTAAGCAGGTAGGCTCAAACAGTATATGCAGCAAATGTCGAGGTAGGCCCATCCCAAAGATGTGCCCTGTTTATGGAAAGCCCTACAATTATTGTGGGAAGAAGTATTTTGTGAAGTGCTGCAAAACTGGGGCTACCAAGAGAAAGGCGTTCACGGTTGCTGAAGAAATGGAGGAAGTCTTTGTAGATTCTCTGTTGGGTCTTTATGGATTCTCTACAGATTGTTGGGTCTTTGTAGATTCTCTGTAGTCTGCTGGTGCTGGTAAAACAAAATGAATCATTCCAGTGACTGTGAATGAGACAGTAATTTCATTCAAGCTTGACACTGGAGCCCAGGTAAATCTGTTATCCATGGATGATTAGCAGACTCTAAAAGTAAAGAGCAAGATTTACTCAGTGAAATTAAAATGACATGCTATATTGGAGAGAGCATTCCAGTAAAAGAAGCTGTATAGTGACCTTCAAGCACAAGGGGCAGCACTTAAAGGCACAACTATTGATTGTAGAAAAGCTAATATTCGGCATATGGTAAGCTCAATCCATGGAAAAGAGCTTTTGTAGTGGCTTTACAGACCAAAGATAACCACACTTCACTCATGGAAGTGTATGCAGATGTCTTCGAGGGGCTTGGATGCTTACCTCATGACACAAAATCCATGTAGATGAGGCAGTAGCTCCTGTTGTCTATGCATGCAGAAAAGTTCCATTTGCACACAGAGACAAACTTAAACAAAACTAGCAGGCATGGAATGGTTGGCTGACATACAGAGAATTGAAGAACCAAAAGATTGGGTGAACTGACTGGTCATTGTGCAAAAGAAAACTGGAGCATTGCAGTTATGTCTAGACCCAAGAGATCTCAATAAAACCATCAAGAGAGTGTTTCAAATTGCTGCCATGGGAGGAGATCCTGTCCCAGTTTGCAGGTGCTAAGGAGCTTAGCAAACTTGACACGTCATCTGGATTTTGGCAGATGGAGCTGGATGAGGCAAGTTCGTACTGTGTACTTTTAACATACCACAGGGAAGATATCACTTTCTTCAGCTACCATATGGGTATTTTCTCTGCACCAGAAATCTATCATAAAACCATCCACATGATTTTTGAGGGCATACCTGGTATTGGGACCATGAATTATGACATTGTCTAGGGGTCCACCAAGGATGAACATGATGCGCAACTGAGACAGGTGTTTGATATGACATGAAATGTCAATTTGAAATTAAATAAAGAGAAATAATAGAAGAGCAGATTATTATTTAAATGGTGAAAGATTGCAGTATGCTGTTGTGCAGAGGGACTTGGGAATGCTTGTACATGAATCGCAAGATTTTGATTTGCAGGTACAACAGGTTATTAAGAAGACAAATGGAATGTTGGCCTTCATTGCTAGAGGGATTGAATTCAAGAGCAGGGAGATCATGCTGCAACTATACAGGGTACTGGTGAGGCCGCACCTGGAGTACTGTGTGCAGTTCTGGTCTCTGTACTTCAGGAAGGGTATACTGGATTTGGAGGCAGTGCAGAAGAGGTAATCCAGGTTGATTCCAGGGATGAAGGGTTTAACCTATGAGGAGAGATTGTGTCGCCTGGGACTATACATTCTCGAGTTCAGAAGAATGAGAGGGGATCTTACAGAAACATTCACAATTTTGAAAGGGACAGATAAGATAGAAATAGGAAAGTCGTTTCCATTGGTAGGTGAGACTACAACTAAGGGGCATTGTCTCAAGATTCAGGGGAGAAGATATAGGATGGAGTTGAGGAGAAACTGATTTACCTAGAGAGTGGTGAATCTGTGGAATTCTCTGCCTCACTAAATATATTTAAGAAACAGATAGGTTTTTACATAGTAAGGAATTAAGGGTTATGGGGAAAAGGCAGGTAGATGGAGCTGAGATCAACCATGCTCTTATTGAATGGCGGGGCAGGCTCGATGGGCTGGATGGCCTACTCCTGCTCCTATTTCTTATGTTCTTACGAAATGTGAGTTTAGTGTTAAGACACTGACTTTCATAGGAGATGTCATATTGGAAGAAGGAGTAAAGCCTGACCCTAGAAAACATGGAAAGGCCCCAAAACAAAGAGGAGGTGAGATGTTTCCAAGGGATGGTAACTTACCTGGCCAAGTTCATCCGTCAATTGTCTACTGTGTCAGCATCATTTAGGTCACTCCTTGAGCAAAGAAGTTAGTGGACCTGGTCTCACGAGCAAGAAGAGTGTTTCCAGAGGCTGAGGAGGACTCTAACTGAAGAGCCTGTGCTGAAGTTCTATGATCCGAAAAGGTGTACTAGGATCTTGGCTGTGTTTCAGTATGCCTTTGGAGCCATACTGCAGCAGCCTGATGACACATGGCAACTTTGCATCAAGAGCTTTAACACGTGCAGAAGTCAACTATGCACAGGTAGAGAAAGAGCATCTTCCCAGCACATATTCATGTGAAAGATTCATTCAGTACATCAATGGACAAGTGGAGACAGACGATAAACCACTGGTCTCAATTGTGTCCAGGCCACTGAATGACTATGCCACAAGGATACAATGCTGTTGATAAGGCTGCAGAAACATGATGTGAATATGATTTACACACTAGGAAAATGGATGTTTGCTGCTGATGTGCTGACTCGAGCAGTCAACAAAAAAGAAAAGAGTGACCAAGTGAATAAAGTAGATATGTTGTCACCTCCATTCCAGTATCTCCTGATAGAACAGAGAAGATTAGGACAGCAGCAGGCACAGATGAAATAATGAAAGTACCGAAATTTTCTATACAGAAAGGATGGCCAGCAACTAAGGATGATCATCCAATGTGTATTCAGGATTATTGGGCACACAGAGCAGAACTGTCAGTTGAGGAAGGTATGGTCTTCAATGGTGACAGCTTTATGATTCCAATGCCACTAGTCAAGGAAATGCTCCAGAAGATACATGAAGGGCATCTTGGTGAGAAAAAATGTAAAACATTGAGCTCGGGAAGTGATCATTTGGGCAAGAATGAACCAAGACAACAACCAGACCACTGATTCATGTGAAATATGTCTTGCCTATATACCAAAGCAGCAAGCAGAACTGCTCACACCACATCCTGTACCAGACAGGCCAAACTTCCAAGTTGGAGTTGATTTGCTTGAATGTAATGGGTAGAGTCATATTGTTGTAGCAGACATCCAGCAAGATGGTCATTATCTTCCTGAAAGCTGTGTTTACAAGGCATGGAGTTCCATGTGAGGTGGTGTCCGATAATGGTCCACAATTTTCGAGCTGTGAACTTGAATTCTTTACCAATGATTGGGGGTTTTGACCTATAACTTGAAGTCCACATCACCCAAACTTTAATGGCCTAGCAGAGTTTGGTCAAGGTAGTGAAGGGTTTCATAAAGGAAGCACAAGCTGGTCATGAGGATTTCCACAAAACTCTGATTTACAGAAGTGCACCACTGCAGAATGGCCTTTCACCGGCCCAAATGTTAATGGGTCAGTGCACACACACTAGCTTTCAGTGCACAAAATCCTGTTGACAGCTAAAGGAGTACACAAAGTCAAATTGACTAAAGTAAAAGGGAAAAAGAAACTGAAACATTGTCATGATGAGACTGTGAAATCCTACCGTCCTGAAGCCTGTAAATCAAATGTGAATCTGGGATCACGATTCTGGCATATGGTCCATGGAAGAATATGTGAAAGAGGAAGTTGCTCCACATTCCTACCAGATCCAGATGGAGTGAGGAACATCTCTGAGAAGGAATCATGTGGATCTATGACCACAAGCTCCAACCCATAGCTGTGACATGGGGCTAGCGGATGTAAAGAATAAACTTGTTGATCAGAATTCTTAGAAATACACAATTATTAATGCATCAAATACAAGCAATATATTTGTAGAGACATATAACAGACCAAAAGGGATAAGGAAAACACCCCAGAGACTGATTGAAAGTTGATAAGTGAAAAAAGTACTGGTTCCAGAATTTAAATATATGTGTTGCAAAGGATTATAATTTTTTTTGCAGGTTTATGGGGACATAGTATTGTGTTTGCTTTTGCTTTAAAGTGGGAAGGTGTGTTCTTATATGTGTACGTAATAAAGAACTTCAGTTCCTGGTGAGAATGCAGGTGATTCACCCAGAACCTGAAATGATGAGGATGGGCTCGTTGCACATGCTCAGGCTGGAGCAAAAGCCATTGCTGTAAATCTGTAAATAAAATAGTTCCAGCATTTTTACCCAGAATGTTTGTCTTTGCAACGTACAAACATAACATGACCCCATGAGCTTCCAGCTGCTCTGGTTCTTTCCCATATCCCAAAGCTGTGTGACTTTGTAGGTTAAATGGACACCGCAGATTTCTCTTAATGTGTCAGTGAGTGGGAGCTTAATGAAGTGTAAGAAAAACATAAAAAAATAATTGGCTTAATCTACCATTGGTGTAAATGCAGACTGAAAGGGCTGAGGGGTCATTTTCCCTGCTGCATGTCTGTGAATCTGTGATTCTAAGTGACAAACATTTGGGGTAATAAACAAAATGCCAAAGCAATGTAAGCACATTGCTAGTTCCTTATGAAATATGCTGCATGTCCTGTGTGTCTATTAATCAAAACTTAAAATGAAATATGTTCATTCATGACAGAATAGTGTTGATATTACTGCATTTAATTTATCATTTCTCCACTGGTAGTCAAAATTGAGTAATGGAGGTTGCAAAGTTAGATAGATATTCTGAAGTTTCACTCGATTACCTTTAAATGGAAAGGAGAAACTTTGCAAAGCCATCTCTCAGGAGATTAAGTAAATTGGGTTCAACCCATGCCAAGGCACGTTATACAGGGACTGTGAAAGAAACAGGCTTGTGCTGAATGGTTTTTTTTGTTCCATGTTTTCTTATGATCATATTACTTGATTACCAGAAGCACACATTAAGGCCAAAGAATGCTTCAGCTTGGCTACTGGTATTGCAACACAACCTTTTTCAACTTTTTACATGTTTTTACAAACAGGCGAAGTTAGGTAACTGTTGATTTTTGTCCCCCCTCTAGGCAGCTGTATTGCTTGATTAGGAAAACGCAGAACTTTAAAAAGTACATAATGATGTCTTCCACTTAGGACTAGTTTAAAATTTAAACAGTACTCCTATAACAAAGTTTAACTTTATTTGCAGAGAAAGTGAGATTAAGTTTTCTGGAGAAATATCCCACAGTCATTGCATGTTCTAGAATTGATTCATCATCAATGGGCTGCCAGAATATAGTACAGTAATATAAACTAAAAACACAGAATGCTGGAAGATTCTTGGAAGAGAGAAACCTTTCTGATGAACGGTTGTCAGCCTGAAACACTAATTCTGCTGCTATCTCTATAGATTCATCCTGACCTGCTGAGAATTTCCAGTATTATTTGATTTTAATTTCAGCATTCCAGCATCTTCAGCTTTTCTTTATCTTTTTGATTTAATGTATTTTGCTGAGCATTCAGTCCATGATGACAGATGAGAAGAGCTTGTTTATCTCAACTTCCAGTTTTATTGCGAAAAGCACAGTAACGGACAGAACGCCATTGCTCGGTGAGATCCAACCCAGTCACATACAGATGGGGGAGTAACTGGGGGAATCACACAACCCAGTTATATTCAGGGTGACCCACAAACACAGAAGCAAACAACTGTATAACCCAAGTTAAAATGTAATAATAAATTACCTTGAACAACTCATCATAATTCCACAAATGCATTTTAAAACAACCAAAATAATTAGCACTGGCCACTAGGAATGCTGGGGCAAGCTGTTGACCATGTCCCAGTATATAATGTCTGGAAGCAATAATGAGTATTTCTTAGGATTTCCTTCTGTATGTTTTCAATATAAAGTGCATTCATTTACTGCGGAAACTGTTATCTGTATTTTAGGGTGGTATGGTTAATGCAATATTTCACACCACCAGCAACCTGTGTTCAATTTTGCCACGGTTTGTAAGGAGTTTGTACGTTCTCCATCTGATTGCAAGGGTTTCTTCTAGGTGCTTTAGTTTCCTCCCACAGTTCAAAGACATACAGGTTAGCGAGCTGTGGGCATGCTATGTTGGCACTGGATGCAAGGCAACACTTGTGGGTTGCCCCCAGCACGTTCTCAAACTATCTTAGTTGTTGATTCAAATGACATATTTCACTGTATGTTTTTGATGTACATGTGACAAATAAAGCTAATCTTCTTTAATATTTAGTTACATCCCTCAAACTTAATGTCCCTAACTTATTCCTTCCCATTCACCCTTCAACCCTATCCGTGCTGACTGACACTGGCTCCTAGTTACACAAAATATTAAATTTAAGATACTATCCTTAAGTTTTTAACACACAATTTTATGAAGCTCTCTTCTGCTTCTGTCCAACCCAGCTTATGACTTTTTGAAATGTTTGCACTTTTCTCTTTATTTGGAGCTATGACAGGGGAAACCTGTTGATGTACATTATTTAGATTTCTAAAAGGCATTTGACAAGTTGCCACGTGAGAGGTTGATGCATAACTTAGGAGCACAGGGTATTGCAGGAAGAGTGTTAGCGTTGATTGAAACTGGCTTTCACACAGACAACAAAGAATTGGAATACAGTATCTACAAAAGGTAGTCAGCCCACCCCCTTGGAAATTTTCATGTTTTATTGTTTTGCAATGTTGAATCACTGTGGGTTTAATTTGGCTTTTTTGACACTGATCAACAGGAAAAGACTCTTCTGTATCCAAATTAAAGCAGATCTCTACAAAATGATCTAAATTAATTACTAATATAAAACACTAAGTAATTGATTGCCTAAGTATTCATTCCCTTTAATATGATACACCAAATCATTACTGGTGCAGCCAATGGTTGTAGAAGTCACATAATTAGTTAAATAGAGATCACCGTGTGCAGTCAAGGTGTTTCAATTGATTGTATCTGGAAGGTCCAACTGCTGGTGAGACAGTATCTTGGCAAAAACTACAACACGAAGACAAAAGAACACTCCAAGCAACTCTGTGAAAAGGTTATGGAAAAACACAAGTCAGGAGCTGGATACAAGAAAATTTCCAAGTCACTAAATATCCCTTGGAGTAAAGTTAAGTCAATCATCAAGAAATGGAAAGAATATGGCACAGCTGTAAATCTGCCCAGAGCAGGCCATCCTCAAAAACGGAGTGACCGTGCAAGAAGGGGACTGGTGAAGGAGGCCACTGAGAGACCTATCACAGCTCTGAAGGAGTTTCAAGCTTCGGTGGCTGAGGTGGGATAGACTGCACATACAACTATTGCCTGTGTGTTTCATCAGTTACATCTTTATGGAAGAGTAGCAAAGAGAAAGACAGTGTTGAAAAAACTCGAATGAAATCTTTGCTACAGTTTACGTTTTTCATGAACAATCTCAGCCTTAATTCCTACGCAGCCCCTAATCCTCCATTTTCCTTTTATCCACGTGCCTATCGAAGAGCCAATTAAATATCACTGGTATCAGCCTCTACCATCACCCCCGTCAGAGCATTCCAGGCACCTGCCACTCCCTGTGTTAAAAAAAAAACTACCTCTGATATCTCACCTAAACTTTCTTCAACTCACTTTAAAATGATGTCCTCTGGTGTTGGGCGTTGTGTCCTGGGAAAAAGCGGCTGGCTGTCCCCTTTATCTATTCTATGCTTTTCATATTTATATTCATCTTTATCAAGTTGCCTCTCACCCTCCTTTGCTCAAAGAAAAAAGTCCAAGATCCCTCTGTTACTCCACACTACTAAGAACCCTCCTGTTAGCACTGCACCCTTCCTTCAAGTTTGGTCTTCCAAAGTACATTAATGCACATCTTTCCAGATTGAACTCCATCTGCCACTTCTCTGCCCAACTCTGCATCCTGTACCACTCCTTCATGAGGAATCTTTGATTGCCACACAAAATTTGGAAATATTTCAAATGAAATTATTGCTATCAAATGCTTCAAAAATTTACCTTTAACAAATCTGTCAGATGTAATTAATTCTAAGTTACAGGTAGAATATGGAACAGTACAGTACAGTTCCAAAATGTATGCAGTGAACACAATAACAAATGAAACTATAATTTCTCTGCTTATAAGACCATAAGAAAATAAGATATAGGAACAAAATTAGGCCATTCAAGCCATCAAGTCTGGCTCTGCCATTCTATTAATGCTGATTTATTATCCCTCTAAGCCCAATTCTCCTGCCTTTTTCCCATGTCCTTTGACATGCTGACTAACCAAGAACCTACTAACCTTATTAAATATACTCAATAACATAGCCTCCCCAGCCATCCATGGCAATGAATTCCACAGATTCACACCCTCTGGCTAAACATATCCCTCACCATCTCTTTCCCAGATGTATGTCCCTCTTTCTGAGTCTCTGCCCTCTGGTGGTAGACGTCTCTACCACAGGAAACATCATCTCCACATCCACTCTGTTTATGCTTTTCAATATTCAATGATCAATAGGTTTCAGTGAGGTCCCCTACACCCCCAGTCTTCTAAAGTCCATTGAGTATGGGCCCAAAGCCTTTAAGCGCTTCTCATACATTAACCTTTTCATTCCTGTGAACCTCCTCCAATGCCAGCACATCTTTTTCCTCGATAAGGGGCTCATAATACTCCAAATGTGGTTTGACCAATACCTTATAAAGCCTCAGCATCACATCTTTGATTCATATTCTACTCCTCTTGAAATGAACGCTAACATTGCATTTGCCTTCCTCACCACTGACTCAACTTACAAGTTAACCTTTAGAGAATCCTGCACAAGGACTCCCAAGTCCCTTTGCACCTCAAATTTTTTGAATTTTCTCCCCATTTAGAAAATCATCCATGCCTTTATTCCTTCTACCAAAGTACATGACCATACACTTCCTTACACTACATTCCAATAGCCACTTCTTAACCCATTTGTCCCAATCCATCCAAGTCCTTCTGCAGACATCCTTCTTCCTCAACACAACCTGCCGCTCCACCTACCTTTATATTGTTCACAAACTTGGCCACAAAGCCAACAATTCCATCATCCAAATTACTGATGCAGGTAAGAAGCAGTACCAATACCGACCTCTGCAGAATGCCACTAGTCTCCAGTGGCCAAGCAGTATAGGCCTCCTTTATTCCAATCATTTGCCCCCTGAAAGTCAGGCAACCTCCTATCCGTGCTAGAATCTTTCCTGTATTACCATGGACACTTATCTTACTAAACAGCTTCATGTTTGGCACCTTGTCAAAGGCCTTCTGTAAATCCAAGTACACAATATCCATGGACTCTCCTTTGTCTATCCTGCCAATTATTTCCTCAAAGAATTTCCACAGGTTTGTCAGACAAGATTTGCCCTTAAGGATACTATGCTGAACTTGGCCTGCTTTATCATGTGCCTCCAAGTACCCTAAAACCTCATCCTTCATACTAGAAGCCATTATCTTCCCAACCAATAGAGTCAGGCTTACTGGCCCGTAATTTCCTTTCTTCTGCCTGCTTCTTTCTTAAAGAAAGGAATAACATTTGCAATTTTCCAGTTCTCTGGAACTATTCTAGAATGTAGTGATTCTTGAAAGATCATTAATAATGCCTCCACAATCTCTTCAGCCATCTCTTTCATGACCCTGGGGTGTAGTCCATCTAGTCAAGGCAACTTATCTACCTTCAGACCTTTCAGCTTGACAAGCACCTTCTCCTTAGTAATCCAACGACACTCACTTATTCCCCCCAACACTTCAGAATTTCTGACATATTGCTAGTGTACTCCACAGTCATACAAGTAACACTCCCCATTTGTTATTTACAGTTTAAAATACCCTTTATTAATATCAAATGATTCACTTAAGTCACTTGCTGCAGTAATTATGCACATTGAAATACTTATTGATTTAAAAAATGTTACTCTATTAGAATCCATTTAATGCAAATTAGTCCTCCAGAGATCTCTTTCACTTGGGAGGAAGACCCAAATACTTATCAACCATTGCATCAGTTTCCTCCCTTGTGGGGCAGAGGTCATATTACTTGACCTAGTGTGTGTTATCCTTTGTGAATTCAAAGTAAACCCCTGAGCTCCCGTTTGAAAAAGATCACTCTGCAAAGATGTATTTTCTCTGAATATTTGGTCAATGGGGAAACATAGGTGAAAGGAATGCATAATAATATCTGGTAAATGTTCAGGTTTATGGTCTTGGAGGAGTAGTATCATTCACCACAATCATAATGTTCTAGTGAAGCCTGCCAAGCCAAAAAAATGAATAATATTAACTTATCTAAAAAACAAGGCAGAGAAAACAAAGTTACTGCTTAGATAAGTTAATGTAAAGTCCATTAGCTATTAAGTACTATTTCATAGGTAACAGGAACATTAAGTATGAATAAATGTTATAATTAAATAACAACTCTATATGAATGTGTGTATAAACCACCAGGGTGGACAGAATGAAGAAACATCTACTCTTTTCAAGTTAAGTTGCAAGTCTGTAAAAGTTCTGGTGTAACATAACCTTGGTGCAACTTATGTAGTTTGAACTGAAAGAGCTTCTGTGTGGATTTGGAGTTGCTCAATTCTCCACACAAACTACCATTGAACTGGCTGAATACTTGCACACAATATCAATCTGCCAAACCATGCAAAGGTTATTGAGGATGTGGGTGAGGAGCCACAAGCACATCTGTGGTTTAATGAAAAAGCATAGTTACATTTAAATAAACTATAAATAAACTTGTAAGTAAACAGAAATAGCACAAACATCCCTACAAGATCTTGTTTTTCATTGTTGCATTGGATCCAATGCCAAACACGTGAATTAGCTTTACAGCAACAGAAATCACTGTGACTAAGGAAATCCAAGAACTACTGAGCAGGGATCAAAATGAGATAATAGAAATAAAGAAGAAAATGCTCAAGCAGCTCTGGAAAGAAACTGAGTTTAAGATTCTAAACCAATCCCATGGAAGGAAACATCTGAAACATTAATCCTCGATGAATACTACCAAATTTTTGCAGTATTTTTAGCTTTCATTTTGCACTTTTATTTTAGAAATGTAGCATCAATACATGACATGAAGAATATTATGCTGTAAGATTATTGATCTGACATATTAGCCCTGTTACTCTCTTTATTGATGATATCTGATTAGGTGAGTACTTTCTTAATGGATTGTTTATCTAGTTAGACACATTAAAAGATCTCAATCTTATTTCCAATTTTGTCTCTCCATGGATGGACTAAATGGATGTTCCTATTCCCTGCTTTCTGCTCTAATTTTGTTTCTTTTTCATATTGGGAGTCACTTAACACTTAAAATCAGCAGCTTAGTATCAACTGAATTGAGTGAGTCAATGGGCAGCCAGTTAGTTCTGTCACTCTAACATATACTGAGAACGAGGGACTTAGCCATAAGTTACTGGGAAAGCACACTGGCAATCTGCCAAAATTTAAAATTTGGCTCTAATATCTCAATGGAAGCTTGAAAATAATTCATTATTATGCCAGTTTGTAAGTGTATTTATCTCATTGAAATATTTCAATCTTGCAACTAAAATAGTAGTTTCATAAATATTTATAGATAATTTTTAAAACCACCATAAACAACATCCAGCTGATAAATAAGAATCCAAATACAGTCCACAGAGGAAAAAAAGATTAATAGTTCACTGAGTGTCAGGGTGAAATGTTGCTGAAATCTTTGGAGACTTGACTCAATAAGAGGAATACCATAGTCTGAATTGCAGCCTGTTCTTAGCAGCAGTTTCACTTATTTCTTTATTTTATATTTAATAAAATTTGAGCAGTGCCAACAGAGGATGTGGGTGTCGCCAAAAGGGTCAGATTTCCAAAAGACGAGAGCATTCATGGATAACAAAATCATTGCTGGGGGATGGTCAGTTTTATGAGTTGACGCATTATTCATATTGCAGGGAATACTGCAAAGCAAGTTTAGAAAATAAGTGCATACATCAATTAAGCGTCTCAGAATATTGTCCAATACTTTAATGGGCTTCACAGAATTAAGTGCTTCTAGGGTGACATTGCCACGTTGGCAACATAAATAGCTGTTCTCCAGTGGATGACTCGCACAAGCACCCAATGAAATGAAAAAAAAACTGTTGGTGAGGGAGATATTTTGTCAGAGCCCCAAATTCTTCAAATAGTGTCACATATAAAATTGAAACAATATCAGAATAAAGCTATTGATATGCAGTACGACTTGTCATTGAAATATAAGCTGAAAAATTCCACCATTTTTTCTACAATTGGGTTATGTAATTTACCTCCTTTTATATATTTTATATATTAATTACCTTGTTTAACCCTTGTTAGTTGTTAATATAATTCACCTGTTCTTTAGCTACAGGAACGTTATCCTGGTGTTCACCATCTCCAACATATCACATAGTGCTTCTCCTTTAGTTAAGAGAGGTATTGAGAGTAAAAGGAACTCTTCACAGCCAGTTTTCAAGAGAAAAAACAATTAGTGCTGTTCTGAAGACCAGATTAATTTAAGAGTTTCTAATGGGTGTTACGTACCCCGTATCTGGGTCACTTATCAGCAAAGATAGAGAGGTACGTTGAAGTCTGATGGTACTATTTTTAACAGTATTTATTGAAAAAAATACACAAAAATAATATCAATGCAAACATACATATAATGTACGTTGTCAATACTAAATCTAAATGCGTGGGTATAATAATAATAAATAAGAAATTGCTCTATCGTTGTCTGGGGATAATGTATTGTCCGATATATAAAATATATATAAGTCACTTTTGTTCATTCAAGCTGCAGCTTTTGGTTGGAGAAAGAAACGGATTAAAACTTGCCCATTCCTTTTATGATGTTGATCCTTCGAGAGTCGTTGGGGCTGATTTCTCCTTCAGCTAAGCTGCCTTCTGTGGTAGGGCCTCAATCCCGGGGCAACGGGAAAGGACACACGTGGGCCCTCCACCGGCTGTCGCTATTAAACGCCGTCACGGAACTTCTAGCGTTTCTTCTGGTGCGTGTCAAGGGCTGTTCCCCAGACCCTCTTTTATCCTGACTCACAGGGTCTCAGATGTCAATCAGGGTGGAATGATGCCACACCCCCCAACCAGCCCACGTTGCCTGAGGGCTTCCACGAAGTACAGTATTCAATAGACAATTCCGTCTCCAAGAGACAATGACCTGTTCCGTTGCTTTGTATCGCTGGGGCCAGGACATTCCAAACGTCTCTCTCTCATTTCCTGGGTCTCCTGACCTGACTTAATAGCGATCTTGCGATTCTCAAAAAGGAGGGGGGGCACAGGCATAACACCCCCTTTCTTCAGTGCGTTTTTTACCATCAGAAAAAAAATGAAGTAATACAGAGTCTTACAGGATTTTAGAATCTAACACCATACAAAAGTTTTTTTTTCTACAGGATAATACAGTTATACATTCAATTCAGTATCTAGATGGTTACCAATTACATTGTCACTTTCTTTAATATCTTAACATCTTGTACCTTACTAAAGTCTTGTAGCATCAGACTCCAATTTAATAACCACCTATTGTTAGGTCTTATTTTTCTTTAGCCAACAAAAACTAAAGAATTGTGATCTTAGCTTACGGGTATACTACAAAAGTTCATGCAAATACTAATCTTTATGTTGCTTTCAAACTTAACAGGCAGGCTTCCATGGGGGTTGTCTTTTATTATTCACATGCTTTGTCGAAATCCCTTAAAACCGGCTTCTGCCATTTAAAAATGGTGTCCCATTAACCCTCGCCTCTTTTCCGGTTAATTCCCACGTGGGGACCTTGTGCACCCTGGCGAAATAGGCTTTCGCCTGCTCCTTCCATAGGAGTTATTTTATCAACAGTGTTCCAAACTTAGACCATTTTCCGAATTTCCACCCAATTCTTTAATTTTACGCAAGTTGCTAGTAGTCTTTTTAGGACCCTTGAGGCTGTTAGTTTTCAGTTTAAACTCTTTGTTCAAACAGCATTTCAAATTCTGCCTTTTCACACCACACTCTGGAATAACAATAGCGTGTGGGGTCCCATTACCTTCCAACTCAACCTGTAATTGATTCACAGGCTTCGTGGTATCACACCATTGTCTCTGTAGCCTGATTGCTGTGTTTGATATCAGTCCAGCCTTTAAATTTTCTTCATTCAATTTGGGAACTACGTATTTCCCTTCTCCTTCAATAATAATATTCATCTCCCCACTTTTGATCTCCTCACTAACTTCCAACACACCTTCGAGCACGAACACCTGAGAACTCTCACTTCCCACTATTACCAAGGTTAACCCTTTCTTCACTGAACCAAGTCTATCTGACCCACAAGGACTGCATTCCTTTTCAACTGAATCAAATACCTCAGACTTCTTCTGAGCTCCATTACTAGGTTCAGTACCACATGCATCCACATCTTGAACACACTCAAATGGGACATTCGCCTCTTCCAGGCTTTCATACCCGTACCTGGTCCAAATTCTAAATTCCCCTGATTCTCTCAGCTACTCTCTGGGCAACTCCCTTCCAGAGTAAACTCAACCCCGCAGGCTGAAACAACCTCATCTGCCAACCCAGCAGATTTCTTCAGGGTAAGGGCACCCTTTTCATCTAGGATTGCCCCCACTTCATTATTGGGAACACCTTTAGAATTGTCCACTTCTTCAAACAGTTCTGACAAACCAGACAGATCATCCAGGTCCAACCTGGACCTTTTAACAGCTTTATCTGTTTCTCAACTTTACTTTGTGCCTCTTTCCTCCTCACTAAGGGCAGGTCTACCTCCTCTCCCTTACTCTCGTTCACTTTACTACTCTTAGTTTTACCACCCTCTAAACCCTTGTGGTACAGGGTTGGTAAAGACGTCTCAGCCAAATCGAAACTGGCCGGATTTAAACTGCTCTTGTTCTCAGCTGCCTTTCTCGACATGCTGCGAGTGATCGCGCATGTGGGATAGATCTTGGAATCTAGGGGTGGGGCCGCAACACTCACCAGCCGGCTGGTCATCGTCATTGCTGACCAAACCTTACCACCAGCTAATTTGTTACCGAGAAGGACGTCCGCGTCAGTTCTCGGGAAGTCTGGTCATACCCCTATTTCAGCTGGTCCAGACACCAGCTCACAATCCATAATGACCTTATGTAAGGGCACCATTTCTGTCCCTTTTCCTATTCCTTTCACAGCTACCATTCCCGTCTTGTGACCAAAATCCAGTACCTTACTGCTAATCAATGATAGTTCAGCCCCCGTGTCTCTCCAGATCCGCACGGGAACTGGTGTGTCTCCCTCCCTCACAGTCACGGTTCTGTTTGACATACAAGTCTCTGACCCTTCTTGTGCTCTGTCTACCCGGGGCTCTCTTGTTGATTTACTGATTACCACGGCGCATCCAATAGGGACTGCTGCTTTCCCTTTTCCTGTCTCTTTCCTTGGAGCAAAGCACCTAGATGCAATATGCCCTCCCTTTCCACAATTAAAACAGGTCAAGCCCGGAAATCTCTGGCTGTCTTGCCTTTCCCACTCAATCTTACCACTAGCTCCCGGCAGGACCTCTACCTCAGCCGGCGGGCTTTCTCTATCATTCCCATGGTCTCTCTGGGAACTTTTATTCGAGGAAAACTTAGTCTTATGGGTTAGGGCATATACATCAGCAAACCTAGCAAATTCTGAGATGGACTTATTCGGCTTCTCATTCAAATACATTTGGATATCCTCTGAAACACAACCTTTAAATTCCTCAATCAGAATTAACTCCCTGAGACGCCAAAAATCCTCTCCCACTATTTCTGCTGTACACCAACGGTCCAAGAGCACACCCTTCTCATAGACAAACTTGGTATACGTCTGATTCCACCCTTTCTTTAAATTTCTGAACTTTTGTCTATACGCTTCAGGTACTAATTCGTAACTCTGGAGAATGGCCGCCTTTACTTTGTCATAACTCTCTGCCTCTTCCTCCTCCATGGCCAATGCTGTATATGCCCGCTGTGCCTTCCCTTTTAACACACTTTGTAACAACGCTACCCACTGCTCTCTGGGCCACTTCTGATTCACTGCCACCTTCTCAAAAAGCAAGAAATAACTATCAACATCCGTCTCCTCGAACGGAGGTACTAACCTCAACTCCTGACTAACATTAAACTGCTCCTCTCGGTCTGACCCTTGATTTCTTCGCTCTTGCCTTAACTTCTCCATCTCCAAGTCATGTTTCCTCTGTTTCTCTGCCTCCCTCTCCTTCTCGGCTCTTTCCTTTTCTTTCTCAGCTCTCTCCCTCTCTTTCTCGGCTCTCTCTCTCTCCTTTTCAGCTGCTTCTGGCTTTTTTTTCTCAGAATTTCATGCTCCCTTCGTTTCTCAGCCCTGTCCTGCTCCCTTTTCACCTCTAACGCCTTTAGCTGGAGCTCATGCTCCCGTTTCACCTCTAACTCCTCTAGTTGGAGCGCGTGCTCCCTTTGTTTGTCGGCCCTTTCTTTCTCTCTCGGCTCTTTCTTTCTCTTTCTCGGCTCTTTCTTTCTCCTTCTCAGCTGCTTTCAGCTGCTTTAACTTAATTGCATGTTCCAACCTTAATTTCTCCAACTCTAACTGAGCCGTCCCACTAGCTGGTACCTTTTCAGGGATATTTTCCAATACCTCGGTTGTAAACACATTCTTCCCAATATAATACTGAGTTATGGCCCTCCGCACCTCCCGCTTTTTCATTGACAACCTCACCTCTGGGAGGTTTAGCCCTTTCGCCAGATTTATCAGGTCCGATTTGGTGGCCGCCTCTAGCGCCTCTAGAGTCGGGTTTTCTATAAATTCATCCACGTCCATCTTTGCTGGTTTCCTGTCTGGCTACCCGCGTAACCAGATCCAAGTTTGGACTTACAAGCCTGATTCACTGGCCTCCCAATTTGGTGTCAAATCTCGAGACGAGAACCCCAATTGTTACATACCCCGTAACTGGGTCACTTACCAGCAAAGATAGAGTGGTCTGTTGAAGTCTGATGGTACTATTTTTAATGGTATTTATTGAAAAAAATACACAAAAATAATATCAATGCAAACATACAGATAATATATGTCGTCAATACTAAATCTAAAAGCGTGGGTATAATAATAATCAATAAGAAATAGCTCTATCGTTGTCTAGGGGATAATGTATTGTCCGATATATAAAATATATATAAGTCACTTTTGTTCATTCAAGCTGCAGCTTTTGGTTGGAGAAAGAAACGGATTAAAACTTGCCCATTCCTTTTATGATGTTGATCCTTCGAGAGTCGTTGGGGCTGATTTCTCCTTCAGCTAAGCTGCCTTCTGTGGTAGGGCCTCAATCCCGGGGCAACGGGAAAGGACACACGTGGGCCCTCCACCGGCTATCACTATTAAACACCGTCACAGAACTTCTAGCGTTTCTCCTGGTGCGTGTCAAGGGCTGTTCCCCAGACCCTCTTTTATCCTGACTCACAGGGTCTCAGATGTCAATCAGGGTGGAATGATGCCACACCCCCCAACCAGCCCACGTTGCCTGAGGGCTTCCACGAAGTACAGTATTCAATACACAATTCCGTCTCCAAGAGACAATGACCTGTTCAGTGGCTTTGAATCGCTGGGGCCAGGACATTCCAAACGTCTCTCTCCCTTTCCTGGGTCTCCTGACCTGACTTAATAGCAATCTTGTGATTCTCAAAAAGGAGTGGGGGGCACAGGCGTAACATGGGAAATACAAGGGCTAGAGTTTTTGATGATGGATCAAGCAGACAGAAGGAGCGTTTTAGTCAGGTTTATTTAGTGGTTTCATTTGGCACTATAATGAAATTAAATAGCAAAGGGCTAATTGTCTTTATCAGTTTTCCTTTCAAATGTGTTCCTTTATTGCAGAACAGTTTCTGAATTTTAACCCAAATGGCCAGGGCTCACCTCTGACCCTTTGTCAGACCAACCCTCGATCCCCTGCAGTTTGCCTACCAGGAGAACAGTGGAGTCAAAGTGCTGTCATCTACCTGCTGAACGGAGCTAGTTACATTTGCATAAGCAGGGCAGCACTATGAGGATCAAGTTTTTGTTTATTAATTTTTTATTAGTTTCTACAATGTGACAAAGCAAACAATAAAAAAGAGGTTTATGCAGTGCAAAACAAACGTATCAAACGTACAGTTCATAACAGTTAAGGAAAGGCACCTATTGTAGAATCATATAAAGTTAGTTACCACCCCACCCTCCCACTACCCAAGTCCAAGCTAACCTTACGATATATAAAAAAGTCAATCAGAACTTTTATCACCACAGAGCTGTATTTATAAAAAGAAGATATATTGCCTATTACCTGAACTATAATATGTTTACGCATCAGAAAAAACCCGTAAATCTTAACCGGAAGAGGCTGGAAGTAAGGGATTTAAATGCAAAAGAAAAAAAGGAGGGATGCACCCTTAATCTAAACGGGAATAATGAAAATAGTCAAGAAAAGAAGTTCCATCTTTTGGAACTTCATGTCTGAATTAAGAAGTGAATAATGAATCTTTTCAAGGTCTAAACAGGACATAATGTCTCTGAGCCATTGAGCATGAGCGGGTGGGGCAGCATCTCCACCTAAGAAGGACTGCACGTCTGGCCAAGAGAGAGGTGAAAGACAATGTACGACACTCAATCGGAGTCAGATGCATGTCAACCTCTCCCGAGGATCCGAAAAGAGCAATCAGAGGATTAGGTTCCATACAGCAATTAAGCATATGAGATAAAGTTAGAAAGACATCTCTGCAGAATTTCTCCAAGCTAGGACAAGCCCAATACATATGAATAAGGGAAGCCTTGAACCCTTTACATATCGCAGCAGGGACTAATATCAGGATAGAACCATGATAATTTAGTTTTAGACATATGAGCCCTGTGTACAACCTTGAATTGTAAAAGGCAGTGGCGAGCACATTATCTTTTATAATCAATCGGACTGCCCAACATGGTTGGCAATGCAGTTGAACTCTAATAAGAATCTCTCAATCTCTGCACTTCTTGGATCTGCACTTCCTTGCCATCTGCCGAAGCCAATTGTTAATCCTGTCATCAGACACACTCTGAGAATATGGGCTCAGTTCAGAAAACATCATGGTCTTCACGGTTTCTCTCTCTCTAGTCCTATTCTACATAATCATCTTTTTCAGCCTTCTATGCAGGATTTAACATTTCAAGACTGGCACAGAAAGAACATTAGGTGCTTTGAAGATCTTTTCATAGATAAGCGCTTTGCAACTTTTGAACAACTGTCTGTAAAGTTTGGACTACCTAACACTCATTTCTTTAGATATCTCCAAATTAGACATTTTATTAACCCCTTAATACCAAACTTTCCTGAGGTACCCAATAAAAACTTTGCGGATTTGTTTCTTCATATGAATCCATTGGGTAAAGGTTTAATTTCTACTATTCGAGATATGTTATCGATGTTGAGGCGACAAAATTAAAACTGCCTGGGAGCATGATTTATATTTTCCTTTGTCCATTGAGGTTTGGGATTCAATTCACAAGTCAGTTAATTCAGGATCAAGTTTTTTTGATTTCTCAAGCGCCTTCAATGCTGGGGGAGAAGCTCCGTTCAATGCAAATTGGCACTTCCATTGTGTCCTGGATAATGGACTACCTGACTGATAGACCAGTTTGTGTGGCTTCAAAGTTGTGTGTCAGACATGGCTATAAGAAGCACTGGGGCCCCACAGGGGACTGCATTGGCTACTTAAACACAAAGTGCACTGCAGATGCTGTGGTCAAATCAAGATGTACAAAAAAGCTGGATGAACTCAGCAGGTCGTGCAGCATCCGTTGAAAGAAACAGTTAACGTTTCGGGTCGAAACCCTTCGTCAGGACTAAAGAAGGAGGGGGCAGGGGCCCTATAAAGACGGTGGAGAGATGATGGAAAACCAATTAGAGGAAAGATCAAGGGGTGGGCGAGGGGAAGCAGGGAGGGGATAGGCAGGAGGGGTGAAGAAGGAATCTAAGGGGAAAGGACTATGGGTAGTAGAAGAAGGCAGAGTCATGAGAGATGATAGGCAGCTAGAAGAGGAGACAGAGTGAAATTGGGATGGGGGAAGGGAGAGGGAGGGAATTACCGGAAGTTGGAGAATTTGATGTTCATACCAAGGGGCTGGAGACTACCCAGACGGTATATGAGATGTTGTTCCTCCAACCGAAGTTTGACTACCTTCCTGTTTACATGGTTTACCATGGACTTAAGATACAACATGGAGTCATGTCATCTGCAGAAATTCTCTGATGACTCAGCAATAATTGGGTGTATAAAGGACTAACCGGAGGATGATTACAGGGTCTTGGTGGAGGACTTTGTCAAATAGTGCAAGCTGAATCATCTGCAGCTCAACATCAGTAAGACAAAGGAGATGGTGATGGATTTTATACAAACTAAGCTTGCATTGCTTCCTGTTACTATTGATGGCGAGGATGTGGATGTAGTGAGGACTTACAAGTACCTGGGATGCAGCTGCAAGACAGACATGAGTGGAGCACCAACATAGAGGCTATTAGACTCTATAATGACTCAACCTATAGCCGGGGAAGTGATGACTCCTGTTAGACTGTTTGTGGTAACTTATTTTTTATTCTTTCTACTTCTCTTCTAATACTGTGATCAATGAATTATCTATCTATCTATTTATATATCTATCTAAATAAGTAATATACAATTCACAAGAAGTAATACATGTGTGTATTATCTACAATGTGTATCAGGGCAAAGATTGTTTAGCATCTACAGTTTAAAAACTTGCATTACTGAAAATTAACAAATGCTAAAGTTTCTTAAATACTGGCAAAATTTGAAGCTGCTATTCTCTGGTGTTCCCTCACTTTGTTGACAAAGGGTTAACAAACAAAGATTCATTTATTATCAAAGCATACAACTCTGAAATCCTTCTTCTCCAGATAGCCATGAAACCAAGAAAGAAAAGAACCAGCACGATCTTCAATCCCTAAATTCCCCCTCACCGCACAAAGAAATAAACAAAAATGGAAAAAGCACATTGACCCCCAAATTCCTCTCCCTCCCATTCAAAGATGAGAAACATCAGATGAAAAACACAGAATATAAAAAAAACTGTAAGACTAAAAGAAAACCCATTGTCCGAGTCCAGCAGAATGATCCCACCAGTGGTCAAAAAGTAGTCTCGCCTCTCTGGCAACAGAACGATCCCACCAGCGATTTAAAGACAGGCAGCTGCTGCTTACCTTCCACATCCACCTCGATGTTTCAATCTCTCTCATTGCTTTAATCGGCAAACAATAGAAGCTTTAATCAGCAAAATGGAGTTGAATGTTAGCTCACAGCCCAGTCCTGCAGCCTTCTCTCCATCAGATTCCCGCACATTGCCTCTACCTCCTGGAATCCTCGTAGAGACTGCAGAGTACTGATACATCCAAACGATTTCCAAACTGCAAATTCAAGGCTCCAACAGTTCCAGAATCACATTCAAGATGAAAAACAAAAGTAAAAGGTATAAAAGAAGTGAACTATTTGGTTTCTGTCAAACTGTCATTCATTCTTCAGGGTTTTCTCTTCTGTTTGGAGTATGTCTGCAGACAGTAAGAAGTGCAGATTGTACATTCTCTGACATTAAGTGGAACCATTGAACTATTGAACTATCCAGAAGACGTTGACCGTGGGAGCTTTGTATGCGATGGAGCATTGGCTGATCGGCAGAAAACAGAGAGTGGGAATAAAGGGATCCTGCTCTGCCTATCTCCCAGTTACCAGTGGAGTTCCACAGGGGTCAGTGTTGGGACTGCTGCTTTTTACGATGTACGTTAATGATTTGGACTATGGGATTAATGGATCTGTGGCTAAATTTGCCAATGATAAAAAGATAGGTGGAGGAGTGGGTAGTGCTGAGGAAACAGAGAGACTTAGATAGTTTAGGGGAACGGACAAAGAAGTGGCGAGTGAAATACAATGTTGGAAAATGTATGGTCATGCACTTTGGTGGAAGGAATAAACAGGCAGATTATTATTTAGAAGGGGAGAGATTTCAAAATGCAGAGACACAAAGGGACCTAAAGGTTAACCTCCAGGTTGAGTCAGTGGTGAAGAAGGTGAATGCAATGTTGGCATTCATTTCTAGAGGTACAGAATATGAGAGCAGGGATGTGATGTTGAGGCTCTATAAGGCACTTGGGAGACCACACTTGGAGTATTGTGTGCAGTTTTGGGCTCCTTATTTTAGAAAGGATATACTGACATTGGAGAGGGTTCAGAGAAGATACATGAGAATGATTCCAGGAATGAAAATGAGAAACATCTGGCAGCTCTTGGGCTGTATAACCTGGAGTTCAGGAGAATGAGGGAGAATCTCATAGAAACATTCCAAATGTTAAAAGGCCTGAACAGATTAGATATGACAAAGTTATTTCCCATAGTAGAAGAGCCTAGGACAAGAGAGCATGACTTCAGGATTGAAGGATGTCCATTTAAAACCGATAAATTACTTTAGTCAGAGGGTGGTAAACCTGTGGAATTTGTGGAGGCCATGTCATTGGGTGCATTTAAGGCAGAGATAGATAAGTTCTTGATTAGCCAGGGAATCAAAGGGTATGGGGAGAAGGCAGGGGAGTGGGGATGACTGGAGGAATTGGATCAGCCCATGATTGAATGGCGGAGCAGACTTGATGGGCTGATTGGCCTGCTTCTGCTCCTATATCTTATGGTCTTATGGGTGCCATCTTAACCGGCTTCACACCAGCCAGTGGGAATGTAATATAGGAGTTCGTCATGGTGACCAGGAAAGCTACAAGCAATGCTATGTGTGTACTGACTGAGCATCCAGTTGTGGCAGTAGCAGAGATACCCCACACTGACCCACGGTGGCTTGTTTATTTTTCTCTAACAATGGACTCATCGCTTAGTTTATAGTTCAGCCTGTAACTCATTTTAGTGTTGCTCATAGCAGCCCTAAACCTGAGCAGGCAGATCTCTCCCATTACTTCAGTAGTTGCTGCTACTTTTTCACCAAAGTTATCAAGAAAAGGGCATATGATACCATTTCACGTAACTATATTTTAAGCTGGAAGTAAATGCCGTTGTATGAAGTAAATCACCTTTTATGGGTAGTAGGATAAAAATGACTGTAGCCAAAATTACTAACATGACAGTGGGCTTTGTTGGATTATGCCTGGCAACACTCATTAACCACCAGACCTGACCTTGCCCTGTGTTGGTACATTCTGAGAAAGTGCAATGCCATTTAAATTCCCAAGGTTCTGGGTGTAGCAGATACTTGCAGTAACAGGCCAGTGGTAGAAATAACCTTTGGTGCACCATTGCTGTAACTTTCGAGCATACCCTTAGGGTCACTGAACTTCTAGACATATGTATAACTGACACTCGGATGTTGACTCATTGTTGAGTGGGTTTTCAGAATCCTAGTAAATTCAGTCAGCCAGATGATATTACAAATAGGTTTAATTCTCACCATGAGCAGCAGTTGAAACATTACTGTTCCAAAGACAAGAAGACAAGTCATTTCAAGGAACACATGCAAAATACTGGAGGAACTCAGCAGGCGAGGCAGCATCTATGGAAAAGAATAGACAGTCAATGTCTCGGGCCAAGATCCTTCATCAGGACTGGAGAGAAAAGTTAAGAAGTCAGCGTAAGAAGGTGGGGGTGGGGAGGAAGAAGTACAAGATGGTAGGTGATAGTGAAACTGGCAGAGGGGGAGGGGTGAAGTAAAGAGCTGGGAAGTTGATTGGAAAGAAGGACATTCTATTCACCAACATTTAATATTGCAGTAACATTTGAGTATTATTGTAAATATACTGTTTGATTCAACAGTCTTGTTCATTTGAATTAATAACTACAGGCTATATGCACATTATATTTGTGTGCCCTTGCTCAAAGTAAAGAACAGAGTTAGCTCACATTCCTGGCTCTCTTATTTTCCTTCCATTTAATTAATGTTTTGGAGTTACACAACACAACAACCATATTTACTGTTCACTGTGTAATTCACAGACAACATCTTGCAGAAAACACCTAAGTGATTGACTGTACAAATCGTAGCGGTGAATAAAACCAAACCCCATTCTCATAATTCTCGACTATTTCAAGAGCTTTGTATTGAGAATGATGAATAGTTTGAGCCCTTGCTGTTGCACAAGAATTCTGATGGTTCTCAAAAGGAAACCACTTTTCTGCACATTTTAAAACTGTGATAAAATACTTTAGACTTGAGTGCTTTGTTCGGTAATCATCTCCAGGTTATTAGGCACGACATTGTTTATTTGTCAAAATTATTCACAAATTTTAATGAAATCAATTGTAAGGAAATAGTGTGAATCTTACTGAAGTCACATCAGTCTTCTCCATATTTCTGACCAAGTTAACCCTATTTAACTGCAGTCACAAACTTTTCTGATTTCCCAGCCTGTCTGAGTTGAAAAGGGAAGAAAAAGATACCAGATGATGATCCTCAAGTATACTGTGCTTACCTGGGTGAGCTGCATAAACCTGTCAGAGAGATTTCAGACTGGGTAATGAATCCATTCCTGAACACTTGTAATGAGAGATTAACAGGAAGGATGGAGGAAGAACTGATCTTGCAACAAAATGACATTGTGCTGAAGCCAAGGTTTAAAAATTCATATCAAGACTTCTGGTAGCAGAAAAAAATCTCTGAATGCTATCCTGCACTGTGGGAAAATGTCAAGGTGTTCTTTATTGCCTTTCCAACACCATATTTAGTGGAGCACGGTTTCAGTGCAGCCACCAAACTTCCCTTCCCAATGAAACAGACTGCAAATTACTGAACGTGGACATTTCAGACTCCTTCTGAATGACATTCAGCCTGATGTTGAGAAGCTGATATCACTGCATCAGGTTTATCTGTCTCATTGAAAGGTAAAAAAGCAATGAAGCAGTGAATAGTTGGACGACTAACACACACTCTAAAATTGATGAAAATTGTTTTAACTATATTTAAATAAAGAAATAATTTTATTTGTAGCTTTAAATAGATTTGAATATTTTTTTGCAAATGTTTGTCACTGCTTTGAATTTGCAGTTCCTATTTTCCTTCACTGTGTATTGTATAACAAAATTTTTTATAGTTTTTATATAATAGCTGGAAAGGGAGATGGGGCACCGGGGATGTTGGCTGGGAGTCAAGAGAATGATAACCCAAAAATGGTTTGGGAATCACTTTATAGGCCTTCCCTGGAATTACTAAATTTGGGACATACTGTGTACTCTTCTCCTTTATAATCCTCAAGGTACACTACTGTTCGATATACCTTATAAGTTAATGAGGCTCCTACCTAATTCGGATAAATCTGGCTGCCCTTGTACATAGCATTTGTAAATGGTCAGAATGTTATCAGGTTTGATCAGAGAGAAAACTGGCACAATTTTAAGCCCACGAACCACATTTCTGCCACACATGCTTGTAGCAGTACATTGCTTATCCAGACTCCCACAATTGATTCTCCATTCTGTGCTTTGTTGATGGGAAGAAGTCACCAGGGGGACAGAGGAAAGAATTAAAAGGATGCTTACAAAGTCATTTTGAAAAATTGAAAAATCTCCACTGACTTCTGGAAATTCCTGGCCCATAATCACTCAAAATGGAGCAGTAACCTTCATGTTGGCATTGAGAACTCTGAATCCAGATAGAACTTCAGCATGAACAATTGAAGGAACACACCTCACAAACTATCCATCTACTTGTTTCATTAGGCATTTCCTTCACTTTACTGGACTCACCAGTTGTCTCAGCATTTACAGAACTAAAGCAACAAACGCGAAAATGCTGGAGGAACTCAGCAGGTCAGGCAGCATCTATTGAAATGAATAAACAGTCAATGTTTCAGAAGAAGGGTCTTGGCCTGAAATGTTGACTACTTCCATAGGTGCTGCCTGACCTGCTGAGTTTCTCCAGCATTTTGTGTGTGTTGCTTTGGATTTCCAGAATCTGCAGACTTTATTTTGTTTTTGATTTACAGAACTAGATTGGAAGTAGGTCATTCTTGATCCCAAGGATTGCTTGAGAAAAAAAACTTGCTTATGAAGTCAAGGAGCCTGGATTAAATGGTTTGGCTGATGCTTTCAATAATTAGACAGTACTGTTGTTAAGTAGGTCAGTGTCCATATAGCTTCAGTCTATTTTCTTGAGGACACTGTGATTGAAATCCAGAATATTGCTTCTATCAGAAGGTTGTCAGCAGGAGAATTGATGTAAGCATTCAGAAGTATAACACTGGATTTGATTTTTACAAATGATCAATGTACCTTCTGTACTTGGTAATGAAAATTATTTTAAAATTCATTCTGCATTCTTTCCTGATTCAGCAATAGGCAGTTGCCGATGTATTCACAAAGGAAACAATGTACAGGTGTTGAACCACAAGAAATCACTTTATTAGATTTATACAGAACATGCAAAACAGAAAGGAAAAGGAGTGGTTACTGAAGTGGCGGTACAGAGCACAAACTAATACTTAACATCCACTAACCGAGCTGATCTGCAGAACGCTGACAAACTTCCGTGCAGCCTACTCTCTCTATCTCTCTCTCAATATACTCTCACCCTCTCACATACTTGTCCCTGTCCTTCTCCATCTTTACCACTAATACTAGTCCTAAGAGGGGGTTTTTCCCCCACACTCTCTTCTTCTCAGTTCTCCTTCCTTACTTCTCTCTCTTCTCTCTCGCAAAGGAGTTGCTGCATTTTAAACCCTTCAAAAGCCCTTACTCTAGTACTTTTCATGCATTTGGTATCTGCACCTGCACAATGACCTCAACTTCCCCAGACAAAAACGTCTTTCACCATTATCCACTCTAAAAGCTGTAGTCCTGTACTCCCTGGATATATTGTGTGGACAAGTTCTCTTGTACTTTCTTGAAACAATCCCACTCCAAGCAAACACCATTTTGTCTAACAGATTCTCGTTTTATTTTAGTCTATACCGAGCAGGAGTTACCCTTACAGTCCACCGCTTGATTCCCCTTTGGCACATTATAAAAAATTAAGTCCAAGTTACCTAGAATTATTATAATATAATTACTTAAGCAGTTGGATTATAATATGAATTCCATGTAGACAGTAAGCTAAAATAAACTGCATTAGTAGCACAACTAATATTATGATTAGTTCATATTTTATATTTACAGGTGATCAATCTATCTTTTGTACTTTTGCCTCAGATTTTCACCATGGGTCATGTGGTTATCTGACAAAAGCTGAATTCTAAAGATTATAGCAAAACAAGAATACTCAAGGGGCTGATATTACAAATAATATGAAAGACTTGAAGTTACATCTTTGGATAATTATATAAAATTCTCATGCTTTAACTCCACTTTAGAAATGACTTATTTGACCTAGGTCACTCTTAACTCCCTCTTTATCTCTTGTGCTGTTTTCATTAAGTTTGCCTCTATGAAATGCCTAGAGATGGTTTTCCATTTTAAGGTTAAACAAACACTCGAAGGAATTTCAGATGAATGCAATAACTTACACTATTCTCCAACAGTGTCATATTAAAGCCAATTTTATTTTGGACAATAACTTTAGCTTTTCTTTCCAACTGGCTCTGGTGAATAACCTAATAACAGCTGCTCAACACCAGTCAGTCAGGTTATAGAACTGCCAACACACCTTTCAAGTGATTGCTGACAGTGTGAATGTCAGACTTATTACTGAGCTCTGTCATCTAAAGTGCTAAATCAGTTGCCAGTGCCAGAGTGACTGTACATTTTATAATGGCATTATTTGGCACACTAGCTATCTTTGCCAGATACCTAATCTTAGAAAATAACTTGGCTTCTACTTTATCAGAATTCACGAACAAAACAGTGTTCAAGATAATTTTCTGGTATAGTCAGGAAACAATGCTATGTGGCACATGACATTGGAAATGAGGTTTTTTTCAGCTTTAGTTCACTTCATGAAAAAAAAGAAACAAGTTCTCTTTGGCGTTTCAGAAAATAACAATAACAGCATTATAAAAGGCGCCCTAAACATTTTACTGATCTGGTAGCAATAATCAATTATAGATTACTGGGGTGCTACGGTAGTGTAGCAGTTAGTGCAATGCTATCATAGGTTTGGATTTCAGAATAGAATTTCTAATGGCCTCTTTAAGAAAGCTTGTATGTTCTTCCTGTGTGTGCATGGGTTTCCTCCAGGTGCTCCGGTTTCCTCCTACATTTCAAAGGTGAGCCATTCAGCACGTTGATTGGTCTTTGTAAGTTATCCTGCGATTAGGCTTGGTGTTAAACCGGTGGATTGCTGGGTGGCGTGGAAAGCCTGTTCTGTACTCTATCTCTAAATAAATGGGGCAAGCTTTGAAGGTGATGATGAGATGAATCCCAGGGTGTGGTAAACTATGTGTATACCTGTCTGGACATGCCCCTCTGCTGACTGATCTTGTGGCTCCTCCCACAGACCCCTGTATAAAGGCGATTGGAGGCACTGCTCCTCCCTCAGTCTCCAAGATGTTGTGGTCACTTTTGCAGCTAATAAAAGTCTGTCGTTTGCCTCCCGTCTCTGAGAGTTATTGATAGTGCATCACAGGGGAATCCGAGGGGACCAATATTCTTATGGGCAGGTTTACTAAAGCTGTTGGGAGTGGTTTAAACTAATATGGCAGGGAGATGGGAGCCAGGATGATAGAGCTGAGGCTAGGTCAGCAGGTTTACAAGTACTTGATGAATGTAACATGAATGTAAGGAAGGGCAAACAGATGATTGGGTACAAATGCAGACAGAGCAAAGACTTAAATTGTATCACAGAGACAAAATTCAAAATGCCGAAGAATGCAGGACTGGAGGTGCTGTATTTAAATGTGTGTAGCATTCGAAATAAGGTGGATGAAATTGTGGTGAAATTAGAGTTATGTCGGTATGACATTGTGGGCATTACTGAGTCATGGTTGAAAGAACGCCATATTTGGGAGCTTAACATCAAAGGGATCAAAAGGACAGGCAGGAGGGCATAGATGGTGGTGTGGCTGTGTTGGTAACAGATGGAATTACATCTTTTGAATGAGGTGACATAGGGCCAGAAAGCATTGAATCTTTGTGGGCTTTGAGAAATTGCAAGGTTACAAACAAATTCTGGAAATCATATATAGGCCTTCAAGTAGTAGCCAAGATGTGGGGTTGAGATTGCGAAGGGAGCTGGAAAAGACATGTAATAAAGGTAATGGCACAATTGTAATGGGGGACTTCAGTATGAAAGGGAATTGGAAAAATCAGGTTGGCGTTGGATCGCAAGAGAGGGAATTTGTTGAATACCTACAAAATGGCTTTTTAGAGCAGCTTGTGCTTGAGACTACTCAGGGAAAGGTTGTCTTAGATTGGGTGTTGTGCAATAATCCTGACTTTATTAGAGAGCTTAACGTAAGAAGCCCTTAGGAAGCAGTGATCATAATATGACTGAATTCATACCGCAATTTGAGAGGGAGAAACATAACTCACATGTATCATTATTGCAAATGAATAAAGGAAATCACAGAGGCATGAGAGAGGAGCTTGCTCAGGTGGATTGGAGGAGGATGCTGGCAGGGATGACGGTAGAGCAGAAATGGCTGGAGTCTGAGGAAGACTACATTGTGCAGGGTGGCAGTGGTTTTTTTCACGAGGCTGACTTGCGAGCTCGACATCACCTGGTACAGCTGGAGAGCGTGCTCGTGGTGGCCTGTCACTGGATCGAACTCGGGAACCTCCATTCTTGAGCCTGGCACTGATCTCACTATGCCAGCAGCCAACCATTGCACAATGTAACCAGTGCATGAAAGATAATAAAGTGGAAAAGCCTTGCACTGAGACGATCCCACTCTCTCGGCCTCAGAAGTCAGGATCCAGTGGCACGAAGAATCGTTACGTCTGGCAGCTGCCTTGGCTGCATTGGATGGCCACGTCTTTTTAAGTGCTGTGCTGCACCCTGCACACTCCACGATGCACTGCTGCAACGCCTTCTCAGCCATTGAACCCCTGGGGTCTCCTCCGCCTGATCCACCGAAGCAGTCTCCGCTTGCTGGGATGAGCAAATTCCTATCTCACTGAGGGTTTCAGACCCGTTGGCTACCCTCAACAAGGAAAGTTAAGGACTACACAAAAGCCAAGAAAATGGCATATAAGGTAGCAAAAGTGAATGGGAAGTTGGATGATTGGGAAGCTTTTAAAATCCAAGGAAAGGCAACTAAAAAAGCTTTAAGAATGGAAAAGACGAAATATGAGGGCAGATTAGCTAATAATATAAAGCAGGATACCCAAAAGGTTTTCAGTTATATAAAGAGGAAAAGGAAGGTGAGAATTGATATTGGACCACAGGAAAATGATGCTGGTGAGGTAGTAATGAGGGACAAAGGAATGAGTACTTTGCATCGGTCTTCACTGTGGAAGACACTCGCAGTGTGCCAGAGGTCCGTGAGTGTCAGGGAGCAGGAGAAAGTGCCATTGCTATTATAAAGGAAAAAGTTGAAGGAAAACTCAAAAGTATTAAGGTGGATAAATCTCCTGGACCAGATTGACTCCATCCCAGAGTCCTGAAAGAGGTTGCTGAAGACATAATGGATGCATTGGTCATGCTCTGTCAAGAATCACTTGATTCTGGCAATAGACCTGGAGGACTGGAAGGCTACAAATGTCACTCCACTCTTTAAGAAGGGAAGAAGGCAAAAGAAAGGAAGTTAAAGGCCAGTTAACCTAACCTCAGTGGCCGGGGAAGTGTTGGAGTCTATTATTAAGGATGAGGTTTCAAGGTACTTGGAGACTAATGATAAAATAAGTCAAAGTCAGCATGGTTTCCGTGAAGGGAAATCTTGTCTGACAAATCTGTTAGAGTTCTTCAAGGAAGTAATGAGCAGGGTGGACAAAGGAGAGGCAGTGATTGTAATTTATTTGGATATTCCAAAGGTGTTTAATAAGTGGTCACATGCAAAGCTGATTAACAAGATAGAAACTGGCATGGATAGAGAAATGGCAGACAGGCAGGAGACAGCAGATGGGATTAAAAGAAGGCTTTTCGGGTTGGCTGCTGGTGACTAGTGGTGTTCTTCAGGGATCAGGATTGGGACTGCTGCTTTTCAATGACTTAGGTAATGAAATTGATGGCTTTGTGGCAAAGTTTGCAGATGCTATGAAGATAGGTGGAGGGGTAGGTAGTGCTGAGGAAGCAATACAATTGAAGCAGGATTTAGACAAATTGCAAGAACGGGCAAAAAAGTGTGAGATAGAACATAGTGTTGAGAAATATATGATAATGCATTTTGGTGGAAGGAAAAATAGTACGGACCATTATCTAAATGGGGAGAAGATTCAACCATCAGAGGTGCAGAAGGACTTGGGAGTCCTTGTGCAAGACTCCCAGAAGGTTAATTTACAGGTTGGGTCTGTGGTAAAGAAGGCAAATGCAATGTTGGCATTTATTTCAAGTGAAATAGAATATAAAAGCAAGGAGTTAATGCTGAGACTTTATAAGACACAAGTCAGACCGCACTTTATTGTCAATAGTTTTGGGCCCCATACATCAGAAAGGATCTGTTGTCATTGGAGAGAGTCCAGGGGAGGTTCACGAGGAAGATTCTGGGAATGAAGAGTTTAACATATGAGTGTTTGGCAGCTTTGGGCTTGTACTCACTGGAATTTAGAAGAATGCGGGGGGATCTCTTTGAAACCTACTGAATTTTGGAAGGATTAGATAGGGTGAATGTGGAGAGGATGTTTCCTGTTGTGGGAGTGTTCAGAACTAGAAGGCACAGCATCAAAATTGAGAGGTGACACTCTAGAACAGAGGTGAGGAGGAATTTTTTTAGTTGGGGAGTAGTAAATCTGGAATGTTCTGCCACAGGCTGCGGTGGATGCCAAAGTCTCTGGGTATATTTAAGGCAGAAGGTGATCACTTCCTGATGGGTCAGGACATCAAAGGGATGCGCATGGGGTTGAGTGGGAACCGGGAGCAGACTCGATGGGCTGAATGGCCTATTTCTGCTCCTGTCTTATGGTCTTATAATAGACAAACACATACATCTACTTGCAAGTTTTTTAAATGCAAATTGAATTAAAGTTACCTCCATTTTTTAAGGATATGATACCTTGTAACTGAGGTTTCCTTACAGCTCGAATCCTATTCTGAATGCTTTAGAAAAAGTGTCCTTCCCACATGAAACTCCAAATGCAATTAGTACATGCTGATTTAATGAAAACATGAGGAAGTTGTACACAATAGAAACCTAAAAGGGTTGGGTCAATTGAAGGAGACTGTTCAGAAATGAACAAAAATTCAAAAATAACCTCTTCTCAGGCTTCCAGCTGGGTGCAAGTGTGGATTATAACTCACGTTATGTTGACAACTCTGCCATCTTCACCAGGGTTGATACCTAGACCGGTGATATTTATACCTCCATAGTCCATCCCTCCTGATTGGTTAGTTCTCATCCAATCAGGTTTCCACTGGACTAGACTTTCCTAGGCATAATCCCTGCTGAAGATGGCAGAGTTTTTCATTCGAAGCATCAGTTATAATCGATACCTGTACCCGGCTTGAAGTCCAAGAAGAGTTTATTTGTCATATCTGCTGGGAAAGCACTAGATCCTTTTTCAAAAATTCACAAAGCTTTTGGAGAACCATTACAGGTCATTGCAGACTTTTCTAGAGCTGAAGAAAAGCTACAGCTGATTGATTGCAGCCTGTGCCCTTCCACAGCACTATCCTCTTAGTGAGGAGTTGTGTATAGATGGTGGGTAATAGATCTCTCCTGCTGTTCACCAAAATGCCAGCTCCTGTTAAATGATATTGGCTCCAGTCTTTACTGGAGGTAGAGATGCTTTGTCCACACAAGCACAACTAAACTTAACAATTGGGAAATTTAGTGATTGGCTTAACAATTGCTGCTTATAAGTATACCATTGCAATTATTGAAAACATAATAAACATTGAATCCAAATCCACTTTGACCTAAATGTCATTTTTACACATGCTCTAAAATTCAATGAAAAAATTTGCATTACTTGAACAGGTGGAACATTTTTGCTTGGTGTGCACAGTCACAATTACCATAGATTCTCCTCTCTTGTTCTGCAAAGTTTGCCAAACCTGACTTTGAACCAATACTGTAACTCTAAAACAAGCTAAGCAATTACTGCTGGCATATCCAAATAGTGCTGGGCATGTTTCCCCATTTACTGATAACTTTTATAGACAAGCTATTATAGATAAGTATTTAAATCAACTAGGCCTCTTGTACTTTCAAATATCTATTATATCATCCCTCAACCTCCTTCACTCTAGGGAAAACAAGCCCATCCTATTTGATCTCTCCCTGTAACCAAAGTCCTCTAATACAGGCAACATCCTAATGAATCGCCCTTTTGCTTTCCACTGTGCAAGTAGCCTTGGTGAAAAGCTTCTTCAAAGAGCATTAAATTTCTTGATAACAAATCCAATAAGTCAAGTTGTGAAACATCCCTCCAGATATTAGAAATCTAAAACGTAAACAGAAAATGCTGAAAATACCATGCAGATAAGGCTGAAACTGTGAGAAAAGAAAGAGAATTAATGTTTCAGATCAAAACCATTCAATCAATGATGTAATTGTTCATTAACGTCTCTTTTTATGATCACAGGACACTGCTGGATATGAAGAACATCAAGTTCTGCAGGTCTACCCCGCTAGCAAGTTGCTTGTGAGTCATGGAGCTGCACTTGATGTGTACCATATTGTCACCTCCTACAGCTTCCTAGGAAAGAAGGCTTGTATGGCCCAACAAATAGTGAGAATGAGTGTTTCTCTTGTGATTGCAAGACCATGTTGGACATTAGTAATGTAGAAAACTGCAATTCTGGTTCACTCGTTTTTTTTGATGAGACCGACAGCAGGGGAGCTGCGTAGTCTCGGTTGTTACACGGACCAGACCCTCATGCCGTGGCATCGCCTGTTGCAGGCAGACGATGTTGCAGACGTTGGAGGCAGTGTGGGAAAGAAGCAGTGGTACAGTGGGCGTGTTGCAGATTGTGCTGGGTTGGGGACTGTCCCCTCCTGCCAGTGCTGCCCTTCAGCGTTCGCTTGGTGGAAGACAAGCTAGATAACATTTGTCTATAGCTGTACTAAAATGTGATGAGGAACTTCTGTGTGTCTGTTCTTGCAGAAACGTGGCTCCAGGACAACATCCCAAACACCATCACCTACAGGCCATGTACTCATTTACATGGGCTATCTTTTTCTACTATCATGACTATATGTGCTACATTTGTGCTGTGTGTGACTGTTGGTACTTTTTGAATTGTTTCATTTAGCTAGATTCATGTGTATGATTGAATGACAATTAAACTTGAACTTAACTTGTTGTACTTGCAGAGGTGGGAAGGACACAAAACAAGCTTGTCTCAACCTGAAATGTTAATTCTGTTTCTATTCCATCTGATGTACAACACTGTGAAATATTCATTTATATTTCACATTTCTTTCAGTTCTATTTTCCTTAATGCTGCAAATTTACTCCGCAATACTGTCATCGCAAAATGGAACTAAAATATATGTTCTGCATATGATTATACATTTAGCTTTTATAAAATGATTCTAATTCACTTCTGCACAGTTCAAAGCCTATAATATAATGATTAGCAGGTTGAATAGTAATCAGTACAAAAATTTACAGTAATTGCTTTGAGTTTAGCAGAGAAATCTTTTCCTTTTAATATGCCAAAAATATGCCAAGAATATGACTGATTCTATTAAAACAAATCGTGGCGCAATCCATCATTGTTTAATGCCTTAAGTCTTACATTTACTTAATGGAAAACAGAGAACACATATTTAGTTTTGTTAAAGTGGCAAATTATTTTTAATGATAAAAATACATACAGTACTAAATGGTGCAATTACATTAGTCACAATAAAATAATGTATGAATAGATTCAATGCCACAAGTATATTTCTGTGCATATATAAACATTCCCCAGTTATAACAACGTCAAAATTAATTTTTTTTAATGTCATCTTCCTACCTTCTAAACTGAAATTTCTTTTATAAAAATGATCTAAGATCAATCTTTTGTATTAACTTGCAGCTGGAAAGATTAAATGTATTCACTGGAATCAAATGTATGGGAATTCTTATGCAATTTACATTGAGCTGAATAGTTCAATCGAGATCCAATACTTTGAAGAACATAGCATTTGGATGAATTCTGTTTCTCTTTTCATAGATATGGTCTAACATGTTGTGTATTTCCAATACTTCTTATGTTTTATTTTGGATTTCCAGCTTCAGAAGTATTTTATTTTAATCCTACTTCTCTTTTAGGAACATTCACCTTGACTTTCTGTTTGATTTGTCAATGGTTTACATTTGTCCTTTTTGCTTTTTCACTTTAACTGCTTTCTACTTTTCTTCCCTTTTGCAGTCAAATATTTTCCTTCAGCAAATGAGACAAACGAAATTCCATTCTTCACAATGTGGATCTGCTGACAATTACATGTTTCTTCAGGATTTCTCAAATCATTGTTTTTGCCACAACCTAAAACTCAGCAGTATACATAGAATAAACAGAACATCTCCATTGGAGATCACCTTGGCAACCCTGTCCCTGTGCTATTAGAGACAGTCCCCTTGTCTTAGCCATTCCTCCCCCACCCTCTCTGGAACACAAAAGTAATTTGTTTTCTCCCTTTCCTAGTTTTTATGAAAGGCCTTTGATGTGAAACACTTTTCTGTTTCTACAGATGCTACCCGACTTGCTTGGTGTTTCTCGCATTTTGAGTTTTTGTTTCAGGTTTCCAGCATTTATCTTTTAATTTTCCTACAAGCCATTTATTTTGTTTGTGTCACAATTATGTTTGAGAAGTCTTGTTGAAATTCAGTAGAAACAGGACCAACCAGTCTTCATTAATTCTAGCATTCTACAGATACCCACTCTTCTCTTCCCTCTTATGTAGCACAAACCAAATGGACTGAAGGGCTTGTTTCCAGCAGTGATTAAATTTATAACAAGTATAGATTTTCTTTTGTTGGAATAGAGATGAAATTAGGTTAGAGAAGCTGCAGAAAGGATTCATAAGCAAAAGTTGGGGAACTTGAGTTAGAAGGAGGGATAGGGTCGTGTGGGACGAGCAAAGGAGGTTGAGAGGTGATATATAGAACTATGAGATGAATAAATAGGGTGGGTATTAGGAGTTTATTCCTTTGGATGGGGTGTCTAATCTTAGGCCATAAGTTTATAGTGAGAGGGAGGAGGTTTGAAGGTGATCTTGGGGGTACATTTTTCACACAAGGGTAGTTTTTATCTGGAGTGAGTTGCCAGAGGAGATGGTGAAGTCAGGAACAGCAACAACAATTTGAGAGGCATCAGGACAGGTACTTAAATAAGTGAGGCAAACAGGGATATTGAATTAATGAAGACAAACGTGTGTTTAGCATATATAGGCAAGATGGTAACCATAGATGCAATGGACCAGAGGGATTGTACAATTCTGAGACTCCCAATATGAACTTATCATTAGTAATGGCATAATTTGAGATAAAGTAGAACTAATGTATACCAGCAATACCATAAACTACTTTTCCTATATCTTTTTCTATACCTGTTATAAAATGGATGCTAAAAGTTACCAATGCTAGTTTCTCATTTGTCCTAGTTTTTAACATTTAACAGTTTTTCTAATTCATTTGTCTTATCCATTCATGGTCTGTCTTTTGCTACCTGTGGAATGGATAAAAACTTAAATAAATTGTTTTTACAGTCACCCATGGGGATTGATAACCTGTTTGCAATCTGGATTCATTAGAACTGATAATGCAGTGGTCGGCTACGTTCTAACATTCATCAGTAGGAATTTTGCCTGGTTAGTAACTGTGTTTATAAAATAGTTTGTCAGACTGGAAGAAGATAGAATTCTGTCTGTTCAATACTATCTCCATAGGTCCATAACTTATTATAATGGTTCCCCACGGATTGTAGCTAATTGAGTGAACATGTGATTTCCCCCCCCCCCCCCCCTTCTAATTCAAGAACCTTTTGGCTCCGCTTCTTTTGGGCTGCTTAGCTTATTATTTTATTAACACTAAAGAAAGTCTTATTGAATTTAAATTCCTGTGTGTCACTATATCATGAGACGTGTCCTGGATTCATTATATAAATGTGTAGGCCTTCGTTAGTCTTGATAGACCATGAATTTGCACCTTGGAAAGTTTCCAGGGTGCAGGCCTGGGCAAGGTTTTTTTTTATGGAAGACCGGCAGTTGCCCAAACTGTAAGCCTCCCCTCTCCACGCCACCAATGTTGTCCAAGGGAAAGGCATTATGACCCATATGGCTTGGCACCAGTGTCGTTGCAGAGCAATGTGTGGTTAAGTGCCTTGCACAAGGACACACACGCAGCCTCAGCCAAGGCTTGAACTAGCGACCTTCAGATAACCAGACAAACGCCTTAACCACTTGGCCACGCACCAATGCATCATATAAATATAATTGCAAAGAAAGCACAACAGTGCTTCTATTTCCATATTAGTCTACGAAGATTCAGCATGTTGTCAAAAATCCTGGCAAACTTCTATAGATGTGTGGTGGAAAGTGTATTGACTGGCTGCATTACAACCTGGTATGGGAACACCAAAGCCTTTGAGAGGAAAATCCTACAAAAGGTGATGGATTTGGCCCAGTACATCACGGCTAAAACCCTTCTAACCATTAAGCACATCCACTTGAAATATTGCCGTAGGAAAGCAGCGTCCATCATTCAAGATCCTCACCTCCCAGGCCATGCTCTTTTCTCGCTGCTGCCATCAGGTAGAAGGTACAAGTGCCACAGGATTTGCGCCAACAGTTTCTAGAACAGTTACTGCCCCTCAACCATCTTGAACAAAAGGGAATAACTACACTCATTTGTCTCTGTTATATTGTTATTTCATGCTCCTTATTTATTGCTATTTATTTATATCTGCATCTGCACAGCTTGTTGTCCGTTGATCCTGTTTACAGTCACTGTTCTATAGATTTTATAAGTGTTCCCACAGGAAAAAGAACAAAGAATCTCAGGGTTGTGTGTGGTGACATGTATGTACTCTGATAATAAACTTTTACTTTGAACTTTCAGTAATAAAGAACAGTCTTTGAAATAACTGATGTTACTTGGTTTAATATAAGTCCATGAATAATTAAAGTTTTGAATGAAATGCTGCACATATACTTGTGTTTGAGTACTTGATGTATGGAAGGACTTGTGATCTTTTCCAAATGTGGTTAGTTTTACTAAGACACTATGTTGAAGGGAGGCAGAAGAACACTTACAGGACTGTTTTGAATCAATGGACTGGACAACATTCGGGGATTCATTTTCGAACTTGAATGAATATGCCACAGTTGGCTCAACTTCATCAAGACCGGTGTGGTTGATTGTGCATAGCCAAGAACATACCAGATGTACCTAAGCCAAAAGTTGCAGATGCATCATCTGCTGAGGGTGTTCAAAACTGTTGATCTGTAGAACTATATAAGAAACCCAGTACGATCTATGGAAGGTTACTTTAAGAGCAAAGTGACAAGTCTGATCGAAGTTAGTGAAGGAATCGGATGCATGTCATCTCTGGCAAGGATTGCAGATGGTTACTTCCTACAAGGTGAAACCTAACATCATGAATAGCTGTGATGTTTCACTCACAGATGAGCTCAACTTCTTTACGCAAGCTTTGAAAGGGAGAATAAAACAAAACCTGTGAGAATCCCTACAGCATCTAGTAACCCTGTGATCTTCGTCTTATTAAGTCATCAGGCCCTGATGATGTAGCTGGTAGGGCACTGAAAATCTGTGCCAGCCAACTGATGGAAATGTTCAAGGACATCTTCAATCTCTCAGTGTTGCAGTCAGAGGTTCCCACCTGCTTCAAAAGGCTGCAAACATACCAGTGCCCAAGGAGAGCAGGCTGAGATTCCTCAACAATTATTGCCCAGTTGCACTCACATCTACTGTGATAAAGTGCTTTGAGAAGTTAGTCATGGCTAGAATCAACTCCTGCCAAAGCATGGACCTAGACCCACTGCAATTTGTCTACCCTACAATAGCTCTACAGCAGATGCAATCTCATTGGCTCTTCACTTGGATCACCTGGACAACAGTGACTCCTACATCAAGCTGCTGTTTATTGACTACAGCTCAGTGGCCAACTTCATCATATGCTCAGAACTAATCAACAAGCTTCAAAACACAGGCCTCTGTACCTCCCTCTGCAACTAGCTCTTTGACTTCCTTGTTGAGAGACTACAGTCAGTGCAGATTGGAAATAATATCTGCTCTTCACTGATAATTAACATTGGCATACCTCAAGAGTTTGTCGTGGTCCAGATCGGTTACCCTTTAAATTTAGTTAGGTTACCATCTGGACCATTGATGCCTTGTTCCCTTCTAATTCCGTTTCACTCATCCCTTGAGCTTGGCAATCAAGGTAATCTACCCTTGACCCGAACCGGCAGCTTATAAGCCCTTGGCTTTAGCCGTTCAGGGCGAGAGTATTAAGAAGCCTTCGCAAGTCGCCGCCACTGCTATGACAAGCCAGAGTGATCCAGCTCACATCAGAGTACCAGCAATTCACCTTCCGTCACCAGAGTGGGTCCGGGCAAGGTCAATCTACCAGGGGTGAGATGAAGGCGGAGTCCTGACTCAACGTTTAAGCCCCTTGTCCATGTCTACTCTTCGAAGAGTCCCGGCTCGGTGCCTGAGTTGAAGGCAGATTCCTGACTCACTGTTCATGCCCAGTGTCTGTGTCTACCCCCTGAAGAAGAGTCCCGGCTCGGTGCCTGAGTTGAAGGTGGAGCCCTGGCTCGCCATTCATGCCCCTTGTCCATGTCTACCCCCTGAAGAAGAGTCCCGGCTCGGTGCCTGAGTTGAAGGTGGAGCCCTGGCTCGCCATTCATGCCCCTTGTCCATGTCTACCCCCTGAAGAAGAGTCCCGGCTCGGTGCCTGAGTTGAAGGTGGAGCCCTGACTCACTGTTCATGCCCAGTGTCTGTGTCTACCCCCTGAAGAAGAGTCCCGGCTCGGTGCCTGATCTGGAGGCGGAGTCCTGGCTCGACATTCCTGCCCGTTGTCTGTGTTTACCCCTCGAAGAGTCCAGGCTCGATGCCTGATCTAAAGGAGGAGTCCTTGTTCAAGATTCCTTGTCCTGTGTTTTGGTGTCCACGTTTCTGGCTGAAGCGATCCGTGGTATCCAAGTATCTGGCGGCAGCGAATCAAGGTCCCAGGGTCCAAGTCCAAGGTCCTGGCAGTCCTAGTCCCCAGGGTCCAAGTCCAAGGTCCGCGGCTGTCCATGCTCCCCCTGTTTCCAAGTCCCAGGTCCGTGGCAATCCAAGTCCGTGGTCCCCTATTCCGAGGTTCGTGTTCCTCTTTGTCCTCGATTTCCTGATCTTCTGTATGGTGAGTAATAAACGCTATTTTATTGTACCTAAGAAAGACGTGTTTGTGTCCTGCTTGTGGGTCCTCTCCCCACCTCGTGACAGAGTTTGTGCTTAGCCCATTGCTTTATACCCACGAATGTGCCAATGATAGAACTGTGGTTGACAGAACCTCAGATGATGACAAGGAGGCATACAGGAGTGAGATAGATCAGCTGGTTGAGTGGTGTCGCAACAACAATCTTGCACTCAATGTCAGTAACACCAAGGAATTGATTAGGACTTAAAGAAGGGGAAGTTAAAAGAACATCTACCAGTCTTCATCGAAGGATCAGCAGTGGAAATGGTGAGCAGTTTCAGGTTCCTGGGTGTCAATATCTCTGAAGATCTATCCTGAGCCCAACATCTTGATGCAATTACAAAGAAGGCATGACAGTGGCTATATTTTATTAGGAGTTTGATGAAATTTGGTATGTCACAAAATCAAATTTCTATAGATGTACTGTGGGGAACATTCTAACTGGTTGTATTGTCATCTGGTATTGAATGGAGAGGCCACTGCATGGGATTGGAAAAAGCTGCAGAAGGTCGCAAACTCAGTTAACTCCATCATGGGCACTAGCCTACCCAGCATTGAGATCATCTTCAAAAAGTGATGCCTCAAAAAGGTGACATTTATCATGAAGGATTTCCAGCACCAGGCCAAGCCCTCTTCTCATTGCTAGCATCAGGGAGGAGGTACATGAATCTGAAGACATACAACCAACTTTTTAGGAACAGCTCCTTCCCTCTATCATCAGATTTCTGAACAGACAATGAACTGACCCATAAACACCACCCCACTAATTTTGGATCTTCAAGATTCACAATTGTTTAATGCAATTTCCTGTACACAAGCATAAAGGAGTTCAAAATAATTGTTACTTTGGATCAGTGGAGCACAAAAAAAAAGAGAAGAGAAAGAACATAATAATAATTTAAAAACACAATCAATATAAATAAGTAAGATAGTTTATATACTTAAGTTAATTGTATATCTATAAAGTGACACGAGGCTGTACTGACAGGAAATAATAAAGTAGGGATGGAGTTAGTTGGTGGGAAGGTGTTGATCAGCCTTACTGTGTGAGGAAAGTAACTATTTTTGACTTCCTGTCTGCCATAGTGCTGTTTCTGTACCAAGCAGTAATGCAATTTGTCAGGATGCTCTCTAGTTCGCATCTGTAGAATGACATGAGTATGGATATGCAAAGTCCAGCTCTCTTCAGCCTCCTCAGAAAGTAAGGAGATTGATGAGATCTCTTGGTCTGGGACCATGAGAGGTTATATGTGATTTTCACTCCCAAGAGTTTGAAACTGCTTGCGGTTTCTGCTGCAGTGCTGCCGATGTAAACTGGGCAGGGGGTGGGGTGTGCAGATGGTATTGTCTGAGTGGTCTGAGATCTCCTGAAGTTGATAATCATCTCCTTTGTCTTGTTGTTTATTGGCTATATCATAATAAGAAATGTTGCATATTATATATATATGTGTGTGTGTGTGTGTGTGTGTGTGTGTGTGTGTGTGTGTGTGTGTGTGTGTGTATGTTTATATGTATATATATATATACATATAAAACTACTGTAATTTATACTTTTAAAATGCATTGCTCTGTACAGCTGCCACAAAACAACAAATTTAATGACATATTCCAAGTTCCTTGCCTGGACATTGTCTTTTAGCATTAAGATGATTCATTGTCATTTTCAGAAGAAAAGTAATTTGGCTGCAACAGAAAGTCATTTGAGGATGGAATGGCATGGGTGCAAAACTCTCGGCAACAAATCAATAATTTAGTATCTTCTGGCTAAATTTCAAATGGCACTGTAGACCTGTTGTAGCAGTAAGTAAATTGCTGTGGGTCCAGATCCTTTCTCAGGCAGGAGTTAATGCTAAACATGTCAAGCCTCTTAAAGCACTTCACAGTAGATGTGAGTGCTACTGACCATGGTCTTTGATGCAGCACATTCTGCTTTTCTCAGGCACTGGCATGACTTATGCTCTTTTGAAGCAAGGCAGAAATTCCAACTGCAACTGTGAGAGATTGAAAATGTCCTTGAACACTCCAGCCAGCTGGCTAGCACAGGTTTTCAGAACTCTGACAGGCGCACCATCGAGGCCTGACACCTTGCGAGGGTTCACTCTCTTGAAGGATGTTATAATGTTGGCCTCTGAGACAGATTGTAGTGGCATATTTGTTTTTCAGAAAGGTTTTTGAAAGTCAGTGCTGAAAATTTTTTGCCTGTGATATCACATAATGAAAAAGATCTGTTTGTCATAAACTTGTGAAATTGTTTGGAAAGATTAAAGCAATAGGGAAAACTTTTATTCCCCAAATGGATTCTGAATTTAATCTCAATACTCACACTAAAATTTCATAATGCAATGGCCTTTAACTCTTTTGTACAAATAATATGGTAATGTACCTATTTGAAAGTGGATAGGAAGTTAATTGTTGATAGAGATGATAAGGTCCAAAGATTGTGTAATTGCAGCCAAATGATAACTACTGGGCAATAGAATGAAGGAATTAGATGTACAATATCAGCTATTAATGGGAATAGTTTAGCTTGATATGCTGGTAGATGAGTGAATAGTGATCTGGTGACGTTGATCACCTGAAACCATTCTATTTTCTTTCCCTGCCTCAGATCTTCTTGTTCACTGTAACTGTTTTGGCTAATTCACATCCTGTGGCACACACATTTTAATGAAGGCATAGAGATTGTTTAGTAAAATGCTCAACAATTTTTAATCTAAGTTCCTGGCCTGGACATTGTCTTTTAGCATTAAGATGATTCATTGTCATTTTCAGAAGAAAAATAATTTGGCTGCAACAGAAAGTCATTTGAGGATGGAACGGCATGGGTACAAAACTCTCGGCAACAAATCAATAATTTATTATCTTCTGGCTAAATTTCAAATCACATCCTTTATTTAAAACAAACCAAAGTACTGCAAACATTTTCTGACAGAGTCCTCAGATGAAAAGGAATGGACTTAAAAATTAACTATCATCATTAGCCAGGGGTTCCCATAAGTCAGAAAGTATATTATATCTTTTCAAGAAGACTCTAGATCAGGGGTTCCCAACCGTGGACCAATACCATTCAACAAGGGGTCTGTGGACCCAAGGTTGGACAGCACTGCTCTAGATCTTAGCTGAAGCATTGTGTTTTCTGCTTTGACAAACTTGAAGTATTGTACTTATTTAAGAAGCTTATAAATGATGACAAGGCTGCCCACAAAAGCTGGCTAAGTATATTGATACTGGAAGGGCAGACTGATATTGCTTCACTTAGCCTGCAAGTAGATAGAGAGAATTTTGCAGAGAGACATTACTGATACCCCTATCACTTTAAAGAGCCTATTCTAGGTGGACATAGTTCTAAAGCATGCTGAAAGCCAGGGATCACTGCTCTCTGGTAGAACACAAGCTTAGCTCTGAGTACAGGGTCTTGATGTTTAAACACTCTTTTCCAGGAGGGTACGCTAGTGGTGATGGATTTTGTCATTGAGACATAGCTCCTAGGATATAAAATATAGTCCAAATACTTCAGTATCTTTTTAAGGACCTTTATTGTCAGGTTGATGTTGTGTCACGATCATTGGAGAAGTTTGTTTTGCAGGTGTATAGCTTAAAGCCCAGTTTCTCATTTACTTCAAGGAATATACAGTTATGTGGAGCAGTACATGCAAAATGCTGAGCTCCTCCAGCATTTTGTACATGTTGCCCATGTTTCCAGCACCTGCAGAATCTCTTGTATAAGGATTACATGTAATCCAGCCAGTGAATACATACTTATACAAGCATCAACTCTAAAGCAAAATGACAGAGATTCTGAACTCTTGTATTTATGCAATCATACAAACCCAAGCTACCATTTGCTATAAGTAATAATAGAAAACACTTGAAAAGCTCAGAAGGTTAGGCAGCATCTCTGGAAGGAGGAACAGATAGTGTTTGAGGTGCTGAATTCAATGGCAGAACTGGGAAAAGATAGACAAAATATGTTAAATTTAAGTAGAAGAAATGGTGGGGAGGGATGGGAAAACAAACGGAATATCCCTGACAGACGAAAACCAAGTAGGATACTGAGGGCAGTTAGAACACGCTTACTAGTACAATATGCTCTTTTGTTTGTGTATTTTGTGAGGCTGTAGGAGATAGTCAGCAGGCCCAACTGTAAGAACTGAAAAAGAGAAACTAAGCTAAAATGAGGACAGACAGAAAAGCCTTATTATGTTGTAAACATACTCTGTAGGAAGAGTGAGCAACTTAAAGTTGCAAAATTCAAAATTAAGTCTGAAAGGCTGCAACATGCTGAGATAGAAAGTGAGGTGTTCTTTTCCCCCAAACTTCGCCATGGGGCTTGTAGGAAGAGAGCAGAAGTCCACAGAGAGAAAGATCAGAGTGGGAGTGGGACTGGGAATAAAAATGGCAAGCAACCAGAAGTTCAGGGTGAGTCGTAATCTCACTGGCTTTCCATCCAGCCTTGGACCACCTGGACAACAGTAATATCTACATCAGATCACTGTTTATTTATTACAGCTCAGTGTTCCCTCATTCATCATCCCCGCAGTACTATTCGGCAAGCTTTAAAACCTGGGCCTCAGTACCTTCCTCTGCAAATGCATCCTTGACTTCCTTACTGGGAGACCACAGTCAGTGTGGATCAGTAATAACATCTCCTTCTCTCTGACAGTCAACACAGTTACAAATCAAGAATGTGTGCTCAGCCCACTGTTCTACTCTCTCTACACTCATGACTCTCTGGCACGACACTGCGTAAGCATCATCTATAACCTCACCGATGACACTGCTGTTGGTGTCAGAGTGTCGGATGGTAATGAGGAGGCATATAGGGGTAAGATAGATCAGCTGGTAGAGCGGTGTCCCAACAACAATCTTGCACTTAGTGTCAACAGGATCGAAGAATTGACTGTGGACTTCAGTAAGGGAAAATTGGGAGAAGACACAGCAGTCCTCATTGTGGTATCAACAGAGGAAAGGATGAGCAGCTTCAAGCTTCTGAGTGCCAACATCACAGAGAATTTATCTGGGGTCCAACATATTGATGTAATTATGAAGAAGGCATGTGAACTGCTATGTTTCACGAAAGACCCTAGTAATTTTCTACAGATGTACCGTGGAGAGCATTCTGACTGGTATGGAGGCTCCAAAGTTCAAAGTTAAATTTATTATCAGAGTACATACATGTCACCACACCAATACTCAACCAGCTCCACCATCCAGGACATTTTCAAAAGGTGGTTCCTCAACAATGCAGCATTCATCACTAAGAGCCCTCAGCAAATGGGACATGCCTCCTTCTCATTACTACTATCATGGAGCATGTACAGGAGCCTGAAGATGTACACTTAATGTTTTAGGACCACTTCTTCCCTCCACCATCAGATTTCTGAATGGTCCATGAACCCCTGAACCATACCCCACTGTTCCTCTTTTGCACTACTTATTTATTTTATTTCTTAAGTAACTTATTGCAGTTTTTGTGACTTTACCTGTATTGTTGCCACAACAAAATTTCATGACACAGGTCAGTGATAATAAACCTGATTCCGACACTGAATTCCAGAACTTAATAGAGTACCTAAAGGTATGCTGACTAAATACAACATTGGCCGGCAGGTGCCTAGAAAATTTGTTTAAATCAACAATTTAATTAATTTTGCAAACGTTTTAGATGTGGAAATCTGAACTGAATGCCGATAATGCTGTAAATACTCAGCAAGTCATGCAGCATCTGTGGAGAGACAAAAATAGTAAATTATTTCAAATGAATATACAGAGTTGACTGTAAGCTTCCAATCACTTGACACCTTAATTCTTCTCACTCCGATCATTACTTTTAACCTCTTATAGTTTTTCAATAAAGCTCAGTATAAACTTGAGGTATATGTATCTATGTATCTTTAGGGGTGATTACCCCCCAAGTGTTGCATCTGTAGCTCTAAATGTGCATACCTTAATAGATTACTCCATTCAGTTTATCTATTTTTAAGGATTTTTTTAACCTTGGTGGGGTAATTTTGGAGCAAAAGTATTGTCTCCTTAACTTCTTTCAGTTAACAAATGCTTATTTCTTGTTTTATTAAAATTAAGTTAGTGGGATGGAATTTCCTCGAGAGACACAATTCATGAGTCATGCCAAAAATTATTCTACTTTCTACCCAGTTTCATTGAATGTATTTATAATGAAAACTTCTTGCCAATTTCATTGTGAACACCAGAATGTAAACAAGAAGAAATCAGCATAAACAATGGGAGCCCAAAGAACACATGGAAATAGTCATATTCCTTACTTAAGTCATTCAACAGTTATGAAAATTATTTTTGTAATCAAAATAAGTATACAGAATAGGAATAACATACTTAAGCAAATATAAACATGGAAGTTTTCCAACTTTCATCCAATTCAGGTCACAACAAAAGACATTTGAAAATAAATGACAAAATACAGCATAAGTCTCAATTTGGGTGTTACTTTATCTAAAATCATGGGATTTAAATAGCCATTTTAATTTTACATAAGTGCGAGGCACTTCATTTATTTTTTTATATTTTCTGCATGGGAGAGATGAGTATTGATAAGAATACAAAAATGAAAGCAATTAGAGCAAAAAAGGGTCATTCACACTTGCTTTGCAATTCAAAAAGCTCATGGCTAACTTTTTACTTTTTTCTGCAGCAACCCCAAAACTCTTGACTCTCCTAATATTGAAAAAATTATCAATCTCTTTAGAATATACTCAGCAATTGAGCTTCCCCATTTTAAAAATAAACAGATAAGTAACTAATGTGAAAATCAACAATTGTTAGAAATTTAAGTCAAGCAAAATATGGTTGACAACAGTTAAAAGCTGTAAAGCAAAACATGAATTAAAATGATTAGTTTCCTTTTTCTTATTTTTCCACCTATCAGTCATGAAATTATAGATCTTTTTCCAAATTTAACTTGATACAGATTCTGTCAGACCGTTCTTCAAAATAAAAACCGGGGAACCCATCAAGTTTGTAATCCTGCCCTAGATTCTGTGGCAGATTCTGGGCAGCTGATAGCCAGAAAATCATTAAAAAGAGTTTGGCCAGTAAATTGTGGACTTGAGGAGCATTTTTGAATACCCTGGAATTCACATGGGAATAAATACCACCTCTTTACCCTGGAGTTTTAGACTTGCCTATCCTGGGATAAAGACTATGACCATTCACTTATTAATGTCCCACATGATTGTATATACCTCTATAAGTTCACTCTACAGCCTTCTACATCCAGTCTACCTATTCTGTCCTCATAACACAAACCCTCCAATTCCAATCTCATCCTTGTGAATCTCTTCTGCACCTTTTCCAGCTTAATGATATCTCTCCTGTTGCTAGATGGCCAGAGCTGCTGAAAATATTCCAACAGTGGTCTCACTGACACTTTATCTGTACAACATGTAACATGATGCTCGAACTCTTTTATTCAATGCCCTGATGAAGGAAGCCTTCTTCACCTCTCTGCAGGGCCCTGCCATTTACTGTGCATGTCCTGCCCTGGTTTAACTTCCAAAAAGCAACACGTTAAATTGTTGCAACTTCCCATGCTCAAGGCCATGAGGACTATATAGAATCATAGAAAACCTACTGCATAATACAGGCCCTTCGGCCTACAAAGCTGTGCTGAACATGTCCTTAGCTGAGAAATTACCTAGGATTACCCCTAGCACTCTATTTTTCTAAGCTTCATGTACCTATCCAGGAGTCTCTTAAAATACGCCTATCGTATCCGCCTCCACCACCATCATCGGCAGCCCATTTGGACTCACTGCTCAGTGTAAAAAACTTACCCCTGACATCTCCTCTGTACCTACTCCCCAGCACCTTAAACCTGTGTCCTCTTTTGGCAACCATTTCAGCCCTGGGAAAAAGCCTCTGACTGGGAAAATGCCTCTCATCATCTTGCACACCTCTATCAGGTCACCTTTCATCCTCCGAAGCTCCAAGGAGAAAATGTTCACTCAACCTGTTCTCATAAGGTATGCTCCCCAACCCACATCCTTCCTGGAGTGAAGAATATATCAAATTGATATTTTCCTTTCAAATAGAGGTAGATCCTCACAGTAACTTTCCCACCACTGATGATGGGTTTACCCCCCATAGTTCCTGGGTTTGTCCTTACAGCTCTTCTTAAATAAAGGCATAACATTAGCCACCCTCCAGTCTTTTTATACTTCCTCCATGGTTTAATGACGGTAATGGCTCTGGCAACTTTTTCTCTTGCTTTCCTAGAATATACTCAGTCAGGCTCTGGGAGTTCTTCAACTTTTAAGCACTTTAAGGCATCCTGCACCCCCTCTTTTGTAACATGGTTATGTTTCAGGATATTGGTATTCTCTGAATTTCCTGGCTTTCAAGTCCTTCTCCACGATAAACACAGATGAGAAATATTTATGTAAGACCATTCCCATCTCCCACAGCTCAACACTAAGACGGCCACATTAATCCTTAAGGGATCATCATAGAATACTTAATTCGGTGTTTATAAGAGGGAACAAATAAAATATGACAAGTATTTCACAAGTAATTGAAAAGTTTCCAATTGCATAGCTCAACTCTCCAGTTACTCTGACATTAGTTCTGAGAAACAGGGAAGTGTTCGCTCAGAGAATGTCTGAGGTGTTAAAAAATTCCTGTGCACAGTGGGTAACTCTACTTCTTGAAAGTGCACATTGAAATGGATTATGTGACATAACTGAAAAGAATGTGGAAACATAATGTTGGAGCCAATGTGAAAGTTATGCCTTTCTAAATATACTTCCAACATCATTGACAACTCAAGAGTTTTATTGTTTAAGTAAGTCTGTAAAATTAATTTGGTGAAAGATTGCTCAATCTATTTGACTGTGTATGTTTTTCTGCTGCTTAAATATGTAACTATATTCTTGAACTGAAAAGCCAGGCGTTTAGCAACACTGATAATCCTCCTTTGAGCCAAATGTCATTCTGGTCATTTGAGAATTTTCTCTCTGATCACCATTCATTAGTTTTATTTGTAAAACTCTGGTTTTATCAGGGCTCCATGGATCACTAGAGTTTTGCTCTAATGAGAGTTGCCAAGTGGTCCTGGTGGATTCCATAATGTGCATCCAAAAAAACCTGTTTCACCATGAGTATATGTTACTTACTATCACTGTCAATTACTCTTTTGGGCAATTGCTGAGGGTTGAAAATAAAGTGTCATAGGTCTAGTATTTGGCCAGTTCAATTGGATAAGACATAACTGGCCATGTTTTCCACTGATTACTGTAAAAAGATCCTTAAAAAAATCAAAGATGCTTAATATCTGAACTAAAAACAGAAATTGCTAACACAGCAGGTCAGGCAACATCTATGAAAAACGGAAACATTAGCTGAGGTTTAGTTAATTCTGGAGCTCATTTACAAGAAAAAAGGTCAAATAACCATTTACTTTACTTTTTAACCATATACAAGAACAGCGACACGAACCCGTGCTCCTCAAACAGTTTCAAAGTTGAGTAACTCAGATTGACTGAAAATTATTTATACTTTTTAAAGTCCTAAGAAAAGCTTAAAGAGGTTCAACCATTTGGGAATTATGGACATCGTCATTGAGAATGGGATTGTTCACAGAGCTTCTTCCTGTAGACTTTTGTTTGAATGCATGTATTGTGGAGAAGTTTGTCCCGATATTTAACGCTGATGTTTGATGTTTATTGAGGCATAATGAACAGGATACCAGAGAAAATTTCTATTTGCTCGTTCGATATGAAATATTTCACTTTACGTGAGGGAACAGATGTATCTTTGGTTTAACGGTTTATCTTAAAGATGCCACATTCAACAGCACGCCAACACTGCATCAGCCATGATCAGACCCAACGGCACTTTCTGTGGACCTTTATTGTCGAAGGCTAGGTCGTTTTATTCTGTGAATTCAAGTTACTTCCACCGCCTCTTGCAACCAGAGCGCGCAGGTCAGGTGCTCCGGGACCCGCCTCTTCCCCATTTTGCACCAGCGCCCGGTCAGTGTTTGGAACCGTAGCCTAGCAACGGCGGCGTAAACTTGTCTCCAGGGCAACGATCCACAACGCAGACGCCGGACACTTGTGTCTCTCCCTGAAGTCAAGTGGGACTGCTGCTCGGTGCTGCGTGGCTTCCCTTTGGGTGAGCTCTGGGCGATAACCCGGGGATGCAGGGAGGCATTCGGGGCGGGGGTTACACTGCAAGGCCATTCCGCCCGCACAGCGCCTGGCCTGGACTATCTTACAAAAGATCGACGCTCTGCTGGGGCCGCTGCGGGTGGGGAAATTCACCTCGACCTCGAGGCCTGTCGCTTGGCACCACTCAACAAATGTCGCTGGTATTGTAAAAGTAATTGTGTAGCTTAGTGCGGGTGATAGAAGGGAACACGTCGTTCATTTTCCCATGGAACATCTGACATCGCATCGAATGGGATCTTGCGTACTAACAATGCCCATGTCTTTCCTTGTCGCAGCAGTCACTATCGCCATGGGGGCTGCGTTGACTCGAGCTGCGCAGTGGACAGCGGCTGGCATCGGCGCCGGAAAGTTGGAATTTACACCCTTGAACGTGACCCTGCTGAATGACATAATTAAATTTGTTGAAAATATGAGCTCCAAGTATCCCCAAGAAGCAGCCTTAATGTTTCGAGAACCACTGGAATGGTCGACAGGAGTGGAGGTGATCGCATTTGGTTCAGATTATGAACTTAGGTGCGTTTCAGAAGTGCACGCGGTTAATATTGCACGGTATCGTGATCATTTACGGTAGACTATTAAGCTGAAAACAGTGTTTAGAGTGGATATGCACAGTGTGTATTAATTTAGGTAACTCGTTCACAGACATCACACCCTGCAAAAACTCATTTAAGGGAGGTTGCACCCCCGTCGACCTCCAAGGGTGTATGTAATACTTTGTTTAGTGACTTTGTCTAATCTGTAAGCCAAGTTGGATATATGCAGAAAATATGACATTGAAGTCTGTACAGTATGTACTTGTATTATCATGGAGTCTCTTTTTTTATTCTATTACAACTTTAAGCAAGTCTACAGGGCGTTTGGCCTCATCACCTAGGACAGCAATAGAGTAGCTCCTTAGCAGCTGGCCAGCTAGTTTAAATACCTTTAGCTATGTTAATGAACGAATGACTCCTGTTAAACTCACCTCAACATGTCTTTTAGTCACTGAACCCACCATGGGCATTAGAAAAGTCACTGTTGCAAACAGTGTAGCCAGCAACTCTGTCATTATTTTTGACGTCTATTAGGCAGGGGTACACTTTAGTGTAGTCTGAGGTGAAGTACATTTATATTTTCTTTTTTTGGAACACTCTGCCACCGTGCAGCAGGACACTAAACTGAATTGATGGACAATGAAAGAGAGAGAAGTTGACTAAAGCCCGCCCACAGAGAAAACCGATAGGTTTACTTAGCACAAAGAGAGACCAATCAGGATGCTCGCTCTCGCTCTCACTCTTCCTCTCAAAAAAATCGATTTCTGGGATATTGTATATAATTTGCGGGTGTCAGGGAGCCACTATCAATATGCGGTAGACTCCTGGAACTTCCGGGAGAGGTGGGATGTCTGAGTTCATGCTATGCCCGGGTTGGGGCAGCCGTCTGTATGTCATGGGGAGGAGCAGAGTTAAGGTTCCTGTACAGCATGGTGTAAGGATTAATATTCCTAACCCAGTTACAACTGTATGCATTGCTACTTCTAAAGTCAGTGTCAGCACTTAAGAATTAAAAGTAATTCGGTTTCATGTTTTCACGAGGAAATCTGCAGATGCTGGAAATTCAAACAACACACACAAAATGCTGGTGGAACGCAGCAGGCCGGGCAGCATCTATAGGAAGAAGTACAGTCGACGTTTCGAGCCGAGACCCTTCGTCAGGACTAACTGAAAGGAAAGATAGTAAGAGATTTGAAAGTGGTAGGGGAAGGGAGAAATGCAAAATGATAGGAGAAGACAGGAGGGGGAGGGATGAAGCTAAGAGCTGGGAAGGTGATTGGCAAAAGGGATACAGAGCCAGAGAAGGGAAAGGATCATGGGACAGGAGGCCTCGGGAGTTTTGTTATCTTTTTGCCGTTCTATGAAATTCTTCTTCAGTATTAGAGAAAATTCTGGAATCTATAATGAAGGATGCAACAGGAACATCTTGAAACGAATATTAAGATTGAACAGTTAGCATGGAATAACAAAGGAAGATTGTATTGGACTATCTAATTGTCAAAATACATGTAACTGGTAGAATAGTTAAGGAGGATTATGTGGATAGTCAGAGGCTTTTTCCCAGGGCTGAAATTGTTGCCACAAGAGGACACAGGTTTAAGGTGCTGGGGAGTAGGTACAGAGGAAATGTTGGGTAAGCTTTTTACTCAGAGTGGTGAGTGCGTGGAATGGGCTGCTGGCAAAGACAGATACGATAGGGTCTTTTAAGAGACTTTTGGAAAGGTACATGGAGCTTAGAAAGATAGAGGGCTATAGGTAAGCCTAGTAATTTCTAGGGTAGGGACATGTTCGGCACAACCTTGTGGGCTGAAGGGCCTGTATTGTGCTGTAGGTTTTCTATGTTTCTATGATTAGTGGGTGTGGTGCATTGAATTTTCAGCAAGGTCCCACTCTGCCGTGTGAGAATAAGTTGAGTAAACTTGGCCTGAGGGGGTATAGTTTTAAGGTGCTTGGAAGTAGGTACAGAAGGGGATGTCAGGGGTAAGTTTTTCACAGAGAGGGTGGTGAGTGCATGGAATGCAACTGCCGGTGATGGTGGTGGAGGTGGATACAATAGGGTCTTTTAAGAGACTCTTAAGTAGGTACATGGAGCTTAGAAAAATAGAGGTCTCTGTGGTAGGGTAATTCCAGGCAGTTTCTGAAGTAGGTTACATGGTTGGTACAACATTGTGAGCTGAAGGGTTGTAATGTGCTATAGTTTTCTATGTTCTATGTTATCTAAAATGATATCTGATATTTTCTTTTGAAATCAGGTTATCCAAATATCTTCCTTAAACTTTCTATCTTATTTATTTCATGCTCATAATTTTTCTTATTTGGTTGGGAGAAGGGTAGCAGTGTTTATTCACACTGTAAGCTAGTCCCTTGAGTCCTGGCAACATCTGTGTAAATCTTTTCTGCACTCAGATCTGTTTAATAACATCTTTACCAAAACAGTATGTCCACACCTAAGCATAATATTCAAAATGTGGCCTCACCAGCATCTTGTATAACTACAACATAAAGTCCTAACTTATGTAATTGGTACCCTGACTGATGGAAGTCAACATGCTAAAAGTGTCCTTCACTGCCCTATTTATCTGACCACTTTCAGAGAAGAATGTATTGAATGCAGTCAAGAATAAAAAGGAAAAGTATGTCAAGCTTAGGAAGCTAGAATCGATCAGGGTCCTAAAGGATTACAAAGAAGTTAGAAAAGAACTCAAGAAGGGAATTAAGAAAGCCAGGTGGGGCAATGAAAAGTCCTTGGAATTGGAATTAAAGAGAATGCCAAGGCATTCTATACACACATCAAGAGCAGGAGGATAATTAGGGCGAGGGTAAGACCACTCAAGAATAAATGGGGGAATATTTATTTGGATGCGGAGGATGATGGTGAAGCCCTTAATGAATACTTAACATCAGAATTTACCAAGGAGAAGGGTGTGGAGTATATTGATATGCTTGAACATTTCAAGGTAAAGAGGGAGGCAGTGTTGGGTCTCTTAAGGAGCATAAGGTAGGTAGACCCCCAAGGCTTGATGGGATATACTCCAGCTTATTGAGAGATGCGAGAGATGCAAGAGAAGCCTCAACCAATCTGTTCATATCCTCTCTAATCACAAGTGAGGACCCTGACTTGTCCCAGTATTTAAGAAGGGAACCTGGGATAATCGGAAACAATAGATTTATGTATCTTACATCAGTGGTAGGGAGGTTACTGGAGAAAATTCTTAGGGTTAGGATTTATGAGTTTTTGGAAAATTAAGGAGAGCAATCCTGGGTTTGTGCGGTGCAACTCACATCTTGCTCTCTTTTGATGAGCTGATAAGGGTGATCGATGAAGGTAGAACTGTGAATGTTGTCTCGTCATTAGGTTGCATCTGGAATTTCCAGTTGGCGGATGGTTTCCCTCCACGCCGCTCTGACATATTGAGAAATCATATACTCGGCAAGTTACAGCAGTGGTTTGCCTTTGCCTACTGCTGGGTGAGTTTAAAGAGATTACCACCTCTTGCAGTGGAGGACCAGGACATCTAAGTGCCTTGTTATGCTCTTAGCACTCCACAAACGCCTGCCTACTTTCTTGACCGTTGAACCATTAATGGGTCTCCTCCACTCAATCTGCCAGGGCCAGACTTCACATGCTGGGATAGGCAGAGCCCCTACCTCACCGAGGGTTGAAGACCAGTCGGCTACCCTCACCTGGCTTGGCCCGTCTGCCGAGACGGTTTACCGGGGTGTGGCCGCTGTGCGTGTTACAGCTACTTGGAGCCACAGGTGAGAGCTGAGTGCCAGGTGGGGACCAAAGGTGGATGAGCTGCCCTGAAAAAGGGCATGGCAGGCCCCCCACCAGAGGTGCTACCCTTCCCTAGACACCCCATACACCCCAGAATGGGGTGAATGTTGACTATCTGGGTTTTTTGACAAGGTCCCTTATAGAAGGCTCATCCAGAAGATTAAGATGCATGGGATCATTTGGATTCAGAACTGGCTTGTCTATAGAAGACAGAAGTAGTGGTTAAAGGGTCTTATTCCAGCTGGAGGTCTTTGATTAGTAGTGTTTTGCAGGGATCTGTACTGGGACCTATGCTGTTTATGATGTACATAAATGACCTAAATGTAAATGTAGATGGGTGGGTTGGTAAGTTTACAGATGATACGAAGGTTGGTGGTACTGTGGATAGTATAGAAGGCTGGTAAAGAATACAATGGGATATAGATCAGTTACAGATACGGCAGAGAAATGGCAGATGGGATATAATGTAGTTAAATGTGAGGTGTTACACCCTGGTAGGTCAAATGCAAAGCGACAGTACACTGTTAAAGGCAAGATCCTTAACAGTGTTGATGAGTGGAGGGAGCTTGGTGTCCGAGTTCATTGCTCCCTGAAAGTGGCAAGAAGATTTGATAGGGTGGTTAAGGAGGCATATACCATGCTTCTGTTTATTATTCAAGGCACTGATTTCCAAATTCAGGAAGTTATGCTGCAGCTTTATAAAACTGTAGTTAGGCCGCATCTGGAGTATTGCATACAGTTCTGGTCACCCCATTATAGGAAGAATATCGAGGCTTTGGAGATGCTGCATAAGAGGTTTACCAGGACGTTGCCTGGATTAGAGGGCATGTGCTATAATGAGAGGTTGGGCAAACTTGTTTGTTTTCTCTGGAGTGGCAAAGGCTGAGGGGAGATCTAATGGAGGTTTATAAGATAATGAGATGCATAGATAGAATAGATAGACAATATACTTTTCCCAGGGTTGAAATGTCTAATACCAGAGGGCATGCATTTAAGGAGAAAAGGGGGTAACTTCAAAGGAGATGGAAGGAGCAAATTTTTTACCCAGATAGTGGTGACTGCCTGGAATATGCTTTCTGGGATGTTGGTAAAGGCAGAAACATTAAGGACTTGTAAGAGATGTTTAGATGGGCATATTAACAAGAGGAAAATGGAAGGATATGGCCATTGTGTAGATAGAAGAGATTTGTTAGCTATTTGATTAATAATTTAAATGGTTCAGCACACCGTTGTGGGCCAAAGGGCCTGCTTCTATGCTGTACTGCTATATTTTCTATATTCTATGTACCTGAACTCCAAGGCACCCCCCCAGGGTTCTAACATTCACGGTGTAAGTCCTATCTTGATATGACTCTTCAAAATGCAACACTCCACACTTACCTGAATTAAACTTTACTCATCATTCCCTGACTCACATATCCAGCTGACTGGGATTCCACTGTAACTCTAGAGGAACTCACTTCACTGTCTACAATACCACTTACTTTAGAGTCACCTGTAAACTTAGTAAAGTCTTACTGAACTCTCTATCAACTCATTGATTTTCTTGTCCCTTCAATCCTAGAGCAATCCCTTTAATGCCTTGCAACTCCCCCCACTTATTTTCCTGTCACCTACTCGCTCTCTCCCTCTCATACTCTCCCTCACCTTCTTATGCACAAATAGCAGGGACGATTTACAGCTATCATTAGGATTTGAGGAATCAGAGCACCCGTGTAGTCACAGGTAGAGCATAAAAGGAGAAACTCTATGCAGGTAGCATCAGAGGTCAGGCTTGAACTTGGTTCTTGCAATGGCAAGGTAGCACTCCTGCTGCACCACTGTGCCACTTTTAATCAATATTCCCTTTATTAATAACTATCGAGTAAGATATGCAGGTTATTGGATATAGGAATTATCAGTTGTCTACATACAGTAGCATGTATTACCATCTAAAAGTCAATTGACCATGTATGGAAAACAGTGCAGAAGATAAATTTTAAATGGTGAAGGGTTTGATACTTTTAACATGCTAAGGGACTTGAAACCAAGATGCAAAAGCAACAAAATAAAGTAGGAGGACAAATGGTATGGTGGTTTTTATTATAAAAGGATTTGAGTAGAGGAGTAAAGATGTTTTGTTATCTGGGTGCTATTCCTTCTGCTTGTATGCCTATGTTGAAATGTCATTCTTGTCTGTGTTATTGTAGCTAATTGCAGCTAGTATTGTTATTTAGAGATAACCCTTAATCCGCCCTGATGAAGGGTCTTGGCCTGAAATGTTAACTTTTTGTTCTCTTCCATGATGCTGCCTAACCTCCAGCATTTTGTGTTTGTTGCACTGGTTCCGAGCATCTGCAGAATCTTTTGTGTTTTGTTGGTTGGAAATTTCAAACAAACAATGAAGTTCACTCATTTAACTAGAATACTATTTTTTGAGTGCATATGGACAAAATAGCTTTTCTATACCCATTTTATTCTGCCACTTGTTTGTTTTTCCAGCAGGTGATCTGTTCTCATATCATTATCAGCATTGAGCAGCTGCCAAAAGGCAAAGGAAACACTTATCAAAAGCATGATGGGTTTTAATATAGGAAAACTATGTCTTTATTGTTTGTAACTCACAGCCCACCATTTTAACAATCTAATTACACCAGTTATCTAACAAGTATTTGATTTGTTGCAAAATGTTAATAACTGATTATTCACTTTCTCTAATATCAACATAACTTTATTATAGTTTTGCCTGATGACCTAAGTTTCAGGATAAACAATATTTTTTTCTCTTTTTAGTAATGAGACTTTAGTATCAAAAGAAAAGATAGATGGGATCCCTTTGCTGAATTTTCAGTCTTCTACTGGCATCATTAAAGTATATGCCTTTAACCAGCTGGCTAAGTTTCTGGAAATAGCTCAGAAGGAGAAACTGAAAGAAACACAAGCTTGTTTGGAAGGTCAGTTTTAATGATGTTTTTCTCATACAAGTGATTTTAATTGGTACAACTTATTTATTTATGTCTACACATATTTTAGAATTTATTTTTAAAACTATAATCTCTCATTATTATTTTAGAACTATTAATTAAAATCATACATTAGCACAGCACAGATGGGGACAACTGAATTCATTCAAAAAACAATTAAATTTGTCCCACACCCCTATACTTTGCATTTGGAATGTCAGTGTTAAACCAGTGTCCACCACCCAATTAGGTAATGAATTTTGAAATCCAGACCACTCGTTGCATTGAAGTTTTTCCTCTTGTCACTTCTGTTCTTTATTCTATTCTTTCATACTGATGACTGTCTCATCAAACTTGTTTTTGTTCTTACACCACTTAAGTTTTTGCATCTATAGTCCTCCTATCAGACTGTATTACATCTGACACATCTGCAATGAAACTTGTCATTTATGTTTCTACGTTTCCCTCTAGTTATCTAAAACCTCACTGTCTTTACTGTTTACTACAAAGTTTCATGTCATCATCAAATTTGAAATTGTAGATGCCTTCAGTGTTCAAAAATAGCAGTAACTTGCCCTTCACTTTGAAAAACAGCTATTAATCATATCTGCTTTCTATCTTTAGATTTTTTTTTATCTTTGCTGCTGTGGCCCTTTTAACTCACTGTTTCAGTCTTGCTAACTACTCTGATAAGTGGCTCATTGTAAACAGAATGTTAATAATATTATACACCAAATTTATATCCAGCAACAAATTAAGGTAAAATAAAACAATAGCTGTCATAATTTTGTAGGACTTTCTGTACAAAATAAGAATGACTAAATAAATAAATAAGAAGATACCTCTTACAATGTCATAAGGACAGTCACATACAGAGTGCACAGCAGAAACATTAAAATTTTAGGTTGGGATTTTATTGATTTGTAGCAGTTAATGTTAAGATAATATTTTTCTCTTTACTAACTTTTTTTTACCCTTTTGTGTAAGGCAAAACAATCAAAGTGGAATTGATTTGAGCAATACAAGAGAATAAGATGCAGGGTTACAGGGAAATAAGGAGAGAGAATGGGGTGATTGGAATTACTGCTGGTATAAGATGAGTAAGATCAACATTCACTAGGATCAGTTTTGTTCTGTAGTATAACTTTATAGGTCCTTCTTGAAACATTTCCTTTCAGAAATTTTGCTAAAAAACTTTTTACTCATTCTTTGGGATGTGGGTATCACTGGTCAGAAATTATTTCACATCCCTAATTACCTTGAGAACTTGGTATTGAGCCATTTCCTTGAACCATTTCAAACCTAGTAGTAAAGGTACTTGCACAGTGCTATAAAAACAGAGCATGCTGAAAGATCAATCTGCATCCCTGGAAGCAGAAACAGAAGCATGGGTGTTTGTTTGGTTGGCAATCAGTGCCACAGGAGTTGGTGCTGGGCCTGCAACTGTTCACGATAAACATTAATGATGTGGAAGAGGGGACCGAATGTAGTATATCTAAGTTTGCTGATGACACTAAATTAAATGGAAAAGCAAATTGTGCAGAGGATATGTACAGTCTGCAGAGAGATATAGATAGGTTAAGTGAGTGGGCAAGGGTCTAGCAGATGGAGTACAATGTTGGTAAATACGAGGTCATTTCGGAAAGAAAAATGAAAGATCAGATTACTATATAAATGCTAAAAGATTGCAGCATGCTGTTGTGCAGGAGGGCTTGGAAATATTTGTGCATGAATCACAAAAGATTAGTTTGCAGGTGCAGTAGGCTATCAAGAAGTCAAATGGAATGTTGGCCTTCATTGCTAGAGGGATTGAATTTGAGAGCAGGGAGGTTATGCTGCAATCTTATAGGGCACTGATGAGGCCGCATCTGGAGCACCGCGTGCAGTTCTGTTCTCCTTACTTAAGGATATACTGGCTTTGGAGGCGGTGCAGAGAAGGTTCACCAAGTTGATTCCAGAGATGAGGAGGTTAGAATATGAGGGGAGATTGAGTCACCTGGGACTGTACTTGCCGGAATTCAGAAGGATGAGAGGAGATCTTATTAAAACATATAAAATTATGAAAGGGATAGATAAGATAGAGGCAGGAAAATTGTTTCCACTGGTAGGGGACATAGCCTCAAGATTTGGGGGAGTAAATTTAGGATGGGGATTAGGAGGAACTGCTTTTCCCAAAGGGTAGTGAATCTGTGGAACTCTCTGCTCAATGAAGCAGTGGAGGCTACCTTGGTAAGTATATTTATGACAAGGTTGGGTAGATTTTTGCATAGTTGGGGAAGTTAGGGTTATGGGGAAAAGGCAGGTAGATGGAGATGAGTCCATTGTCAGATCAGCCATGATCTTATTGAACAGTGGAGCAGTTTCGATGGACTGGATGGCCTACTCCTGCTCTTATTTCTTATGTTCTTAATGTTTTAGGTCAAAGACCCTACCTCTGAACTGAGAGAGAGAGAAAACAAATTTAAGGTCTAGGCAGTAGAGAAAAACAATGGGTGCAATAAAAGAAACAATGGGTGAAATAATAACCATACAACAATTAAACCACGGAAACAGGCCATCTTGGCCCTTCTAGTGCATGTCAAACGCTTACCCTCACCTAGTCCCACCGACCTGCACTCAACCCATAACCCTCCATTCCATTCCTGTCCATATACCTATCCAATTTTTTTTAATTACAATATCGAACCTGCCTCTACCACTTCTACTGGAAGCTTGTTCCACACAGCTACCACTCTCTGAGTAAAGAAGTTCCCCCTCGTGTTACCCCTAAACTTTTGCTCTCTAACTCATGTCTTCTTGTTTGAATCTCCCCTACTCTCAATGGAAAAAGCCTATCCACATCAACTCTATCTATCCCCCTCATAATCTTACATTCCTCTATCAAGTCCCCTCTCAACCTTCTTTGCTCCAAAGAATAAATACCTAACTTGTTCAACCTTTCTCTGTAACTTAGGTGCTGAAACCCAGGTAACATTCTAGTAAATCTTCCCTGTACTTTCTCTACTTTGTCGACATTTTTCCTATAATTCGGTGAGCAGAACTGTACACAATACTCCAAATTTGGCCTTACCAATGCCTTGTACAATTTTAACATTACATCTGAACTCCTATACTCAATGCTCTGATTTATAAAGGCCAGCATACCAAAAGCTTTCTTCACCACCCTATCCACATGAGATTCCACCTTCAGGGAACTATGCACCATTATTCCTAGATCACTCTGCTCTACTGCACTCCTCAATGCACTACCATTTACCATGTATGTCCTATTTTGATTAGTTCTACCAAAATGGAGCACCTCACACTTATCAACAATAAACTCCATCTGCCATCTTTCAGCCCACTCTTCTAACTGGCCTAAATCTCTCTGCAAGCTTTGAAAACCTACTTCATTATCCACAATGCCACCATTCTTAGTATCATCTGCATACTTTCTAATCCAATTTACCACCCCATCATCCAGATCATTAATGTATATGACAAACAACATTGGACCCAGTACAGATCCCTGAGGCATACCACTAATCACCGGCCTCCAACCTGACAAACAGTTATCCACCACTACTCTCTGCCATCTCCCATCCAGCCACTGTTGAATCCATTTTACTACTTCAATATTAATACCTAATGATTGAACTTTCCTAATTAACCTTCCATGTGGAACCTTGTCAAAGGCCTTACTGAAGTCCATATAAACAACATCCACTGCTTTACCCTTGTCAACTTTCCTAATAACCCCTTCAAAAAATTCAATTAGATTTGTCAAACATGACCTCCCACACAAAAACCCATGTTGATTGTTCCTAATCAGACCCTGTCTATCCAGATAATTATATATACCATCTCTAAGAATACTTTCCATTAATTTACCCACCACTGACGTCAAACTGATAGGCCTATAATTGTTAGGCTTACTCTTAGAACCCTTTTTAAACAATGGAACCATGTGAGCAATATGCCAATCCTCCGGCACCATCCCCGTTTCTAATGACATTTGAAATATTTCTGTCAGAGCCCCTGCTATTTCTACACTAATTTCTCTCAAGGTCCTAGGGAATATCCTGTCAGGACCCGGAGACTTATCTACTTTTATATTCTTTAAAAACACCGGTACTTCCTCTTCTTTAATCATCATAGTTTCCATAACTACCCTACTTGTTTCCCTGACCTTACACAATTCAATATCCTTCTCCTTAGTGAATACCGAAGAAAAGAAATTGTTCAAAATCTCCCCCATCTCTTTTGGCTCCACACATAGCTGTCCACTCTGATTCTCTAAGGGACCAATTTTATCCCTCACTATCCTTTTGCTATTAATATAACTGTAGAAACCCTTTGGATTTATTTTCACCTTACCTGTCAAAGCAACCTCATATCTTCTTTTAGCTTTTCTAATTTCTTTCTTAATATTTTTTTTACATTCTTTATATTCCTCGAGCACCTCATTTACTCCATGCCGCCTATATTTATTGTAGTTCTCTCTCTTTTTCCAAACCAAGTTTCCAATATCCCTTGAAAACCATGGCTCTCTCAAACTTTTAACCTTTCCTTTCAACCTAACAGGAACATAAAGATTCTGTACCCTCAAAATTTCACCTTTAAGTGACCTCCATTTCTCTATTACATCCTTCCCTAATGTAGCCTTCAAGGGACAAATAAGCTTGTTTGACTTTATAAAAACACAAAATGCTGGCAGAACTCTGCAGACCAGACAGCATCTACGGGAGGAGGTAGCGACGATATTTCAGGCCGAAACCCTTCATCAGGAGTGAAGTAACATGGGATGGTGGAGAGGGGATAAGAAATGGGGAGAGGAATGAAGTAGAGAGCTGGGAAGTGATAGGCTGGAGGGAAATGGGCAAGGAGGAAGGTGGAGAATTATGGGAAAAAAAGAGAAAGAAAGGTAGGGCTGGGGGGAGATTATAGTGAGGGGGGAGAAAAGAGAGAGAAAGAGAACCAGACTAAAATAGTAGATGGGGGTAAGGGGGGCAGGGTTATCAACAGAGGTTTTTTCCCCCCTCACTATAATCTCCCCCAGCCCTACCTTTCTTTCTCTTTTATTTCCCATAATTCTCCACCTTCCCCCAGCCCATTTCCCTCCAGCCTATCACTTCCCAGCTCTCTACTTCATCCCTCCCCCCACTTCTTATCCCCTCTCCACCATCCCATGTTACTTCACTCCTGATGAAGGGTTTCGGCCCGAAATGTCGTCACTACCTCCTTCCATAGATGCTGTCTGGCCTGCTGAGTTCTACCAGCATTTTGTGTTTTTATTTATTTCCAGCAGCTGCAGATTCACTCGTGTGTGTTGTTTGACTTTATAATATTTTGCTAATATAGTAAAGTCTCAGTAACATTGTATAGTCTGGCAAGGAAATCCCTTCCCATTTATAAATCCTCTATTCTCTCTCTTCCAATGAATCAAAGTGAGTAGTTTTTAAGTGGGTGAATTTGATATTGAGTTTGTACATGTACGAATCAAAAATGCGTATTCCTTGAGCTGGCATTGGGCCTCAATTTAAGTGTAGGATTCCATAGACAGTGAGGTCAGAGTGGGAAGATAGGTGTAAAATGTGGAGACAAGAGCAAGTCAAAGATGTGAAGGGAGTGATCCCTTCAAAGTACTTAAAAAGGACAGAAGAGAAGAGTATGTTGGAGCAGGTAAAAATTGAGAAAATATTTTTAAAAAGTACTCCCACCATGTTATTGGGGATGGAATTCCATGTGGGAATAATGATGTATTTTTTAAAACTGGATGGTGTGTGACTTGGAGGAGAACTGACTGGTTGTGGAATTATCGTGCTTTCTTGTTCCTGGTGGTAGGTATAACTTTGAGAGGTGCTATTAGAGTAGCCTAGGTGAGGAACTGTAGTGGATTCTGTAGATGGTGCATTCCTTAGTCATGATGTTGGACAGAGTAAATAAATGTTTGGCATTCTTGGTGGAATGTGAATCAAATAGGCTGCTTTGATTTATATGATGTTGAACTTTTTGAGAGTTGTTGGAACTAAACTCATCCAGACGTGCAGAGAATATATTGTTATGTTCCCAAATTGTGCTGTGTAGGACTTAGAAAGTCTTTTGGGGGTTTTAGGAACTGAGTCATTGATAACGTTCCCCTTTTTCTCTCAAGCCCGAAGATACAGATAGTTTTTGGTTTGGTGATAGAAATATGCCATTCACTATAAAGTTGGTTGAAGGTAAGCAGATTACACAGTGTTAGGAGAGAGAGAAATGTTAATATAACAAATAACCTAATCTGTGAGCACTTACCACAATTTTGATATGTATTTCACAGCTCTAATGTTTTCAAAAAGAAAAAAAAATACAAGAAATCATACCAACTAATCATTGGTCCTTTAGAAAAGCTGGGAGTTAATAATATAAGCAAGGTAAAAGCAGGTGAATTAGTTAGGTGACAGAGCTACAGAGTCATACAACACAGATGTACGCATGCTCAAAACACTCAAGTCAAGCAATAACAAAAACAAAGGTAATGTTTCAAGTTGAAAATCCTACATAAACCGGTTGTTAGATTTCCAGATTTTCTATTTATTTCTATTTATTTTCAGCATCTATAGTTTTTAATTTTCCATTAGATTTTTGTTTCTTTGCGTATTTCACTACTGTGCGATTAACCCTTGTTCTTGAAAGTGCTCCTGCCTCCCTCTTTTTAAGTTCATGACGTGGTACAGATCTGGTTATTGGTCAAGAACCTTTAACCTTAAACTGTTACTGCTCTTTCACCTCGTGTATGCAAGAGGGGAAAGTCTGCTGGATGGTTGAACACATTGATTATGACAGTGTAGTAGCGAGGATGTCATTCACATGGGTGGAGTTAAAAGAAACATTACATAGCTGGTAGTTAATTTTCTGAATGTGTAAATAGGAGCTCTAAAATTTGTATTTCTGACATATTCTGAAGATAAAGAACTCCTCATATCTGGAATAGATCTCTGGGGAGGTGGAGCTGGATTTATTTATATTGCTCTGAGGAGGAGCCTATTCTAATCTATGCTGAAGAGTTTGTAGAGCTAGGGTCAAAATTAAAATACAGAACTACAAATTTGCTCTTTGCCTCATCTACAATTTGGCATGACAAACAAACCAGAAGATTAAATACGTACCTGTGGAAGTGGTCTGGGTTTAGAGGTTACATTATGAGACATGGTCATCAATACTAGGGAAAAAGGAAAGTACTCCTTCTGAGTGGGCAAACATGAGGAAATCTGCAGATGCTGGAAATGCAAGCAACACACACAAAATGCTGCTTGGCCTGCTGCATTCCACCAGCATTTTGTGTGTGTTCCTTATGAGCTTGTTCCACTTTATCTGGGTAGAGACCTAGTATTCCAATATATTGAAAAAAAACATGATACTAGATAGCTCTTAAAATTACAACAGGAAGCTGAGGAAATTAATGAAAGGGTAACTAAAATACCAGTAAGAGAAATTCAAAGCCTATATAGAAGAGTAAAGAACTTGGTAATATGGTTGTTAGGTTGGGAGCATTTTGAAGGATTATGAAGCATTGTGTATTAGTGTGGGAGGAAGTGTAAAGCTAAAGGAACTGGATCTTTAGGACTAACCTTCATAGCAAAATTAATGAATTAGTAGCAGAGATCAAAGTAAATGAATCTTATTTTTCATTGAGGTAGTTGCAAAGTGACCAAGGTTGATAACTAATTATCACAAGAAATTTCACTTTTAAGTAAAATGGAAGAGGGAAGGGGGAAATTAACCTTGATAATAGATGATGGAATAAGCCAGCAGGAAAAAAAAGGAAGCTTTGAAAATCAAGGTGTAAGATCAGGTTAGTGGAAGTAAGAAACAATACTGAATAGTAAATAGTGGGAGCAGATTATGGGTTCCTAATGTATTTGTATCATCAACCAGATTGTAAGTCAGAAAACTAAAGGTACATGTAATAAGACAAATCAAAATCAAGCAAAAGTTGAACCTGAACTATAGAGGACAGTTTCATGAACTAAATGTCAACTAACCAATTAGTATTTTTGCAGCATCAAGATTAGTTAATATTCCAGTAAAGTAAAATATGAAAGTGTTTATATCATATGATAGAATTTTATATTGTGGTTGATTTATTTAAGTCTGAAACTAAAGTCTTAAATGTGATCAAAGCAGGCTACATGGGTAGGTGAAATGAATTGGCTAAAGTATTTAGATATTAAATATGAACGTAGATAATGAATGGCAAATATTTCAAAATTAATTCATAATTGCAACAAATATTTTTTCTCTCTGTAAGGCAAAAGGGTTCATCTGTAATTTATGTTAATATTGGATTAAAAGAAGAGGCCACTTACCTTAAATTTGAAGACTGAGAATTCAGTGAAAGGACAACATGTCGCATGAGGAAAAGCTAACAATTGAACTGAAATGAATTGTAAAATATTCTATAGATAAAAAAGGCATAGTTACAGAAGTAAATTTGGGTCCTTAAGGGACAGAGCAAGAGAAATTATAATGTGAAACATAGAAATACAGGGGCAATCTAGATTACAGAAAATATAAATTGTAGAAATCCATCCTTACACATATTCTCCCTTACACCTGTAAATAGATACAACTTCAAAGTTCAAAGTAAATTTATTATCAAAATACAAATATGTCACCATATACAACCCCGAGATTCATTTTTTAGACATATTCAATAAATCCATAATAGAATAATAACCATAATAGAATCAATAAAAGACTGCACCAACTTGGGCATTCAACCAGTGTGCAAAAGACAAGAAACTGCAAATACAAAAAGGAGGAAAGAATAATAATAAATAAATAAGCAATAACTATCGAGAACATGAGATGAAGAGTCCTTGAGCGAGTCCATAGGTTGTGGGAACATTTCAGTGATGGGGCATGTGAAGTTATCCTCTTTGGTTCAAGAACCTGATTACTGGGGGTAATAACTGTCCCTGAACCTGGTGGTGTGAGTACTGAGGCTCCTGTACCACCTTCCTCACGGCAGCTGTGAGAAGAGAGCATAACCTGAATACTGGGCGGTCCTTGATGATGGATGCTGGTATCCGACAATAATGATTCATGGTGGGGAGGGCCTTACCCATGATGGATTGGGCCATATCCACAACTTTTTGTAGGATTTTTCATTCAAGGACATTGATGTTTCCATACCAGGCCGTGATGAACAACGTCTCTGTGAAAACAAACCTATCAATTGTATTTGATCATTGTTTTTTGTCACAGAGTCTTCAAAGTTTAAAATAATATTGAATAACTTACACCAAAAATACCTGTACTGGAAAACATCTAATTCTGACTTCAGTAGAGAAAAATGCTGGAATTTCATTGCCAATACTAGTGCTCTGGCTCTTTTAATGCTGTTTCTGCAATGATCAGCCACAAATAAGTAAAGTTATGTTGCCATTTATGATTTTTTCTTACTGAGAAATTGATTGTTTCTGACTTACAATCTATTAAGGACAGTCCTCAGGAAGTGAGCCGTTATGTAACCTGGGCTTGCAGTATTGCAAATATTAAACATGTACTTTGTACTACTCTTCATAGTAGAAGGTATTAAAAGAATCTGGATATAGTAGCAAGGAGGAACATAAAGAACTGATAATGGAGAAATTAATAGGTCAAAAATTAACCAATGGGTTGTGTGCCCACTGGGGCTCAAGAACCCCCTAGATGCAACTACATGCATTATTCCATCACTGCTACTGGGATATGTTCTTGAATATTAATGTTACTGCAGTGATATGTTTCTATTTGAACAGTTTTGTTGGCAAGATCATGGAACAGCAATTTGTAGACAATTTAGATACGAGAATTGTTAGTATAGCCTCAGGTTATAGATAAGACCTTGGTCGGATACTGATTTCCTCCTCTAGATTAAGAATGTTAGACCAGTTGATACTCTTGTTCCCATTCAAAAGCAGTAGTTGCATTTGTCCTGGTTACTCCTTTGGTTTGGAATCCTCTGTTGTTCCCTATAAACAAGGGATACTTCTTTGAGTATGCTATAGAAATTTGCTATTCTGAACAAAGAATGGTCATTATTCCGAGATCTTTACAGAATAAATTAATTCTGAGCTTTGACTCTCATTTCTAGTGCAAATGCCGGAAGTTTATAGTCTTTATCACTAAGACTGTGATCATCTGACTCTATAATTTCACCCTATCTCTCACCTCCCAACCCACCAATTCCATTTTTCTTTATAGTTCCTCCTTGTCCTTGTTATTGTCCTGAACTAGTACATTCCTGCAGTTTCTCTCCCTTCATACATTACTCCTCCATTTCAACTCTTTTTTTCTGGTCCAAAATTTATGGATTTTGTTGTTGGCTCCCAAATCCTTAAATCAAATGTGTTGTAACTCCAAAATTGAACCCCTCAGTTTACTACTTATGTAGATAGTCCTGGCCAAAGACACAAATGCATTTTTGTGGAACTGTGATCAACTTAAGCCACCCTGCTTTTATTCTTCTTGATCACTACAGTCTTCCATGATATTTGATGACATCATACTCCGTAATTCCTCTGGAATGGCTTCTTTTTCCACACTGTCCCTAGAAGCCATTCTTGACATTTTTGTGTACGTACTTTCAGTGATAAAATCAGAATATCATCAGGTTCCACATTAACACTGATGACAATCAATTCCAGTTACCATGCAAAAAGTAATGCCATTTTCTTCAATGCCTTTCATAAATTACACTTTGTAGTCTTTGACTCTATCATTCTCATTGTCACTGCATGTAATGTTCATAGACTTGACATTCTTGTTGCTTTTGAGCTAAGTTTATATTAATTCCATCCCCTAAAGTTAATCTTCATCGCCTCCTGTGGTCTGGCTCTGATCATGTGATGCTGAATCCATTAATTTGTTACTTTTAGCTTCAATTATCTTCTGACCTCTCCCCTTCCCTCCCATTTTCCACAATTGTAATCTTGGGCTCTCCAAACTCTTAGCAATTCAATCATTACTCCTGTGATTACTGATTATTATGTCACATTCTTGTTTTCGGATCACAGTTGATAGAAATGTATATGTCATAACATAGATAGAAACGTAGAAACATAGATAACATTCAGCACAATACAGGCCCTTCGGCCCTCAAAGCTGTGCTGAACAGGTCCCCACCTTAGAACTACCTAGGCTTTACCCATAGCCCACTATTTCTCTAAGCTCCATGTACCCATCCAGGAGTCTCTTAAAAGACCCTATCATTTCCGTCTCCACCGCCTCCACCAGCAGCCCATTCCACACACTTACTACTCTCTGCGTAAAAAAACTTACCCCAACATCTCCTCTGTACCTGCCTACAAGCACTTTAAAACTATGCCCTCTCGTGCTAGCCATTTCAGCCCTGGGGAAAAGGCTTTGACTATCTACACAATCAATGCCTCATATTATCTTGTACACCTCTATCAAGTCACCACTCTTCCTCTGTCACTCCAAGGAGAAAAGGCCGAGTTCACTCAACTTATTCTCATTAGGCATGCTCCCCAATTCAGGCAACATCCTTGTAAATCTCTTCTGCACCCTTTCTATGGTTTCCATGTCCTTCCTATTGTGATATGACCAGAAATGAGCACAGTACTCCAAGTGGGGTCTGACCAGGTTCCTATATAGCTGCAACATTACCTCTCTGCAATGGCCTCCAAAAACACTTTTTATTTCTCTTCTTCCTTAAGGTAGTCTTTAAAACCTACTGGTTTGACTAATCTATTGATCATATGTCATATCTTTATTTAACATGTTTTCTTTGATAATGGTCCCATGAAGAATAAGAAAGTAGGAGTAAGAGGAGCCATTCAGGCCCTCAAGCTTGCCTGCCATTCCAAATAATTTTAGCTGATCTACCACAGATCTTACCTCCTATTCTTTGCCAATAACCTTCAATTCCCTGATCTTTCAAAAATAATCTATAGTATTTCCTGTTTAAATACTTCTAATGCCTTCATAACCACCTGGAGTCGAGAATTTTAGAAATTCACCACTCTCTCTGTTCCAGTTCACCTCAGTTTTAAATGACCTAAATGACCTATCTCCTAATTTTTTAACTATGCCACCTTGTTCAAGATTCTCTCACTAGTGGAAACACCTTGATGGTTACTCTAACATGCCCACACCCCTAAGGATCTTGTATATTCAATATAATCATCTCACTTTCTCATATTCCTTTAAACTCCAAAGAATATAGATTTTTTTGGCATGTGGGTCATTTGTCATTGTTCAAGGTATTATAATATCCTATGTGATTATGACAAACATAATCCATTATTTCTTGTTACCTGAAATTTGCCTATATATAGTCTTTTACTGCCTGTTTATTTCCATTTCTTTGCCTCACTTAACCCCAATTTCAGCCCATCCACACATTTTGCTCTTTTTGATTTGGCAGTTCACTCTCCTGGCTGTCCTACCCTGAGTAAACTTGCTGGTAATAGTCTAATTTATATTAGACTATTAATATAATAGTCTAGTTACCTCCAATTTTACAAATTAGAAGCTATTCAAGAAACTTAGGCTACATCCACACTACAGCGGATAAATCTGTAACTGAAGCTTTTTCTCTTCGTTTTTACCCTCCGTCCACACTAAAACGGCGTTTTCGTCCCCCGAAACCAGAGCTTTTCAGAAATGCTCTCCAAGGTGTGTAGTTTTGAAAACGCCCGCTTGGGCAGATCATTGTGGACAGGGTAACCAGAGAAATCTGAAAATGCCGTCAGACGGCAGCACGCCATTTCATTGTTTTCTTGAACGCAACCTAACAATTTCAGACAGACAGCAACGAGACTGAATTCAGAAGAGTTAGAAGTGTACTCATCAAATACTTTGACCCATAACTTACTGAACAAATAAGTATATTCACTTTGCCCTGTTTTCTGTCCTTGTTTGTATTACCGGCGTTTTCAAAATTACTTGTTAGTTATGCTACATCCACACTAGACCAGCTAATTTTGAAAACGATAGGCGTCCACACTATGTGTTTTCGAAGATATCTCTGTCCACATTGAAATGGATTTTTTGGTGCATCTCCTCCTACTACGCATGCGCAGGACACATCTACTGAATACAAGTGACATGTTTGGTGTTGAATCTCGCCATGAAAGTGTGTGTTTGTGTAGTTACAGACTAGAAAAACTTAAATGACAGGCAGCTGTTGGCTCTCGTGCAGGAGGACTTAGAAGTGAAAAAAAAACATACTGGAGCATATGGAGGCAACCAACAGGGAGTTCACGGACAGTATGAACCAGCTGACGACGAACATTGAAAAACTGACTAACTCTGTTGCATTAATAAAGCACCTTGTTAAATGTATAAAACATGTCTGCATCAGTGTTACCTTGTATTTCCATACAATGTGATACTAGACTGTTACACACTTATTGTCAGAGAAGTACTTGCATAAATAGGTAAACCGCCTTCATACAAGCAAGGACAGAAAACAGGAAAAAGTGAGTATACTTATTTATTCAGTAAGTTATGGGTCAAAGTATTTGGTGAGTACATTTCTAACTCTTCTGGCTTCAGTCTTGTTGTCGTCTGTTCTGAAATTGTTAGGTTGCGTTCAAGAAAACAATGAAATGATGCGCTGCCGTCTGACGGCGTTTTCAGATTTCTCTGGTTACCCCGTCCACACTGATCTGCCCAAGTGGACGTTTTCAAAATTACACACTTTGGAGAGCGTTTCTGAAAAGCTCTGGTTTCGGGGGATGAAAACGCTGTTTTAGTGTGGACGGAGGGTAAAACAAAGAGAAAAAGCTTTGGTCATGGATTTATCCAGTGTAGTGTAGACATAGCTTCAGGTTCATAGGGGTGGTTTTGAGGATAGAAAGGGAAGTTAGTGGTCTGGTTAGGGTTTAGGGACAGAATTGTTGGAGGAGTTAGAAGTCAGGCTGATGTCTATGCTGCTGTTCTGTGTTCCATGCCTAACGGTCAATTACATGAATGTATGAAAAAGGACATCCATGGATAGATGTTGGGCTAGCAAGTGGTGTAGACGAAGACCAGTGAGGACAAGGGCTAGAGGCTTCCCAGATCAGAGGGTCTCAGGATTGGAGGACCATGCAGGTAGGAGGTATGAGGGCCATGGCCGTCCTTGGAAAAAGGAGGCTGCGAGTTCACTGGAGGCCTGGAGGCAGCTTACCATTTGATTGGAGGACTGTCTGTATCTGTGAGTGTGTCCGTGGTTGGGAGGGAGGAAATGGGCTTGCTTTGCTGCTGTTGTTGCTGCATGTGTTATGGTGAACATTGTGGGTATGCTATCTTGGCGCTGAAATGTGTTTGATGTTAACACAAACAACATATTTCACTATATATTTCAATTATATATCATAAACAAATGAATTTGAATCTATTCAATAGAACATGGCTGATGTAAATTTAACCACAGCTCTGCATTCCTATCTACCCATAGAAACCTTTCACATCCTTACCTTTCAATCTTCCCCTGCATTTGCAAACATTCTGCTTTTACTGCTCTTTGAAGAAGAGAACCTTTTATTTCCTGGCCAAATTGGCTTTTGGTTAAGCAATAGTTTTGTGACCTTTTAAGTCTCTTTGTGTTCTCTAATTTCTCCATGACTCTATCTTCTCCAGCACTACAATACTTCAAAACTGCACCCCCATCCTTTCTCCTCACTTTTTTTTTGAGCATTCCCAACTTTGATCATTATGATTTCTTCAGCTGACAAGGTGTTAAACTTTGGAATTCCCTCCCTTATGTCCTTACTGTTTCTCTATCTTTTCTTAAGTTAATAATATTTTTCAAACATTTCTCATTGGCCAAGCTTTTGCTCATTGTTTTGCTTGGCTTGTCAGCAAATTTTGATTAATGACTCTAAAAATATACCTTTGATATCTTGCTAAGTTAAAAGCACCATGGCAACTTCTCATTATAATTGTTTCACTTCTTTGGGCCCCCTATCTCTTTGCTACTGAAAAGACAGTTCTACTGAAGTTTGCTATAAAATGTAATTCTTACATATTTTTCCTGTTCACCTAATAAACAAAGCCTCAAAGTAAGATAATGGCAGTAGCTTCAGTTAGCTTTATACAGTCTAGCCATGATCAGTTAACTGCAGTTTAATAATAATGACTTTAGCTGGTTTTTGCTCTCTTCATCTAATGGTATTTCTCCTGAAATCAATGATTCTTACAGGCTTGTCCAACGAACTTGTTTACACCTTGTCGAAGTAACGATTTCTAAAATCAGGCAGTCTGTTCAACCGTAGAGGGCTCCACAGCTGAGCTTACTCATTTGTGTCTGATGCAAAAATATGTAGCAGAGATTGCTGGATAATCTGTAATGTTAAACTTTGCTTAGTTGTAATATTCTATTACCGCTTGAGTTTGAGCACACAAAAATTGTATGTTTTCTATTTGGTTTGGCTTTGAAAACCTCATCATACCCAAACCTGCTTATTCCTCCCCAGTGATTTTTTTGTTAAATAATTACTTGTTAAGTAATCAGAGATAGTAAAATTACAAGCAAGAGAAAATCTGCAGACACTGGAAATCCAAGCAACACACACACAATGCTGGAGGAACTCAGCAGGCCAGGCAGAGTCTATGGAAAAGAACACAGCTGGCTGAGACCCTTCATCAGGACTGGAGAAAAAAAGTTGAGGAGTCAAAGTAAGAAAGTGGGGGGAGGGTCAACTTCTTACACAGCTGTGAATATGTTGCCATTTAATATAGCTAATTTATATGTTACATTATTGCAGAAATTGTTTGTGTGATTAGAAATTCAAATACTACTGTGGGAATCCAATAAATTAGCAAAAAGTGAATAATGTTATTATTGTACCAAAAGCAATGGTTTGCAGTATTTGTGAACTGCTGCATGTACCCAAATGGACACCAGAGCAATAAATTATTTAGTAGTAGCATTAATTCATTAAAAATATATTCTTAATCATGCTTTTTTTTGCACTTCAGCAAATAGAGATCCAATAGCAAAGATTCTAGGCCCAAGTTTTGCTACAGTGGAAGGAGAGGACAGCTCAATGCTGCGCTTACTGGAAAAAGTGAAGAAAGGTGATGAAGACCCTCAGGCTGAAGTTCAAATGAAGTTATTTCTTCTTCTCCAGCAGCTGGATATGCAGCTTCTTAATACTTCTTTACAGAAAATTTCACAGTATGTATTACAACTTAAATATTAAGTGTATTATGACTTTGATTCTATAAAAATATTTTCATAAGAGAAGCATTGCCATGTTTTTCTTACCACATAATAAGAACAAACATATAAACATCATAATTTGATTCATGTGTTGTTAATGAATGTTAAATGAGTGGAGAGCGGCCAATGAGTGAGTGGGCCAGTGAAGGAGTGGAGCTTTGAGGCTTTGGCTCAAGAGGTTTTGGCAGATTTGGCACTTGGATTGTGCAATCAAGTCAATCAAGATTTGAATAGCTCAAACTCAGCAGAAAGCAGCTGATTGGGCAATCAAGGTCAGGTGACCAAGCAGTTTGATTGGGTAATCAAAAATTGAAAAGCTCAAACAAATAAAAAGAGGGGTAGCTCAAGCAGAGTGGCCAGTGGAGTACGGCCAGTGAAGGAGTGGAGCTTTGAGGCTTTGGCTCGAGAGGCTTTTGCGAGGAGAAGCGGAGGATGAGCCTGCTCCCAGGGAGGTAAAGTCGGGTAAGTTTCTTTAATTAATTTAATTAACTTCAGAGTTGGTAATGGAGGCAGTAGATAGGGCAGTCCAGTGCACCGATTGTAGGATGTGGGAAGTCAGGGACAGCACAACTGTCTCAGATGACTACACCTCCTGTCAAACCGAGTTAGGGAACTGGAACTGGAGCTGGATGAACTTCAGATCATTCGGGAGGCAGGGGCAGTAATAGATTGGAGTTTCAGGAAAACAGTCTCCCCTAAAAGTCAAGAGACAGGTAACTGGGTGACTGTCAGGAGAGGGAAGGGGAATAAACGGAAAGTGCAGAGCACCCCTGTGGTCATTTCTATCAACAATAAGTATACTGTTTTGAATACTGATGGTGGGGATGATCTATCAGGGACAAGTTGTAGTGGTCACATCTGTGGCACCAAGATTAGACCCTCAGCTCAGAAAGGTAAGAGGGAAAAGAGGAGAGCAGTAGTGATAGAGGATTCGATAGTTAGGGGGACAGATAAGAGGTTCTGTGGGAGAGATTGAGAATCCCGGATGGTCTGTTGCCTCCTTAGTGCCAGCGTCCATGATATCTCGGATCGAGTTCTCGGTGTTCTCAGGAGAGAGGGTGAGGATCCAGATGTCTTGGTCAGGGACCAATGACATAGATAGGAGTAGGGATAAGGTCCTGAAGAAGGAATTTAGGGAGTCAGAAAAGAAGTTAAAAAGCAGGACCTCAAGGGTGGTATTCTCAGGATTGCTGCCTGTGCCACGAGACAGAGAAGGTAGGAACAGGAAGTTATGGCATATGAATGTGTGGCTGAAGAGTTGGTGCAGGGGGCAGGGGTTCAGATTTCTGGATCATTGGGATCTCTTCTGGGGAAGGTCTGACCTGTACTAAAAGGATGGGCTGCACCTGAACTGGGAAGGGACCAATATCCTTGCGGGCAGGTTTGGTAGAGCTGTTGGTGAGGGGTTAAATTAGTTTGGTTAGGGTGGTGGGAATCAGAATGTGAGTGTAGAGCTTAGCGTAGAAGGACAAAGGCATGATGCTATGTGTTCTGAGCTGGTGAGGAAGGACAGGCGGGGACAACACATAAACGTAGCCAGTTAGAGGGGTGGAAATGTGTCTATTTCAACACTAGGAGTATTAGGAATAAAGGGGATGAACTTAGAGCATGGATCAGTATGTGGAACTACAATGTTGTGGCCGTTACTGAAACTTGGCTGGAGGAAGGGCGGAATTGGCTGATGCAGGTGCCGGGATTTAGGTGTTTTAAAAGGAATAAGATGGGAGGTAGAAAAGGGGGGTGGGGGAGTAGCATTACTGGTCAGGGATAGTATCACAGCTATAGAAAGCAAGGATGCTGCAGAGGGAGTGTCCACTGAGTAGGTATGGGTGGAAGTCAGAAATAGGAAGGGGTCAGTCACAGTGCTGGGAGTAGTCTATAGGCCCCCAAATAGCCCTCAGGACACCAAGGAGCAGATAAGCAGGCAGATTTTAGGATGGTGCAGGAAATACAGGGTGTTATGGGTGATTTCAACTTCCCTCATATTGACTGGGGGTTAGATGGGGCTGAATTTGTCAGGTGTGTTCAAGAAGGATTCCTGACACAGCATGTGGACCAGCCGACAAGAGGAGAGGCCATACTGGATCTAGTTCCGGGTAATGAACCTGGTCAGGTGACAGACCTCTTGGTGGGGGAGCATTTTGGTGAGAGTGACCACAACTCCCTTAGCTTCAGCATAGCTATGGAAAAGGATAAAAACAGACAAAATGGAAAGGCTTATGGGATGCTAGGCTTCGTTAATAAGGGGATTGAGTTCAACAGTAGAGAGGTCATTTGCAGCTCTACAAATCTCTGGTGAGACCGCACTTAGAGTATTGTGTTCAGTTCTGGTCACATTATAGGAAGGATGTAGAAGCTATGGAGAGGGTGCAGAGGAGATTTACCAGGATGTTGCCTGGATTGGAAAACAAATCTTATGAGGCAAGGTTAGCAGAGCTGGGACTTTTCACTTTGGAGTGTAGAAGAATGAGAGGGGACTTGATATAGATCTACAAGATTATGAGAGGCATAGATAGGGTGGATAATCAGTACCTGTTTCCCAGGGCACCAGTAGCAAACACCAGAGGGCATATGTACAAAGTTAAGGGAGGAACGTTTAGGGGAGACATCTGGGGTAAGTTTTTTACACAGAAGTTTGTGGGTGCCTGGAATGACTTGCCAGGGATGGTGGTGGAGGATAAAAAGTTAGGAGTATTTAAGAGCCTCTTGGACAGGCACATGGATGAAAGAAAAATAGAGGGTTACAGGGTAGTGTGGGTTTAGAACTTTGTTTAGGAATATATGTGTCGGCGCAACATCGAGGGACGAAGGGCTTGTACTGTGCTGTAGTGTTCTAGTGTCTAGTGAATGTTAAAAGGACTAAACAGATTAAGTATGGCAAAGTTATTTCCCATGGTAGGGGAGTCTAGGATAAAAGAACACGACTTCAGGATAGAAGGACGTCCATTTTGAACTGAGATGCGGAGAAATTACTTCAGTCAGAGGGTAGTAAATGTGTGGAATTTGTTGCCATGAGTGGTTGTGGAGGCCAAGTGATTGGATGCATTTAAGGCAGAGATAGATAGGTTCTTGATTAGCCAGGGCATCAAAGGATATGTGGAGAAGGCAGGGGAGTGGGGATGACTGGAAGAATTGGATCAGCCCATGATTGAATGGTGGAGCAGACTCGATGGGCCAAATAGCCTACTTCTGCTTCTATATCTTATGGTCTTATGATCCTATTCCATTTATTTTGAAAGAACTATTTTGTTTCCTAATTACTCCTCTTCAGACTTCTTAAAAAATTCTCCACATAGGTACATACACAATTAATTTCTAGTAGAGTAGGAGGAGCCATTGTGACTGATTCAATCAATATTGATCTTGGTTTACCTGCAAGGAAATTTGATAGCAATCAAAAGTTAATTAAAATTCAAAGTAAATTTATTATCAAAGTATATGTATGTCTCCATATACAACCCTGAGATTCATTTTCTTGGAGGTATTTATAGTAAGTACAAAGAAAAGAATAAATAAATAAACAATAAATATTGATAACATGAGGTGAACAGTTCTTGAAAATGAGTAAGATTGAGGGAACAGTTCAGTGTAGGGGTAAGTGAAGTTATTCCCTCTGGTTCAAGAACCTGATGGCTGAGGGCAGCAACTGCTTCTGGTGGTGTGGGTCCTGAGGCTCCTGTATTTATTCATTTATTATCAAAGCAAGTACCCATATGCAACTCTGAAATTAGTATTTCTCCAGGTAGCCACAAAACAAAAAAAGAACATGAAAGTTTTACAGAAAGAAACATCAACCACGCCCCCTGCACCAAATGGAACAAGAACATTGACCCAAAAAACAACCCTTCCTCCACACAAACTAACAGAACACTAACAGAACATCAACCTCCAAACACCTTCCCATCACACAACAAAACAGAAAAGGAACGAGCAGTTTAAAAAGAACACAGAATATAAAAAGCATAAGTCTGAAAAAATCCATGGTCCATAAATGCAATAGTGCAGTCCATAAACGTACAACCATGATACCATCCTACAATATCACTGATATTCATCGAAAGAAAGGGAGGTAGAGAGGCCCACCCATCTGCCACAGTGAACCACACAGTGATAGGCAGCTCATGGACTCCTTCTCTTGTAGTGTTTAAAAGGCAGGCAGTCAGCGCTGAAACTCTCGCTTGCCTTCTGCATCCGCCACGATGTCTCAATCTTCCTTGATGCTTCAATTGGCAATTAATGGACACTCTAAATGGTGAAATAGAGTTGGACATCAGCTCAAGCCCAGTCTTGAAGTTTCTTTGCATTGAGGCCGTCCAAATATACACTTGCTTCTTGGAAACTTCTTGGAGCCAGCAAAGGGCTGGATCACGCAAACAAACTCAAAACTGTGAATCACAGACCCAAAAACACATCTAAGGTGAAAAACAGATGTAAAAGAAGTAAAAAGCTATCTTGATTTGCTATCTGTAAGATGTCAACTGAGGGAGCATTGTAGCTGGGTACCATCTTGACTGGACATTTTACTGATGTCCAGAAGAGAAGAGAGCAAGAAGAGAGCATGACCTGGATGGTGGGGGTCCTTGATGATCGATGCTGCTTGCCTGCAACAGCGCACCATGTAGATGTGCTCAATGGTGGGGAGGGCTTTACCTTTGATGGACTGGGCTCTCAATACTACTTATTGTAGGCTTTTCCATTCCAGGCTATTGCTGTTTTGAAAACAGGCTGTGAAGCAACTAGCAATATACTCTCTATTGCACATCTATAGAAGTTCAACAAAGTTTTTGATGCCATGCTGAATCCTTGAAAACTTGTAAGAAAGTGGAGGTGCTGCTGTGCTTTCTTTGTAATGGCACTGATGTGCTGGGCCCAGGACAGATCCTCTGAAATGATAACACTGAAGCACAGTTGCTGACCCTGTACACTTCGGATTCCCTTGATGAGGACTGGCTCATGGACCTCTAGTTTCTTCCTTCTGAAGTCAAAAATCAGCTCCTTAGTCTTGCTGACATTGTTATTGTGGTACCACTTAGCCAGATTTTAATTCTCCCTTCTAAATGCTGATATGTCACCACCTTAAGTTCCACTATCATCAGCAAACATAGATATGGCATTGGAGCTGTGCTTAGACTCACTCTCAGAAGTATAAAGTGAGTAGTGCAGGGGGCTAAGCACATACCCTTGTGGTTGTAGTGGACCTGTGCTGAGGGTGATTGTGGAGGAGATGTTGTTGCCAATCTGAACTGACCAGGGCCTGCAAGTGAGGAAATTGAGGATTCAGATGCACATGGAGGTATTGAGGCCTAGATCTTGGAGCTTATTGATTATTTTTGAAGGGATGATAGTAACTGAATGCTGAGTTGCAGTCAATGAAAAGCATCCTGATGTATGCATCTTCACTAAACAGATGTTGCAGGGTTGAGTAAAGAGCCAATGGAGTGGCATCTGCTGTTGACCTGTTGACATTGTTACACATATGAAAGGATTTGATTTCTGTTAGGTTATTTCTCTTGATGGCGAAAGCAATTTTGTTTTAAGTGTAACACTCTGGGAAAGTTTTCACTGCTAATGTAATGGTTTCTCTTTAGCAGCATTGTGTTTGGGTTATGACTAGAGATAACGGGGGCTTTGGAATATGCGGTGTCCCATGAAGGGAGGGGATTTTTCTTTCTTGTGTGCCCGGGAGCGAATAATTCACTCACTTTTGTCCGGGAGAAGACAGAGAGAGAAGATGCCGGAACAGGGAAATTGTAGACTGCAGGACTGAGTGGACTTGGAATGGGGTCAGGAGTTAATGACGCCTGGGGGAAATTGTTGGAGAATGAACAGACAGGGAAAACTGTGAGCTCCAATGTGTGCATTAGACTGTTTCATTAAAATGGGCCCTTCTGGTTTTTGTTTTCTTTACTAACCCTATAGCCAAATTAAGAATTATAAAGCTCCATTGTTTAATTGCATTTTGTGTACTGTTTGTTACTTTGTGGTACTGATTTATAATGGGAATTATGCAACATCCACTGAAACAAGATTTCTCAAGTTTGGCTGGGCCAGAGGCTATTTCCCCGCTAGATTAACGCAGCTGGCTGAACCTAAGGGTTACATTTGTGGGGGCTTGTCTAGGATTGATTCCTTGGATGTTGTTCGATTGCCCTGAGCATTGAACCAGTAGGTTGTGTGTTTTAAGTACTGTTAAAATTGCAGGGCGGAGGTATGATAACATGGCGGGCACAGCCCTTGTTTTATTGCAGACAAGCATTGATGTAGTGGCAGTGGAGCAGGGCTAATCACAAGTCAAGTTTCCCATAACTGGGGGCAGAGACTTCAAAGGCAGGGTTCTATCGATTCTGAGGAGTGAGGGGAAGGAGTGGTGGGATTTGGAATGTCTAATTAGTCCCTGCCCCCAGGGAAGAGTGAGAATTCTGCATAAGTACCACTCTGGACCTGGGAAAATTTCCATTTATTTGCCAAAGTCCCAGTTATGGTAGGCTCCGCCTATTCTCTGGAATAATGCCCACCCCTAAAGGGGAAGAGGAGTATGAGACTTGGGCGGAGCAGACTTATCAGTTGTTAGATGAGTGGCAGTGCTCTGATGATGTAAAGTGACAGGGATTGGTTGAGAGATTGAGCAGGTGGGATGCTGACATGGTGAGAGCCGTCAGGTCCCAGTATCCCCTAGCAACCAGGGCCGATTGCATGCGAGCACTGGGAAATGCCTTTGGCACACCAGGAAGCCCAATGGAGCTCATGGCAGGGTTTCAGAAAGTGCTTCGAAGAAGAGGGAGGAAATTTCTGCCTACATCTTTCGGCTAGAGAGACAGCTAAATTGCTTGTAGTGCAGACGGGCCATTTAGGCGGCTGAGGTGGATCAGGTAAGAGTGGACCAGATAGCCATGACCTGATTTGTTAGTGAAACTTGAGTTCTTGGAGGCTAATGTGGGAGTGTCTGAGGTCCCTGATACATTAGTATTGGTTTGTCTGGACCCCACTGAGGCAGGCGGCATTTCAATTCTGGTGGGGACCAATACTCCTCTTGTGAGGAGGCTCATGGAGGCCTGCAAGGAGAAGGCTGGCAAGAGCTTTCTGGGAACATTGTCCGTGCACTTAGTGCTTTGAGCTGCTTTTGAGGAAGTACATGGCTGCATTGGGTCCCATACCGAATTTAGATGAGGGGCTATGTGATTCACTTAGATGGCTTGGGGAAGTAGCAAGAGTGATGGGGACCCTGAATTTCCCGGAATGCCTGAGGGTGAGGCCCTCTTAGTGGACGCACCGGAAGATCATGAGGGGAAGTTGGAATTTCCTGCTGGGGTACTGGTGAGGCCTGAACTGCAGTAGCCCTCAGTTGTACAGCCGAGCAGCATGGCATTAATTTCAGGAACACTATGAAGAGGGAGGTCACCTTCAAGCAGAGGATGTCCCTGGAGATCTGTTCCCAGTGATGGTAATGTCTAGTGTCCCTGTGAGACAAGCCAGGGAGAAACTATTGGAAAATGGGGGTAAGTTGATCACCGAGTCATTCAACTTCGAGGACTCCACAGTTCCTGTGGGTGGGAAGAGCAGGTTAGTAGAGAAGATGTTGAAGCTGGAGGGTGTCTTTTCCACTGATAAATTTGATGTGGGTTGTTCCAAGAGCACTGGTCCCTATCCGGGTGACCAAGGACACCCTGTTCAGAGAGAGGTTGTGATGACAGGCCCCTGCAGAAGTGGAAGATGTTCGGCAGCATTTGTGCAAGTTGAAGGAAGCTGAGATCATCACCAAGTCCCAAAGCCCCTATGCATTCCCAGTAGTAGTGGCCCGGAAGAAGAATGGGAAGGTACGTACGTGTGTGGACTATAGGACTCTGAGTAGGCGCATCATCCCTGACCAGTGTACGGTCCTGAGGTATGGTCCACTCTCTTTTCCTATCAGATTCCTCCCTCTAGCCCTTTACCTTTCCCACCAACCTGATTACCTTTCAGCTATCCTCCTTCTCCTTGGTAATATCCACTCCTCAAGTCCAGCACACTGAACCACTTTGCACCACTCAGGCAGGCCAGCATGTCTTCCATCCTCACTGCTAATGTAATGGTTTCTCTGTAGCAGCAGTGTGTTTGGGTTATGACTAGAGATAAGAGGGGCTTGGAATGTGCAGCGTCCCATGATGGGAGGGTTTTTCTCTTTCTTGTGTGCTCGAGACCAAGGGGTTTGCGTGCTTTTGTTCCGGAGAAGATGGAGAGAGAAGATGCCAGAATGGGGAAGTCGTAGACTGCGGGACTGAGTGTGCTTGGAATGGGGTAGGGAGTTGACGACGTCTGGTGGAAGTCAGTGGAGAATGAACAGACGGGGTAAACCATGAGCTCCAGCGTGTTCCTTAGACTGTTTCATTAAAATGGGCCCTTTTTCTTTTTGTATTCTTTGCTCATCCTATAGTAAATTAACAACTATAAAGCTCGATCATTTAATTGCATCTTGTGTACTGTTTGTTATTTCATGGTACTGATTTGTGACAGGGGAACACATCACGTAGCATTCACCCAAACAAAATTTCTCAAGTTTGGCTGTGCTGGATGCTGTCTCCCCACCCCCCCCCAGATTAACACAGCTGGCTGAACCTGAGGGTTACATAAGCAATAAACATGAAAAATTCTGCAAGGCAAAACAACACACAAAAAAATGCTGGGGGAACTCAGCAGGTCAGGCAGCATCCATGGAAATGAACAAGCAGTTGAATTTTTGGGCTTCTGGACTGAAAAGGAAGAAGGAAAGATGCCAGAATATATAAAGGTGTGGGGAGGAGAAGGAGGATAGCTGAAAGGTAATCAGGTTGGTGGGAAAGGTAAAGGGCTAGAGGGAGGAATCTGATAGGAAAAGAGAGTGGAAAGGAAGAGAGGCATCACGAGGTGGTAGGTAAGGACAAGAGGAACTCTATCACTGTCAATGTATTGGGAAGATGGGGTGAATGTGGATGATTGGGAAATGGAGGAGATGTGGGTGAGGGCAGTATCAATGGTGAAGGAAGGGAAACCCCACTCTTTGAAGAAGGAGGACATCTCTGATGTTCTGGAAAGGAACACCTTATCCAGGAAACAGATTCTGGAGAGATGAACAACCTGAGAAAAGGGAATATCATTTTTACAGGAGACAGGATGGGAAGAGGTATAGTCAAGATAGCCATGGGAATTGGTAGGTGTATAAAAGATGATGACCAACCGTTTGTCTCCACAGATGGAGACAGAGAGATTGAGAAAGGTGAGGGAAGTGTTAGAAATGGATCAAGTGAACTTAAGGGTACGTTGAAAGTTGGAGCAAAGTTGATGAAATTGACAAGCTCAGCATGGGTGCATGAAGCAGCATCAATGCAGTCATCAATGTAGTGGAGGAAGAGTTGGGGAGCATTACTGTGGAAGGCTTGGTACATGGACTGTTCTACATAGCCAACAAAAAGGCAGGTATAGTTGCAGTTCATGGCTATCCCTTGAGTCTGGAGAAAGTATGAGGAGCCAAAGGGAAAATTGTCGAAGGTGAGGACCATTTCTACCAGATGGAGGAGGTGTTGGTGAAAGAGAAGCGGTGAACTTTAAGACCTTCTTGATGGGGTACACAAGTGCATAGGGACTGGTCATCAATGGTAAAAAAATGAGGCCATCAAGGCCAGGGAATTGAACATTAGTGAGAAGAACATGAGAAGTGACATGGATGTAGGTGGGAAGGAACTGAACTAAGGGGGATATAATGGAGTTGAGATACAAGGACACACATTCAGTGGGACAGGAGCAGGTCAAGCCAATTGGCCTACCTGACCAGTCAGGTTTGTGGATCTTGGGTAGGAGGTGGCAGTGCGCAGTGTGGTGTAAGGGAACTATGCGTTTAGTGGCAGTGGATGGGAGTTCTCCAGAGTTGGTGAGGTCAATAATGGTGTTGGAGACAGTTTTCCAATGGGCCGAAGTGGGGTCCTCTTCAAGGAGTAGGTAAGAGGAGGTGTCTGAGAGTTCTTGCCTGATCTCGGCAAGCTAGAGACCAGTCTGCCACACTGCAACAGCACCTTCTTTGTCTGCAGGTTTGTTGTTAAGGTTGGGATTGGTGTGGAGAGAGTGTATGGCAGTGTGTTCTGTGGGGGTAAGGTTCGTGGAGGAGTGAGGAGTGCTGAAGATGAGCCAGTTAATGTGTCATCAGCAGTTAGAGATAAAAAGATCCAAGGCGGACAGAGAAACAGAACAAGTATAGCAGGAGGGTTGGAGGCAGGAGGAGGGATCTTCGGTGCAGGGTGGGGAATTCTTGCTGAAGAAGTGGGTTTGGAAGTAGAGGCAATGGAAGAAGAGCTTGGTGTCATGGTGGGTGCAGAACTCACTGAGGTGCAGGCAAAGGAGGTCAAAGCTGACCACTAATTATGCAGTGAGTAATTAGTGGTCAATAACATTGATGAGCAATCTCTTTCTAATTCGGAGTGACACTTGCCTAATTTACAAAAACACCATCTTTTTCAGAGATGGATTAATGTGGATCATCACTAGAGCAAAATCTGCTTTTTCTAAAATTTTGCAAATATTTTTCACAATAATTTATGTTGAATTATGTCAGATGGATTTATTTCAACAATTTAATGGTATGGATTTTGTTTCTTTGAATTTGTTTTTGCATTTTGTTGTATGTTGTGTTGCTAATTTGGCCAACATTCCTAACATTACTTTGTTATAATTATTATCTATATAAACTGTTGTTATCTATAAATAATTTTGCGTTGAAACCTAAGATTGGATATCAGTTTATCCAGAACTGGTCCTGGCAATCCATACACTTTATTTCTTTAATCTACTTTTTTCATTGCTATTTTGTTGTTTTGCCCATTGTTGGTTTCTTTGGCAATTTATACATAATATCTTCCGTTTGCTCATCGTGCATTTTCTTGCAAGTATACTTAATAAATCCAATATAGAATAATAAGCCATAGTAGAATGACAGACAGCACCAACTTGGGCATTCAACCGGTATGCAAAAGGTACTGAATTATGCAAATACAAAAAGAAAAATAATAATAAATAAATAAGCAATAAATATCGACAATGGTGGTGGGGGGATCTCTGCTGATATATGCAATAAATATTGATAATGGTGGTGGTAGTGGGGGGTCTCTGCTGATATATGCACCTCTCCTATGAAAACACTTTGTATCGATGTGCTCAATCATGGGGATGGCTTTACTCATGATGGACTGGGCCGTATCCACTACTTTTTGTAGGATTTACATGCCAGGTTGTGATGCAGCCAGTCATTATACTCTCCACCACACATCTATAGAAGCTTGACGAAGTTTTAGATAGGAGATTGTGAAGATTTGGCATGTTAAGGAAGTAGAGGTGCTGCCATGTTTTCTTCATATTGTACTTATATGCTGGATCCGGGACGGAGCCTCCAAAACGATAACGGAAGAATTTGAAGTTGCTGACCCTCTCCACCACTGATTTTCTGATAAGGATTGGCTCATGGACCTCTGGTTTCCTCCTCCTGAAGTTAATAATCAGTTCCTTGGTCTTGCTGACATTAAGTTAGGAGCTGATTATTGACTTCAGGAAGAGGAAACCAGATTTCTAGCATCTGCTGTCTTTCTTGTGTTTGCAGTCTATTTAGTCTCTCACAGTGGAACTCCATCCCAGACAACATTGTGGTGAATATCCGCTGCTCCCTCTCTGATGCAGTGCCATCCTTCCTATATTATACTAACCATCACTGCACAAGAACTCCAGAAATGTCAACTAATGCCTTATAAAATTGAAAATTACTTCCCTGATAATACATTCAGTGGTCACTGTGTGTTAGGTGTATCCCATATCTAATAAAATGGCCAATGCGTGTGTGTTTGTTGCCTTCTGCTGCTGTAGCCCATCCACTTCCTGGTTCAATGAATTGTGCATTTAGAAATGCTCTTAAGAACACCATTGTTGTAACAACCTGTTTTTCTCTGAGTTACTGTTCCCCTTGAAACTTTACTGGACAGATTTACCAGCCTAACTAATGTGACTTAAATGTTTTGTTATAACAGGCTGAATGTCAGGGTAGAATATAAAATGCTGTTGGATAAAATGTTATACTGGCTTCCTGTTCAAACAGATGGACAATTTTGGAAGTTTGGTATAAACATGGGTGGCCATTTTCATTTTTTTTGGTTGGCAAGTTATAAGAGTTTTCTTTTAGTAAATAATAAAGGTGATGAATAAGGTTTGTGGGGTTTTATTGAACAAATGACTGCTTAGTAAGTATACTTAGTTTCAGTAGTGCTCTCTGTGATATGACAGGAAATCTGTCTGGTGTGATATCCTCCCTTGATGAATAAAATATGACAAGTTTTAAACACTTTTGAAAGAAATCACTTCTTATTACTTGTAGGCCTGTTACAATATCAAGAACTTAGATACATTTCTGTTTTTAATTGTTGAAATAACTGCATGCTATATTTCATGCAGAGCCAAGGCTTATGAATATTTGGTATAGACGGGTTGTATATTCAAGTTTTGGCACAGCTTATGAGGTCTTGGCTATTTTATACTTTACAGATCTTGCAAATATCCGGCTTGCCCAACATATTTTTGTGGGTATTTTTTCCAGATGTTGCAGTAATGCATTTTTGAGTAAAATATTTGGTGCTGATTTAATACACAGAAAATAAAATCTGGAACTAACTGAATAAAGGAAATGGTAGAATTGAACAGAAGGTGATTTAATTATATTTAATGGTATGCTTTCTCTTTCCCCCCTTTTTTTGGAAAAAAGAGAAGTGCGACTGAGCCCTCAAGCTATAAAGAATGATGTGCAATTGCTCCAATCTTTCTCTGGTGAAGAAGACAAGTCAGTTTTAAAATCTATCAAATACACATCAGGTATTTATGCAGAAAACTGAATCAATTGGAATTATCACAAAGGATTTTGAACAGAATATTGAAAATTGTGTAGTGCTTTACCCAAGAAGATTGTTGTGATTCTAACATTAACAAAATTCCATTTGATTTTGTGTTTCATAGAATATGTGTTTTCTAATGGATGCAGAGCCCCACCATGGAGACAGGTATATGGAGATATTTGCTACCTCATTATTGTTACACATGACATGGATGTCTTGTATGTCACCTGCAGCACAGCTGGAGTTTTTGAAAATGGGGTAAGTAAAATAAACTGAATATATTTGTCCATTTCATTTCTTGGAAAATTTCATGTATAAAAATGCATTACTATTAAAGTTCTCAAACTGTAACACCAGTTCTGCATTATATCATTCATTCTGATTAGGGTTTTAAGAAGGACAGTGAAGATATTATCTACGACAGAAAAGGTGATATCTATAAGGATCTTATTACATTTCTGAGAGTAAAATCGCCTACTTTTGCAGAAAATCTTACACAGATTCAACAGGTAAAAGTGTTAAAATATTTTCACAAAAAGCCTGTCATGTAGAATGACTAATGAAATAGTCTCCAACTTGCACCTTGCATCGATATTACAATATACTGCAATACTTGAGGCATACATAGCAATGGACTAAATTATGTTCTGAATAATATTCAATATTTGTTTTTATAAACATATAATATGTTTGATGTAGATCTATGTATCATGAACAGATGACCATTTGCTGTTACTTTTATTTAGCAATCAGTAAAAACCTGTGCCCAAGAAACCAACTAGAATCCAATTAGATTTCTGAACTGTCATGAACGCTACTTCATTAAAGTTTATTTGTGCACTATATAGTAATTTTATGTCTTGTACTGAACACAATTACCACAAGTCAACAAATTTTGCAGCATACATGCTGATTCTGATTTGTCTATCATTAGCAATGAAAAGACACAATTATTGACATAATTCAATATTACTTGTTGCTTAAATTTCATTCTGCAATGGCTTTTCTTCTCACATGCAATATAATCAGACTTGATGCACGTTCACTCTTAATTTGTTTATCATCTTTACTATATCTTTGGGCAATTGCTTTCAACAAATAGTTTATTCCCTCAGTTGTGGCAAACAGTTTGAATTTTAGAATGAGAACATTTTATCATTGAGGAACTAATGAAAGCATGAAATCCAGAAATCAAGTTTCAAGATTGTTTATTGTCATTCTTCACTTTCAAATAATACTTAAAAGAAAAAAATGCCCATTTAAAAAGTGAATTACATTGCTTTGCAAAGTAAAACAATGTATTTGAAATCAGCTAACAAGGATACATGTACTGTTGTTCTAATTACAATATTATTACTGTCTTGGAGTTAAATAAATATTTTAATAGGAACAATATGTGACATTACTAGTTTTCAACAGATTGCTTTTAAATGCATTTTGATAAAATAAGATTTTAAAATCTGATTTGTAAATTTGTGCAGTGCATCTTAGTTTTATTGCAATTTAGCAATTTAACTGTTTCCTCTTCAGATTATAAATTACTGCAGTGAAATAATATCTTCATCTAACTGATACTTCTTTACCTGAGAATCGTTACAGTTTGAAAGATAAACTATAGCTGATGGTGTTTCCAGATGCCAGGAGACTTTTGTGGTGGCAGAGAATGCAGGATGGGAGGTACATTCAGCATACCTAGGCAACTGTATTTATACATGGTGCACATCAAAGCTACTTTAGTGAAGGAGTAAATGTTTAGCATGTTGAATGTTTGCCAATAAAGATGGCTGATATGTTCTGGATGGTGTCATTCTGCATTCATTCATTCTGGCAAGTGGAAAGCATTCCATCAAAGTTATGATTTGCTTTGTAATGGAAAGGCTTTGGAGTGTCAATATGTCACATGATACAGGAAAACTTGTGCCTGACCTGATCCTGTGGATGTCATACTCATGTGACTCACTTAGTGAGATTCTGATCAATGGCAGTCTCCAGGACATTGATTATGAGTGAGCTGACAATGTTAATGACATTGAATGTCAAGATTAGTTGGTTTGATATTTTGTTTTGAGTTACCATCTTGTACACATGTGAATAAATGTTACTTGCCATTTATAAAACTAAATCTAAAGACTGTAGATCATTGAAGTAAATACATTAGATTTTCAAAATGGACTGCAATCCATGATGGTTGAAATATTTCTAGTTATTGAGTATGGCACAAGTATAAGTGGAAAAACTATCAAAATTTCAATAATTGGCATTGATCCTGGCAATTGTGAAATAAAGGGTGATGAAATGTGGCAAGTTTCTTTCTACTCTCTTTTGCAGGAAATATCATGATTAACACATTATTTTTACACAATTAGAAGAGGTAAAATGGGTGGGCCCTTTAGGCTAAACATAGGTATTAGAAATGTCAGCCACCTTAATTATTCTGAGTCACCAGTGTAAATCAGCTTGCCAGATACTTCACGGAAGCAGATATTCAGCATAGAAACTAACCAAAATGTAAGTAGGCAAGACAAAAGTAATGAAGAAAATTATGGCATTATAGTGTGACAAATTCCCAAGGCCAGATGGTTTCTATCATGGCTTATTAAAGGAAGTGCGCCCAAACTATAATTTTCCAAACCCTCTTTTGATTCGTGAGCTGTTCTTTCCGGATGAGAAGATTTATGCATGCCATTCAGCAATGTAAGAAAGGTGAGAGGGAAAAAAAAACTCAAAGGAATTGCAGGCCAGTTAGTCTAACATCTGTTGTTGGAAAATTACTAGCATCTGTAAATTAGAGTATCCTTGAATTTTTTTCAGTTGATCAGTAAAAGGGATCACAGTTTTGTGTACATCTTGGCTGACAAATGTGGTTGAATGTTTGAAAAGATCAAGAGAAATCATGGACTGACAATGTCTATGGATGTTATTGTCATGGATTTTTAGAACATATTTCATAACATCTGTTGTATTACCTAAAGACAAAGCTTGTAAATTTTGAGAAAAATGACTGAGCTGGTAAAGAAACTGACTGAACATCATGATTGATGGGGATAATAGTATGTAATTGATAACATGGTGTTAGGGTTATCTTTTTTATTTGGTCAAAATATCACCACATTTGTTATTGACTTGGATGCAACTTCTTGTCCATCAATGTTTATTGATGACAAAGATGCATGCCAAACTAAATGGTACAGATGGAGATCTGGATTCACAAAGAATTTATCGATCAAGAAAAAGGAAAAAATATGACAAACTAGTTTCAATGTGGATGTGTTACAAGTATGAAGTACTTAACCAAATAAAAATAGAACAGAATTATTTGTGAATAGTGACAGGTTAGAAAGTGGTGTGGATTCAAAGAATACAACTGATTATTCATGTATTACATGATACCATAAAGATGTATAAAAAACAAATTGAGGTACAGTGAAAAAATGTTTTGCATGCCATCTGTGGAGATGATTTCATTAGAACAGTGCATTGATGAGTCGGAGTCCAAGAAGATAGAGAGCCTCGTGACATGGAGTCATAACAACAACCAGCAATAAGCTAATTTACCAACTTGAGGTAGTACGGGGGAAAATAATAACAGAATGCAGAATAAATTTGTTAATTTAGATGGCAATGGCAGAAAGACACCATCAACTCCAAAGGAGAGACTTTAAGTAGAGAATACATAACTAGAGTAAATATACCTTAGAACTTGTCCATCTAAATTCTTCAATTGAGGTTTTAAAGATATTAGAATAGAGATTAATCTTTGGTCATCAGAGTTAAGCACATTGGTGTCCATACAGAGTGGTTTTGATACTTGGCTCAATTGCTGTAAAAGGAACTTGCATTTTAGGCATATGCTAGTGCCTTAGGAACTTGATATTGAGAACAAACTTTGATTGCAATTAAGGGAAAGTGATAGCATAGAGAGAAAGTCCAAGAAATAGTCATTAAAATAGCATTGTGTTATCCTAAAGTTGTTTGTTAAAGATCCATAAACAGCACAATTTTCTAACGAGATTCCTGATGAGTATTATTAAAATTTTGTGCAACACCACTATCACATTTTTAGTATGTGTTGTTTTCATCTATTGCAGTATTGTGTTGTTGCCTGCTGTTAAAGAGACAGGCCACATTTGGGGGGGGGGGTGGTGGGCAAGGTGCTGCCAGAATGCTCCCAAGAGGGATGGGGAAGAGGGTTCCAGACTTCAGGTGAACAGTGTCTGTGGGAGGCAGAAAGGTACTAAGGCAACTGCCAGTGCTAGACTTCAGAGATTCCAAGAGGAGTCTCTGGAAAAGGTAATATTTTGTAATGAGTTTATGGACACCTGTAATATGTAGAAAGTTGCAGTGCAAGCAAAGCCCTACATCTTCTCTTCCAGCTAATGTAAATGAAAAAGTAGATGAGGCCTCATCCCCTGATCATTGAATTTTGATAACCTCCTCAATACAGCAGTGAACAGTAAATTGAGATATCAGGGGCAACTTTGAATATTGTTAAGAGTAGGACACTGTAGATGACCCCTATCTTGATGAAAACATTCCACGTCGAAGTATTGTTGTATTCAAGTTCCCAGAACATCAGAGTGCACGGAAGGGAATAAAGTACAAAATCTATGGGTCTATTAAATACAATATTTGGTTGGGGAAATGGTATTAATAAAAGCTGGTTATTCTGTGAGTACCTATACATAAACTGTGATCTCTTTTTTCAGACCTGTGAAAATCAAACTGGAAAAGAATTTTAGTCTTTTTTGTTTATATTATTTGAATGAGTTTTATGATAAATTAATTGCTAGAACAATTGAAAAATCTGCTCAAAAAGTCACCTAATCTTCCTCTGTATGCTAAGACACGCAGAAATGTGCATAATGCTGTACTCAAGTTGATTTTCAACATAGATCTTTCTTTTCCTTGAGCCATGCAAAGAACATACTTTGCTTATTGGTGGGGATGTTTACAACTGAGGGCATGGAGCAGGTATTACAAATGTAAAGTGAACTTTTAAGTACAAAAGGGTGATTCTGCAAAAGATCAGGTGTTATTTTGGAATCTGATCTAGTTATATTTTGGTTGGTAAGGTGGTGCAGCAGTTGGTGCTACTGCTTCACAGCTCCAGGAATCTGGTTTCAGTCTGGATCCCAGCCTTGCATTTTCCCCAAATTCTCTGCTTTCCTCTCACAAGTTATTCTAAATGACTACATAGAGATGAGAAATACAGCATAGACACAGGGCACTCATCCCAATGAGTCCATGTTGTCCACCGAGCTGGTTCCAGTTTCTTGTATTTGGTCTATTTTCACTCAGTGTCCTCCCAAGTGCTTCTTAAATGATACTGTTATACCTGCCTCAACCACTTCCTCTGGTAGCTCATTCCATATACCCATCACACTCTGTGTGAAATAGTTGCTCCTCAAGTCCATTTTAAAGCTTTCCCTTAGTTAAGCTAAGGAAAAAATTTAACATCCATCATACCTATGTCTCTCAAAAAGAATAAAAAAAACAGAAGGTAATGGTCAATAGGACTTTTTTCTGTCTGGACTCTGTGACGTGGTGTTTTGCAGGGATTGATCCACTTTAATGTGCTATAAGGCTGCAAATAAGTTGTCCATGTTCGATGAATGTTTTCCAAAATGTCTCCATTTGTTTGCCCCATCCCTTGAGTAACCATGATTTTTCTCTTCAGTCAACACAGAGGAGAAATATTCATTAAAGATCCCCTCCCCAATCTCTTGCAGCTCAAGGCATAGGTAATCCTACTAATCTCTAAAAGGATGTACCCTTTTACTCTTCATATGGCTATAGAATATCTTCGGGATTTTTCTTAACTTAATCTGACAGATCCATCTTATACCCTTTCTTTGCCTTCCTGATTTTCCTTTTGAGTGTATTGTTAATATATACTTCCTTCTTTTGCTTGACCAGAGCCTCAACATCTCTCATCAATCAGGGTTGCCTTAACCTGCTAGATTTACCCTAACAAGAATATGCTACCCTTGGACTCTCAAAATTTCACTCTTAACCACTTGCTATTAATTCCTTTTCCCTCAAATGGGTATTCCCATTCAACCTTTGCTAGATGCTGCCTACAAACCTAGCCCTGTTACAGTTTAGGGTCTGAACTTGTGAGACCTGTACTATCCTTTTCTTAAAACAAATAGATTTATGGCTGCTAGAACCAAAATGTCACCCCAGTTACTTGCACTGTCTCATTCTCCAAGATGAGGTCCAATATACTTTCCTGAACACATTTCAGAAATTCTATCCTGTTCGGTCCCTTAACATTCTGAATGGCCTAGTCAATGCTAGGAAAACTGAAATCTTCCACTAATTCAGCACTCCTATTCTTACAACTATGTGCAGTTTCTATACATACCTGCTGCACAAGATCATCCCCTTCACCAGTATTCAAAAAGGAATACTTATTATTGGGGGGAAATGGCCACAAGAGAACCCTACACTTTGTGCCTACTCCCCTTATTTTTCCTGGTAGTCACCCATCTATTTAAAGCCCTGTACCTTTGGTGTGGCCACCTCAGTCAACGTCTCATCTATGATATTCTCAGCAACTCCTGGATGATCCTGAGTATATCCAGCTCAAGCTCCTTGATCCATTTTGTCAGGGGCCATAGCAGGGCACACTTTCCATAATATAGTCATCAGAAAGACTATGAGGTCCCCTAACCTTATGTAGGAGGAAATTTCCACTGCCCTAATTGTAGTCCTATCTATTCCGAGTCAAATAATAAGGATGATTAAGATATTAAAGAACTTAACTTCTCTTTACCTGTGCCTCCTTGCCAACACCTCATCTCTCCTCTCTTACAATGATGACTCCATTTAACCTCACCTTTCTTTATTGGTTAAAGTGTCCTTCAAATTAGACAATCAATGAAATTTAACTTTTTAAAGAATCAAAAATGCTGAAAGAAACTCAGTGGGTCAGACAGTATCTATAAAGGGAAATAGGTCCTATTTTCACTGTCAGCTCATGGGTCCTGTGAAACTGAAACCATCAGGAAAGGAGAGTTGCCTTTTTACAAATTCCCACTTTTAGCTCGTGACTCCTATAAAAGTGAAATTAGTGTAAGTTAATGGTAAACAAAGGGTCATAGGAAATTTGATGTGCCAATATAAGAGGAAATAAATTGCAGATATTTAGGAATATAAGAAGAAGGGAAGTTAGACTAATAGGATTGCTGCCCCATGAGGCTGCATGTATCTGATGGGATAGTGGTGCTGAGCTTGAAAACATAAGTGATATATTCCTTTTTTCCTGATGAATCAAAGCAAATCAGGGAGCCTATTTGGCCTTTTTTTGCAGTTCTATCCAAAAAAAAGTTTTTCCTATTTCTCCTTTTTTGCATTCCTTTCCATTATTCATCTGGAAACTTCCTATATGCTTAGCTTACCAGGACTCAACTTGTATCTTTGCTGCTCCAATCTACTCCAATGACGTTTTGCAAGTCATTTTGCAATTCAGAACTTTAACTTGTGGGCCAGTTATGACCTTTCCATAACTAATTTAAAACTAGTATAATTGTGGTGCCGGTCCCAAAGTACTTCCCTACTGGTACCTTGGTCACTTGTCTAGCTCCTCTTCCCAAGAGAAGGTCAAACTTTGTCCTCTCCTTTGTAGGGCCTTCTATATAGTGCCTGAGGAATTTTTCATAAAGACACTGAACAAATTCTGCCCCATCCAATTCCTGAGCCCTGTAGCAGTCCCTGTAACATTGGGCATGTTAGGCTCCCCTACTCTGACAGTCCTATTATTCTTGCAACTTTTAGAAATCTCTGTGCATATTTGTTCTCATATTCTTTGGGGGGCTATAATACCATGCTAACTAGGTAATTGTCTCTTATTATCTCTCAGCTGTACCCATAAAGCCTCATTAGATTAAAATAATGTCATCTTGGACTATAGCTATGATATACTCTTCAGTCAAAAATTCAACTCCCCCTCCACTCTTTCATCCACCTCTATCCCACCCATAGACCCTGGTGCAGTACAGTCTGCAGCATGTTTCCTGCTTTCACTTTCCTTTCCTTCTTAAATATTGGAGCCATATTTGCTAGCAGTCTACATGAACCCCTCTAGAGTGTAGATGAGCAACCACTATCTCTGTAGTCAGCTCTCTCAATATCATGAGGTGTGGATCTCCATTAGGTTCTTGGGTTATAACAGCTTTCAAGCTTGTGAACTTGTACAGTAAAATTTCCATATGATTTTGCTCTAGCCAATCCTACCATGCATTACCCCATGCCCACTGCACTCTCCACTCCTTCCTCCACACCACCAGCCTAACCATCCCATGATCTATCTATATAATGCCGTTCTGTTCTCTGCATTTTCAATGGTAAGGGAAATTAATCAAAATCAATTGGTCTCCATTTTTGGATGAGAATGTAAATTTTCAAATGACACTAAAGTAGGTGATTTAATTGTCGATCTGAATACAAATCTATATATGATTTTTGCCTTATGTTCCAGTGCTGAGTCAACTGCTTTATGACATGTTCTCCTTTTGATTGGATATTAAACTGCTGCAGATCCATTTAGATGGACAAAGAGCACCCCCAGAAACTTTTTGAATAACAGCTCAACCATGGCTCCATTATCTAGGCCAATATCTTTAGTTGATCAATAGTGCCAAAAAACAGAATTATTGGGTCACTTTCCTATTTTCAGATCTTGGTATTTGCAGTCTGGCTATTGTATTTGCCTACAAAATTGACTATACTTCTAAAGCAATTTATTGGCAGCAAATACAATGGAATGTCCTGTAATCAATATGCTACCACTTTAGTTTTCACATACCAGGATCAATGGAATTTGGAGGACTGTGTTGTTATGTTTTTGAAACTGGTGATAGAGATTTAGATAAAGCTGGAACTTGGCATTACCATCACATAGAACCTAATAATTTGCATTTTGTAGTTATTGATGAAACCAGAATATCTAACTTGAGTTGATGCGGTTTGTTTCACTTCATCCAAAAGCACTTCATTGCCAGCGTATTACAGAAATCCACATTCCATTTCACTCATGCAAAATGTCACTCATCTAGCATCACCAACAACAATCTGTGCACATCTGTTATTTATCAATGGAGAAAATATTCTGTGATGCTTGTTAACTGAACATATGCAAATTAAAGTCGTCTCTTTAGAAACTTCTTGTCTGAGGATATTTTTAGTTTTGACATAAGTCTGTGTTAGAGTAGTCGTAATCCTTGTCTGGGTCATAAACTAGGGATAATCACTTTGGGCAGATATTTGTGGAACCAGATTTATACCTCTGTCCCAGCATGAATCAACACCTTCAACATTAAAGGGAAAAAGGTGTATTAAAAAAAGTTGGCATAATTTCTTAAAATAACTTCTTCTGTACTACTTGTTCAAATCGGAAAATTTTGCAGCTGAGATGTAGCCGACCTAGTAATCTTTCTGAAAAAAGCCAACACTTTTAATGTCTTTATTCAGCGTTACTATTACTACATGCAATTCTCTGCATCACTTCAATAGTAGTGAAGAAAGAATTATTCATTTACTTTAAAGGTAATAACATGGATTTTGCGCTTTTTTCCCCAAAATTAAGCTATTGGGTTAAATTAGACAATAATACCATAAGATTTAGGAGCAGAATCAGGCCATATGGCCCAATGAATCTCCTCTGCCATACAATCGCAGCTGATTTATTTTCTCTCCACTGCATTCTCCTGCCTTCTTCCCATAATCTCTGACAACTTTATTAATCAAAAACCTGTCAACCTCTGCATTAAATCTACCCAATAACTTGGCCTCCACAGTGATCTGTGGCAATTCATTCCACAGATTTACCCCCAACTGGCTAAAGAAATTCCCCGTCATCCCTGTTATAAAGGGATTCCTTCTATTCTGAGGCTGTACCCTCTGGTTCTATCCTCTCCACGTACATTTTATCTAGGCCTTTCAATATTCTGTAGATTTCAATTAGATACAATTAGACTGTATTTGTATTAAAGTTATTCATGGATTTCCACTTACACCGAATAAACATCTGAAAAGTCATCAGTATTGAAAATCCTTCATAAATCATAAATTGGGATGTTATGTTGAAGCTATACAAGATGTTGGTGAGACCTAATTTGGAGTATTGTGTGCAGTTCTAGTAACCTACTTACAGGTAAGATATCCAAGGTTTAGAGTACAGATAAAATTTACAAGGATTTTGCCAGGAATTGACAGGACATAATTTACAGGGAAAGGTTGAATAGTGTAGGACATTATTCCCTTGAGCATATGAAGGGAGATTTGATAGAGGTATACAAAATTATGTATGAGAGGTATAGAGAGGGAAAGTGCAAGTAAGCTTTTCCACTGAGGGTGGGTGAGACTAGAACTAGAGGTCATGAATTAAGAGTGAAGAGTAAAATATTTAATGGTAACATGAGAGGGAACTTCTTCACTAGGAGGGTTGTGTAAATTGAAACAAACTGCCGGTGGATGTGATGGATTTGATTTCAGTATTTAAGATAAGTTTGGATAGGGATATGGATGGGAGGGGTGTGGGAGGGCTATGGTTCAGGTGCAAGTGAATGGGACTAGGCAAATTAATAGTCTAGATGTGGCAAGGTGCTGGTTTCTGGAATTATTTGAAATATTTATTTATGGTTTGCTTAAGGTTAAAATGAATGCCTCTTTCGATCCTACACTCTACGAACCTGAGGGGTATGAGCAGGAGCTGGAACAGGAATAAACAAAATGATTCTAGGTGCCTATTCTACTACTCTATAAGATTATGGTTGATCTAATCTTGACCTCTGTGCCACTTTCCTGCTTGCTCACTGATACCACTTAATTTCCTTGTGTATCAAATATCTGTCAAGCTCCTTCTTTAATATATAATTGTTATCTATTTATTTACAGTTAACAGCTTAGGTCCTTTGGGCCTTTTGACCTGTGTCACTAGCAACTTCCAATTTAACCCTAGCCTAATCACAGGACAAGTTACAATAATCAATTAACCTACCAACTAGTACAGCTTTGGACTGGGAGGAAACCAGAGCACCTGCAGGAAACCCATGCATCCAACAGGGAGGATGTAGAAACTCTTCACAGAGAATGTCGGGATTGAGCTCCAAACTCCGACGCTCTGACCTGTAATGAAGTTGTACTAAACCCTATGCTAGCATGGCTCCCATTGACTCTGCTTTCATAATTCTCTGAGGTACAAAATTTCAGGGATTCTTAACACTCTGAAAGAAGAAATTTGTAAATGGCATCTTATTCTGGAACTGTGCACTGGAAATTTATATGCCCTAACTGGGGAATGCCTACCATAAAACATAGCAGAATTAAGCCATTCAGTCCATTGAGTCTGTACTGCCATTCCATCATGGCTGATCCTAACTCTCATTCAACCCCGTACACCAGCCTTCTTGCTATATCCTTTGAAACCTGACAGTTCAGGAAAGATCAACTTCCACCTTAAATATACCCACAGACTTGGCCTCCATCGCAGTCTGTGGCAAAGCATTCCACAGATTCACTACTCCCTGGCTAAAAAAAAATCCTTCTTACCTCTGTTCTAAACGGTCACCCCTCAATTTTGAGGCTGTGTGCTCTAGCTGTGGATACCCTCACCACAGGAATCCTCTCCACATTCACCTATACTGGTCCTTTCAACAGTCAGTAGGTTTCTAGATATTATTCTACATTCATTGAGTACAGGCCCAAGTCTGCCAAATGCTCCTCATATGTTAATCTCTTCATTTCTGGAATCATCCTCATGAACCTCCTCTGGACTCTCTTCAATGACAACACATTCCTTCTGAGATATGAGGCCCCAAACTATTGACAATACTCCCAAGTGCAGCCTGACTACTGTCTTATAAAGGCTCAGCATTATCTCCTTGCTTTTATATTCTATTCCCCTTGAAATAAATGACAATATTGCATTTGCCTTCTTTACCACAGGCTCAACCTGTAAATTAACCTTTTGGGAGTCTTGCAGGAGGATTCCTGTACCTCTGCATCTCTGATGTTTGAACCTTCTTTCCATTAAGATAATAGCCTGCAGTATTGTTTCTTCTATCAAAATGTATTATCATACATTTCCCGCCACTGTATTTTTTTTGCCCATTCTTCCAATTTGTCTAAGTCCTGCTGCAGTTGCATTGTTTCCTCAGCACTACCTACCCCCCCACCTATCGTCCTATCATCTGCAAACTTTGTCACAAAGCCATCAACTCCATTATCTAAATCATTGACAAACAATGTGAGAAGTAGCGGTCCAAATATTGACCCCTGAGGAAGACCACTAGTCAACTGCAGCCAACCAGAAAAGGCCCCTTTTATTCCCAATTGCTGCCTTCTGCTTGTCAGCCATTCTGCTATCCATGCCAGTATCTTACTTGTAACACCATACGATTTTAGCTTGTCAGCAGCCTCATGTTTGGCACCTTATCAAATGCCTTCTGAAAATTCAAGTAAGTGACATCCACTGCCTCTCCTTTGTCCACCCTGCTTGTTACTTCCTTGAAGAACTCTAACAGATATGTCAGGCAAGATTTCCTTTCACAGAAGCCATGCTGACTTTGACTTATTTTATCATTAGTCTCCAGGTACCTCAAAACCTCATCATTAATAATAGACTCCAACAATTTCCCACCACTGAGGTTAGGTTAACTGGCCAATAATTTACTTTCTTTTGCCTTCCTCCCTTCTTAAAGGCTGGAGTGAGATTTGTAATCTTCCAGTCCTCTGTGACGATGCCAGAGTCAAGGAAGTACTTCCGCCTGGTCAATTCCACTCAGAATATGATCATCTAATTCTTCTGAACAGCTTCTATACAGGAGCAATCTGCTTAATCTCTCTCTATATACCTTAATTTCCACCTTCAAGAAAAGAAAATATTTAAAACATTTCTGCATGATCCCCTTCTTAAATATGGGGATGAAAATTTCTAGTAGTACAACTACATATCTGGTCCTACTAGGAGCATGTGAATCTGCATCAACACCTTTCAATTAAACGTTCCTAATTACAAACTCTGTCTGCTCATCCAGGCTTTCTATTTCATACAAGAAGACCCCCAGATCTTGTGGTATCACACCATTTTTTTGTCATTCAAATAAAGGTAGTTGTTCAATGACCTTTACTGCAAATATACCTTTTGCCTGAAGAAAAGATTAGGACAGATTAAAGCAGGAGTGCAAGGAATTATAGAGAGGTTAGTTTAGTATCCGTTGTGAAGCAGGAAGTGCTACAACAACAACCTCTCACTCAAAATCAGCCAGACCAAGGAGGTGATTATTGACTTCAGGAGGAAGAAACCCAGAGTCGATGAGTCAGTCCTCCTCATCGAATCAGGGGTGGAGAAGGTCAGCAACTTTAAATTCCTTGGTGTTATCATTTCAGAGGATCTGTCCTGGGTCTGGCACATAATTGTCATTATGAAAAAAGCACAGCAACATCTCTACTTTCTTGGAAGTTTACAAAGATTCAGCATCTCATATAAAACTTTGACAAACTTCTATAGATGTGTAGTGGAGAGTATATTGACTGGCTGTATCATTGTCTGATATGGAAACACAAATGCCCTTGAATGGAAAAACCTACAAAAATTAGTGGATAAAGCTCACCCCGTCATTGAGTACATCAGCATGGAGCACTGTTGCAGGAAAGCAGCATCCATCATCAAAAACCCACACCATCCAGGCTGTGCTCTTTTCTGACTGCTACCATCAGGAAGAAGGATCAGGAGCTTCAGCAGCCTCAGGACTCACACCACCAGGTTCAGGTGCTCCTAAACCATTCGATTCTTGAACCAGAGCAATTATCTTCACTTGCCCCATCGTGGAAATGTTCCCATAACCTTTAGACTGTCTTTCAAGGACTCTTCATCTCACACTCTCAATATTTTTTGCTTATTTTTGTTATTTTTTTTGTATTTGCTCAGTTTGTTGTCTTTTGCACATTGGTAGTTTGCCTGTCCTGTTAGGTGTGGTCTTTTATTGATTCTTTTGTGTTTCCTGTATTTACTGCGAATAACTGCAAGAAAATGAATTTCAAGGTTGTATATGACATATATGTGCTTTGATAATAAATTTACTTTGAACTTTAATTATAAATTTTCAGCTGATGCAGACAATGCTGATTTATAAGGAGTAATTCATACATGATGAAGAGTTGGCTAAAAGAGTAGACAAGAATGCCAATGCATAGTATTAATATGGACTTTCAGAATGATTATTTGTGAACTTAAAACTCTTTGAATTGAAGGTAAATTATGATCCTGGCTGTAGATTGAATTAATGGCAAGAAACAGAGCGGATATTTTCAAATAGGCAAAGTGTAACTTCTGGATCTGTACTAGAACCACAGTTAATTGTAATATTTATAAATAATTATCATATAAAAGAGCATGTTACCTTAATTCCTGCATCAAAAACTCTCTTTTCCAACACAATTCCTCTCCTCTCCTTGAAATTGAATATAAGCATTCACAAATTTGATGTTATGCTTGGAGCTGGCTTGAGCATCAGACAACATATTTGTGCTGTTATTTAGACTACCTATTTTAGTCTCCTGACATCACCTGATCCCACTGTTACTTCAACCTTGTTGCTGAAAACTATCCTCTTATTACCTCTAAACTTGGCAATTCCAAAGTACTCCTGGCTAGCCTCACATTTCACCACATTTATAAGCATTCACCAGAGCTTCACCAATTTACTCAATTTATTAATAAAGCTCTGTAATTAAAAGTTGCCATCTAATCTGCTTCAATACATTCTTTCTTTGATTAACAGATTAAGTTTCTATTCCATTGTCTGAGTCATATTAGTCCTGGTTGACTTCTCTAAATTGAGCCTGGAATATCAATTTATGAATCTTAAAGCAAAGAGTCATAAAGTCAAAGGGCACAGAAGCAGTCCATTCGGTCCACTAATCCATGCTAACTATCATGGGCTCATTTACACTAATTCTACACGATTCTCATCATTTTCCTCCAGATTCTAGCAATCACATAAATTGGGGCAATTTACAGTAGGTAATATATCAACCAACCCTTACTTCTTTTAGAAGTGAGAGGAAACCACAGCAGTCACATGGTCACAGAAAGAATGCACAAACTCCACTCAGCACCCAGGCTGCTGGAATGGAGCAGCAGCAGCTCCACTAGCTGCATTTGTGATGTTCAGACCAAATCTATATTTGTCTAAAATGTTCTGGCTAAATTCTAAACTGTCAGGCCATTGCTGTTCCACAAGTTCTGAGGTCTGTCCTTTGGCTATAATATTAAAATTCCAGCCTGACTGATCAGAGAAATTCTGATATTCATTATAAGAACAGCAGAACTAGGGGGGAAGGGAAGGAGTACAAGCTGGCAGATGATAGAGGAGATCAGATGCTTGGTGAGAAAGGTGCTTGGTGAGAGAATGGGGTATGAAGTAAGAAGTTGGGAGGGGACAGGTGGAAGATGTAAATGGCTGAATAACAAGCCTTCTTGCTTCTGTCCCCTTTCTTTCTAGTTCTGATTAATGGTCTTGGCCCGAAATATCAACTGCTTATTCTCTTCTATAGATGCTGCCTGACCTGCTGAATTCTGCCAGCATTTTGTGTATGTAGTTCCAGAATCTATGGGAGATTGCAAGATGACAACTAGAACACCACCATCTTTAAAATTCTGCAAAATAGATAATAATTCTGCAATATTTTTTTAATTTTTAAGGTCACCAACTACTCTATTTTGTAATATCTGGCAGTAGGGCACCATTCTGTAGTAGTTAGCACATCTACTTTACATCAGAAGGTCCTGGGTTTGAGCCCCAGTGAAAGCAGTCATTAGTTTGTAGAGACGGTAGTGTAGCTGTTAGAGTAACGCTGTTCACTAAGATCAGGGTTCAATTCCTGCCACTGTCTGTAAGGAGCTTGTGTGTTCTCCCTGTTATTGTGTGAGTTTCCTCTGGGTGCTTCGACTTCCTCTGACATTCCAAATGAGTATGGGTTAGAGCCACGATGGCAGCAGAAATGTGGTGATATTTGTGGGCTGCCTAGCACAATCCCCGTTGAATTGATCTGTTGCAAATGATGCATCTCACTGTATATTTCAATGTACATGTGACAAATACAGTAAAACAAATCTTTTGCTCAAAGTGTCTTCAGTTATCATTGGATCATTGAATCTGTAATATATCTGACAGATTTTTCAAGATCTGTTCAATTTCTCTGCCATGTCTTTACTCGCCCTTGGTAAAGTAAATTTCTGTGTGTGCAAGAGGCCCAATTTGTCCTGTGTCTCAAAGGAATGGGTCCCTTCTACATGTCTATATAAGCTTTTATTGTCTATTTTTTTTGCCAGTGTATAATCACATTGAAGCCAGCATTCAGTCCAAGATGACAGATGCAAGACACTCGTTTAGCTTCACTACCAGTTTTATTGTGACAAGCACAAAAACAGACCAGGGGCATATGACCTGGGGAAAGAACCCTCTTGGTCATATACAGATGGGGGAGGTGATGATCACACACCCTGGTTAAAGACAGGGTGACCCACAAACACATATGTAAATAACTGTATAACCCAAGGTAAAATGTAACAACAAAAGAGCTTGAACATCCCACAATAATCCCATGAAAACATTTTAAAGTAAGCACAATAAATAGCACTGGCCACTAGGAATGCTAGGGTAAGCTGCTGACCAACCCCCCACCCCACACCCCTGGAGTGCTACACTGCCCCCACCTGAGGGGTCAGCCATCCCCAGCAAGCTCAGAATCCACAACAAAGTCCAAAAGTCCCAGAGGTGGTCGACCCTGTCACCTGGGGTGCTGTGGGATGCCTGTAGCCTCTCCCCCCCCCAATGGAGCACTGTTTGGTGAGGGAAGAGGCAGAGACCCCAGAGTGTGACCTCCTTCTTTCAAACCTGCTGGAATGGTGGTGGCTGATGGCTGATATTGTGCCAGCCTGTTACGGTGCAACATGACTACCTTCCACTGCTCAGGAAAACACACCCAGTTTAGCACATTGGAAATGCAGTTGAGCACCTTTCTTGGCCCCTTCCAATGGCTTCAAAACTTGGGGAATAGTCTTTTCTTCCGGTGGGGCAGTAGATCTATATTGGGGCCCCTATCAGGTGCTGCTACATTGGTGCCCTACTCTGTGGGCTCGACTTCTTCTGGGACATGCAAGTGTTGCAGCAGTGCACGAACAGCTCCGTGTCTTACCTGTACCCAGGCCAATAGAAGTGTTAGCACAGACAAAGTACACTGCAGATGCTGTGGTCAAATCAAGATGTACAAAAAAGCTGGATGAACTCAGCAGGTCGGGCAGCATCCATTGAAAGAAGCAGTCAACATTTCGGGCGACCAAACATGGGATCACTCACCTGCTCACTGCGCAGCTGCTGATCGATGATGGGGAGGTCTACCTGAAGTGCCATCACCACCGCTTGCCCCTGGTTCTGCAAGTGGTGGGCCGCAGTAGGGTGCGCTGTATTGTGGTGAGCTGCTGTGAGACTGGTGTGTGGTTGTTGCTGCCTCTGCCAGCTCTGCTTCCTGGAGCTGCCTTTTCAGAGAGCCACGGCTGAGGTCGAGGGTTGCCCCCAACACATACACATGGGTTCCACAGCAGGACAGCAGGTCCAGGCCTACAATGTAGGACTCCTGGATGTGGGCTAGCCACACCTCAAGCTTCACTGTATTGTTCCCCACTGCGACGTGCAACTACCTCTTCCCTCTGATTGCTACACAGTCACCGGTGACTGTAGCCAGCTGGACTGCCATTGTTGTCCACCCAGGCAAGGATGGCTGATCTGTGTTGGTGAGGACACCTGGATGGGTGATGGTGATGGTTGACCCCATGTCTACCAATGCACAGCTTCTGATACCCTCCAGCATGCAATCCACATATAAAACTTGGAGCGTTTGGCAGGTTTGGGCCTGTATTCACTGGAATTTAGAAGAATATGTGGAGACCTCATAGAAATCTACTGAATATTGAAAGGACTAGGTAAGGTGGACGTGGAGAGGATATTTCCTCTGGTGGGGGTATCCTGAACTAGAGGATACAGACTCAAAATTGAGGGATTACTCTTGAGAACAGAAGTGAGGAGGATTTTTTTAGCCAAATAGTGGTGAATCTGTGGAGTGCTCTGCCCTCTCAGCTTCAACATTGTTTGTATAGACATGAGCATGTGTACTGCCCATCCGCTTTTTTGAAGTTAATGACCTGTTCTTTTGTTTTGCTGATATTGAGGGAAAGTTTGCTGTCATGACATCATGTAACTATGGTCCACTATAGTGGTATCATCTGCATTTTTTTTAGATGGAGTTAGAGCAGAATTTTGCCATGCAGTCATGAGTGTACAGAGAGTAGAGTAAGGGGCTGATGACACAAACTTTCAGAACACCATTGTTTAAAATAATCATTGCAGGTATGTTACTACTTACCTAACTGACTGCACTGTGTTGGCAGGAAGTCAAGGATCCAATTGTGAAGAAGATGTTAACTCCTCATGTCTGAAGTTTGGTGATAAGTTTGCTTGGAATTATAATATTGAAAGCTGAGCTGTAGTCAATGAACAATAGTGTAGGTGCCTTCACTGTCCATATGCTCCAGAGATGAGTGTAGGATCAGGGAGATAAACAGATTGTCTGGAAGGCAGGAGTTGGCCCTCTCTTAAAGCACTTCATGATGGTAGATGTCAGAATCATCTTGTTTCTGCTATATATCGGGATGATAGTGGTCTTATTAAAGCAGGTGGGAACCACATTTCGAAGCAGAGTGAGGTTAAAAATGTTTGCAAATAACTTGAAGATTTGGACTCGACTTAACAACTGAACAAACAAAAAATAACTCCACCAGCTGATCTACACAGGATCTAAGGACACAGCCAGGAACTCCATCTGGGTCAGATATTTTCAATGGGTTCATTCTCTGGAAGACTAATCTTACGTCTGCAGCAGTGACTGTGGGTTCAGGTGCATCAGAGGCTGTCGGGGTGGGTAATGATATACCTACTTCCTTCTGTTTAAAACATGCATAGAATGTGCTAAGCTCATCAGGAAAGGATGTACTGATGTCGGTAATGCTGCCAGATTTTGTTTTGTAACCCTTATATATGGTAAGCCTTTGCCACTACTGACAGCTGGTCTGGGATTTGATTTTGGATTGGTACACCCTTAGCATCTCTGACAGCTTTACAGAGATCGTATCTTGGTTTCTTGTAAAGGTCAGCATCATTTGATTTGAATTTGCAGACCTGGACTTAAATGGGGTGTGCCACACCTGGTCCATCCATGCTTTTCAGTTCAGGAGCACCCAGATTGTTCTCTTTGGTACACAGTCCTCAACACACTTGCTGATAAAGTTCATGACAGAAGTGACATGCTGATTTAGGCTGGCAACTGAGTCTCTGAATATAGATCGGTCTTTTGACACAGAGCAGTTGCATAGAAGCTCATCTGTTTCCTCAGAGCAGCATTATATTACTTTCTGTACTGTATCCCCTCTTTTCAGCTTTTGTTTGTATGCAGGGTGTAGGAGCACAGCCTGGTGATCTGATTGTGATGGAAGGGGATGGCTGAGTAGGCAACTATAATTGTTATGTTACATTGGTTGAGGGTTTTTATGCTATTGGTGTGGCAGGAGATGTGCTGGCAGTATTTTGGTAACACATTCTTGAAGTTGTCTTGTTTGAAGTCACCAGCAATGATGGAAAGGGACTCTGAGTATCTTGTTTCAAGGCTATTGACCACAGAATATAATTTGTTGAGTGCAAACTTCATGTCAGTCTAAGGTTTTTTATTTCTTCATGGTTGAGGATGTTTTTTACAAAGCTGGCATTTAATTGTTCATCTGCAGATGTCCTTGAAATTAAAATTCAGCGATGATCTTAACTCAAGGGTACCAATCACAGGTTTTGTGACTTATTCAAATCAGTTGGATATTTACAACAAAACCAGAAGTTTCATGATCACTGATACTAAGTTTGCTTTTTAAATTAATTTTTTACACTAGTTACTTGAATTTAAAAGAGCTGGAAACTAGTAATTTAACTGCTATGCTATGATAAACATACTTAAATTGCTAAAGAAAATATATTAACAGAATTGTTCCTTCCTATTATTTAGAAATTCTTTCAACTTCTTATAACTTTTTTTTCAGAATTTTGCACTACAGAAGAAACTCACAGCTACTCGTAAGACTCTAAAAACAGAAGTGCCTACTAATGATGAAATGGATCTAGGTGAAAAGTTTAAAGATTATCAGGACAAGAATAAACTTGAGAGAAATAGGCAATCTGCAAAGTTTAAGATAAAGGATGCAAAGAAAGAAGAAAATATCCTTAAGATCAAGGAGTCATCTCATCAGCAGATGTAGGTAACCAATGGAGAAATATTATGAATGTATCCATGTGCAGCTTGATATTAAATAACAAGAAATACACTTATAGAGTCATAAACCCAGAAATTTTTCAGTTGTATACATTTTTCATTTCAGAAAATGAATGCAAAATTTGTTTTATAATTTACTTTTCATGCACTCTCGGAGTCTCATCTCACCCACTTGTACCTACGCATCTGCTGGTCACCGCATTTACGGAAAGAAATGAAGACCTTAAGAGGGTACAGAAGAGATTTACCAGTATGATTCCAGAGATGAGGGATTTCAACTTAGAATTAGCCTAAAGAAGCCAGGAGCAGTGAAGTTGATAAGAAACTTGATAGAGGTATAAAATAGTGAAAGATTTAGATAAGGTAGAAAAAAACAAACTTTTCCCATTAGTAGTAATAGACGTAAATGGCAGGATGTATTTAAAGCTATGGATAGAGAGAGATTGAGGAACAGCACTTTGATGCAGCAGGTGATGGTAATCTGAGGATTGCTGCCTACAAGGGTGTTTCTAACAGACATGGACAATGATTTCAAAATAAAATTTGTTGAGCATTTGAGGGAACTAGACGTGTAGAGCCATGTGAATGGGACTCATTCCTTTGCTGTGTAGATGCTGGCAGGAACTTGATAGGGCAAACATCCTCCCTTATTGCTGTATTGAGCCAAATAATGTTGAGATAATTTCCAGCATCTGCTGTATCTCATGTGTTTTGACTGAGGTCTGTCTTTTATGCCTGCTACCTGTATAGCCACCACTGTGATCCATCCTATTCCTGCACCGAACTTTTGAGGCAGCATGATTCCTAAGCACTGCTTGTATTGCTATTGTGGTCCTTCTGAAAAATGCAGCAGGCCATGAGCAATGCCTGGGCTGCTGCTAGGCTAAGAGCTTAACCAATCCGATATTTGGAAACAGTTGGGAAAAATAAAATATATATTTTTTAAATCAGCAATTAAAATTACACATTTATTTTTAAATATATTAAGCTATTAAGTACATAAGTATATTCATTTAAATCAAAGGGGCTGCTCTAAATAGTTGGTTCAAAATATAAGGGCCACAATAGGAAGTGAATGAATTGACCACATTTTGGCAAGCTTACTTAGTGGTGGGTTCAATAGCAAGATGGTGGATCAGATTTGCACACATCTACCATCCAGAATATTGCATTCCCTCCAGATGTGCCAGCTAACTACCAGCACTTTCTGGGTCTAAGATTTGCATTTTAGTCTTTCTGTAGTGTTGTGAGCACAACATTTGTCCTAAAATCCCATTTGCTGATTTATGCTGTAGGTTTCTGGATAAGATTATAGGCATGGAATAGAGAGTTTTCTCATTTCCTTTCTGGTGACCATATTTGATACAAGCTTTTGATTAAGCTACTCTGATATGTACTGAAAAAGGTTTTTGTTGGAATAAATTATTTTTGTTGTGTTGGAGAAAATTGCTTATAGCTAAAATGTTCCTTTTCACCATTTTGGACCTTTTATCACTAATCTACATTTGATAGTTGACACATGATCCTGTAAGATGGCAGTTTGCTCAGATGGCATCAACCAAAGGTGTTATTGTCTTTTATAAGTGTGTTTTTTATGATTGTAAGACTCTGCTAGGCATTAAGAACTCAAAGTATTGCAGGTCTGCTCCATGAGCAAGTTGCTCATTGATGGAGGAACTGAAGGATTTGGACCAGGATCCTACCTCTGACAGAGGGGTGTCGGTGCATGAAGGAGGTGTGCAGTCTAACAGCGAGTGATCCTCTTAGTCGCTTCATTTGGACATTGGTGGTGTGGAATTTTTCAAGCAATTCACTGATTTATTTTCAATGATGGGGTTGGACAGTGGGGAGCTGTGCAGCCTTAGTCACACTAAAGACTAGGCCTCAAGCCATTTTCAAACACCTGGGGGAGGTGTCAGAGTCGGGCACTGCACCGGAGTGTTGGAGACAGTGTTGCTCAGTGTCTGTGCTGGAGCAGTGCAGGACCCCAGTGTTTGCTTGGCAGAAGACCAAGCTCTATTGTGTTCTACTGCAGACTGCTGCAACATTCGTGAACTCAAGAATGGACTATATGTTTTTGTGTGACAGTGTTTTACTACTGTCTTATGTGTGCTATATGTGCCTTGTGCTGTGTGTGACTGTTGGTACTGTGGTTTGCATCTTGGCCCCGAGTAACACTGTTTCCTTTGGCTGTATGCATGGATATTCATGTGAGATTGAATGACAATTAAACTTGATTTGAACTTGAACTTGACATGATTATCACTTCTTCAAGGATACTTTGCTAGTAGCACAATTTCTATTTGCCCATGCAGAAACACTACAAAAATGTAAAGACCTTGGTTACTCTTTACTATGCCACTATACATTGTCCAAATTATGTAGATTACAATTAGATAGTTTCTTTAGTGGCTTGACATTTATGTCCTCCAGAATTCTCTCTCCTGTAATCTATCAAAGCAGCTGTTATTGTAGGCTTCACAATATTGATACACCTTTTCCCTCTGTATACCTCTCTTTGAATTTTCATTTTCGATTAAACACATATTGAACACATATTCCAATATGCTTTGCTGCTTCTGGGTTTGATTACTGTAGACTATAGGAGATTGAAAACCCTCCCCTTTAGGCTGGTTAGTATGAGTGGACAGTTCTGCTTGCTGGGACTGCTGTCTCTTCAGCACAATCTTGCCTGTCTGAGCAAGGAGATATGTGATGTGCATATTTGTTTTCATTGTGCACATACACGTTAATCAAAATTAGAGGAGCTCTCTTGGCTCAGCAATGTACTCGCTGGTGAGTGCATGGAAGTCATTACTGTTTTAGCTTCCTAGCCTCAGGATCATTCTAAATTGTTTCCATGACATATACAACATCTCACAGTTTTTTTTTCTTGTCAGTGATGCGTGACAAAAATCACTTAGACTTCATCTATTTTCTTTCAAGGAAGAACAGGCATTTGCAAGTTTTCCCAGAGTGGAGGTGTTCATAGACTGGATGTATATAGTGTTATTCTATATGGGAATACCTCTGGCATCCGCCTGCCAGGACCATCTTGCAGTAGTCTTGGAGGATTACTGTGGGCACCTTGTACAAGTATCAATGCTGAAAGTCCTGTTCTTCCTTATCCTGTCCAGGTTCCTCTGATCATCTGGGAGTGCTATTTTCTGCAAACGACCCATCCAACCTATCATTGCAGCATCCTCACTTTAAGTGCCTAAAATCTGAGGGAATGTTGCTTTTATTGTGGTATTTCCCTTAAAAGCTCACTGCTAATGTTGCTGCTGCTGGATTAAATTCCAGTTGCTGTGAGAATTTGCAATAGAACAAAAAATAGTGTGTATTGAAACTGATAACATGCCAAGATACACATGGAAACTCAGCAACAGTACTCTTGGAAAAGCAAAACAGAATCATATTAAGAGACTTTGACAGTGTTAGGGGGACACAGAGTGCTATTTTAATGCCTTTAAACGATAGTAAAACAATTTCTTGGCTGGCATATTCCCTCAGTATTGCAACAGTATCAATCAGGTTTGCATGTTTTGACCTACCGTCCCTTGATCAACTCACACGTTCGATGAAGAACTTCAATAATAACCTTTATCTTTTAATATTCTTTATTTTATATGAATTACTCATTTTAAAAAAAGATCCCATATTTAATCAATTCAATCAGTACATCCTTGTTTAGGCTAAGATAATTGTTAATCTAAGAGGAATTGGCCGGGTGCACTCTAAGGATTGCTGGTTTTGACTGAACTCCAGAGTCAGCAATTCTGCAGTTGTTTGTCCCCTTAGTTGTGGATGCTTAATGTTGAGCTTCTTTTATACTGAGGCTGAAATCTTAATTTGTGTGATCCTTCAAACATTCCTGCATGCAATATTATCTCCTTTCTCTGGAACATTCTTGCTCCAGACCTCTTCCTGTAATTCACTTTGGAGGTTATTTATGTCCCGTGATCTCCTTTTTCTGACGTTTGGGCTGCTTGTACAAGAACATCCTCTCTTTTGATTGTTCTTCTGATTTTATTTTATTTAGCCTCCTTTGTGGAAATTTTCCAAGAACACAAAAGTTTGATGCTAATTTAAAATTGGCTTTGTTTTCTATCTATAGATGCATCAATGCTAGCCATATGTCTACAGATGTCAGTAGGTATTCTGTTTCATTGTTCCAAAACTAACTGTTCAGATATTTATAGTTAGCCTGAGGTCTATGCATTATTGCCTTCTTTAGTTGTTTTTCTGTTTGTCCATTTAGAACTCAGGAATTCACTATTAGGTTTCATAGTCAATTAAATGCTTCTTTTTGGATTGATAAAGTGTTTTGATCCCCTCCTTGCTATCCCAACAACTTTATGAAATTATCAAAAGATCAGAATAATCAGTACAAATAAAAGGTGTTTAATTTCATTTTTACATAGTTCAAGGCTATGCTCTATATGATTTCTGCAGTCTTCAAAGTAATTCTCTTATCTTCTAAAGCTCCAAAGATGACAAAACTCAACAGAAAGATCAGACTGCCGGCAAGATTAAACAAGGCAAAGAAAATGATGAAATGATTCCAACCAGGCGATACAAGTGCAAAGAATCTAAAGAAAGGAAATTTTCATTGAAGAGAATGTGAGTTTATGTTTCTAATTGGTTTGTTTTCTTTGTATTTTCCCATAACACCAATCATAGGAATATCGATAGATTTTGAACTTTATTCTGTGTTTTCTGTGTCACTCTGTGTTTCTGTTTGGATGGTAAATTCATGTGATAATAGCATTTCATTACTGCTATATAGGTGTAATAGGAACGATACTGCCTATTTCCATTCAAATAGTACACTTAATAATGATCTAGATTGCATTGACATAATCACAAACAAGAAAACATCTGCAGATGTTGCAAATCAGAACAACAGACAAAATGCTGGAGAAACTCAGCAGGCCAGGCAGCATCTGTGGAAAATGGTACTGTCGACGTTTTGGGCCGAGACCCTTCAGCAGGACTAGAGAAAAAAGATGAGGATTAGAGTTAAAAGGTAGGGGGAGGGGAGGGAGAAACACAAGGTGTTAGGTGAAACTGGGGGTGGGAGGGGTGAAGTAAAGAGTTGTGATGTTAAATGGTGAAAGAGAGATACAGGGCTGGAGAAGGGGGAATCTGATAGGAGAGAACAGCAGGTCATGGAAGAAAGAAAAGGGGATGATGGGCTAGCAAGAAGATAATGTGAGAGAGGGAAAAGGGGATGGGGAATGAAGAAGGGGGGAAGCCAATACTGGAAGTTTTAGAAATCGATGCTTAAGCCATCAAGTTGGAGACTACCCAGACGGAATATAAGGTGTTGTTCCTCCAACCTGAGTGTGGCCTCATTGCAATTGAAGAGGAGGCCATGGTAGACATATCAGAATGGGAATGGGAATATACAGGAAGCCAAACCAGGAGCACTAGATGCAGTATATAACCTCAACAAGCTCAGAGGTGAAGTGTTGCTTTACCTGGAAAGACTGGGGGCCCTGAATGGTAGTGAGGGAGGAGGTGTAGGGGCAGGTGAAGCACTTGTTCCACTTGCAAGGTTAAATGCTGGGAGGGAGATCAGTGGGGAGGGATGAATGAACAAGGGAGTTGCCTAGGGAGCAATTCCTGTGCAAAACAGAAAGGGCGGGGGTGAGGGAAAAATGTGCTTGGTGGTGGGATCCTGTTGGAGATGGTGGAAGTTGCGGGGAATTATGTGCTGGATGTGAAGGCAGGTGGGGTGGTAGTTGAGGACAAGAGGAACCCTATCCCTGGTAGGGTGGCAGGAAGAAGGAGTGAGAGCAGACATGCATGAAATGGAAGAGATGCAGTTGAGGGCAGTGTTGATGGCGAAGGAAGAAAAGTCCCTTTCTTTGAAGAAGGAAGACATGTCCTTCATTCTGGAATGAAAAGCCTCATCCTGAGAGCAGGTGTGGCAGAGGTGGAGGAATTAAAAGAAGGTGATGGCATTTTACAAGTAACAGGGTGGGAAAAGGTATAATCCAGGTAGGTGTGAGAGACCATGAGTTTATAATGGACATCAGTAGATAAGCTGCCTTCAGAGATCGAGAAAGGGGAGGGAGGTGTCGATGCATAGTGTATATGGATTTTAGCAAGGCATTTGATAAGGTACTGCATGCAAGGCTTATTGAGAAAGTAAGGAAGCATGGGATCCAAGGGGGACATTGCTTTGTGGATCCATAACTGACTTGCCCACAGAAGGCAAAGAGTAGCTGTAGACAGGTCATATTCTACATGGAGGCCAGTGACCAGTGGTGTGCCTCAGGGATCTGTTCTGGGACCCTTACTCTTTGTGATTTTTATAAATGACCTGGATGAGGATGGGTTAGTCTATTTGCTGATGACACAAAGGTTGGGGGTGTTGTGAATAATGTGGAGGGTTGTCAGAGGTTACAGCGGGACATTGATAGGATGCAAAACTGGGCTGAGAAGTGGCAGATGGAGTTCAACCCAGATAAATGTAGGGTGCTTCATTTTGGTAGTCAAATATGATGGCAGAATATAGCATTAATGGCAAGACTCTTGGCAGCGTGGAGAATTAGAGGGATCTTTGGGTCCAAGTCCATAGGACACACAAAGCTGCTACGCAGGTTGATTCTGTGGTTAATAAGGCCCATGGTGCATTGACCTTCATCAATCATGGGCTTGAGTTTAAGAGCCAAGAGGTAATGTTGCAGCTGTATAGGATCCTGGTCTCACTATAGGAAGGATGTGGAAACCATAGAAAGGGTGCAGAGGAGTTGAATGCTGAGTACACTACACTGTGTTGAGTGTGTAACTTTGCATTTGGCTTACATTTTTCTTAGTAAGATTCACCCTGACCCCGGCCCCCCCCCCCCCCCCACCATTCCTGTCGGCTGGTGGTGCAGTGATATTAGCGCCGGGCTGGAGAACGGAGTTTCCCAAGTTCGATTTAGTGACAGACCACTCCCGTGCCGGGTTGATGTCGATCCTGTGACTCCCGTACCAGCTGTGCCGGGATAATGTCAAGTGCGCAACTCAACCTCGTAAAAAAAATGCTGCCACCTCCAGTTTAAATTCCCATGCAAAATATTGTGGAGGATCAAATACAGTACCCAAATCCAGCACAACCCCCACTTGTCCCATTTAGCCTGTCTCAGTGCGGTGGAGTTTCGGACCCGGAGACATCAGTACAGTGGCCCTTAGGACTCAGTGGACCTCGAGAGCTGGTGCAGCTCGAGACCCGCCGCCCGCAGTGTTTCTGTTCCATTGATGGGAAGCAATCGCGATTGAAAATAAACTGGAAATAATAAAGCATTTGGAAAGAGGTGAAATGCCATTGGTCATTGGAAAAGCATTAGGCTACAGTCGGTCGATGATCAGAACAATTTTAAAGGATAAAGTGAGAATAATGGAACATGTGAAAGGCCTTGCCCCGATGAAAGCTACAATTATTACTAAGCAACGCGATGGTTTAATTATTGGAATACATATGTTTCTTAAGTTTTTTATATGCACAGAAAGGCAAAATATATAGCATATACTAAGACAAACGTTTGACTGATGCTAAATAATACCGGATGTACTTGTTCCAACTTACGTACAAATCCGTCTTAAAGATGGACTGAGGAACGGAACTCGTATGCAACCTGGGGACAGTGCTCAATTCTGTTTGCCTCACTACAGGAAGGATGTGGAAACCATAGAAAGGATGCAGAGAAGATTTACAAGGATGTGCCTGGATTGGGGAGCATGCCTTATGAGAATAGGTTTAGTGAACTTGGTGTTTTCTCCTTGGAGCAACGGAGGATGAGAGATGACCTGATAGAGGTGTACAAGATAATGAGAGGCATTGATTGTGTGGATAGTCAGAGGCTTTTTCCCCAGGGCTGAAATGGCTAGCATGAAAGGTCATAGTTTTAAGGTGCTCGGAATAGGTACCGAGGAGATGTCAGGGGTAAGATTTTTATGCAGAGAGTGGTGAATGCTTGGAATAGGCTACTGGCGGCTGTGGTGAAAGTGGAAATGATAGGGTCTTTTAAGAAACTCCTGGATGGATACATGGAGCTTAGAAAAATAGAGGGCTATGGGTAAGCACTGGTAGTTCTAAGATAAGGACGTGTTCAGCATGGCTTTGTGGGCCGAAGGGCCTGTTTTGTGCTGTAGGTTTTCTATGTTTCTCTATGTTTCTATGTAAATGGACATAGTGTTTGGAAAGAGGAGAAACGCTATCGGTCATTGGATCGGTCTATGTAAATTTGAGGGCAGGGTGGAAGTTGGAAGCAAAGTGGATGAAGTTGACAAGTTCCACAAGGAGGTAGGAAACAGCACCAATGCAGTCATTGATGTAATGAAAGAAAAGAAAAGTGGGGCACGGCCACCAGTGTAGGCTTGAAACATAGACTGATCCACATAAAAGGGGGCATAGCTGGGACACATGCAAGTGCCAGTGTGCCAAAGTGTAAAGCACCTTTGTTTGAAAGAAGTGTGAGGAGCCTAAATCTCATCTAAATCTGTTTCTTCTGATCCCAATTGAAATCATTTGGAGACTGTGTCTAATCCTCACTAGGATCCAGTTGGACTTCATGAGGAGTTTAATGGCAGAGAAATATGAAATGTTTGACCCTCTGAATATACCAGCAAGTCTGGGATTTCCATACTTTTCAATTAAAGTATGGAAAATTGGGGCTGAATTCAATTTCACCATTTGGTGGTTGGGATCGGAAATGAAGGTCAGTATGATCCAGATGAGTTATTTACCTGATGCTATCCCTTGGGTCCCACTGATGTTAGCTGTCCTCCAGTTGAGAAGTTATACTTATTTATTATTTTATTACTTATATATTTATTAATCACACGTACATCAAAGCATACAATGAAATGCATAGGTGGCATTAACAACCAACACAGTATGGAAGTGAACACGTTCTGAAGCCAACATAACAGGCTCTTAATGTTCAGCTGACAGCACATAGCTATTATACAACAAGCAACAACAAATCAAACTCTCTTCCACCCCTCCCAACCCATACACACAGATGAGCCTTCAACCCCATAACAAAGCATCTGTAGATGCCACCTTCCAGACCATGTTCCCGGCCCTCCAACCTCCAGAACTGCTTGCCTAGGGCTTCGACCTCCAGACTTGTTGACTTGGAGATTCATGATCTAGGGCTTTGACCACCAGACTCGCTGACCTCTGGGCTTCGAAATCCAAATTCGTAGACCTAGAACTTTGACCTCCAGTCTTGCACACCTAGGGTTTCAACCTCTGAACTCACTGTCCTCTGGGTTTCAACTCTGGACTCGCTGTCCTCTGGGGCTCGACCCCCTGAATTGCCATACTCTGGTCCTCGACTGCCGGATGCACCATCCTATGCATGCTAACTTCCTATGCTGTCCCCAGCCTTAAAAAATAAAGAACGTAATGGACATCATAGTTCAGCACCATCTTGAAAAAAACTTCTTTTGATTGATACTTGCCTTTTACCATTACCATCTGGCCAGTATGGATGATTTAGGCCAAAGAGCTCATTTTTGTACTGTTCAACTCCATAATTTTATAATTCTATGTCTTGTATTTCCCTGTACCTGCTATGAAAATATGCTGATCATCTTAAAGTCATCATAACACAATTCAGAAACTCGTTTTTGTTTTTTTAAATATTGGGATAATAGGTATCACCCAATCACACTACTCTATATTTCATGAGTATTTTCACAGGTTTACTCCTCTATCTCCCTTGCAATATTTATGATTCATCAAATTCCCTCAGAAATATTCCCTCTTCCCACAGAATTTCCTTTTTTTAAACTTTTTAACATAATTTGTCTTCTGAGCTATCCTACTTTTATAACACTACAACCCCTTAACAGTCTTATTCTCTTTGTTGAATATCTTCTACTCAGAAATATTAAATAAACTATCCTGACTGTTTTGTTGTAAGATATACTTCAAATACTTCCTTTGCATTAAAAAACAATGTCTATTTGTTCAAGTGGCTGCAAGTCTAATTCATTGTACTTTGTGTGATTGTGTTTTAAGTATGATTTTGAAAATGTTAACATGTTTTTGCTGACCACATAATCTCTTAATCTGCACCCACTCCTTCATGCTTTAACACTCTTTTAATACTCACCCATTTGTGCATTGTTTTCATTTTTTTCTGCTTCTATATTTGGTGGGTATCTACAGCCTCAATTCTATCAATGCTTGACAGTATCATCTGCCTATTGTATCTGCTATTTAGAACTGAGACTGTTGAGACCAAAGTTACACTTATTGGTGGACAGAAAACTGAGAAGTTCTTATGTGGAGTCAAAGTTCAAAGTTAGTATCAAAGTGCACATACATCATTGTATACAACCCTAAGATACATTTTCGAGTGGGCAGTCACAGTAAATACAAAAACCACACCCAACAAAACGGACAACAACCAATGTGCAAAAGAAGGCAACACACTATTCAAATACAAAAAGAGACAAATAATAAAAAGGAATAAATAAATAAATAAACAATAAATATCGAGAACATTAGATAAGGAGTACTTGAAAATAAGTCCATAGGTTGTGGAGACGCTTCAGTGATGTGGTAAGAGAAGTTGTCCCCTTTGATTCAAGAACCTGATGGTTGAGGGCTAATAACTGTTAATGAACCTGTGGTAAGGGCCCTGCGACTCTGGTGCCATCTTCCTGATTGCTCAGTAGTGGGGAGAGCCTTACCAGTGATGGACTGGGCTGTATCCACTAGTTTTTGTAGGCTTTTCTGTTCGAAGACCTTGGTGTTTCTATACCAGGCTATGATGCAACCAGTTGATATATTCTCCACTGCCTATCTATATAAGTTTGTCAGAGTTTTAGATGACATGCTCAATCTTTGCAAACTTCTAAGCAAGTGGAGGTGCTGCTGTACTTTCTTCATAATGGCATTTGTGCTCTTGACTCAGGACAGATCTCCTGAAATGATAACACCAAGGAATTTAAAGTTGATGGCCCTCTCCACCTCTGATCGATCCCTCACAATAAACTAGCTGATGGACCTCCAGTTTCTTCCTCTTGAAGTTAATAATCACCTCCTTTGTCTTTCTTGTATTGAATGAGAGGTTGTTATTGTGGCAAAGTCTTTGATGGTCAAAGTCTTAATTGATAATTGCAAAGGGTTTCAGCTGTGTGGAGTGGAGGGCATTAGTTTTTTTGTAGCAATGTTGAGGAATATTGTTCTTCTTCTGGAATCTTAATGTTAAAGATATTATTAGATTACCTTTGGGCAACATCCAGCAGTGTGAACTGTTATATTCCATGTACCCTGTATTATTCATAAGTTAATAGACGCCTGTATGTACTTGCAAACATTCAGAGCTGAAAAATATTTAGATATTGACTTTAAAGTGGCAGGAAACATTATGAGACAAAGACCCATCATCAAAACCATGAAGTATAGCCACCTCTCATTTACATTCAATTCAGTTAGCAAGGTCATGTTCACTACAATGGGCTACCATTGGGCAGAAACTTAACTGGACTTTGCACAAAGGAGAGACACTTTGGTTAAATAATTTTATATATTGTTTATAATGTTCTCTACAATTAAACATATTTTAATAAATGGTGTAAGATACAGCCAAAGGAATATTCTAACTATGTAAAGGTGAACTGTTTCCTCTTCAGTTGTTAAGTTTTTTTAAATTTTGTAATGGCAGAGGTTCTCTAGAGGCAGAAGACATGGATGAGAGTTCTACAGATAGTGAGGAAGAGCAACAAGATATGGATAGACAACAGGAGTCCAGCACTGATTTGCCTTCTGAATATTGGCAGATTCAGAAAGTGGTGAAATATTTGAAGGTAATGAAATATGGCCATGAATGTGCTTGCTGACATGCTGTGTTAGAAAATGACAAATATTCTTCTCAAAGTTTAGAAATCGTTTAGAGAATATTTGCCACAAATCCAATATTGACACAAGTGGATTTGATGATCATAGTTGTGAGTTGGGCACAAAGTTTTCAATGGAAAACTCTGAACATGTATGATCCCTGCTAGGAAATCAGGCAGATTGTCAAGCTTTGCTTGCAATTAATGAGGAGTGTTTGGAGCAGGCTGGAGACACTGGTAAGAATCCTTCAGAGATTGCAGGAATTGCAGCAGGTTTATGCCTGATTCCTGACACTGCTAGTCTTGATTCGATCCTTGATTGGACATTTTTATAAGAAAAAAATGGATTGTTTGTCTGATGAAAATGGGTGGAAGAAATACAGAACAATTTAGTGTGTTGGGCTCTGTGTTTTTGCTCTTCAATCACAAACAAAAATATGAAATATGAGCAGGAGTTGGCCGCTTAGTCTTCTGAGCCTTCTCTCCCCTCAACAAGGTCATGGAAAATCTGATTGTTACATCCATATTTGATTTCAGTGACTTTGGGATAAGAACACCTTGTTATCTTTTAACATTTCCTAATCTCACGCAATTTTAAAAACACACAGCATTTCTGTTTTTTTTGCTCCCAAGTGAAAATCACATGTTTTTCCACATTGTATTCATTTGCTGTATCGTTGCTATGCACTTATCCTTAACTACTGAAGAGTCTTTCCATTCTCATCACAATTTGCATTTCTATTCAGTGCTGTGTCATCAGCTAATCATCTTATATTTTTAATAATGAGCTGTTAGGGTATAAAATATTAAATCAGACCAATGTGCAAGATATCAGTATGCTGCTGTGCAGAAGTATTCTGTCAGAATTAATTCTGTGTAAAATTCATTTTGTAATTGTCTAAAGCTTTATTGCAGTTTATAATTACCAGAATATATTTTTCTTTCATTATAACATTATTAAGATATGAACTGATATATAAATGTATTTATTTTCTGGTATTTGAATTACACTATATGTTGAAAACAATTTCTCATGAGGTCTAGCTACAGAAGGAAGTTCAATTTTTAAGTGTTTTAGCATGAGCCATCTGTTTCTATATTAGGTTAGCAGAAGCTCAACAATGCTTTTGTGATGTAGAAATACGTTCATACTTATGTAACTGTCTATGCTATTGTACATGTGTTGAACACCTGCAACAATAATCTTTTTAATATAAAACACTTGGATAGAGCTATAAATTGCATAGTGTTTGAATGAGATCAAAATCTGGTTAACCACATAACATTTGTTTTACAAGCAAAATGACAATTGCTTAATTAGGCAACAACTCTAGTAATTGGAAACAAAGTTAATGGTTTTCAAATAAATTCAAAGATTAAGGACGTGGCTTGTTCAATTAGACTTACTCAGTAAGGTATTATTCAACAGCGTAATATATACAACTCAACAAGCAATCATATAAACCTCACCTGCAAATTTTAAGAAACTATTTTCCAGCTCTGAAGTGGTCCATAGGTGTTTAAGAACATTTGGTAGGATCTCAAGTCTAGGTATGTGGGTAGCTTTGGAATCTAGTAGTGAATACTTGATCACCTTATCACCCTGAAAATGTTGAAAATTAAGAAAAGGATTGTCCTATGAAAAGGATAGATTTATTTCAACAGCTGGGACCTCCTTTACCTCTTGGATTACAATTAAATGGAACCCCTTTCCTTGTGGAATTAGGGGATAATGCGGGTTTGCTTCAGACAGGAAGGAAATCAGGCAACATGTTAGTCAGGATGCCTGTTGCTCCAAAACTGTTTATATTTTGCCTAATAGTAGGGATGAATATATTTCTGAGGAGCTAGGGATTGTTAGCAGCCCGACAATCAAGAGAGTGAGCGTATGAAGTATAAATATTTTCTGCTTTCTTTGCAAATTTTTTTCTTAAATTTCCCTATGTATTGATCTTATAATCTCTCGCATCTCCATGAGAGAACAAGGAATAGGGGAATGCCACAGGCAAGGTTGGCCCAGGAATTTTAATAATGAATTATGCATTCTTTTGTTTACCTGATACCTTTTCTGTCTGTTGATCCACTTTCTATCATATTTTATATATATAGAGGAAGTTGGGATCATACTCCCAAGTACACATGAATAGAAAAAGCAGGACCAGATGTACTCCATTCAGTGGAGCCATTCAGTTCTCCACTGTATACTTTAGCTGAATTTGTCAGTAAGATTATGTAATACAGGTATTTTTAAAACTGCAAAAAAAGAGTAATTATAGTAATTTTACTTGGTGAACTTAAGGAGAGGAGTTATTTCTTCAGGAAAAAGAATAGTGGGATTTTTTTTTTCTTCAACCTGAACAAGCAACTAGTCTTATTTTAATGTCTTATCTGAAAAGCATTTATTTTAATAAAGCAACTTCTCCTCAATACACTAATTTTAACGTAGTTCTGTCCATTTCTCCACCAATTTTGCCTGTTTGCTTTGTCACTATTTGCATTTTAAACTTCACTTTATAACTTTTTTCTCTGAATCATTGCTTTCCATCTTTCCCTTATGCACATTGTTTTCATTTGTTTCCATCTCGCACAGTTCCTTGTCCAGTTAAAATTGTAGCAAAAGCTATGTAATTTACCTTGAAAGGTAATGTAAGCAGAGTGTATTAATATATGCAGGGTTTTTGTCACAGGAGACCTCAACTTCCTAATTGTAGTGGGGGACCTTATGAGTGCAAAGGGTTTAGTTGGGTCAGACTTTGGTGGGTGCATTCAGGTGGATTTATTTAAGTTGGAAGGAAGGACAAGGATAGGATGGTAAGAGAACCTTGGATGTTGAGAGAGGGGAAGAATTTAGTCAAGAAAAAAAAGGAAAAGTATGTAAAGTTTAGGAAGCTAGAATCAAACAGGATTATAAGGAAGGCAGAAAAGTCCTCAAGAAGGGAATTAGAAAAGCCAGAAGGGGCCATGAAAAGTCCTTGGCAAGTAAGATTAAAAGGAATCCAAAGCCAGGCCATTCTATACATATGTCAAGTACAAGAAGATAACAATGAAAGGGTAAGACCACTCAAGGATAAAGAGATAACCATTTGCTTCGATGCGGATAATGAGTAATATACACTGTATTTACCAAATAGGAGGGCATGGAGGAAAGGGAGATCAGTGCTAAGTGTAATAATATGCCAGGGCATTTTGAGGTAAAGGAGGTGATAGTGTTGGGCCTGTTATGTATCCCGTAACTGGATAACTTACCAGCAAAGATAGAGAGGTCCTTTGAAGTCTGATGTCACTATTTTCAAACGTTTTTATTTATAAAGGGGCACAAAAGTAAGGTTAATACAAACATTCAGATAATGCACGTCGTCAATACTCAATCTAAAGCGCGGGTATAGTAATAATCATCATTAAGAAATGAGCTCTACTGTTGTCTAGGGGATAATATATTGTCCATTGGAAATATAAAAGTCACTCAGAAGTCTGCAGGCTTCAGCCTTTTGGGAATCGCTGGGTCTCATGTGTTGCGACAGAGAGAGAGAGATTGGTGAGAAAAGGAAAAACTTGCCAGGTCTGTATGAAGCATCCGTTGAATCAGGGGAGCGGGCTCCCCCTCCCCGATGTTAGTTAAAAGTAGTTTTCCGTGATTCCAGCCACAGATTCCAATCCTGGAATCTAACGCACGTGGCTTCCTTCAAAATGGCTTCCCGCTATGGCGGGATCACTCTCGTGTCTTCTTGGTGCATCTGAAGGGGCTTCCCCCCCCCCCCCGACCCTCTTTTATACTTCCTCACGGGGTCGCAGGTGTCAATCAGGTTGGGATGATGCAATCTCTCTCTCAACCAGCCCACTTTGCCTGAGGGCTTTACACGTGGTCTCCATGAGGCAATAGTCAATGTCACCTTATTTTGCATCCCACTGGAACGCAGTACTCTGCACGTCTCTCTCTCTCTCCCACTTCCTGTGTCTATTCAGCACGTCTCTCTCTCTCTCCCACTTCCTGGGTCTACTGACCCCCCCCCCCCCCAACTAGTGCTCTTGCTATTCTCACAAAGGAGGGGGCTGGGATCATAACAGGCCTCTTAAAGAGTACTAAGGTAGATACAGTAAGCCCCAGAGCCTGATAGGATATACCCCAGGTTATTTAGAGAGGCAAGGAAAAGATTGCTAGGGTCTTTGTGGGTAAGTTAGGTCTTATATGCTTGACTGAGTTCATTGATGAGGTGACAAGGTGTGGATGTTGTGTACAAGGAATTTAGTAAAGTGTCCCTCTTGGAAGGCTCATCAGAAGATTAAGATGTATGAGATCCATGGTGAATTGACTGTTCGGATTCAGAACTGGCTTACCCATAGAAGGCAGAAATAGTGGTCAGAGTGAATTATTGTGATTAGTAGTGTTTCACAGGGATCTGTACTGGGACTTCTGCTATTTGTGATGTATAGAAATAACCTGGATGAAAATGTAAATGGGTGGATCATTCAGTTTGCAGATGATACAAAGATTGGTGGTGTTGTGGATGGCAAAGAATACCAAGAGAATATACTGTAGATCAGTTGCAGATACGAGCAGAGAAATAACAGATGGAGTTTAACCCAGATAAAGGTGAAGTGTTGCACCTTGGTAGGTCAAATCTAAGGAGACAGGTCACTTAAGAGCAAAACGCTAAGCAGTATAATGAGCAGAGGGATCTTGAGGTTGAAGTTTATAGCTCCCAGTAAGTGGCTATGCAGGTTGATAGGGTGGTTAAGAAGGCAAGCTTGCCTTTATTAGTTGAGCACTGAGTTTAAAAGTCAGGAAATTAGTTTTTAGTTTTATAAAATACTAGTTAGGCTGCATCTGGAGTATTGTAACACACATGCAAAATGCTGGAAGAAAACTGTAAGTCAGCCAGCATCGATGGAAGTAATGTATAGAAATAAACAGTCAATGTTTCAGACTAAGACCCTTCATTGGTACTGGAAAGGATCCAGAATAAGAAGGTGGTGGGAGGGGAAGGAGTACAAGCTAGAATGTGGTAGGTGAAGCCAGGTAGATAGGGGAGGTGGTTGAAGTGAGAAGTTAGAAGGTGGTAAGTAGAAAAGGTAAAGAGTTGGAGAAGAAGAAATCTGATTTGCGGATGGAGTGAAGGTGCTCAAAAAAGCTGTCCCCAATTTACATTGGTTCTCACCAATGTAGAACAGACTATGTCAGGAGCACTGGGTACATTAGTCAAGTCAAGTCAAGTCACTTTTATTGTCATTTTGACCATAACTGCTGGTACAGTACATAGTAAAAATGAGACAATGTTTTTCAAGACCATGGTGTTACATGACACAGTACAAAAACTAGACTGAACTATGTAAAAAAACAACACAGAGAAAGCTACACTAGACTACAGACCTACGCTGGACTGCATAAAGTGCACAAAAACAGTACAGGCATTACAATAAATAATAAATGGGACAGTTATGTTTATTATAATTGGTTTGGCACAACGTTGTGGTCTGGAGGGCTCGTTGTGTGCTGTAATCTTCTATGTTCTATATGAATTTACTTAGAGTTTTTCATGATCATCAGAGTTAAACTATTTTCATACTGAAGGAGCCATGCCAAGGAAATGTTGGAAATTGAAGGGCAGTACAGTTATGTTGAGGTGGTCATTCTGCTTTTCATTTATGTGGCCAAGTGATGAAATATATATCATGAATCTAGTTTAAGTTGGTTAGCTTTTTTGAGAACAGCCTTGAAAGTAGCAAATAGCTTAAGTTTAAAGTTGTTTACTAAATTTGTCATGTTATCATTTGGAAATGTATGTAAAAGCATGAGAGAGCTCTTAGAACATAGAAAGTATAGGTAGAGGTGAATAAGATGATGAGAGGCATTGATTGTGTGGATAGTCAGAGGCTTTTTCTCAGGGCTGAAATGGCTAACACGAGAGGTCACAGTTTTAAGGTGCTTGGAAGTAAGCACAAAGGAGATGTCAGGCACAGATGTTTTTTACGTAGAGAGTGATGAGTGTGTGGAATAGGCTTCCGGTGATGGTGGTGGAGAAGGATATGATGGAGTCTTTTAAGAAACTCCTGGATAGGTACATGGAACTTAGAAGAATAGAGGGCTACGGGTAACCCGAGGTAATTTCTAGAGTAAGTACATGTTCAGCACAGTATTGTGGGCTGAAGGGCCTGTATTGTGCTGTAGGTTTTCTATGTTTCTGTGTTTCTATTAACATAGATATAGAACAGTTTAGCACAGGAGAAGGTCTTTCAGCCCACAATGTGTATTGAAATAATTAAATTAGTAAATAAATGCCCAATTTAAATAATCACTTCTGTCAACACAGTGTCCATATTCTTCCATTTCCTGCACATTCATGAGTGTCTCCAAGTGCTACTTTAGTGCCTTTCGCACATTTACCTCCACCGTCACCGCAGTTAGTGCTCTCCAAGCACAGGTCACTCCCTGTGTACAGATATTTGCCTTGCACATCTCCTTTGAACTTACCCTTGCATGCACTCTTCTATGAGACATTTCGACCTGGGTAAAAGATATTGGCTGTCTGTTCTATTTATACTTCTCATGAATTTATAAACCTCTATTAGATCTTCCCTCAGCCTCCGATACTCCAGAGAAAACAACCAGGTTTGTCCAGCCTCTTCTTATATAGTACGTACCCTTTTATTCAGGCAGCGTCCTGATAAACCTCTTCTTCACCCTTTCCAAAGCCTCCATAATGGGAAAAACAGAATTGAATGCAATACTGCAAATGCAGCCAAATATATGCAATATCCACAGCTCTTCCTAATCAATCACCTTTGTCACCTCCTCAAAAAACTCAAGTTAGTAAGCCATAAATTGCCATACACAAAGCATTTGTCTCTAATAAAGCCATGGTTTTTAAAAACACTCATAAATTCTATCCTTTAGAGTCCTCTCCACCAACCTGTCTACCACTGAAATGAAACTCACCAGTCTACAGTTTCCAGGATGATCTCTATTTCCCTTTTTAAATAATAGAAAAAATTATCTCTCTGTTCCTCTTAGACCTTAATTGTAGCTAGAGAGGACATGAAGATATTAGTCAAGGTCCCAGCAATCTTATCTCTTGTCTCTCTCAGAAAACCTGGGGTATATCCCATCAGGCTCTGTGGACATATCTGACATAATGTTCTTTAAGATACCCAACACTATTTCCTTCTTTATCTGAAAATGCCCCAACAAATTAGTATGCTCCACACTGATCTCCCCATCTGATGCGTCCTTCTCCATGGTAAATGCTTCTGCCAAATTTTCACTTAAGAACTCACTCATTTCATCCACCTCCGAGCACATTGGAATCAGAATCAGGTTGAATATCACTGGCAGAGTATGGAATGAAATTTGTTGTCTTGTGGCAAGAGTACATTGCAATACGTAATACTAAAAACATTGTAAATTACAATAAGATGTAAATATAAAAAAGAAAATTAAATTAAAAAGGTAATGCAAAAATGGGAAAATACTGAGGAAGTGTTTATGGGTTCATTGTCCATTCAGATATATGAGGCCAAAGGGGAAGAAGCTGTTCCTGAAATGCTGAGCGTGTGTCTTCAGGTTCCTATACTTCATCCTTAATAGTAGTATTGAGAAGAGGGAATGTCCTTGGTGACCATAAGACATAGGAGCAGTATTAGGTCCATCAAGTCCTCTCTGCCATTCCAACATGGCTGATCCTGGAGCCCCTTCAATCCCATACACTTGCCTTCTCGCCATATCCTTTGATGCCCTGACCAATCAGGAAACTATCAATTTCTGCTTTAAATATACGCACGGACTTGACCTCCACTGCAGTCTGTGGCAGAGCATTCTGCAGATTCACCACCATGTGGCTAAAAAAATTCCTCTTTACCTCTGTTATAAAAGCTGCCCCTCAATTGTTGTGCCCTGTAGTTCTGGATACCCCCACCAAAGGCAATATCCTCTCCACATCCACATTATTTAGTCCTTTCAACCATTTGGTAAGTTCCAATGAGATCCTGATGCATTCCTCTAAATTCCAGTGAGTAATGGCCCAAAGCTGCCAAATGCTCCTCATATGTTAACCCCTTCATTCCCAGAATCATCCTTGTGAACCTCCTCTGGACTCTCTCCAATGATACCACATCCTTTCTGAGATATGAGGCCCCAAGCTGTTGACAATACTCCAAAAGTGGCAAGACTAGTGTCTTATTAAGACTCAGCATTACAAGAACATAAGAAATAGGAGCAGGAGTAGGCCATCCGGCCCATCGAGCCTGCCCCACCTTTCAATAAGATCATGGCTGATCTGACCATAAACTCAGCTCCATCCTATATAAAAATCTATCTAACTGTTTCTTAAATATATTTAGTGAAGAAGCCTCAACTGTTTCCCCGGGCAGGGAATTCCACAGATTCACCACTCTCTGGGAAAAACAGTTTCTCCTCATATCCAACCTAAATTTTCTCCCCTGAATCTTGAGGCAATGTCCCCTAGTTCTAGTCTCACCTACCAATGGAAATAACTTTCCTACTTCTATCTTATCTATCCCTTTCAAAATTCTATATTTTTCTATAAGATCCCCTCTCATTCTTCTGAATTCCAGAGAGTACAGTCCCAGGCGACTCAATCTCTCTTCATAGGTTCCTTCATCTCTGGAATCAACGTGGTGAACCTCCTCTGCACTGCATCCAAAGCCAGTATATCCTTCCTCAAGTATGGAGACCAGAACTGCACACAGTACTCCAGGTGCGGCCTCACCAGTACCCTGTATATTTGCAGCATAACCTCACTGCTCTTGAATTCAATCCCACTAGCAATGAAGGCCAACATTCCGTTTGTCTTCTTAATAACCTGTTGTACCTGCAAGCCAACTTTTTGCGATTCATGTACAAGCATTCCCAAGTCCCTCTGCACAACAGCATGCTGCAATCTTTTACCATCTAAATAATAATCTGCTCTTCTATTATTTCTTCCAAAATGGATGATCTCGCATTTACAAATGTTGTATTCCATCTGCCAGACCGTGGCCCACACACTTAACCTATCTATATCCCTCTGCAGACTCTCCACATCCTCTGTACAATTTGCTTTTCCACTCAGTTTAGTGTCATCAGCAAATTTTGCTACGCTACACTTAGTTGTCCCCTCTTCCAAATCATCAATGTAAATAGTAAACAGCTGCCAGCCCAGCACCGATTCTTGTGGCACCCCCCCACTCCATTCACCACAGACTGCCAACCAGAGAAACACCCATTTATACCAACTCTCTGCGTTCTATCAGTTAACCAATCCACTATCCATGGCAATACACTTTCTCTGACTCCATGCATCCATATTTTACTTACCAATCTCTTGTGTGGCACCTTATCAAATGCCTTCTGGAAATCCAAGTATACGACTTCCACCTGTTCCCCTCTATCCACTGCACTCATTATGTCCTCAAAGTTTGTCAAACAGGACCTGCCCTTTCTGAATCCGTGCTGCATCTGTCTAATGGATCCACTCCTTTCTAAATGTTTCGCTATTCCTTCCTTAATGACAGCTTCAAGCATTTTCCTGACTACAGATGTTAAGCTAACTGGCCTATAGTTGCCTGTCTTTTGCCTATAGTTGCCCACCTTTTGCCTACATTCTTTTTTCAGAAAGTGGCATGATATTTGCTCTCTTCCAATCCACCGGGCCCTGCTCAGAGCTTAGAGCTGATCTATCTCACTCCCTTATGCCTCCTTGTCACTGTCTGAAACTCTGCCAACAATATTTGTGTCATTGGCGAATTTATAGATGGCATTTGAGCTTGTCTAGCCACACAATTGTGTGTGTAGTGAGAGTGGAGCAGTGTGTTAGCCATACATTCTTGATGTGCACCAATGTTGATTGTCAGTGAGGAGAAGATGTTATTTCCAATCCATACACACTCTGGTCTCCTGGTGAGGCAGTCACAGATCCAGTTACACAGGGAGGTTCAGAGGCCCAGGGCTTGGAGCTTATTGAATAGAACTAAGGTTATGATTGTGTTTAACACTGATCTGTAGATAATAAACAGCAGTCTAACATAAGAATCGCATTTCCATGTGATTCTAGGCTGAGTGGAATGCCACTGAGATTGCATCTGCTGTAGTTCTGTTGTGATAAAAGTCAAATTGCAGTGAGTCCAGAGCTTGCTTTATCAAGAGCTGATTCTACTCATGACTAACCTCTCAAAGCTCTTCATCACAGTAGGTGTGAATTTCATTCGGTGATAGTCATTGAGACAGCTCAACCTGCTCTTGGGCACTTGATTGGTGACCTTTTGAAGCAGGTGGGGACCTCCATCTGTAGCAGTGAGAAATTGAAGCTGTCCTTGAACACTCCCGCTAGATGTTTGGTACAGGTTTTCAGAGCCCTATCAGGTACGCCTTCAGCTCCTGATGCCTTGCAAGGGTTTACCCTCTTGAAAGGTATTCTGACATTGGCCTCTGAGGCAGAGATCGTAGGGTCACCAGACACTGTAGGGATTCACAGATGTGTAGTTTTATTCTCACTTTCAAAGTACATTTCAAAGAGGCATTGAGCTCATCTGGGTGTGAAACATCACAGCTGTTCATGATGTTAGGTTTCAGTTTGTAGGAAGTAACTGCCTGAAAACCTTGCCAGAGCTGTTGTACAACCGATTTCATCTCTAACTCTTGGTGTTTCATCCTTAAAATAGCCTTCCATAGGACCTACCTAGTCTTCTTGTATAGTTCTGAATCACTAGTCTTGAATGCCACAGACCTAGCCCTTAGCAGAAACAAATCTCCTGGTTCATCCATGGCTTTTGGTTTGGATAAGTCTGGTATGTCCTCAAAGGCAAACACTCATCCACACCAGTCCTGATGAAGTCAGTTACAACTGTGGCATCTTCATTCAGACTCGAAGATGAATCCCTGAATATTGTCCAGTCTACCGACTTAAAGCAGTCCTCTATAAACTTCTCTGTCTCTCTTGATTATACCTTCTTGGTCCTCACTACTGTTGCTGTGGTCTTTAGTCTCTGCCTATACACTGGGGGTTGAAATACAGCAATGTGATTGGATTTTCCAAAGTGTGAGCATGGGATGGCATGGTAAACTTTCTTGGTGGTGCTATAACAGTGTTGGCTTCTCTGGTTCTTCTGGTAGTTGTTCAAACTTCTCAAGCTAGCCTTGGTTGAAATCCCCCACAGTGATCCGGAATGCATCAGGGTGCACAGTTTTGTGCCTACTGATAACGTTGCTCTGCGCTACCAGTACCTGTCTGACGTTGGCCTGAGGTAGAATGTACACCGCTACCAGATGATGATGGAAAATTCCCTTTGCAATTAAAATGGATGACATTTGATTGGTAGATGTTCCATATCAGGTGAGCAGTACTGAGCAGAACCGCCACAGTTGTGCACCATGACAAGTTAATCGTAAAGCATACTTCACCTCCTCTGCCTTTAAAAGACTGAGCTGTCCCATCTTTGCAGAGAATGGTGAAGCCATGAACTGCAGCGCTGCATCTGAAATGGCAGTGGATAGCCATGTTTCCATGAAGCAAAGTACATGGCAGTCCCAGATGTCCCTCTGTTCTAGCAATCTTGCTCTGAAGTCTTCCGTTTTATTTTCCAGATACTGTACATTCGCCAGCAGGATAGTCGTGAGTGGAAGTCTAAAGCCTTTGTATTTCAATTGTACTTGTAGACCGGCGCAGTTTCTCTGCTTCTGTTTTCTTAAAGAAGTTGCATTGCAACCCTTGTCTGCAGTCCAAAGTTTGTCAATTTTGAGTAGCGATAGATTTTTTAAAAAATCTTAAAATTATGCTCCTATTGAAATATCCATGGCTGTTACTGTGGATTTCAACTGTCAGAGTCCTAAGCCCATCAGAGCTGGACATAAACAGTTGCCATTTAATGATACCAGCTGTTCTCACAGCTACCTGGACTATACCTCTTCCCACCATTACACTTGTAAAAATGCCATTCCCATCTCTCAGTTTCTTTGTTCTCAGGATGAGGCTTTTAATTTCAAAACTACTGAGATGCCCTCCTTCTTGAAAGAAAGGGGCTTCCCTTCTTTCACCATCAATGCTGCCGTCACCTGCGTCTCTTCCATTTCGCACAAGTCTGCTCTCACCCCATCCTTCCGCCACCACACTAAGGATAGGCTTACTCTTGTCCTCACTCATTACCCCACTAGCCTCTGCATCCAGTGCATAATTCTCCTTATCTTCTGCCATCTCCAACTGGATCTCATCATCAAACACACCTTTCCTGCCCTTCCCCCACTTGCTGCTTTCCTCAGGGAAAGCACCCTATGTGACTTCTTTGTCCATTTGTCCCTCCCCACTGACCTCCCTCCTGGTACTTATCCTTGCAAGTGGAACAAATACTACATCTGCCCCTACACCTCCTCCTTCACTACTGTTCAGGGCTCCAAACAGTCCTTCCAGGTGAGGCAACACTTCACCTGTGAGTCTGTTGGGGTCATCCACTGTATCTGGTGTTACCAGTGTGGCCTCCTATATATTGGTGAGACCCAGCCTAGATTGGGAGACCGCATCAATGATCACCTACGCCCAATCCATCAGAGAAAGCAGTAGCCCCCCTTTTCACTTCTACTTCCCATTCCCATTCTGACATGTCAGTTCATGGCTTATTCTACTGCCGCGATGAGGCCATACTCAGGTTGGAGGAGCAATACCACATATTCTGTCTGTGTAGCCTTCAACCTGATGGCATGAACATCAATTTCTTGACCTTCTGGTAATTGCCCCCATCCCTCTCCTTCACCATTTCCTATTCCTGTTTCCTCTCTCACCTTATCTCCACCTCTTCCCCTTCTCCTGGTTTCACTATCACCTACCACCTTTCACTTCTTCCTCCCCGCCCCCACCTCTTGCTCTGACTTCTCTTTCGGTCCAGTCCTGGTGAAAAGGGTCTTGGCCCAAAACATTGACTGTTTACTCTTTTCCATAGATGCTTCCCAGCCTGCGGAGTTCCTCCAGCATTTTATGTGTGTTGTTTTACAAGAATAATTGCAGGAATGAAGCAGTTAACATATGAGGAGTATCCGATGATTTTTGGCCCGTATTCACTGCAGATTAAAAGGATAATGGGTGGGGGGTGTGCGTATTTGGCTGAACTCTACCAAATATTGAAAGGCCTGGATAGAGTGTATATGGGGAGGATGTTTCCAGTATTGAATGAATTTCAGTGCAGCCTCACAATAAAAATATGTCCCTTTAGAATAGTGATGATGAAAAATATCTCCGGCCAGAGGGTGGTGAACCTGTGGGATTCATTGACTCTGGAACATTGAACAGCAAGGATTAACTTTATTTGCAAGATGCATTAGGAATTTACTGAGGTTTGTTGGCACAACATGCGATACAAACCACAAAATTCGATAATAATAAAGAATAAACAATTATATAAATAATAAAGTTAGAGATTAAAGTACAGATATGGAATAAAATGAGCATAAATACAGCATGTATTTACAACTTAAACAGCATTATAAAAAGTTGGTTTAAAGTAACACATGTAAATTGCTGGAGGAACTCAGTAGGTCAGATAGAATTTATGGAAATGAGTAAACAGTTTACCATATTTTGCCGTGTCATGCCATGCCATGTTTTGGGCAAGCCCTTTCTTCAGAACTGAGAAGGAAGGGGGAAGATGCCAGAATAAAAAGTTGGTGGGAGGAGAAAGAAACTAGTCTGAAGGTGCTAGGTGAAGCCATGTGGGTGGGAATGGCCAAGAGCTGATAGGAGAAGAGAGTGGACCGTAGGAGAAAGGGAAGGAGGAGGGGATCCAGGGGTAAGAAATTAGCAGGTGAGAAAAAGTAAAAAGTCAGAGTGAGGAGTAGAGGAAGTGAGAGGACGGGAGAAAGAATTTGTTTATCGGAAGAAGAAATCGGTATTCATGCCATCAGGTTGGAGGATACACAGGTGGAATATAAGATTTTGCTCCTCCACCTGAGGGTGGCTTCATCTCGGCACAAGAGGAGGCTACAGACCGACATGTTGGAATGGGAATAGGAATTAAAATGTTTGGCCACTGAGAAGTCCTGCTTGTAGCGGATGGTGCAGAGGTGCTCAATGAAGCGTTCCCCCCGTTAAAATGTTTACAGTGCAGTGCAATGAATGAGATAATAGATAGAGGGGTGTGGGGTGAGCTAACTAGAATAGTTAACTGCCTGGGGGAAGACACTTTTGAAATGGCATGAAGTTTTTGTTTTAATACTTCAAAATTAGTTCAATATTTTCTTTCTGCAGCAGCTGTGCCATATTTCATAAAATTGTATATTTTAATAACTGGAATAATATCAACTAGTGGAGTTGATGTATGGTGGTCTGTAATTATATATTTCTTTATATTTTAATTGCCTAAATGAAAGAGATAATCTTAGTCACAAAATTGTTATAAGTTTGTAATACAGAAGAAAGCAATTCATCTCACTATATTGGCTATGAGATAATGGCCTTGATAGGCACAGCATGAAATACTTTACAGAGGATATTGGTGGATCAGCAACATAGTCCAGAAAGTGGTCTTGGTGTTGCATTTTTCATCTTGATTAGAGATTGGGAATGATGCTGCTTAGATCTTTTCTTTAACTAATTGTCCTTTAGAAATTAACCAGATACCTAAGTGTAGAAATGTGTCTTGGGGGAGATTCCAAAAGTAAGAAAAGCCATTTTGTTACCCTGTCATTTTAAAATAGAATGATTAATTTAATGTCTTTGATACAGGCCTTTCCTGTCTCTAAAATCAATAATAAATGGAAGCAGTGTAGAGCAGAATCTGGCAGAGGAGGAGGAGGACAGATAGACGTTTTTGATGTTGACCTCACAGGTTTAGCTTGTCTTGGCAGTCAACATTGACCATTCTCAGAAGTAAACCAGAAACAGACAACCCATTACTGTAAGTGGTCAAGTCTGAGCTGTCCTGCTTCCTTTTAGCTGCCTTGGTACATCTAGTATCGATCACATGTTTATATGATACAATTATATTCTGGTAATGGTGGGAGCTGTCACTTCTGTATGATCCAGTACACCATTGCATACTGCTGTCCTGTCTGAGTAAGCTGCATTGAGTCAGACTCAACAATAAATGTTTTCTAACATGTTATACAGTGTGAATAGCTCTGAGACAGAAAGGGCGGTAACAACCTGGTCCTGAAAATTAGTGGACCTTAAAACATTCTCATGCAATACAGGTGGCAGAAGTTTCAAGAATTGGCAGAAAATTTGAGTACAACTGGTCTGGTCTCTGCTTCCAGGAAGCAGGGAATTATAGATTGTTAGTCTGGCATCAGTAGAAGGGGAAATGCAAGAGGTTATTATTAATAGTAGAGCATTTGGAAAACAGTGAACGAATCTGTCAAAATCAGCAAAGATTTACAGAAGATGAATCTAGTGTAACAAATTTACTGAAATCTTCTGAAGGTGTAGTTGGTCGAGTGGATGGAGGAGAATGAGTGAATCTGATGTACCTGATCAAAAAACTTCCAACAGTGTCCAACATGAAAGATTAATAAGCCAAATGAAAGCCCATGGAGAGGAAGAATATGTATTAACAAATAGAGAACTGGTCGACAGATAGGAAACAAAGAGTGGGAATGAACAGAGTCGTTTCCAACCACTAATTCATGGAGTTATACAGGATTCAGTGCTTGAACGCCAGCTGTTCACAATGATTTAACTGAAGGAATTAAATATCTTTCCAAATTTGCAGATGATACAAAGCTGAGTGAAAATATGAACTATGAGGCAGATGCAGAAAAGTTTCAGTGTGATGTGAACTGATGGAATGAATGGACGAATGTATTACAGATATAATATATGTGGGAGGAAATCCACTTTGATAGCCAAAACACAGAGGCAAATTATTAGGCAATAGATTAGGAAAAAGGAAGATGCAATGAATCCTGGTTATTCTTGGTACACCAATGGATGAGCACCTTTAATCATAAGTGCTTCTACTTTCTTAGAAGTTTGATTAGATTGGCATATCACCAAAAGCTTTGACAAGTTTCTGTGAATGCACAGTGGAACATATCCATGGTTGTATCATGGCCTGTCATAGGAACACCAATGGCCAGAAACAGAAAAGTCTACAGAAAGTGGTGGACACAGGCAAGTACATCACAGCAAGAGTCCTCCCCCCCACTGAGCACATTTACATGGAGTGCTGCAACAAGAAATCAGCATCCATTATTAGAGACACCGGACCATCCAGGCCCTGCCCTCTTCTCACTTCTCGATATTACCATCAGGCTGGGAGGTACAGAAGTCTTGGGTCCCACACCATCAGGTTCAGGAGCAGTAATTACCCTTCAACAATCAGGCTCCTGAACCAGCACGGATAACTTAATTTGCCTCTATTCTGAACTGATTCTATGTCCTACAGACTCGCCTTCAGTCACTCTTTACAACTCATTCTCTTAATATTATTTTTATTTCCAGAGTTAGTCACCTTTTGCCTTTTGGTCTCCTGCTCTGAGAAAGGATTGTCTTGCTCTGAAAGGAATGCAGTCACCAGACTGATGTGTAAAAAGAGATTGGGATGATTGTGTTTATATTCCCGAGATGTTAAGAAGATTGAGAATGACATAAATTCTTATTGGGACAAAACTGACCACAGAAAGGATGTTCCTAATGGTAGATAAGTATTGAGTTAAGGTCACAAGCTAAGGATGGGGTAATTAACTTAAAATGAAATGAAATGAGAAGGAGCTTCTTCACCCAAAGAGATGATGTGGCAGCTGAGGCCACAACAATTGATATATTCAATGAGATATGGTTCAAGGGATATATGGAGAATGCAGGAACAAGGTACTGAGTAGGGATGATTAGCCATGATTGTATTCAACAGTGGGGCATGAGGGGAAAGATATCCTCTCCTGCTACTATTTTCTATATTTTCATGTTCAATATTTCATACAGGAAAACTTCCATGTGGTGTGATTAACATAAGCAGATACATGGAGAGCTGAAGTGTGGTTGGTAGAAGGAGGCAAAAATTGCAGAGCTGTAAGGTGTTCCAGATTAGAAGTTTTCTTGGCCTTGCATTAGTAGTCCTAGATGTTGGGTGAAATGATTCAACATCTCAGTTGGCTGAAATGGGCCTTGTGTTCCAAGTTAATGACTGGGCTAGGATCTCTAAAATTTTGCTCGATGTTTTTTTTTCTTTTTCTGGATCTTTTTAAAGGTCATCAGCATGGAGTTCTCCTGAATTTTCTGAACTTAGAATGCCATAATGCACACAAACAGCTTTGTAACCTTCTATTTTTTACTTTCTACCTTTGTTTTTTACTATCTATCAACTTTCTTATCTATCTTGTATGTGAACTAAACCCTCGGATGTTTAGTTGGCATACAAGGTAAATGAAAATCAAGAAAACTGCAGATGCTGGAAATGCTCAGCAGTCAGGCAGCATCTGTGTAAAGAGAGACAGGTAATATTTCAGTGAACTGAGCTAACAATTCAAAAGTTCATTTTAGAACTAAATCTGACTCTCGCCAAACTTTCTGGTACATATATAATATTGGTGACCATCTGACAATATGAAAAAGAGCTCACATATGTCCTGGCTTTCCATACTCTACAAGGCATAAATGTCCAAAGTCTTCACCTTCACTCCATCCTAATATCAGAAGAAGGAACATCTGTTGCTAATTGCACAATGTGCAACATTCCTTAGTAAATAAAAGAGTTCATGACTGCATGTACAAGACCTAACAAGAAAATGAGCATAGGATTTATGTAGTAAATAGCCTTTGTGCCACAGAAAGCACAAATATGTTAAACAAAGCAATGACAGTCTAACACCCTGCACTAGGCATTCATATATCAAAGAAACAGGCCACTTGGCCACTTCTTTAATGTCACAGACGCTACTCTCTCAGGTGGTGTATTCCAGGTACTCATCACTCTCTAGGTGCAAAATCCCCTCTAAAATCTCTTACCGTTTACTCTAGATCTCTGTCCTATAGTTTATCCTATTAATACCCATCATAATTTTATATGCCTCAGTTATGTCACCACTCCAGGGAAAGTAGATCCAGTATTGAATGTCATTACCATCATTGATCTGATGCATCCTGGGTTGTCTCTTGATTAGAAACAACTCAAAATACTTGGTTTTTGGGCAGGAGGAGGGATTTGGGGGTTGATGTGCCTGTTCCATTTTTGTTCTCTTTTTTTGCTGAGAGGTGGAATTTGAGGGTTAATGATTGTGTTGCCTTTCTTGGTTTTATGGCTACCTGGAGAATTGAAGAATTTCAGAGTTGTATACTTTGATAATAAATGAATGTTTGAATCTTTGAAATACTTTGACAGTTAATCAATATGACAAGATAGGCAGAGCTCAGCATGGGTTCCTTAAAGGAAATCCTGCCTGACAAACCTAGTGCAATTTTTTGAGGAAATTACAAGTAGGCTAAACAAGGGAGATGCAGTAGATGTTGTGTATTTGGATTTTCAGAAGGCCTTTAACAAGGTGCCACACATGAGGCTGCTAAACAAGATAAGAGCCCATGGAATTACAGGAAAGTTACATACATGGATAGAGCGTTGGTTGATTGGCAGGAAACAGAGTGGGAATAAAGGGATCCCATTCTAGTTGGCTGCCGGTTACCAGTGGTGTTCCACAGGAGTCTGTGTTGTGGCCGCTTCTTTTTGCGTTGTATATCAACGATTTGGATTATGGAATAGATGGCTTTGTGGCTAAGTTTGCTGATAATACAAAGATAGGTGGTGGGACTGGTAGTGCTGAGGAAACAGAGAGTCTGCAGAGAGACTTTGATAGATTGGGAGAATGGACAAAGAAGTGGCAAATGAATTACAATGTCGAAAGTGTACGGTCATGCACTTTGGTAGAAGAAATAAACGGGCAGACTATTATTTAAATGAGGAGAGAATTCAAAGTTCTGAGATGCAATGGGACTTGGGAGTCCTCGTGCAGGATACCCCTAAGGTTAACCTTCAGGTTGAGTCGGTGGTGAAGAAGGCGAATGCAATGATGGCATTCATTTCTAGAGGAATAGAGTATATGAGCAGGGACTTGATGTTGAGGCTGTATAAGGCACTGGTAAGACCTCACTTGGAATACTGTGTGCAGTTCTGGGCTCCTTATTTAAGAAAGGATGTGCTGACATTGGAGAGGGTTCAGAGAAGATTGACTAGAATGATTCCAGGAATGAGAGGGCTAGCATATGAGGAATGTTTGACCACTCGTGGACTGTACTCCTTGGAGTTTAGAAGAATGAGGGGGGACCACACAGAAACATTTCGAATGTTGAAAGGCATGGAGAGAGTGGATGTGGCAAAGTTGTTTCCCATGGTGGGGGAGTCTAGTGCGAGAGGACATGACTTGAGGATTGCAGGGCGCATATTCAGAACAGAGATGGAAAAATATGTTTTAGCCAGAGGGTGGTGAATCTATGGAACTTGTTGCTACGGGCAGCAGTGGGGTCAAGTCATTGGGTGTATTTAAGGCAGAGATTGATAGGTATCTGAGTAGTCAGGGCATCAAAGGTTATGGTGAGAAGGTGGGGGAATGGGACTAAAGGGGAGATTGGATCAGCTCATGATGAAATGGCGGAGCAGACTCGATGGGCTGAATGGCCGACTTCTGCTCCTTTGTCTTATGGTCTTAATCAATCAGAGCTTAGATGTGTTGTAGTGAGTAACTCCTCCAAAACCTTTACACCATCTACAGGCATAAATCAGGAGCTTAATGGAATACTGTGGACTTTCTTGAATGGGTGTATCTCCAAAACATCTCAAAAGTACAGTATCATCTCAGACAAAGCAATTTGCTTGATTGTCACCCTATCCACCATCCTAAGCATTTATATCCTCCATCACAGATGTAGTTAGTGTGTGTACAATTATGCAGACTACTTCAACAGCACAAATCAATGCTTGATTTGTACCACTGAGAAGGACAAGGGCAGCAGGTGCTTGGGAACACCATCATCTGCAGGTTCCCCTTTAAGTCATGCACCTCTATCCTGATTTGGAAATATATAGTTCTTCATCATCACTGACTCTAAATCTTGAAACTCGTTAGCGATTACTGCTGTGAGCAGCTTGATAAGACTAGAGGTTCAAGAAAACAGAATCTGTTAGTTTCTAAAAGGTAATTAGGAATGTCTTATAAAATTTTTGTTCAAAGTATTTATTATCAAAGTATGTATAGATTATACAACCTTGAGATTAATCCCCTTACAGGCGTGAAACAAGAAACCTGAAAAAAACATTAAAAAAAACAACTAAAAAACATCTAATGCATGGAGGGAGAGAAAAACACCAATCGTGCAAACAATAAAAGCAAGCTACAGCATTCAGATCAGAAGTGAGTCCATACAGATAAAGTCAGGAACAGACCCACACTCTCAGTTTATCATACAGTGGAGCAAATCATTGCAGAGCTTGCAGACACAAAGCCCAGGGAATCTAGAACAGTGAGCAGAACCGGCTCAAACCTTGGCTCTGGCCCTGACACATGGCTGTTTCAATCCATCCAGTCTGGCATTTAAATCATCCAAGCATCATGTTGTCCCTTGCACTAGGATCCAGGCCCTGTTGCATCGATACACTCTGGGCCTGGACACTGCTGCCTCATTCTGGTGCATAAGCGACCTTTCCAATTTGGCCTGGCTCTTAGATCAATCAGAACTTGCTCTTGATTGAGGTGGACAGGCTTCGAATCTCTTTCACTCCGCCTTTTCTCCAATTTACGTGCCCTGACTTCGTCTTGACCTCACTTCAACTACTTCGCCTCAAGTCAGCCTTGCCTTCGCCTGTCTCTTCATTATTTGTGGTGACCTTTTGCCACAATTTTCCAAAGAAAAAGTGTTGATAATGAAGTATTTAGTTGTATTTCTTGCTTTATGAACCATTAGTAAGTTGTCGCCTGTCTTTTGTAGTGCCATCTTAAACTGGAAGACCCATGCCAGCAATTACAGATCCACAAAATATAAATAATTAAGACAAATAATTTGAAGTAAATTACAACCATTGAATTGACTGTAATGGTAGAGTGAGAGGTGAACAGGCCAAAAAGTTACTTATTTTGTTAGAATGTAGTTTTGCCGCTTCTGCTGGTATCCTGCAGTTCGGGTCACTCTAGTTTTGAGCTGCCAGATGTGTTCCGAGTCAATTTTGTCTAGTGTGAACATAATACTGCACAACACTGTCTAATCAGGTAGTTACCAGTATATCCTTTCTCCTTTGGAAAGCGAGCCACCATCTCTTCCTTTTACTGCCTGTTTCCAACCACAATGAACAGCAAGTGCTTTAATGCTTAAATTTATTGATTTAATTATCAAAATGGAAGAGGGTACATGCAGGAAGTTGTGCTTCCTCATCTTAAAATTTTAAGAATGCCAACCCTCCTATTACTCACATGGGGCTAGTTAATATCAAAGGAAAATGTTACTACGTTTATCTTACAAGGTTGTATTCCCTGTAAGAAGTTTTCTTAGCTGCTTTGTATAGGAAATTATTTTGCAAGATGTTCTTAAGCCAGTGATCACCCTTAAGGGTGGCTAAATGGCAAAAGCAAATACTGCAGAGGGATTCCTAGGGGAAGAAGAGGTAGATGATTTTCCCAATAATTGAAAGCAAATTCATCATCTTCTAATAATGACAGTGAAGTTGTACATTGATAAATTCTTCATAATCACTGGTAATAAAACAACCTATTAGTAGGTAAGTGGCAGTAAAAGATTTAGCTTATTATTACCGTACATATAACTGTTAATAGTTCTCTAAACCATTAATATTTATTACGTAGCTACAGATTCCCCTGAACTGCACTACATGTTGTCAGCTTCCCTAGATGCTTCCTTATTGGTGAAAAAGCTTTAGTATGTAAGTGGAACAAAGCCACAAGAAGTTGGGCTGTTGGTCATAGTGTAAGAAATACAGAGGGTGACATACAGGTATAGCAAATAATAAAGAAGGCTAATGGAACATTGGTCTTTACTGCAAGGGTTATAGAGTATTGAATTAAGGAAATTTTGATGAAAAGTGATTTGATTAGAAATTTAACACTGAATTTTCTGACCATATTCTGACCTTAGGCCTAACAGAGGACAGAATTCTAGGCATCATAGTACAATGTAGGAGTAGGCCATTTTCCAGATGAGTAATCTTAAAATTATTTTGTAATATTCTATGTCAATGATGGAATAACTATTATTCATGAATTTCTTTTAAGGTACTTCGCATTGCAGAGAAATTTAGATAGACCTTTACTTGCAAAACAGAAAACATTGTACTTAAATCTGTACTTAATTAGACCATTAAATGTGTTTGTTCTTATGCCATAAGATTTATTTTAAGTTAAAGTATTACATTTCAGACGGTTCTAATGATTTTGCATGTCTTTTTCCTTATTTTGATACGGATTGAAAGCTTGAATACTTTTTTTTTAAACTTTTTTTATTGCATTTTTAAATGATTACAAAGTTGAAAGAAGATATCGTTAGATGACACAAATATAATTATTAAATTGAACACATATTTATTCCTGCTATAATCAAACATATTTGTCTGCCAGACTTATGTTTCAGAACACATGAATTAAATTTTGCGTGGATTCCTTTGAAAATCCTTGTATATTGATCTTTGTATATGTTTTTTAATACAGCAGAAAAATAGGTTTTCAATTCTCTTTGATTTAAAGCTATTAATACTAAAGTTCAAAATTGACTTCACCATTTTCCTTATATCTTTTGGTGCATTAGCAGGAAGCATATCTCATCCACATTTAAGTGCTGCTAAATATTGTTTCAATTTAATACTATAATTGGGACACATCTGTGTTCGAGTTTGGCTGCAGGAAGACAGAAGATTTGCCTTTGAATTGGAATGCTTCAGTTTATCATTTTAATATAATTGATAACACTATGACTTTCAAACCACCTGCTTTGAATCCTTAGGGCTGTAAATGGGTACTGGTAAAATCCAATATTGCCTGCTTGCCATTAAGCGACTCTTTATTCTGAGCTTGTTTATCCAAATCCCTACTGATATTGATATTGATATTAAATGTATTTGATTATGCTCTAATCAATTCACAATAACATTGTCATTTAGGTTAAGAACAATTATGGAGAACTCTGAAGTTGGTTATTTGATTCAGAATGAGTCAAAGAGCTTTCAAACACTTTATTAGTTCATTATTTTGCTTAATAATTTGCATTTAGTAAAGACAGAGTATTTGATTGACATTTTACTGCTAGTGTATCAATTAGGTGTGGTAGTCCATTCCACTCTCAACCTCCAATACATTCTTACTCCATTCAAAGCAAGTTAGCTGGGAGAGAAATTTAGTGCCAGGTTGCATGAAAGATGTCTGAGAATGCCCACCCATAGAGGCTCACAGAGGCATGAGATTCAGTATCAAATGCATTGAGGTTTACTACATAAAGAGCCTTTGTTCAGCTTATCTGCTTTCAAGAAGCAAGCTAATAGAAAGTTAAAGCATTCTGAAAGTTTTATTCTTCTTGAAATATTGGTCCAAATATATCAAAGATACCTTTTTGCAAATTGTTTTTTTATTTGTTTGAGCAGCATATTTAACAAGTTTTTTTTTTGTTGTTTTGTCTAATTTTGCCTCACTTTACTTACAATGTTATTTCAGGGTGGCAACCAAACAGCTACTGTTATTGCCTTGTGCTCAATGAAGGACTTTAACTTGTCTAGTGAAACATGCCAGTTGGCCATTCGAGATGTGGGTGGACTTGAAGTTCTGATTAACTTGCTAGATACAGATGACATCAAATGCAAGGTAATTCAGATTGCCATCTATATTTGTTGTGATATAATTTTTAGACATAAGTATGTTTGCTTTTCTCTGTTCAAGTGGTTTTTATTGTCACATGTACTGAGTTACAGTGAAAAAACTTTGTTTTGCATGCCATCCACTTCACCATGTCAGTATATTGAGGAAGAACAGGAGAAAAGTAATAACAGCGTGCAGAATAAAATGTTAACAATTAGAGATAAAGTGCAAATGCAGGCAGCCAATAAGGTGCAAGGCCATGACAAGATGGATGGTGATGTCAAGAGTTCATCTTACCGTACAAGAGAACCATTCTGTAGTCTTATAGCACTGGGAATAAAATCTGCTCTTGAGCCTGGTGGTATATGCTTTCAGGCACCATGCACAAAATGATGGAAGAACTCAGTAGGCCAGATAGCATCTATAGAAAAGAGCACAGTTGACATTTCAGGCTGAGACTCTTTGGCAGGCCTGTTGTGTTCCTCCAGTATTTTGTGTGTGTCGCTTGGATTTCCAGCATCTGCAGATCTTCTCTTGTTTGTGCTTTCAGGCTTTTGTTTCTTCTGCCCGATGGGAGGGAGGAAGAAGTGAGAATGATGAGTTGATGCCGTCTTTGATTATGTTGGCTGCTTCACTGAGACAATTAAGTGTGTACAGTGTCCATGGAGTAGAGGCTGATTTCCATGACCATTGGCCATACCAAGCCTTGGTACATCAGGATAGGGAGCTTTCTGTAGTGCATCTGTAAAAATTGGTGAGCTTTCTTGACTGTGGCATCTATGTGGCTGATTGAAACTCTCAACCCCCTCAACCTCAGCACTGTTGATGTAAGCAGGAATTACCCTTCCTGAAATCAATGACCAGCCCCCTTTTTTTTTGCTGACACTGAAGGAAAATTGAAGGCTTTTTATTTATCTCCTTCCTGTGCTCTGACACAATGTTATTTCAAGTCAAGTCAAGCGAAGTTTATTGTCATTCTGACCATAAATTGCTGGTACAGTACACAGTAAAAATGAAACAACGTTCCTCCAGGACCCTGGTGCTACATGAAACAACACAAAACTACACTAGAGTATGTGAGACAGCACAAGGCTACACTAGACTACGTAAAACAACATAAAAACCGCACTAGACTATAGACCTGAACAGGACTACATAAAGTGCACAAAACACTGCAGGGTAGTACAATAATTAATAAACAAGACAATAGGCACAGTAGAGGACAAATTACAATATAATAATAAATGATGTAGATGTCAGTCTCGACTCTGAGTATTGAGGAGTCTGATGGCTTGGGGGAAGAAACTGTTGCACAGTCTGGTTGTGAGAGCCTGAATACTTCAGTACCTTTGACCCACTGTGGTGAACTATGTGCCTGTCGGGACACGCCCCTGCTGACTGCTCCTGTGGCTCTTCCCACAGGCCCCTGTATAAAGGAGATCTGCGGCCTGACGCTCGGCCTCAGTCTCCAAGACATTGTATGATAGACACTCACTCCTGGTTCCTTCTTCCAGTCAATAAAAGCCGATATCTCACCTTACGTCTCAGTGTGAGTTATTGATGGTGCATCACCCACTAAACTGGTGCAATTTTGTAGATGTACTATAGCAAAATCTGGCTACAGTGTCTTGAGCTTAAAGGGGAATAAAATAGAGGACTGATTACACAGCCTTGTGAAGCAGAATCGCGGCAGAGGTGTTGCTGTCTATCAGGAGATATCAGGAAAGTAAGAAGTTATTTGACTCGCACTTGGTAGAACTGGCTGCTGATCTGGGAGATGAGTTGATCTGGAAAAGATTTCTTAGCTAACTTTAAAATGCAGAATTGATGGAGTGTATATTGGGAGAATAGACTTAGACTTCCTGTAGCAGCAAGGAGCTCTGGTATAACTTAATACAAAGGAAGTTTCAAGGGAAAACTTGGCAATGCTGAGAATTATAACTTGTATGAAGAAAGAAGAATGTGATTGTTGAAGGTCTATCATCCAAGGTGTCAGTGTAGGAGTTCTGTAAGAGAATGTTCTAAGCCCAGTGGTCTTCAGCTTATTCATTGAGGACTTTCCTTCCATCATAATGTCAGAAGTGGAGATTTTTACTGATCTTTGTACAGTATTCATTTCTATTCGTAATTCTCCATAAAACAAACCAGCAAATAACTGCATGAAACCAGATGTACACACTATTCAGGAATGTGGTGATAAATGGCAGCTAATATTCACACCTTAGAAGTGAACATCTTCATAAGGATAAATTCTAACAATGCGCTCTTAATAGTTGGTAAGATCATTGTTACTGAGATCTCTTCACCTCTACTATCCCTAATTAGCCTTCTGGAAGTTTACCATTTAAAGGAATGGAACTGAATCAACAACATATGGCAAATGTTGTGGCTAAAGAACATTTTGGGGTCAGTTTACTGCAGTGAGTAACATTGCAAAAGCTTCTACACCAGCTCAGGTGTATGATGGAATACTCTCTACTTGTCTGGATGAATGCAGCTCCCACAGTTCTCAAGAAGCTCAACACTAGAAGCCTTGCCCTAAAGATGGTGAAAACTTGTCAGGAGGGTGCAATCTCTGCACTGCAGGACTGTTTGACAATACCAACTGGAGACTGTTCAGGGATCCTGTGACCTATGGCAACCATGTCAACATTGAGGAATATGTGGACCCTGTGACTAGCTACATAGAGAAGTATACGGAAGATGTTATCGTCACGAAACACATCTGGGTAGGGCAAATCAGAAGCATGGCTTACCACAGAGATCTGTGAATGCTGAGGGTTTGTGATGCTGGTTTTAGATTGGGAGATGCAACAGCTCTCAGAGAGGCAAAAATTGTGCTTACCTATTCCATCAGGAAGACAAAATAGGAGCATTCTCGCAGAATTTACCACCACTTCAGTGATACCAGAGACACAAGGCACATGTGACAGGGAATTCAGAAAATTACAGACTACAAGTTTACCCTGTGCATCAGAGACCAGGATGCTTCGCTCCCTGAGAGCCTGAATGTCTTCTATGTCCGGTTTGATGCATAGAACAAAGTGCTGGTGAGGAAGGCATCGCCCCCCCCCCCAACCCCCAGGGAGCAAATATTCCTTCTGGCTGGAGCTGAGCCAGACACAAACCACACAAATCTCTGCCAGCTGACAGAGATGCTGACAGATATATTTGACATTTCACTGGAACAATCCACTGTTCCCTTGCTTTTCAAGGCAGCAACTATCATTCCATTGCCAAAGAAGGCAGCAGTAACCTTCCTAAATGACTATCATCTGGTGGCATTAACATCAACCATTATGAAATGCTTTGAGTGGCTGGTCATGGTGCACATTAAAGCCTTTCTTCCGGCTACGCTGGACCCTTACCAGTTCACTAATCACTCAAATTGATCCACTGATGTTGCAATAGCCACTGCCCTCCACTCTGTCCTGTCCCACCAAGAAAATGGCGAGATGAGACAATGACGAGATGGAGTATAGAGGGGAAGTGAAGCAGCTGGTGGATTGGTGTGAGAAGAACAACCTAAGCTGTGAACGTGGAAAGACGAAGGAAAACATTATGGACTTAGGAAGGTGCAAACAAACCATCCCCCTTTACATTATATACATTTATATAGTTAAATGGCAATAAACTTCACTTGACAATTGACTATCCAGGATTGATTTACCCACTTGATTGATACCCCATCTATAATTTTAAACATTTATTCTCTCCATCACCAGCACACATTGGCTGCATGATATACAATGGACAAACTGCTTTTAGTCACTTACTTGGGCTACTCCTAGAGCATTTCTCAAAAACATGGGGTATGCATGGAAGCACCTACACTTGTAGGCCCCCTTCATCTTGTGCACCATTCCTGATTTGTATTACCAATCCTACATCATTATTGGGTCGAAATCCAGGAACTCCCTCTTTCAAGAACACTGTGGGAGTATCATCAGCAGAGGTGCTGCATAACTTCAAGAAGACAGTTCACTACCTCACCACAAGGGTAAATAGTGATGGGCTATAGAGGCCTTATGGGTGCTACATGAGAGAATAAAATTTATGAATGAAGAAGGGATAAACAGAGGGCTCAAATAAGCTGGATGTAGTTCTGAAGGAGTTGCAGTGTTCAGTTCAACAGGTATTAATAGCGGATGAGATCAACGACTGATATTTTGCTGCAGCATTAAGATGGAAGATCTACCTCTGGATTGCTATGCCAGCTAGGTCTGGCTAGAGTTGTAGTTCTTCTCATTTGCCTGCTAATTTATAAATGGAGGTTTAGAGGAGTAAGTTTTATTTATTTTTTATGTTTTTCACTGTTTCTTAATAATGTTAATTTCTTTTTATGACTTTTATTTTAATATGTTTGAACTTCCTTTAGTTACTTACGACAATTTTGACTGATTTTAAAAGTCTTTAAGTATAGCAATGAGAACACTCTTTGTTTACACTATAATGCCTCAGTGCCTTATTCCCTAAGGCGGAGAATTAGCATCTCCAGCCTTTTTGCATCTGACCATATGAATGTGGGGGAAGAGGTTGGAAGGCGGTAGAGAGAATTCAACCAATATGTTCCAGACGGAACACACTCAGTGTTGTACATGAATGATGTTTCCAATCAAAATAATGAAGAAAACATGACAAGCTAATAATTTTAACATTCTTAATCTATTGTTTGCTTCAGTTCATAGAAATTAAAGCTAACATTTGTATATAGGTTGGTTCTTTAAAGATCTTGAAAGAAATTAGTAAAAATCCACAAATCCGGCGATGCTTGGCAGAACTTAGGGGCTTACAGACTATGGTGAAAATTTTGGACTCCTCCAATAAAGATCTCAAATGTCTGGCTGCTGAAACTATTGCCAATATAGCCAAATTCAAAAAAGCAAGGCAGACTGTCAGACTTCATGGTGGAATTCAGCGTCTGGTGAGTAATCATTTTATCATAAATTAATACAGTGCCTTGTCAAAGTATACAACCCCAACCCTTTGTTCACATAAATGAGTATTGAAACCAGGGATTTTGATCAATTTAACAGAGAATTTTTATTTCTGAATCACATGTTCTTTTTTTCACAGTAGTGCCCAAAAATCAGGGAAAATTGTAAATCATGAAAAACTAAAAATTCAAAATGTTAGCAGTTCAGAAAAATTCACCCTCTTTTGTTCAGTACTTAATTGAACCACCTCTCACAGTTATTACAACCGCTAGGCTTTTTGGATAAGTCTCTATTAGCTTTGCACAATGTGATGGAGCAGGATTTGCCCATTCCTCATTGTAAAATTGTTCATGTTGTGGCAGGTTAGTTGGGGAATGGCAGTGTACAACAATCTTGAGGTCTTCCAGAGATGCTCAATTGGGTTAAGGTCAGGACTCTGACTGGTCCACTCAAGGACATCAATTTTCTTTTATTTGAAGCCACTCTATGGTCATTCTGGCAGCGTGCTTTGGGCTGTTGTTCTACTGAAAGACAAACTTCTTCCTCAGTTTAAATTTTCCGGCAGGGGCGAGCAGAATTTTATCCAGGATCTCTCTGTATTTGGCAACATTCATCTTCCCATCAATCCTGACCAGATTTCCAGGCCTGCTGCTGAAAAGCTTCATAGCATGATGCTACCTCCACCATACTTTACAGTACCGATGGTTTTACATGGCTGATGCACAGTATTAGATTTACATCATACATATTACCTAGTGCTGAGGCCAAAAAGTTCCACCTTCTTACACATCATTATCTTCTGAATGGCACTTTGCAAAGTATTTACGGGCAAGGATATGTTTTTTATTTAGCCAGGATTTCTTCCTTTCCACTCCTCCATTAATATCCTTCTCGTGCAAGGCTTTAAAGATTGTGGAGCCATCTCCAGTTGCAGCCATTGACTTCTGCAGCTCACTCAGACTGACTGCTGGCATTACAGTAGCCTCACTTACAAGTGCCATTCTTCTCCAATGACTATGTTTAGAGGGGTGGCCTGACCTAAGCAATATGGCTGTGGTTTCATATTTTTCCACATTTTCATGATGGATTGCACTTAGCTCCGAGGCATGTTCAGTGCCTTTGAGATGTTCTTGTACCCTTCCTCAGATCTGTGTTTCTCTATTGTCATTTCCTGACTTGCTTCTTTTGTCTTCATTTTTGTTGGCCTGTTGAAAATCTGCCATACCATTAGACCTTACAGAGACAGGAGTGGTTATTCTTATAAATTTGTTGAAAGCAGGTGATCTTCCCAATCCTCCACATCAACAAATTGTATGGGTTGGTAAGGTAAGATGCAGTATTGCACCTGATGAAAGTTAGCATATTAATTAGAAAGGGGATGAATATTTTCTCAGCTGCAAAATTTTGGTTTATAATTTTTAGTAAATTGTTTTGGAATTTTTCTTTTGATTTGACATGATACACAATGTTTTGTAGATTAGCTCGAAACTCCTACATAAATTTAGAAAATGAGACAGTAAAATGTGAAAATAGTTGTGGAACTGAACACTTTTCCAAGGCACTGTATACTTTGCTCAGAACTACTTGGTCTGTATCAACAATATTTCTGCTAACACGAGTTTCTGATGCAAAAAAAAAACCCAAAAGTATACAAGAGAAATAGTTTGTCTACTTTGAATTACACATTTAGATGTCTTCTTCAATCTTTTTATTAAGTTTCAAATTAGCAAACATATCAATAATGATACAAAGAGATCGGGATTACGTTAATAACGGTTAACATGTACAAACACAGATTCCAAGTAACAAATGTAGTTTAGCCTCCCAATCTCTTAGTAACTAACCATGAAAAAGATATTTTATAAAGAGAGAAAAAAACCCTAAACTAAAAAATAGCTGAACTAAAAAGAACGAACAAAAATTGGGCTGCCATATTTCATCAACTAAAATTATAATTTGTTGTTAACTCCATTCCTCTATACCTGAGCAAAAAATTACTAAAAATGGATTCAGAAAAGGTCAGCTTACATCATATGAAAATACTGAATAAATGGCCTCCAAGTGTCTTCTAATTTAACCGAAGGGTCCATAGTACCACTGCTAATTGTTTCCAAGTTTAAACATGCTATCGTTTGGGAAAACCACTGAAATGTGTTGGGGGATTGCAATCTTCCCATTTAAGTAAAATGGATCTTCTGGCTATTAATGTAACAAATGCAATTAGATGACAAGCTGATGAGGATAAATGACTGGAGTGTATCACTGGCAGTTCAAAAATTGCAGTAATAGGATGAGGTTGTAAATCAACATGCAGAACTACTGAAATAATATCAAAAATATTATTTTACATGTTAGGTTCTATGATTCTGTGCAGAGCAGGTAATTAAAGTAAAGTACTATAACTATGGAACAGATTACTATGTACAAATGAATTTGGAGAAGCAATGAAAACATGTAAGAATTCCTGGAATTTGAGAGAATTTCTGGAAGTGAGAAGGGAAGTGGAGAGGTAATGGAAATGGAGAGCTTTGCCTAGAGACTGCTAGACCTGGAATTCAGAAGAATAGAAGGGATCACATAGAAACCTATTAAATTTTAACAGAAAAGAAACTAGATGCAGGAAGGAAGTGCCTAATTGCTGGGGAGTTCAGAATCAGGTTTCAGCCTCAGGAGATGAGGAATACCATTTAGATAGGAGATCAATAGATGTTCCTTCATTCAAAGGATGATGAACCTGTAGAATTCTCTGACACGATGGAGACAAGTTATTAAATATTTTCAAAATGTATGTAGATGTACTTTTAAAATCTTAAGGGCTCAAGGGAAATGAATTAAAGAGCTGAATTATCTCAACTGGCTCCTACTTTCTACATTTTCCATAGTCTTTGGCAAACCCCATAAATTTCAGCATATTTAACGATCACCTTTAATTCTTTTACATTTTTAGAAGTATAGGCCCTATCTTCCTGTAGAGTGAATCTATTCTCATAATATGTATTGACAAAGAGCTTATTAACTATTAAGGGTCCATTTAGTAAGAAAGTGATTTAGTTCAATCCAAAACTATGGACTTAAATGAAAATAATGCAGATCACAAATATGTGAAGCATGATTTGGCTATGATAGATAAAGAAACTACATTGAAAAGTATGACAATTGAGAAAAAGAGGCGAACATTTGAAGAAATAATACTTTGAATATTACAGCTATATACTGTATATTTTTGAATCATAAAATCCCTACCAATAGCCAAACCTAGTCTAATAAGCAAAGTTAAATGTAATATTAGATCAAGGAAAAGATGTATAATGTTGCCAAAATAAGCAGTAAGCCTGATTTGGGGAAAATTGATTTCAAAGCTGCTGTACTTGAATGTGATTCACACCGGTATTCATTTTGGGTTTCAACGAAAGCACTTTGCTCCAGGCCTCATCATAGTTTTGATTCGGTCATGGGGTAATAGCTGGATGTGGGAGAAGAATTAGGAATGTCTCTGGCCTTTATATCAAGTCACTATTTGACACTTTTGGACCAAACAACCTTAGAAAAGCTGAAGGTCATTAGAATCAAAATGAAAAACATTTGTGTGGCAGTAGTTTTTGATACAAAGAAAGTTGGAGTTGACTAAGAATAACAATATTCACCACACTTAAGGTAGTATTCTCCACCTAATTCACCTTGGCTACATCACTGACATTATCTCCATCACAAGATCTGAATGAAGATGTTTGTTGATGACCTTATTCTATTATCAACTCCTCCTTTCATCCAGCAATCTACAACCAGACTTGGGCTGATATCCAGACTTGGCAGATAACATTTATGTCAGACTCACATGAGGTATTGACCATTTTCCCTCGACTTCAATAATACCTTCAAGCTTACAGTAAGCATCCTGAAGATTATCAATAACTAAAATGCCAACATGTCCATCTAAATGTTAATCACAAGTGCAAGTCCATAGCAATCAGTACACTCTTGCTAATGGTGTCCTTGTCCTGTTATCTTTTTTGAAAGTCTTGAGCTTCCAAGGCCACAGGAACAACCTGTGAGGTTGGGGAAAGGAAAGTATCTCAGTTGCATTATTTTAGATTCCTCTTAGATCTTCAGGTTGCTTTATGATTTTTTAAACATTTTCTGTTTTAACCTCTTCAATATCAAAATCAGAATCCTGAGTAATATCATCGGCATAAGTTGTGAAATTTGTTGACTTTGCAGTAGCAGTACAATGCAATACAGTGATAAATATTTTTAAAATCTGAATTACAATAAGTATGTAAATATATGTATATTAAAATTGTCAAGTTAAGATAAGTAGTGCAAGAAACAGAAATAAGTTTTTAAAAAATAATGAGGTAGTGTTCATGGGTTTAATGTCCATTTAGAAATCAATAGCAGAGGGGAGGTAGTTGTTCCTGAATTGCTGAGTGTGCCTCCTTCCTGATGGTAACAATGAGAAGAGAGCATGTCCTGGGTGGTGGGTGTCCTTAATGATGGATGCTACCTTCCTGAGGCACTGCTCCTTGAAGATGTCTTGAACAGTATGGAAGCTAGTACCCATTATGGAGCTCACTGATTTTAGAACTTTCTGCAACTTCCTTTGATCCTGTCCAGTAGTTCCCCCCTACCACCATATACAAGATATTGAGGTAGATAGTCAGAATGTTCTACACAGTACATCTGTAGAAGTTTTCAAGTCTTTTAGGTGACAAACCAAATCTCCTCAGATTCCTAATGTCCTGTTGTCCTTCCTTATTTATAGTTGTATTGATATGTTGCAACCAAGTTAGGTCTTCAGAGGTATTAACAATATTTGAACTTCCTTGATGGTAACCATTACTCATAAAACTTTGAAACTTATGTTAATGCGAGTAGCATAGACATGTTTAAATGTTAATTGCCTCCTCAATTCTGAGGGGGGGTGGACTTATATAGAAATGCCAATAACTGTACTGTTCCCACATCTTGAAAGTAACTTAGAAAAATCCTCTATATTTTAGGTTGGTCTTTTGAACTGTGATCCAATCCTTTCATCTAATCTAACTGCAGAGCAAAAGAAAGATATTGAAGTTGCGCGTTGTGGTGCTCTTGCACTTTGGAGCTGCAGTAAAAGTAAAAAAAATAAGGAGGAAATCCGTAGATCTGGTGGTATTCCTCTGCTGGGTCAACTGTTGAAGTCTCCTCATGAAAACATGCTTATTCCAGTTGTTGGCACACTACAAGAGTGTGCTTCAGAGGTAATAATCTCAATGTGATATTGCAATTTCTAAAAATGAGCATGTTTGACATTTTATTTATATGTTTTATTGCCGTAGATCCAAAGAAAACAATTAATTCTCCCCTTATTGAAAATCTGATGTAAAAATTAAAAATATTGTTGTTGCTTATGTAGGAAAGATAATCAGGACACTATGGTTGTGTCATCAGAAGCCTTTCAGAGGTAGTTTTGGTTCCAAATTGTCTCTGATGCTTGCTTTCATATTTGTGGTGTAAATTACATGAGACTCAATATTAGTGAGGACATTATTATGCACACATTTCATGCCTATCAAAGGAATTGAGGTAATGGATGGTTAGCCTCCAACACAGATTTTGTGCTTATTGCTGTCAGTTTTGAACTCAGAGTCCCAACTGATACCTTCTCTCAATGATGCAAACTGAACATTCAGAAGCAGGAAGAAATCCAATGGCACAAAACCTTATTTAAAGAGATGGTCACCTGGTTTCAGTTTTTTTGCTGATTAACTTCCATTGGCTTATGCTACTGTTGAATGGTTTATAAACTTCTGTATATTTACCTACTTTTAAAGTTCAAGGTGAAACTTCAAAGTTCAAAGTAAAATTTATTAACAAGGTACATACATATCACCACATACAACCCTGGGATTCTTTTTCCTGAGGGTATACTTAATAAATCTATAAAAGAGTAACTGTAAACAGGATCAATTAACAACTGTGCAAATGCAAATATAAATAAATGGCAATAAATAATGAGAGCATGAAATAACAAGATGAAAAGTCCTTAAAGTGAGACCATTGGTTGTGGGACCATCAGAAATAGAATGAGTAGTTATCCCCTTTGTTCAAGACCCTGATGGTTGAGGGATAATAATTGTTCTTGAACTTGGTGTTGTGAGTCCTGAGGCACTTGTACCTTCTACGTGATCGCAGCAGTGAGAAAAGAGCATAGCCTGGATGGTGAGGATCTTTGATGATGGATTCTGCTTTATCATGTCCCATGGTTTGTATAGATGTGCTCAATAGTTAGGAGGGCATTACCTGTGGTATACTGGGCTGAATACACTGCCTTTTGTAGGATTTTCTGCTCAAAGCATTAGTGTTCTCATATCAGGCTATAATGCAGCCAGTCAACATTTTTTCTTACACACTTCTATAAAGTTTCACAAAGGTTTTGATAACATGCCAAATCTCCACAGACTCCTGAGGAAGTAGAGGCGCTGTCCTGCTTTCTTTGCAATCGTAATGGGTAGTGGGAGTGATCTGGGAGATGTTGAAAAGAATTGTCCTAATTTCAGACTTTTAGGTGTGCCATAGTAGGCTCAATGCAGCAAGACTGGGAAAATGAGCAGGAAGTCTGCAAAGTAGAACAAACCGCCAGTAGAGGTAGGAAGAAGAGGATGGCTACTGCTACTAAATGTTCCATTTTTCTCATTGAGACCCATTATGTTATGGATGTAACTAATTCAAGTAATCATGGGGTAAATCACCATGTCTCCCAGGTTGTTAATTGCTGAGCATTGGCCATTACTTTCCAATCCACCATAGTTGCAAGAGTGATGCCAGAGGTTCGGCAAATTGTGAATAATTTACAGATACTTGATCAAGGCCAAATGATATACTTCATATGCAATATAACCTTTACAGTTTTTTGTTAAAATGAAGGTGCTTGGGATCCATGATGAATTAATTGGCTGCATGAATTCAGAACTGGCTTGCCTATAGAAGATAGTGTGGTGGTCAAAGAAACTTATTCTAGCTAGAGGTCTGTGATTAGTGGTGTTCCATTAAGATCTGTACTGAGACCTCTGCTGCTTCTGATCCATATAAATGACATGGGTGACGATGTAGGTGAGAGGGTTAGTATGTTGCAGATGATACGAAGAGAGGTGGTGGTGTGGATAGCTTAGACGACATACAAAGAATACAAAGGAATGTAGATCCGTTGCAGATTTGGGCAGGTTTCAATGTTCAAAGTTCAAAGTAAACTTATTATCAGAATACATATATCTCAACCACATGCAGTTCTGAGATTCGTCTTCTAGTGTGCATGTTCAATAAATTTATGATAGAAAATTGTCCATTATAGAATCAATGAAAGACCACACCAGCTTGGATGTTCAACCAGTTTGCAAAACACAACAAACTGTGAAATACAAGAAGAAATAAATAACAAAAATAAATAAATAAGCAATAAATTTTGAGAACATGAGATGAAGAGTCCTTAAAAGTGTGTCCGTAGGCTTTGGGAATGTTTCAGTGTTGGTGTGAAGGTTATTTCCTTTGGCTCAAGAGCCTAACTGTTGAGAGGTGATTGTTTTGGAATCTGTGGTGTGAGCTCTGAGGTTCTGTGCTTTTCTTTGATGGCAGCAGTGTCCTGGGTGGTGGTGGTGGTGGTGGGGGGGGGGGGGGGGGTTGCAAATCTTGGTGATGGATGCTGCTTTCCTGCAACAACACATTGTGTCGATGTGCTCAATAGTGGAGAGGGTTTTACCCATGACAGATTGGGCTGTATCCATGATTTTTTTGTAGGATTTTCTGTTCAAGGGCATTAGTGTTTCCACACTAGGCCATGATACAGCCAGTCAATGTACTCGCCACTACACTTCTATAGAAGTTTGTCAAAATTTTAGATGTCATGCTGAATCTTCACAGACTGCTAAGGACGTAGAGATTTTGTAATTGCACTTCGTAAGGAAGTAGAGATTTCGTAATTGCACTGGGCCCAGGACAAATCCTCTGAAATAATAACACTGTGGAATTTAAAGTTGCTCACGTGCTCCACCTCTGATCCTCCAAAGAAGACTGGCTTATGGACCTCTAGTTTCCTTCTCCTGAAGTCAATAATACATTCCTTGGTCTTACTGACTTTGACAAAGAGGTTGTTGTTAAAGCACCACTCAGCCAGATTTTCAGTCTTCCTCCCATATGCTGATTCATCTCCACCTTTGATTTGGCCTATGACAGTGGTATCATTAGCAAACTTGAATATGGCATTAGAGCTGCGCTTAGCTGCACAGTCATTGGTATAAAGGGAGTAGAGCAGGGGCTAAGCACACAGCCTTGTGGTGTACCTGTACTGATGGAGACCATGTAGAAAATGATGTTTTTGCCAATCCAAACTGACTGTGGTCTGTAAGTTAAAAAAATCGAGGTTTCAATTGCACGAGGAGGTATTGAGGCCAAGGTCTTGGAGCTTATTGATTAGTTTTGAGGGGATGATAGTCTTGAATCCTGAGCTGTACTCAATAAAGAGCATCCTGATGAATTATCTTTGCTGTCCTGATGTTCCCGGTTGAGTGAACAGCCAATGAGAAGGCATCTGATGTGGAACTGTTGCTCTGGTAGGCAAATTGGATTGGACCCGAGTTTCTTCTCAGGCAAGAGTTGACATGTTTCATTATCAACCTTTCAAAATACTTCATCACTATGGATGTACATATTACTAGATGATTGTCATTCAAGCAAGTTACCATGTTCTTCTTAGGTACCGATATTATTGAAGGCTGCTTGAAGCAGGTGGGTACCTCAGAGTGCTGAAGCAAGAGGTTAAGGATCTCAGTGAACACTCCAGCCACTCAATCAGCACTTGTCTTTAGACTTGGATAGGTACCCCATCTGGGCTGGATGCTTTTCGTGGGTTCACGCTCCTGAAGGCTGCTCACACATCAGCCTCAGAGACTGGATCATTGAGGGCTGTGGGAGTTCATGATGATTCCTCCATGTTTTGCTGGTCAAAACAAGCATAGAAGGCATTGATTTCATCCGGAAGTGAATCCCTGCTGTTGCCTAAGTCACTTGATTTAACTTTATAAGAGGCAATAGTATTCGAGCATCCTTCATTGTTTCAAGTTTAGTCCGGAATTGCCACTTTGCCTGTGAGATGGCTTTCTGGAGATCATATCTGGATCTCTTGAAACTTTCTTTGTCACCAGACCTGAATGTCTCTGATCTGGCCCTCAGCAGATTGTGGATCTCATGGTTCATCCAGTGCTTCTGGTTGGTGAAGACTGAATGATTTTGTTGGACACACTCATCTACGACGGTCTTTGTAATAAAGTCCATGACAACCATGATGCATTCATTCCGATCCACAAATGGGTTCCTTGAACATGGTCCAGTCCACTGACTTGAAGCAATCCCATAGACAGTCTTCTTCCTCCTGTTACCACTTCTTTGTTGTTCTAATCTCTGGAGATTTGCTCTTTTAGCCTCTTCCCATGTGCAGGTAGAAGTCTCTAAACAAAAAACAGTTTTCTTCAAACAAGCCTGGTTGAAGTCCCTGATTATGATTTGAAATGCATTGGGATGGACTGTTTTTTTGTTTAGAGACGGCATCATGCAGTATCTTTGATTATAGCCTTTGGTGGTGTGTAAACTGTGATCCTGCAGCTGTTAACCTCATTTTCAATTTATCTTTTTAATCTACTTGATTCCTCTTAATCCAATCTTAATTGAATGCACTCCCTACATGTTGGTGTCAGATCAGTACTTCACAAGTCTGAATATGCAACTGAAATCATTGTTACATCAGTCTCTAACTAATGAGCTTCAACAAGTTTAGTTGATCTTATTTCAAATTTTCTTGAATTTTTGTATTGCAAAATCATGAAAAAGTGAATGAAAATAATTGTCTAACCATGTTTTCCAACCATTCCACTTTCCTTATGAATGGCTTTTCATAAAAAATTTACAAACAACATTCACTTCCACATCCATTAAATTCCAAGCATAAAAGAAACATGTAACATTCTATAGAATTAACTGAATGCAACCTTTTTTCTCTATTTTTCAGCCTAGTTATAGTTTGGCTATTCGAACAGAAAATATGATTAAAGATCTGGTACGAAATCTTAGCAGTGAAAGTGAGGAACTTCAAATGCATTGTGCCTGTGCCATTTTCAAGGTACAAATATAAGAATAATGTTTATTTTTTAAATCTTTGGGTATGTTGCTTCATAATATTTCTAAAGTGTTAATATGAAATGAGTTTACAAAGCATTATGAAGGTGCTTTTATTTCATTTAGTTTACAATGTTTTAATGTTAATGATATGTGATGACAATTTATAACAATTTGTAAAAGTTAGTTTATTTTATAGGAAGATATTTATGAATGAATATTATCAGAAAGAAAGAAATAATTCCCTGAATTATGTGGGCTGAGATCCCAGAGGTTGTGCCAGGATTGTGTCTACTATGCACTTTGGTGTTGATGCTTCAGGGATACTGGGTTGATGGGAAGCTAGTTAATTGGATTGGTAAATTGATCCTGTGCATTTTCTAAACTCATTCTGTTGAAAACTTCAAAGTTCAAAGTAAATTTATTATCATCTACCATCATCTATTGGGGGCTTCCTAAGAAAATTGTTTGTAAAGAAATGTTGATATAAACACTGCCTAAATAAAAGAATTTTCTTCAAAAAGCCAAGTTGATCTGCAACCTAGACATGAAAACTGGTGGAGTACGAGAGGCAAGAGTACATTTCCATTTATACCCTTTTGGAGCCTTTATCTTACTACATTACAACTTCAGATATGTATCATCCTAAAAAAACCACAAATACAAAGCTGAAAGTAAAATTTATTATCAGAGTACATACGTGTCACCACATACGACTCTGGGTTTCTTTTTCCTGTGGGCATACTTAGCAAATCTATAAAACACTAACTGTAAACAGGATCAATGAACAACTGTGCAAATGCATATATGAATAACTAGCAATAAATAACAAGAGCATGCAATAACAAGATAAAGACTCCTTAAAGTGAGACCATCAGTTGTGGAAACACCAGAAATAGAATGAGTATATTTATTCCCTTTGTTCAAGAGCTCAATGGTTGAGGGGTAGTAACTGTTCTTGAACTTAGTGTTATAAGTCTTGAGGCATCTGTACCTTCTAGCTGATAGCAGCAGCGAGAAAGGAGCATGGCCTGGGTGGTGAGGAACTTTGTTGATGGATGCTGCTTTTCTATGAAGTTTCATGTAAATGTGTGCAATGGTGGGAGGGCTTTACCCCTGATGTTCCGGGTCAAATCCACTACATTTTGTAGGATTTTCTGCTCAAAGACATTAGTGTTCCCATACCTTCCCATAATGCAGCCAGTCAGCAAACTTTCCACCACTCATTAATAGATGTTTGCTGATGTTTTTGATGACATGACAAACCTTGACTGAGGAAGTAGATCTGCTGTTGGGCTTTCTTTGCAATTATATTTATGTGATGAGTCCAGGAGAGGTCCTCTGAGATAGTGACACTCAGGAATTTAAAATTACTGACTGTCTCCACCTCTGATCTTCCTTATTAAAAACTCAAAGAGGTAGACAGATCTGCCCAACTTACTGTGCTTATACTTTTCATTTTTGAGCTTGTGTGTAAAAGATGGAGGCTCTGCTTCCAAACAACTCCACTGCGAGGGGCACGAAGAGAAAACAGTACTGTGAGAGCACTAAAATTGTATTTCACTTGTGTTCCTCTAATGCACCAGAATGGTATCAGGTCCAGAAGAAAAGTCTCCACCTGAAACATTGACTGTATTCCCATCCATAGATGCTGCCTGATCCACTGAATTCCACCACCTTTTTGTGCGTTTCTCCAGATTCCAGCATCTGCAGTCTATCATGTTTCTACTAGAATGTACTGTTGGAAAACAGCAGCAATTGTGAAATGCTGGTTTCAATACTGTAGGAGAGACAGCTAGCACAGGGTGAGAGTGGCAAAGGAACATTGGTGTAATCAGCTATGTAGATTGGAAATGCCACCATCCCCATTAGCTGATCAGCATTGAGGTATTGCCTAGCTTAATCTACTCCCTTTGCACTGGGTACACACATTTAGTCAATTTGTTGTACATCACTGGCTTTTATACTCAAAGCTCCTTTTGCTTGATTTTCTATGGAAAAGTCACAAGTTATCAGCCAGCATCATGATATTTATTATATCATTCTTTTTAAAAACATTATTTATGCTCATTAAAGCTAGTGATTGCTGGACACTGCAGAATCAAGTGGAATACAGAGAATTGTAGTAAATCTTAAATTATTGCCATTTGAGTCTTTGGGAAATTATCTGACATTTTTCTGCTTCATAGTTGTAAAATAAGCAGATTTATTTCCCCTAGCACACAAAAGAACTTGATGCAAGCACATTATTAGTGTTTCATACACGTAATACATCAAGCCAAGTTGAGTTTGTCATCTGCACAAGAACAATGCTTAAAAGTGCATTATATTCTGTGCAACATTCTTAAAGGTTATAAATGAACTTTTCTATTGCTTATGCATCTGTGCTTTTCTTCTTAAGTGTTTTATAGGTTTACCTCTATTTTCAAAATGGTTAACTTCTTAGACAATGTTTTGTTAAGTGAAAAATCATACATTGTGAATGTATTTCAATTACCTTAGAGACGCAAGAGACTTGACAATGCAAAGGTATTTTGCCTTGGTATTGAGACATGGAAACCCAATGCAAACCAAAGGAGCAACAACTCAAATTCCATCTGTGTAGTAAACAGCTCAATGCGTGACCACAGAGTTTAGCTAATCCTTTTCTCTGGTATTTTCTCCCCCTTACCCCATTTACCCCACCCCTCCTTCCTCAGTCCTTCCATTTTTGTCTACTATCCCATCACTCCTTCCCCCTCCTGGTTCCAACCACCCAGCATATACAGTTCAACCACAGGCATCCCCCTCTCCCTAGTCCTCCACTCTCTTATCTAGTTCTGGTTCCAACTGCAATTTCTCCCTTTGAAGGTTCCATTATCACCTCATTTACTCATCAGATTCCTTTGTGCCTGCAAGAAAATTAATCTCTACTATATGGTGACAGATAAATACTTGTATAATAAATTATTTTGAGCTTTGTGTTGCTGCTTATCTTCCTCCATCAGCTTTTTCCAACCTTCACAGTTCCCTCATCCTACCCTCCTCCATTTGCCTCTCCCTTTTCTCTTTCTTTGTCTGCCGCTATATATTATTCATGAGCACTGCTCCCCAACTCTCCTCCTCTGCTCGATATCTGGCAGAACTTGCCAGCTTTCTTTCACTCTCCTCAGCCTAGCATTCAGCTCAGACTTCTACCCCATGAATCCCCTCTTCTCTTCATATTGACCATTTTCAATCCTGAAACTTTGGCAATTCCTTTTTCTCCCACTGATGTTGCTTGACCTCCTGAGTCCCACCAATAGATTCATTGTTGCTTTTCAAATGCTTTTATTTGAAAGGTTCTGGTTATTTTGCTGACCTCAGGAATTAAATTCAAAGAAACCTAACCACTTAAAAACTACATCAGTTCGAGTTTTCAGAATAATTAAATCCTGCTTTTAATAAAATTAAATATTAAACTAAATTACAACATTGCTTCCTGTACACTTTCAGGTTTCTCAACAAACAAGGTTTAATCCTGGCATGTCTTGTTTGAGTGGTATTTGAGAGGGAGAATCTGGAACTAGGGATCACTGTGTCAAAATAAGGACAGACATGCAAGGAAGCACTTTCACTTATAGAAGCCCAAGTGTTTTAGAACTCTCTTCCTCAAAGGGTTGTGAAAGCTTAATCTTGAGCCAGATTCTTGAAAAACAATGGTGGAAACAATACTCTGAGTAGATAGGAATATAGATCTGTGAATGCACAAAGTTACCCTAGGCCTTATTCATTGCTGGAATTGAGGGTCTTCTGCTGCTCCCAATTCATGCAAGTGTCAGTGTTGAAGTAGCGGTGGCAAAGATAAGGTGGAGAATTGTTATTGATTTTAAAAAGATCTGAGTTTGCAAAGATCAAAGCTTAAAGGTGTTATGAGAATCGGCACTCCAATATTTCTTCTTCTAAAGCTCCTGATAATAAAACATAACATTTCCTATCAAATAGCCACACATTGGATTGTCAATTGCTTCACACCTGGATTGTCAACTTTGAAATTAGCAATTATTTCCCCAAGTAGATGGGCATCCACAAAGTCTTTTCATATTATGTACTAACATCTCTTGCTTGGCCCTTAATAAATCTTTATTTGCAAGCTCCTTGCCATGAGCCTTCACTTACTGTTCCATGCCATCCTGTTCAACTTCCTCAAGCCCATTATAATTTGCCAACTTGACAATGTATTCTCTAATATTTTTATGATTCATAAATTTGTGGGTTATGCACACAATGGCTATAATTTTCTCTGTTAATTGCTTATTTTTATATTGATTCACCTTCTGAGTAGCACTGATGCATCTTCTCCAAACTTCCTGAATCGTGGGTTCATCATTGCTATACAGCCCTGAAATCACATGGAGTGGGTAATAAGTCATAACCATAGCAGTAGCTAATTTGCCAGTACATTGCAAAAATAAAGTAGTATTGGGGGTATCAAATGGTACAGAAACATTATCAGTCACATCCTCAACTTTAACCAGATGTTTGGGGAAGTTGTATGCAATGTGATTCTTTTTGACCAGGTAATTCCTCACACAATACCAGTTGATGAAGGGAGATAGAAATGACAAGACATGATTCTAGTGCAATAATTAAGACTGTTACATTGCATTGTCACACCACAATTTGGCCTCAATTCTTCTAAGTTTTCCATGGACTTATACAAAAGTCTTTTAAATGGCTGATTAAAACGAACATTCAACATTTTCATTTTGGTTATATCAGGCCTTGTATTAATGCCCATAGATTGATGTAATGTTTTAAAGAAGATATAAAGAATGTTTTGTAACCATTTGAATAATGCAGTGAATAAATTTAGATGAATCCAGAAAATGAATTGTGATTCAGTAAAATGTATACTTAACATCCTTCAAGATTTTAACAAAAGCAAAATGGCAGTGAAGGAAGTACCAAATACATTACAGCTGGAGATTGGTGCACTTTTCATTATAGTGAGAAAGAACTTTGTAAACAGGGGACATACACTTAAAGAATATTTTGTCATTAGTTGAATATTCTTAAATTGAGAAATAGCTGCATTTTATTATTTATCAAGAAAAATACCAGTGTCAAACAAATGTTAAAAAAATAGCATTCATAAACAGTTTATGACGCATCAAATGTGTTTTAGGTATGAATCTATTTTATTTCTGATTCTAAGTATAATTTTGTGCTTTCCTTTCCTAGTGTGGAGAGGATGAGGAAACGCGTAATCTTGTTCGAGCTCATAATGGACTAGAACCACTGGTAAAACTCTTCAACAGGTCTGACAATAAAGAGTTGTTGGCAGCTGCTACAGGAGCCGTCTGGAAATGTGCCATAAGTATGGAGAATGTAGACAGGTATTTAACAATAATGACTAAGAAGCTTTGATCCTAGAATGAAGCTGGTTTATAGGTTATTCATTTCAAATAACATTGACAAGTAAGGGAGAAATTACATTAACCTTTGCATTAAAAGGTATTGCAGTTGTGGTTTTTTATTTACTGTACAAACACAGGTATTGGGCTAGAATAGGCCTTAGCTGCCTGATCCTCCGGACTGAAATTGCCATCCAGGATTTCTTCCCCATTTCCACCCCTCCCCCCCATTGATAACCTTATTTGAAGCCAAGGATAATGTTAAATTGAAAGTTAGAGCATACAATGTGGCACGGGCTGGTGGATTGGAATGCTTTTAGGACCCAACAGCTAAAGAATATAAAGAGGGAGAAAATTGATTTTGAACCATAAGAGCGTAAGGTATACGAGCAGAATTAGGCCATTTGGCCCATTGAGTCTACTCCACCATTTCATCATGGCTGATCCATTTTTCCTCTCGTCCCCAATCTCCTTCCTTCCCTCATATCCCTTCATACCCTGACCAGTCTAGAATCTATTAATCTCTGCCTCAAATATACATAAAGACTTAAAACATAAGAACATAAAAAATAGGAGCAGGAGTAGGCTATCTGGCCTGTTGAGCCTGTTCCACCATTCAATAAGATCATGGCTGATCTGGCCATGGACTCATCTCCACCTACTTGCCTTTTCCCCATAACTCTTAATTCCCCTATTATACAAACATCTCTCCACCCTTGTCTTAAATATATTTACTGAGGTAGCCTCCACTGCTTCATTGGACAGAGAATTCCACAGATTCATTACCCTCTGGGAAAAACAGTTCCTCCTCATCTCTGTCCTAAATCTACTCCCCTGAATCTTGAGGCTATCTCCCCTAGTTTTAGTCTCACCTACCAGTGGAAACATCTTTCCTGCCTCTATCTTATCTACCTTTTTCATAATTTTATACGTTTCTATAAGGTCTTCTCTCATCCTTCTGAATTCCAATGAGTACAGTCCCAAGGGACTCAATCTCTCCTCATAGTTTAACCCCCTCATCTCTGGAATCAACCTGGTGAACATCCTGTGCACCACCTCCAAAGTCAGTATATCCTTCCTCAAGTAAGGAGACCAGAATGGCATGCAGTACTCCAGGTGTGCCCTCACCAGTACCCTGTACAGTTTCAGCATAATCTCCCTGCTCTTAAGTTCAATCCCTCTAGAAATGAAGGCCAACATTTCATTTGCCTTCGTGAAAGCCTGCTGCACCTGCAAACCAACCTTTTGTGATTCATGCACGAGCACTCCCAAGACCCTCTGCATAGTAGCAGTAACAATCTAGTAATCATCTAGTAATAATCTGCTCTTTCATTTTTCCTTCCTAAGTGGATGACCTCACATTTACCAACATTGTACTCCATCTACCAGACCCTTGCCCATTCACTTAACCTATCTATATCTCTCTGCAGACTCTCTGTATCTACTGCACAATTTGCTTTCCCACTCAATTTAGTATCAGCAAGCTTAGATACGCTACACTTGGTCCCCTCTTCCAGATCGTTAATGAGCATCGTGAACAGTTGCAGCCTAGCACTGATCCTTGAAGCACACCACTCACCACTGATTGTCAACCAGAGTAACATCCAATTCTCTATCCATGCTAATATATCACCCTGAACTCTATGCATTCTTATCTTACATATAAGTCTTTTTATGGGGCATCTTATCAAATGCCTTCTGGAAATCCAAGTAAATAACTTCCATTTCTTCCCCTCCATCTATTGCACTCATTATATCCTTAAAGAACTCAGGTAAGTTTGTCAACCAAGGCCTGCCTTTGCTGAATCCATGCTGTGTCTGCCTGGTGGATGCATTTCTTTACAGATGCCTTGCTATTTCTTCTTTAATGATAACTTCAAACATTTTCCCAACTACTGATATTAAACTAACTGGTCTATAGTTACCTACATTTTGCCTACCTCCTTTTATGAACAGTGGAATGACATTCACCATCTTCCAATCTGCTAGGACCTGCCCAGAGTCCAAAGAATTTTGGTAAATTATTAACAAAGCCTCTGCTATAACTTTTTCCATTACTTTGAGTATCCTGTGATGCATTCCATCAGGACTAGGGGACTTATCTATCTTTAGGCCCGCAAGTTTGCTCAGCATTACCTCTTTAGTCATAGCTATTGTATCAGGGTCCTCACCTCCCATTGCATCCATAACATCTCTCTTTGGCATGTTAGGCATGTCCTCCACCATGAAGACCAACACAAAATAGCCCCTGCCATTTCCTCATTACCCAATATCAATCCCCCCTTCTCGTCCTCCAACGAAACTACATTCATTTTAGCCATCCTTTTCTGATTTAAATAATTATAAAAAATTTTGCTATCCCTTTTTATATTTTGTGCTAGCTTATTATCGGAATCTATCTTCCCTTTCTTTATTGCTCACTTAGTGGTTCTTTGTTGCTTTTTAAAGTTTTCCCAATCTTCCAGTTTCCCGCTTCTCTTAGTGACCTCGTATGCATGAAATTTTAGTTTGATACCTTCTTTTATTTCCTTAGTTATCCAAGGCTGGTTCTCCCCACCCTTACTGTCCTTGCTTTTAACTGGAATATACTTTTGTTGTGCACCTTGAAAAATCTCTTTGAAAGTCTTCCACTGCTACCCAACTGTCCCACCATATAGCCTGTGTTCCCAGTCTACACTAGCCAAATCCTCCCTCATCCCATTGTAGTCTCTATTGTTTAGGCATAATACACTGGTTTTAGATTGATCTATTGCACCCTTCATTTGTCTTCACTGCTGCCTATGGCAACTTGGTCTCCACCACTGCCTATGGCAACAAACTCCACAGATTCACCACTCTCTGGCTAAAGAAATTCCTCCTCATCTCCATTCTAAAAGAGCGCCCTTCTATTCTGAGGCTGTGCTCTCTGGTCTTAGACTCTCCCACCATAGGACACATCCTCTCCACATCCACTCTATCAATTTTGAAAGATAACTTATGTGTGAGATCAAAAACAAGCATACAGTATAAATAGGAAGAAGGTGGGTGAGTAGGTATGTATCGGATCTCTAGAGGATGAGACAATTAATCAATAACAGGGAACAAAGAAAAGGCAGATGTGTTAAGCAAACGCAAGGAAATCCGCGGATGTTGGAAATTCAAGCAACACACTCAAAATGCTGGTGGAACACAGCAGGCCAGGCAGCATCTATAGGGAGAGGCACTGTTGATGTCTCGGCCTGAAACGTTGACAGTGCTTCTCCCTATAGATGCTGCCTGGCCTGCTGTGTTCCACCAGCATTTTGTGTGTGTTGCAGATGTGTTAAATCATTTTTAAGATAGCATATAGGCTAATTTCCAATAAAAAGGATAAACATAAAAATCCCCGTCACAAGGGATAAATCTGGGCAAATTGCAGGGACCTAATGTTGTGCACCTCAGGGTTTTAAAAAATATGACAGCAACAATAATAGACCTACTAATTGATCATTTGCAAACTTCACTAAATTCCAGGAGGGTACCAGAAGATTGGAAAACAACTTACTTCTTTAAAGGGGGAGGAAGGAAAAAAGGGGAAGAATAGGGTAATTCGTTTAATGTCTATTGTTGGCAAGATGCTAAACTCAACTGGTAGGTGAGTTTAGAACTAGGGAATGTAACCTCAAGATTTAGGGGAGTAAATATAGGACAGAGATGAGGAGGAACAGAGAGTATTTCTTTACTTCATTAAATATATTTAAGATTCAGTAAGGTAGATTATTGAACTGTAGGGTAATTAAGCGCTATGGGAAAAAGGCAGAAAGGTGGAGCTGGATTCACGAATAGATTAGCTAATATCTTATTGAAATAGAGAAGAAGGACAAGGTTGGCAGGTACATAGGAACACTCATCATTGGTCACTATGGTTTTAAGCAACACATCAAAAAGACCTAGAAATGTATTGTCAGTCCTTCTTATTATTTGGTTTAAATCTTGAAAACTCTCCTTAGTTGGATTTTAGGAATACTTTCACTTGAAGGATTGCAGTAGTTCAAGAATGACTTTCTCACCAACTTAGAGTAATAGAAAACAGGCCTTTTGGCCCATCTATTCTATGCCAAGCTATTTAAATAGCCTAGTCCCACTCACCTGCACCCGGACCATAACCCTCAATGCCCCTCCCTTCATGTACTTCTCTTAAACAGTGACATCGGAATTGTATCCATCACTTACTTACATTGGCAGCTCATTCCATATTTCCACACAGAAATAACAAGGTTCATAACTTCTCTAAGGAAAATTGGTGTGGGCTGGAAATGCTGGATTTTCAGCATTACTAACATACCAAAGACAAATGAAAAATAATTGAAAAATCCATAACATTAGATCCAAATACAAAAAGTATTATCTAAGGGATATTCTGTGTTAAAGTGTAATTTTTAACTTTCTATGCTTAATTTGTTAAGGATATTTGTGTTTACCACCATGGAGCAGTTAAATTATATTGTGAAATAATTATTTCTGATAATCTATAAAATCTGTATTTTAGGAAAACAAAATCTGTTGTATGTAAATAACCATATTTAGCAACAATGTATACCCACATCAGGCGACTGCTACTCTGTGAGAAATGTGAGAAACTCTCTGGGTGATGGGGAATGTGGTAGATTATGAATAGACCAGACCCGATTCCACTTTCATGCAGCTCCCTGTCTTGGCCCACATTCAAACTTTTCAAGATTAGCTTTTTGAAGTTGTTGGAGAATTATTAACCTTACAGCATGAAATGGGGGAAGGGGTAAAGAGAAATCCTTGCAAATGTTGCTTGATTGCTCTGACACACACGTGTTAGAATAGCATCTGTCTGGCTTCTCATGAGAGAATTCATTTCCAGAATAAAAGAGAATTCAGGACCAAGTGCCCTTGCAGCCAAGTAGCTAGAAACCACACATTCTTATATAGCAGTAATGGCTAGACCACTGGATAGCCAAACTATTCTATTGAAGTCAAACTAACTTGAATGTTCCCTTAGATAGTCTATTTGTAAAATAACAAAATCAATGTTCAAAGAACTCTCATTTCCTTCTATACTCACCTTCTCTGGTAATTACTTGTTTTCAAATTACTATAATAAGCGTAACATAAGTGGAAGTGGATCAGGAGATTCTATTGTACCAGCAGATTTTTGTAATACCTCCAGCCTTTGTAAAGAAATTGCTTTGCATCTGTATTTCTTATTTTCTCATCTGAGATCATGACTTACATTTCTAATAATTTATTTACAAGTACATAGATGATTATTTAAATTGATGTGAAATTAGAGAAATGCAGTTAAATAATTAGTACACTATACAACAGCCTGATCTATATATCACTAGGCAAAGAGGTCACAGATGCACTGTATCATCATAGAAGGGTTTCCACAACAGCATTGAGGGATTAAGGTCAGGAAGTTAACGGAAGCATAGCCACCTACATATTCACCTCCCAAGTCCCACACCATGCTGATATGAAAATACTTGCTAATTCTTTGGGAGAAGTCCTGGAACACCTTCCCCCATAATTCTGTTCTGATGATTAGAGAGGTAATTTCACTGTCAGTGAGGCAGCTGAAAATGGAGGTCCTGCACAAACTTCTGAAGGGCATTTGAGAATAACTGTTAAATGCTGGCCTTACCAACAATGCCCTTTGCCAACATGAATAAATCAGAGGGGAAAAAAACTGCAATCTGCCATTGTTCTCATCTAATGTCCTCTCTATAGTTTACCCTCTTAGTTAAAGCTTCCCCATAATTCATTAAAGAAAAACTAAATGAAATTAATGTTCCAATCATAAAGCACCAGCAGATTCTAATCTTCATTTATTTAGAAATACAGCACAGTAACAAAGAGCCTGCAGCACCCATTTACGTGTCCAATTAACTTATTAACCCCTTTGTCTTTGGAATGTGGGAGGAAAGAGAATCACCTGGAGGAAACACACATGGTCATGAGGAGAACATTCATACTCCTTACACACACTGTGGTGGAATTTAACCTGGGTCACTGGCACTGTTATGCTAACCATCTTACTACTATGCATTCCTAAGCTCAGGATTCTTCCAGTTCTCCTTGCAACTGTCCTGTCAGGCAGCACCTCTTCTTCATGTTGTGTAAAGTTGCCTTGAAATTCCTCCAGTTAGAATCTATTTTTCGTTCAGATGTCCCTTTCCGAGTGGAGCCTCCTTTGCAGGCTACTCAGGTTAGGAGAGTTCCAGCAGAGTCATTAAAAGTCAGAACCACAATCAAGGGTAGTAGTTTCCCCCATGAATGTAGTGTATGTGCGACTGTTTAGTGATGACTCTGAACTGTTTGATTGGGGTGGGGTGTATTCCTTTCATTTGGGAGATTTACTTAAGTCTTGCAATCGTATAAACAACTGTAAGATCATAAGATATAGGAGCAGAATTAGACCATTTAGCTGTCAAGTCTGCTCCGCCATTTCATCGTGCTTGATCCATTTTTCCTCTCTGCCACAGTCTCCTGCCTTCTCCCCATATACATTCATGCGCTGACTAATCAAGAATATATCAACTTCTGCCTTAAATACACCCAATGGCTTGGCCTCCACAGATGCCTGTAGCAATGAATTCCACAGATTCACCACTGTCTAGAAAATTGTTCTTTGTCTCCATTCTAAAAGGATGCTTCCCTATCTTGAGGCTGTGTCCTCTGTTCCTTGTCGTCCCCAGCATGGGAAGTACCCTCTTAACACCCACTCTGTTGAGGCCTTTCAACATTCGATCGGTTTCCCTCTCATTTCCCATAGCTGGTAGATGTGAAGTAGTTTATTCGACAAAATGAGATACAGCAAGCATCCTATTAAGACCCTTTTGGAGCAAGAGGCCTGTTAGACCCAACATTAGTGACATTTTATATGCTAAAGATCAAAGAACAATTCTATTTTTACAATGTATCCAAAATGCTTCCTTTGAGATACATATAACTTTCATACCTCCTCCTTTGCACCCTCACTCCAGACAACCAAATTAAATGTTAATCCACTTTGTCTTATTTTTCAAATAACTGCTCTAGGACCTGAGTGTCCGGAGCTGCATTTAAATTTAACCTACAGTCCATGTTCAAGTCTAAAGATTGGTGGCTGAAGTTAATATTTTGCTATATGTCCTATCCACAAAAACACCCTAACATCCTCAGAAAGGAAAATCAATTTAGGTTCCACAAAGCCACTGTCAATCTTCGGGGTAGTGCCTGAACAATTCGAGTAATCTAATGAAATCTAGATCCCTTCTTTCACCCCAAAACCCCTTTGAGTGACTGTATTCACAGCCATGCATACGCAACTCATTAATCTTCATTTATGGATTACCCCAGTGAAATCTTAACTGAGTCTCTGGAAGACTTTTTTTTTGGTAAGCTGGTTCCTAGGATAAACTGAACTGCAAATTTGAGTAAACATGTTCCAAAATCATCTAGAAAATTGCACACAGTGGTTGCACCACCATTCCTTTGAAATAGTTTCATTCAGCACCAGCTACCTTAAACCTTAAACCAATGGTAACAACTCATGACTTTAAGCTCCATGAATGTATACCATAGCAAGACTTAGTAAAGACAGTGTTAGTTGGTTGCTGATATCATAGTATTGAGGTCAGAGCATGGATTTTAAATCCTGTGTTGCGTTAAATAACTTATCATAATCAGGAGGATATACATACTTTGTGCGGCAAGGACAAGATGGGATGAAGGGCCTGTTTCCATACTATGATATGCATATTTTATGATGTTTAGTACATTGTGATTCTTTTAATATTATAGCACCACATCATCATCGACATCATCATCAGCAGCACTGTCATTAAATTTCCTTTAAACCCTTGTGAACTGAGAATCTATTTTCTAAATCATATAAACTCTGTTGCAATGTTTTCTGCTTTTTCTTTTTTCTTTTTACATTTGCACTATTTGCAATAATTGGTTTATGATTAATAATCTTTCTGGCTGTGTTCATGTGACTTCTGTAAATGATCTATGACTATAGAACAGAGATGAGGAGGTATTTCTTTAGCCAGAGAGTAGTGAATCTGTGGAATTCATTGCCACAGATAGCTGTGGAGGCCAAGCAATTGGGTATATTTAAAGTGAGGGTTGATAGGTTCTTAATTAGTCAGGGAGTCAAAGGTTATGGGGAGAAGGTAAGAGAATGGGGTTGAGATGGATAATGAATCAGCCATGATGGAATGGTAAAGCAGACACAATGGGTTGAATGGCCTAATACTGTTCCAATGGTATGTCTGTAATCTTATAGAACCTTAAAACAGTCCACTTACCCTTCAGTTTATTGCCCATTATGCAAATTTCCTTTTGCATTTTCTTCCCAATCAGTTTCAAAATAGCCATTAGGAGAATTAAGCTTCTGTGAAGTAGTCTAATTTTTCAACAAGATTGTGAAGAGTTTTTGCCACCAATAATTCTTTTATCAAAATCAAAACATTCTTTTTAGTTGCTAGCATATTGCAAAGTTATGAAAAACATACTTCACGTCAATTTTAAATGTACCTGATGTGGACTTTATTTAACTTAATGGGTAATAAATATTGCTAAAGTTTCTTGGACAAACAAAATGACTTAGAAGTTATTGCTCCAGCAAATTATTTGGATAGAATTAAAATTTCCTGTTAAAAACCAAATAAATACTTCTGATTAAGGTATGATTAAGAAACATTTATTGAATATTTTCTGCCTCAGCTTCTTAATATTGGCACCATAACATACACAAATTATTGTTGCAGCTATAATTCATCTGTCATTCATCATATCTTGATTTTTACAAACATCATTGTATCTTCCTTGTTAGCAAAAGAAAACCAAGTTAATATGCAGCTGTGGTCACATCACAGTCAATCCTCCAAAAGATCTACCCTTAGCATGCCCATGAAACAGATAAAAGGAGATCTGGGAACTCTCAATTGTTGAACATTATTTGCAAGTTTCCTTATTAAGATCAGTTCTGTTGTTAACTTTGCAATCTGATTGTGTAATTGACTTGCCCATAAAAGGTGTAGGGTAGTGGTGAAAGGGTGTTATCCTGGCTGCAACTCCATGAGACTGACTACGGTGAAACAAATACCACCAGACTAGGCATACCCAGGCATCATCCCTAATGAAGATGCAGAGTTTGTCATTGAAACTTGGGTTATAATCAACACCTGTACCTGGCTGGAAGCCCAAGAAGAGTTTATTTGTTAAGTGACATTGTGAGTTACATTTATCATTGAACACCCTCAGGGTAACTATATTTTAACTGGTTCCTAAGCAGGTCTCAACTTGTGTAACCTTTCTAGATGAGTAGCCATACATGCTACCTCCCCTGCTCCATTTACTCCTTACCAATTCCCTAATTACTCCCTGAAAGACCGGGTTAAAATTACCCATTGATATTTAAATGATTTTTTTTAAATGCTGCTACAAAACAGGGAAGTAAAATAAAATTATTCCAATTTAGGCATCAAAAATTGAGTTGGTTATGAAAGCCAACATAAAAGCAAAACAGCAGTTATCTTTTTTCAATTAGGCTAAATTGGCAAATAATCTATCCTAATTAATCATTTAAGATACTGTCAATATAATATGAAGAAAAATGTCTTAATTCACATGAATTTATGTGCAGTAGTTGTTGAAGGCACAAGTGGGAATAAGAACTGAAATAATAGCCAAGTATGAAGTTATTTTTAAAAATACAAGTAAAATAAAGACGTGAGAATTTCGCCCTCATAGAGTTGCAGAAAGCACTTCAGTGTAATTGAAAATAAGTTTAGCTGAGAACAAAGGTGTGACCTATTCTGAGTCTGTTTTATAACCTTTTGTCATGCTTTCTTATTAGTTCCAGTGATAGTTTTCAGCTCAAAACTTGTATCCAATGATACAATAATAATCCAAAGAGAGTGTCAATTGCTTTAGAGTAATTTTCAGCAGTGCTCCAAAAGATAACAGTTGTTGGTTACTCAAGCACAATTGGCTTTTACTTAGGGGGATATTTTAACCAGAATCCTGCTACTTAACAAACATACACATCTAAACTGCCTTTTTTGTCACTCGCCTCCACAGCAGGTTTCTTCTGCAGGCTGTTCGTACTTAACATAAGCTTTCCTTGGACTTCCAACAACATTTATGTACCTAAAAGTTACTGCAAAGAGGCCTTTGCCTGTATCTATCACTCCAGTTGGTAAAAGATGAGGGAATGATTCATAATCATTTTATTGTAGATTTTATTCATCCATAATTTATTGGATTTTTAAAGACTTCTCTGAGGAGCAATGCTGGCACAAGCAATGCTTCAACAAGACAGTCTTACCACAGTCATGAATATGGGCTCATACATGTGCTTGGATGGCACAGTAATGTTTGACTTACTGCACTGGGATAGGACAGTGAAAATAATCATCACACTACCAAAACTACTGTATAATAATTGAATTATGAGTTGCCTTCCTTGGCTCCATTCTATGGTAACAAAGAATTCTGGCAATACTCACTTTATATAGAGCTTTTCAACCAAATGCATCTCTGGTTACTTATTTGAAAAATGAAATAACACTAATTCTCTAAAAGAGTAAAGCAATGGTATGCTTATATTGAGAGCATAGATTCTTCTTGAATCGATATTGGTTGCAATATCCCTTTCCAAAATGCTCTTCCATTTATTTTCATGTCGTTGGCAAATTTAAGTATCTGACATTCTAATCCTCCTTTAGATCATTGATATTAAAAGTAGCAATTGATATCCACATTCTTTCAGGCTGGAAAAGATCCATTAATTTGATTCTCTGTCTTCCATGCAATAACCAGTCCAAGTACACTTCCTCCAATACTGTAAGCTCTAATCTTGGACACTAGCTTTTTATGCAGAATCTTGTCAAATGGACTGTCCAGGAAAGGGTTGCATCTCTGGGGTAAGGACTTGTGTCCATTCTAGGGCAGCTCATTCACCTTTAGTCCCCACTGGACGCTCAACTCTCAGTTAGCTGTTTCCATGTGAGAGTAGCATTGGCCCGGTACACCACATCGATAGGTTGGCAAAACCAGATAAAGGTAGCTGGCAGGCCTCATACCCTGGTGAAATAGGATCACACCTGTCCTAGCATGCAGAGTCAGCTCTGGCTGACTGGGCAGATGATATCTACAGTGAGATCCAACGGCCAGGAAGGTGATTTTGCAATTCACCATGGAGAATGAGGATCATGACAAGACACAGAAGAAATCATACTCATCCACTATAACCAAAGAAGTCACCAGTTGCAATAAATACTTATGCCACTGGACCTGAACTTCTGAGGTTGAGAGAGTGGTACTATGCCCAATGGCCTTTCCATTTTAAAAACTTCCCCCTGCTGGTTTCCTGTCATCATCTAATACTCTGGACAACCACCATCTTTTGGAAGTCAAACTACACTATAGTTAAAGGGTTCCAGTTTATCAACTCGGCCTGTTATATCCTTAAAGAATTGAATGATTTGTAAATTATGACTTATGAAACTATGTTGATATGGAGCAATGTTTCTTGGTGCAATGTGTACAAGATCAGACTACTAGAGCTGCTATCAGAAAATCTAAAAAGGTTGAACTATTTGATAAAAAGAATTGAACTATTGATTAACATTTTAACTGCAACGAATAATGTTCTTCTTGTGATATCCTCTTCCTGCTTCTCCTCATGCTTTTCTGGATGCATATTATTGAAGTATATCTTCCTCTCCTTGTTAACTCAATAAGCTAAGTGGGGCCAACACGCTAGTTGGAAACTTTGTTTCTTCTTTAAACAAAAAGAGGAAAACAACTTAATGCTGATATGGAGATTTTATTGTGTGTACTTGCATTATGTTAAGTCATTACCGGGATGAGTCTTAATATACTAAGTAAGTAACTTACTAAGTTGGCAGTATGTTACTCATGACATTTTAAGGAAGATCCTGGATATTAATAATCATATTTAAGAAACCCATAAACACAAAGGCAACATATTAAGGAAACATATTACCTATCAAAATGTATTTTAAGATAATATTTTTACTTAATATTACCTCTATATTATATTAATGTTGAGGTTGACAAGCTTTATCAAAGCATTTTGTGGGATTTGGCCACAATATGCTGTTTGTTTATGTCCTCAGTTATCTGGCTAGATTTGTGTACATTTGTAACACATTTTGTAAAATAGTCTGTATCAGATTTTTTCTCACTTTTTCTTAAAGGTTTAAAAACCTAAGGATTGTTGAAACATTGATTCATCTACTGGTTGGTCAACCCGAAGAAGTCCTTATCAATGTCGTCGGAGCCTTGGGGCAATGTGCACGAGACCGGACTATTCGAGCTGCTATCAGAAAATCTGAAGGAATTGAACCTTTGGTTAATCTTTTAACTGGAACAAATAACGCTCTTCTTGTAAATGTCACCAAAGCAGTGGGTGAATGTGCGGTTGATCCTGAAAATATGGCGTAAGTACTTTATCTATATTTTTGAATTGGTTTCAAATGTATCTTTCCTCATAGATATATTCTTTGCTTCTATGCTTTGAAGAAGCAGTTAGACTGACCCTTATTCAAGGCAGAGATTACATTATATGGAATGTAAGTATATAATAGTCATAAGCTATGTGTCATAGGATATTGAATTATATAATAACAAACTGAACACAGCTCTTTAACTAGCTCCTTTAAAAATGATAACAATAGGAATAATGACATGTATAGAGTGGAGAGCTATTTTTGTCCTACTGTTCATGTTTAGTGACCCAAGTGATATTTCATCTTGTGATTTAATAGTCAGGGAATAGGTGAGCAGATGTTGGACATTATCTGCCTTACAGATTAATATATTGTGACATTTTTATTCCTTATTATTTTTTTCTATTCCATCCTTCTACCTGTCCTTCAAGCTGTCAATAGTGGACTATTTAAAGACATACAAAAGAATCTGCAAATAACTTCCACCTCCCTCCTCATCCTTAGGTGTTGTTTACATTCAAAGATTGCCAAATTAAGTTGGCTTCCATCTGGCACCCCAGCAACCTTAATTGGATTGGTCTTATTACGTGAAAAGTAAGAACAGAAAATGCTGGAAACATTCATCAGATTAGGAAAGAAAAAACATATTAAGTTTTCAGGTTAATGACCTTCCCTCAGAACAGGGAAAGAGAAAAATCAAGTTTCAAGTTGTAGAGAGGCCGGTGAAGGATGGCTAAGAATGCTACTTTCCCATATACTCTCCCATCCACCAACGTTCTTCCTTTGTTTAGTTTTCCCATTCTGCCCCCTTCCTTCCCTACCTGGTTCCATCTATCCATAGTCTCCCCACTCCACCAAATGATTTTACCAGCTTCTGTCTTGCTCCTGTCCTGTACTGCTATTACTGGCAATCTTTCTCCTTCGCTCTTAGTCCTAGTGCAAGGACTCTATCCAAGATGTCATCTTGCACCTTTTGACTCTACAGATGTTGCTTTGTTCTTTGGTTAGGACAAAGGATTTTTTCATCTCTGTTTTTATTTTCACAGATGCTACCTGACCTCCTAAACATTTTTCAGTACTTTCTGTTTTCATTTTAGATCTCCAGCTTGAAATTTTTAAGTTTAATTTTCTTTCATTACACAGCAATCTTTTGATTACCAAATATAAATAAAATGTGTTTAAAAGTCCTTCATTTTATAATGTTTAATTGAATCAGCCTGACTTCAAACCTCAGAGCAGTGCACTTGATATTAAAGCAGAGGCATAGTATCAAGGGCCACTGTCCATAAATTGACCGGCACAGACTAAAGCATAAATCAGTCTGTTGTACTTACAAAGTGAATAATCCCATGTTTCCAATCAGTTCAGTTATATAAATCATTCCAAAGTACCACTCTAGTAGATAAATATTATTCCATATTTATGGTGCGTTGAAACCAGGTACAAAGTATTCCCTGTATAATATTTCAATTAAGCTATCCTTATTAAATAAATCATTCAGCAAAATTTAGTTGAAATTAGTTCCACTGTATTTCAGGCTTGGTCTATTTCAAGTTCACATTTCTTTTTTGTAATGATACACGTCATGTTATAAGGCCCCATTTTCCCTGCATGACATGCTGGAGTATCAGTGAAGTGTGACTGCTCTGTCATGGTTTGCCATCAATTTTTTTCTACATCTTTTGAAAGCTGCCTTGAACTACAAACTTTATTTCTATAACAATAAAATGAAGTACAGACTATATTGCAAACAGTACATAACATTGAAGTCATTCCAAGCACTTTCTAAAACATACTCATAGGTAAGTAAACACATGAAACTTGGAGAATTTGGATGAGTCTTTAGAGTGAGTGATGTCAAGGTAGCTCAGATATGGTGCCAGAGGAGTTGCAAAGGGAGGGACAAAACATGAAAACTGGAGAATCAGAATGTTTAGTTTTGTAGGGCTAGGTGATGTTACAGAGATAAGGAGTTTTTAGGGTTTAAGGATGGCAAATTTTTAATTTTGATTAAGTGCTCTGTACACCAGGTGTAAACATAGAATAGGAATGAAAAAAGACAAATTTAGGATTCTTTACACACTTTGGAAAAGATTAGCATATGTAGCTGTTGCACTTCATTCTGCATTCTATCGTTATTTTACCTTATACCACCTCAATTCACTGTGTAATGATTTGATCTGTATGAACAGTATATAGGACAAGCTTTACACTGTATCATGGTACTTGTACCAATAATGAACCATTTCCAATTCCATTTTATGGAAGTGGGTCTCCATGGATTTTGGAAAACCTGGTGCAAAGTCCTGCATGGTGAGCTAGTCAAAAGCTAAATTCTCATGGGATCCAAGTGGCAAATTGGATCCAAAACATTCTCAGTAAAAGAGAAATATGTGTAATGTTTGATGGCTATTATCATGAGAGAAATCAGTTTTAGTGGGTTCTGCATAGCTCATTCATTTGTACTGTACATAAATGAGTGAGATTTAAATATGGATGGTATGATAAATAAATTTAACAAGGTGCTTTATTAATGCAACAGAGTTAGTCAGTTTTTCAATGTTCGTCGTCAGCTGGTTCATACTGTCTGTGAACTCTCTGTCGGTTGCCTCCATAAGCTCCAGTATTTGTTTTTTTTATTTTTAAGTCCTCCTGCGTGAGAGCCAACAGCTGTCCATCGTTTAAGTTTTTCTAGTCTGTAACTGAACAAATGCGCACTGTCTTTCACGGCGAGATTCAACACCAAACATGTCGCTTGTTTTCGGTAGTTGTGTCCTGCACATGCACAGCAGGAGGAGATTCGCCAAAATATCCGTTTTAATGTGGACAGATGTATTTTTGCATTTTGGAACAGGGAGGAAAGACTTTTATCATTGATAAGAGGGATAAACCTGAATATGTTGGTGGTAGTTTGTCAGAAACTTTTTCAACCTAGCTTGGTTGAAATCCCCCGCGATGAAGGCGTCAGGGTGCACAGTCTCATGGTGCTCAGCTCCTCCAGTGCCACCTCCACATTTGCCAGGGATGGAATGTACGCTTCTACCAGAATGACAGCAGAGAACTCCCTCCTCAGATTTGAACAGACTATTCTTTACAGTTGGGTGTTTCAGGTCAGGGAGTGTGACACAGCAAAATCACCAGATCGGCGCACTATAATGAGTTTATCATGAAGCAAGCACCAATTCCTCTACCTTTACCTGAGTGCTCTAAGCAATGGAAGATACAGCCCTTAGGCTGGAGCACATTGTCTGGAGTACTGGGGATGAGCCATGTCCCTGTGAAGCAGAGTATACTACAGTCCCTGATGACCCTCTGGTACCACAGTCTTGCTCTGATAATCTTCAGCTTTATTTTCCAGCAAATATACATTAGGCAGAAAAATGGTAGGGAGATGAGGGTTCCTTAGAGCCATGTGCTTCCGTTTTACTTGCAGTCCTTCATGTTTACTGAGACACTGGACACATTCCCTGAGCTTCCAGCTGCTGCACTCGCTCCCTGAATGGTCCGGTTTCCCAGTTCTGAAGATGTCTAGTTCTTATAAATAGTTTGAAACAATCTCACTTACTGCAGTGGCTGAAGCTACAAATTTCGGCTGCAGTAGTTGTAAATGGGAGTTCAGTGAACTCCAATTATTTGGGACACATCAAGACCAGTACATTTTGACACAATTAGCTGAAGTTTCATGGAAATAGTTAAAAGATATTAAAAAAAAGATAAACTACCATTTAACTAGGTAACTAATTATGTGCTGTTTTTAAGTGAAATATGGAACAAATTAGAGCACTATCAATACTATTATATTACTATAAAACTGTATATTAGTTCCTAATAGATATCAACGGAGGAATCAATCCAGTGTACACTACTGTGTTCTTTTGATTGACTGTAAATGTTAGTAGACTGCCTCCATACAATGCAATTGACAAATGCATCCTCCAAATCTTCATTTTCATCCTAACATTCAAGATGATTATCAATATCTTCATTTTCTTTGTAGTACCTAACTTTTTGAAGCAGTGAAATAATTTCATTTTAACTCCAGGCCATTTCTGTCATCTCCAAGTCCAAACGTTTGAAACTGTAGTCAGCAAAACAGTTCAGAGTTGTCTTACTGCTTATTTCTTGCCAACTGTTGGTGAGAAAAGTCACTGCTTTTTAAAAACCAGCACACGCAACTGACACTATTTAAAAACTGCTCTAAATACGGGGTAGTACCTAATGGCAACACAAGTGCATGCATCTGACGCTGTTCAGCACAGTCTCCTACCCTAATTAAAGGCCATAGTGTCACAAATAAATGAAGGGAAACCCAACTATTTTCTAGATTCATTTTTGTTCTGTAAGAATTGCCCCAAATAACCAGCTGCCCCGATTAACTGTTGGCCCAATTAACTGGAATCCCCAGTATTTAATTATTCCCTTGGGAAGTGCACACAGATCAAGACCCTTTATTTGCATGCTTATCAATTGGATTGCAAAATACACAGAGAACCTCAAAGCAAAGCAAATTGCAAATACTTGTGAAAACCCCTTTCACTAGGCATCTCTGGAAATCCGGCGTGTTAGCCGCTGGCTAACAGCCACTGGATTCTGCGGTGAGAAACCCACTTTCTCAGGCTTTATCTCTAGGGTGTATACACTTTTGGTCTCACCAAACCCATGAGGTTGGATGTCTCGCCCACCCAAACCCTTATTTGTGTGAATGCTCTGTGACTTACTGTCCCAGGTAAAAAATAACAAATCGTATACAGCATGCAATTATAAAGAACAATATTTAAGAATGTTCATTTAAGCAAACAGTTATTAAATGGTCTGTGTGAAAGCAGATACCATCTTCCAAATGTTGCTCAAAATCCATCTTGAACAAACAAGTCTCCCACGGGAGTGTTGGCCCTTCCTCCTTGAAGCCATGCATTTAGCAATGGTCTTTCAGATACTGGAATAGCTGGATGTCATATCTCCTAATTTGCAGTGAACCATTACATAAACTCATCACAGATGCATCCAGCTCAAGCAGAGAGAAATTGATTTTCTTCACATTGATCAGGAAACATCAGCCAAATTTGCCAAAATTACTAACTTCACAACTGTTAGAAAATAGGTGCTGCCCATACCATACTCTAGGTTTCATAAACAAATACATGAGCTCATCACCCACAGAATATATTTTCAAGTTTACATGTGATCTGTGATGAAAGATCTTTGTAGCAATGCCATATTTCTGGCGAAACTTTCACTATCCTTTCTAGCCTTTGAAGGTTCTGATTAAATTTGGGGTTGGGCTGAACGTTGGAATTGCAATCATAGCCATAAGACCACAAGCATAGTAGAGTGTTTCCTCAGGACCTTCAAGATACAATTCTAGGGTTCATTTCTATTCTCTGGGAAATTAACTGGATATTCTTTCCTCATTACCCTTAGATTAAAGGCTTCCTTATCTTATTACTCATTGATGTTTCCCAGTGTAAAATTGGTATGTGACTGACATATAAGCTACCCTTTTCCTCCGGACAGACTGTCATATACTCACCATGAACTTCACATAATTTCCCTCTTGATTCTTCAGGTACATTTGTCAGCATCTACTGTTCTGTAGTTCAACAGCTCTGAGCAGAAACATTTTGGTGAAAACACAACATAAGAGTTTAATTTAAAGATCTATCACATTGTAGCACTTGGGACAACATTACAGTTACTGCAGTGAAGGACGACACTAAAATAGAGACACTGTTCACATCAGAAAGACATCTAGATATTTGTGGAGAAATTGAATCTAGTATTGTGGGCCAAAGGGCCTATACTGGTGCTGTAGTATTCTATGGTCTGTGTTCTATATTGTAGGATCTCTGCCATCTGGAAAGTGATGACTGATTTTTCATATGTACTCAACAGGAAAGATAACTGATTTTATAAACAGTACTCTGTTGTGTGGTAAAAACAATTGGGCCACTATATCATTTGGTAATTTATTTGATGTGGATCCTCACCTCGCAGTACTCTTTTTGTTTATAGCAATACATCTTCTAGTTAGCCTACAAACTAGAGTAGTACTGTTATTGAAAAGCTCTTTAAGACATATTAAAACTACTGTCTTACTATTTAATGATAAAGACCCTATTCAGTCTTAAAATGACTATGACCATTTTTTCTGGTTCAGAACCTCAAGAGTAACAATTGAATATGCATGATTAATTGGGAGATTTATCATCATGATCTAATTTTCAACTCTAGTACATAGTGCAGAGACATTAATGATGCCATATCTAATTATGATCATTTCTTTCTCCATACTATTTTTCCAAAATTATTAGCTGACATGCTAATTTCTGAAACCCTCATCTTTGCTTTAGTTATCTGTAGATTCAAGTATTCTCATTGCTCTGTTGAGTAGCATCCCATTTTTAACCTGCTGTGTACTGGAACTCACCCAAAAAATAGCAGTCCATATCGTAAATCTTAACAGCATCCCCATGGTCACTAATCTATGTTGGCTGCTGGTCTAGCGGTATGTAATGGTTTTAAAATTCATACCCATGCTTTCAAGTTCCTCCACAGACTCAGCCCCCCAACCCATTTCAGCCCCACAGGATTTTCATACTCTAAATCTGGCCTGATTTTAATCCCTTCACCAATATTAGCTTAGTATTACTGCCTGTTGAATAATTTTGCAATTCCTTCCAGAAAACTCTCCATATCACTTCACCATCTTTCAAGGTACCCTTTAAAATAGACCTCCTGTCCAAAATTTTTTGACATCTGTCCTAGTATCTCATTTATGTGGCTCGGCATAAACGTTTGTGAGATAACAGTTGTACAAAATATAACAGGATATTTTATGTTAAATCGTGTTATATAAGTGTATTGTTGTTTGTTATATAACTAAACCGTATTTTCCAGGTACAGGTCCTCCTTACCTTATGAATATCTGACTTATGTACAGCATGTGCATATGAGCAAGCTGTTGAGAGAGTGGCAGTATGGATTTGTCAGCTTCTGTAAGGCCCTAGGAATCCTCTTCCGTATGGGTAAAGGGTTAATGGCTACATTTTACTTTGTGAACTGTTCAGGTTATGAAGAGTTCACAGGAATAGAATCCTGCCCAAACCTCAGGAGGACCTATATCATTGCAGAGGGAGAATTTCCGCTTTTTTTTTTCAAAATGTTGATATTTTTCCTGCCAACCTATAAGATTTATGCAACAATGAATAGACATCTAAATTCTTATAGGCACAGGAATACAATTTATACTGATTACATTGCATCACTCATTGATGAATTATATTCCATGTAGAAAACACACTTTGTAATTCTTGGCACGACATGGCCTATAGTGTGTAAGTAAGTGTGGTTGAAGTCATGGATTTGAGTCTTAAAGTGTAATTGAGAAACAGAGCTCAAGGGACAAAAAATAGCTTGGTGGTCATGCTTCACTGAGTAAAATTCTACAGCTCATAAATGATGTGATTGCTAAATATGACCCTTTTATAAAAAGTAAAAATCACAAACTTATGTGAATGATGGCTAAAATGACTGTAGTGTACCAGGTAGACCATGTAATGAACTGGTAGATCAATGATATTGTGGAAGAAGTTTATGCCAAGTTGTTACTAACATTAAAGTATGGTCTGAAAGGTGCAAATAATAAAAGACTTCAGCTATATATTTTTATGGATGGAAGAGAAAGGATTAGATTCCTCCAGTAGCTAAGTCAGCAAACAAAAGTGCTGATAAGTTCTTCAAAAATGACTTCATATCACAAGTAGGTATTGAAACACCAGTCTTTTGATGATTTCCTTTCAAGGCTTAGTAAATGTAAATTCAGGGAAGTATTTGAAAGATTAGTGGACCAATAGATTTATGATATAACATACCCAGATGTGCAGAAAGTTTTGATTAGAAAGTTAAAGCTCAGCATTAGCTCAAGCCACAGGTATATCTAAAACACAGGCAGCCATAAATAGACAACTGTAGACACCACATACTTGCTAAAGAGCCAATATCCAGATAATTCCAGGGAAAGTTGATGTAGTTAGAAAATAGGAATAAAAGAATGAAGACCAAATTGAGAGAAACATATGCAGGAACTGCGGATGCACTGAGTTTAAACGGAAAATGCCTCATATACAACTCAAACTATAGATTTGTGACAAGTGCAATATTAGTAGAAAATGTGCAAATAGGAAATGAAAAGAAAGAAAATGCCAAAGGAAGAGCAAGAGAAGCAATAGGCAAGAAACAAAACCAGCACATCATTGCCATGAAAGTTGACGGAGTTTAAGTGGCTTCCAACTATTAGAACTGAACATCTGCATGATGTGACTGGATGTGACAATTCCTGGAGAAATGAAAAAGCATGGCAATCAAACTCATGTCTGACATTGGAGAGAGTTCAGAGAAGATTCACGAGAATGATTCCAGGAATGAAAGGATTATTGTATGAGGAACGTCTGGCAGCTCTTGGGCTGTATTTCCTAGAGTTCAGGAGAATGAGAGGGGGGATCTCATAGAAATATTCCGAATGTTAAAAGGCCTGAACAGATTAGATATGGCAAAGTTATTTCCAATGGTAGGGGAGCATAGGACAAGAGGGAATGACTTCAGGATTGAAAGACATCCATTTAGAGCAGAGATACAGAGAAATTACTTTAGTCAGAGGGTGATAAATCTGTGGAATTTGTTGCCACAAGCAATAAGTTCCATTTAAGGCAGAGATAGATTGGTTTTTGATTAGCCAGGGCATCAAAGGGTATGGGGAGAAGGCAGGGGAGAGGGGATGACTGGAAGAATTGGATTAGCCCATGAGTGAATGGTGGAGCAGACTCGATGGACCAAATGGCTTACTTCTGCTCCTATATCTTATGGTCTTATCTGACAACCTAAAGCTAAAAGTAAGTATGGTAGCACAAAGTATCTTCCCTACTACTGATGTTAGGCTGACAGGATGATAGTTCTCTGTTTTCTCCCTCCCTCTTTTCTTAAGAAGTGGGATAACATTAGCACAAGTCAGTGTGCTCAGCCTTTTCCCCAGGGATGAGAAATGAAGAGCTAGAGGACCTAAGTTTAAGTTGGACACACAGAGGTGTGGGGGGGGGGGCGGGAGGAGGGTGAGGAAAGATTTAATAGGAACTTGAGGGACAACTTTTTCATCAGAGGATGGTCAGTATATAGAATGAGCTGCCAGTGGAAGTGGCTGAGGCACCTACATTATCAACATTTAAAAGCTTCTTAGGCAGATACTAGGTAGGGAAGGTTTAGAGGGATATTGGGCTAAACATGGGCAAATGGGACTAAAATAGATGGGAACCTTGGTCAGCAAGCACTACCTGGGCTGAAGGGCTTGTTTCCATACTGCTGGACTCTGTGACTCTATCTACTTTTAGCTTTAGGGTATACCAGAATGTGGTTTCTAGCAGATATGGCTTACAAGATGTGAGGGATAGATATTATAGAAGGTGACATTCAAGTCCATGGAATGGGTGACAGGAGATTTACAACAGTGTTTGTTACCAATGTTGGAAAATTGTTGTTATGAAGAGTGATTGCATGTGTTGTGTTTCTTTTTTGTCTGGAAGAACTGGCTCAAAGGGGAGACTCAGCGGAGATGTACAGCATAAAGTTACAGAAGACCTAGACAATTAAGTAGGAAGGATTTATTTCCCTTAGAAGAAGGGTAAAAAACGATGGGTTTAAATGTAATTTTTTTTGGAAGTAAAAAGGAAGAATGAGAACAAATGTTTTTGGCAAGGTTGGTAGCGGTTTGGATCTCACTGCCTGAAAGAGAGGAGAGATGTCAAACTGTGGCATGAATAAATAGAGATCTGCATTGTTAGAGGATCTATTACTCTGTAACTCTTCTCTAACAGTTCCAAACAGAAGCAAGTACATACTAGAGCATCAAAAATATACAGATATTGGTGACCAATGGTTTTTTGTGTAGATTGGTTCTGGGACCAGTACTTTTGAGATTCCAGTTGCCTCCAACCTGATGGCATGAACATCAATTTCTTGAACTTCTGGTGATGCCCCCTCCCCCCATCTTCCCATTTCCTTTTCCCTCTCTCACCTTATCTCCTACCTGCCCATCACCTCCCTCTTTTTTTTCTTTCATGACCTATTAGATTCCCCTTTCTCCAGCCCTATATATCTTCTTCCTCAATCAACTTCCCAGCTCTTGACTTTACCCTTCCCCCCCCCCCACTAACTCTGACTACTTGTCTTTTTTTTTTCTCTAGTCCTGACGAAGGGTTTCAGCCCAAAACATCAACTATACTCTTTTCCATAGACGCTGTCTGGTCTGCTGGGTTCCTCCATCATTTTGTGTGTGTTGCTTGGATTTCCAGCATCTTCAGATTTTCTCTTGTTTGAGCTTTTTATAAATATCTTGGATGAGGAAGTGGGAGGGTAGGTTAGTAAATTTGCAGATGATGCAGCAGATAGTAGTGTTGTGGATAGTGTAGAAGGTTGTCTTTCAGTCAGACGTTGATAGGATGCATATCTGGGTTGAGAAGTAGTAGGTGGAGTTTTTCCCAGAAAAGTGTGAAGTGATTTACTTTGGAAGGTGGAACTTGAAGGCAGAATCCAGGGTTAATGACAAGGTTCTCAGCAGTGTGAAGGAACAGAAGGATCTTGGTGTCCACATGCATTGATCCCTCAAAGTTGCAGCAGCAGTTAAGAAGGCACGTGGTGCATTGGCCTTCATTGGTTGGGGAATTGAGTTCAAGAACCATGAGGTTATTTGCAGGTCTATAAAATTCTGTTTGGACTATACTTGGGTGTATTCTGTTCAGTTCTGATTGCCTCATTATAGGAAGGATGTGGAAACTTTAGAAGGTTGCAGAGGAGATTTACCAGAATGCTCCTGGATTAGAGAACATGTCTAATGAAGGTATGTTGGGTAAGCTAGGGCTTTTATCTTTGCAGTGAAAGAGGATGAGAAATCACTTGATAGAGGTATATATATTAAGAGTTCGGCACGGACTAGGAGGGCCGAGATGGCCTGTTTCCATGCTGTGATTGTTATATGGTTATATGTTATATGGTTATAAGATCAGGTTCATATATTGAGAAGACAGCTGGAGTCTATTTTCCAGGGCAGAAATGTCTAATATAAGAGGGCATAACTTTAACTTGTTTGGAGGAAAGCATGGGGGGATGTCAGAGGTAGATTTTTTACACAGAGAGTGACGGGTGCATGGAATGTGTTGTCAGGGATGATGGCAGAGGAGGATGCATCAGAGGCATTCAAGAGACTCTTAGATAGGTGCATGGATGAAAGAAAAATGGAGGGCTAGGTGAGATGGTAGGGTTAGATTGATCTTGTAGTACGTTAAAAGATTCTCACAACATCATGGGCCAAAGGGCCTGCACTGTGTTCTTCGTTCTATGAAAATTTTTAATAACTACAGAGGATGTAATTCTGAAATAAAACAGAACATGTTTGGAACACTCAGTAAGCCAGCCAGCATCTATGGAAAGTGAAACAGTTACAGATTTAGGTTGAGAATTCTTGGCTTGAATTTACTGTACCACATCACTCAAAGTGTTTTAAGTACCTCTTTGATAAAATGCAGTATCCTCAGCAGTTCCTGGAAAGATCATGTTCGTTTTAAATGAATAAGGATCATCAGGGATTTATCTGAGAATCTAAGAGTCCACATGTCAGAAGCACACAGAAGCCCAGTGTAAAAAGCATAAGTGTGTCAAGCCTAACTACCACTCCTGCCCAGTTTTGGCAAAATATCTGGGTCAGTTACCCCAGAATCTTTTCAACTAGAGTGAACGCTGATTAGTGTTGATCCAAGGCACCACCTAAGCATAGTCTTAAAAGAAAATACATTTTGATCTCTCAGCAGCTGATGGCCTAATGTTTAGCAGTTTAGACCACAGGTTTGAGAGTTACAATGTTATTAAGAAGCATATCTCAGGGAGTAATAACAGAGACTGTAGAGCATCCAAAACTGAACAAAATAATCTTAACTAATCTACCAGATGTTTTATTTTGAATTCAGTATTATTTTTATAAAAAAGCAGAATCATATCATTTTTATTATCCCCTTTGAAGCTCTAAAGGACAGTCTCTGATCACGGGAAAGATGTAGTTTGAAACTCTATGTATTTTACTGTGCTTACAGTGTGGACTACAGACCTCACTGGATAAGCAAAGTAATTTAGTTTAAATAATTTAAATGTGCTCTGTGCAGTTTCCTTAAGAGCAGAGAATGCTTTGGCAACCTAAATAGGGAAAGGGAGAGAAAAATCACTTAAAAGTCTGCCAGTAAAGGGGTGCTGTTTAATTTTCATTGAGCCAGAACAGTATGTTCTGGCATACTTTTGTGAAGATGATATCTGGAGAAAATAATAGAGCTGCCCTCTTCAATAAAGATAGTCTGGACGTGTTGCTGGAGGAGGTTCAATAGGTCTTCAACATTGCCAAGCAGATATACTTGGGTTAGAAACGAGAGCTCCAGGTCTAACTTCTTGAACAGCAAATGCCAGAGGTGCACCATTTTTTCACTTTGCATGACCACCTCTTCCTCCTCAAAATCAGTAACAGGTTTTGGCAAGCCCAGTGGAATGCAATGGAGATTGGCAGCTTTTGACAACAACATTGCTGTGACTAGTGGTCTGTGCAACATGAGCCCTCTCTTACAAAGTTTCAGTAGCAAACAGCATAGAAAGATCTATTGCAGAAGCAAAAATGTGGTGTGGTAAATCAAAAAAAAGTAACAGAAAACAATTTTCCAGCTGGAGCTCAGCAGGAATGACAGATCAGGCATGCGGATCTGAGACTGTTGGTCTAGTTCCAGTATGTAGCATAGTTTTATTGTATTTAGGGCTGACTTCTGTGCAGTTTTGCAAACTGATCCTAAATGGCAGTGGTAGTGTAAGTATACTTGAATGGTAAAATGTAGATAGGTCTCAATTCTATAGAACTAGTTTGTTTACAAAATTACACCTACATGAAGTTTCTGTGTGCAGTGAAAATACAAATGGTGGAAGTAATTAACTGTAGGTAAGTAAATTTTAAAATGAAGCACACAAATAAAGTTGTGAGAGTGAAATTCAGTGAGTGCTTTAAGGAATATTCAAATAATATCACAGCTTAATTGATATCATTCATCACAGCTGAGAGGCCAATGGAGTAATACCTACCAAGCAACAGTAAAGAGAAGTATCCAAGACGCAGTATGAAACGGAAGACTGCCTGGCCCCATTTATTAATTTGAAATAAAATGGCAGTGGGTCAACTGATTTCCTATGCTGCTCCATGGAATCATCATTGTGTACTATCATAGTAGCATGCCCACAATGAAATTGAGCCATATTTCATGCTGCGGAATATTGGTTGCAGATGCCAGTTTGTTCCTGAGCCAAACTCACGTAGACCAATCTCTCTGCATAAGAAGTGTTCACAGTTATGTAGGTGTGCCAAAACCTGCAAACATGGTAGGTGGCTTCGTAACAGCTGTATTTATTGTAAGAACTAGGTTTTACTTTGAAGACCTCTCTTGGCTGGTATCATTACAAGTTACATGTTGAATGATTCAAAAAATCATCTAATTAAAAACAATAACAAGCTCATAATGGTTTTAATTGCACAAATAAACAACACATTGAATTACAAAAGAGGGCTGATATTGCTCCTGAATCCATCGCTCAGTGGGAGGAGGTTGACTGTTGCGGGGCTGCCATGTTGAGATGGAGAAGAGAGGCAGAGTGGCCAGCAGATGGTCAATGACTTCATGCTGCCTCTGGGATCGTGTGCTTGTGTTGACAGATGACTTCCTTTAGGCAAGCAGACTCTGGGGGCCAAATGCTGGTTCACCCATCCAGTTGGGAAATGTAGGGGAGGATTGACCCAGAAGCAGAGCAGCGAAGATGATACAGCAATGAACGATAAGTTTTAATTATTGGAACAATGTCCCGATGTTTATGTTCTCTTCCCATCCTGTGAAGGCAACCATGCTGTTTGTTTTCTTCACTACCCTATCTACCTGTGTTGCCACATTCAGGGAACTAAAAACTTGAATATCAGGCCTCTCTGTTCATCAACATTCTTCAGTGCTTTACCATAACCCACCATCACAACAAAGTATCAGAGCACTTACTTTTAATTAAATGCTGTTACCTTTTGGTAAGCATTAATGAGTGTGATTAACACATTTATACTTTCACGCACAGCAGAAAATCAAAGACACAAAAGACTGCAGGTGCTGGGAAACTAAAACACACAAAGCACTGATGAAACTCAGAGATACATGCTGTGTCTATGGAGAGAAATGTATTGGGTCCAGAATGGTTGCAGCTGAATATGTCACATGCCCATTTCCCTCCATAGATGCTGCTTGGCCCATTGTATTATTCCTGCACTTTGTGTTTAACAGAAAATGACTTTCGCTTTTATTAGAGCAGGAAGTAGAATTTCAGCTTGCTGAGCTTTAAGTCAGTACTGAAAAACATTTTCTTTCCACACAGCAGACTTTAGAAACAACAAGGCCTTATTTAATTAATCATTTCGCTGTTAACTTTGGATGGGTGATGCCGTCAGGCTCTCATTAGGTGACTGAATCCATAACAGCAGAAGTATAGAGTGTATTTAAAGGTTTTACAAAATATTGTAATTATTTGGTCATTAATGGGTGCAATAAACAAATTAATTTAAATAAAAATCAAGGTTTACATTTATTTTAGAGTAATTGCATCTAACAACAGCAATTAATTGCCAGCCTTAATTGTAAACATGATTTATTTGTGTTTGGAAAATATCTTGGGGACTCAAAATAAAATTTGAATTTAATGTAGCAAACTAAAAAACTAGCAAGAAAAAAAATCTAGAAATTTACAAAATGGGATGAAATTCTTATGCATTGTGCAACAGAACCTGTTAAATGAAGTGTACTCCCCAGTGCATTTCAGGCAACAGTTGATGCCTGTGAGTAAACTGTCCTCTTCACCACTTGGGTGAAAATTTAAGAATGCATGTAAGTGCGATTTTATTTGAAATAAAATGTATTTGAAATTTGAATGATGTGTGTAGTCTCTGATAGATTATCACTGTGTTGAAAAAATTTAAAAACATTTCCCACCCCCCCCCCCCCCCAACAGGATAATTGAATCTCTAGATGGAGTTCGGTTACTATGGTCTTTGCTCAAAAAACCTAATCCAGATATTCAATCAAGTGCAGCATGGGCAATCTGTCCATGTATAGAAAATGCCAAGGTAAGTTCTTGCTAGTTTTAATGTTTTAGTGGCAGGAAATTATTTATAAAATGTTTGCATTTATTTTGAGTTAATGTTACCCACGTGCTAAAAAAAATACTGTAAGGGGTTATATATTCAGATTCTTATTAAGCCAAGGTACAGAAAATCCAATTTAAACTGGTTTATGGAAACTGGCAGCCACAAATGCTCCACCTGTTGTAAACCCACTGAGGTTGACAGTTCTAACCAATATTTTACAAGTCCAAGTATTATTGGTAAGTGAACACTGAAATTCATTGTGTCCTGTTCCTCTGACTTTAATAAACTCTTTCATATGTTTGAGCTGCAGGGCACATTTTTTTTGCAGTGCATTATTTTCAAAATGCTTTGAATCTTAAGTAAATTATCACTTCTAAGCACTAGAGGTATTATAACCAATAGAATAAACTATACTCAGATTATAAGGAAGGGAAACACTTTATTTTCAAAAATACCAATGGTAGCTAAATTATAATGACAATGAGTTTAAGCAATGGAAAACTTAACTGAGTATTAGAAACAGCTAATGTTGCATTAAATATGTGATAATAATTAGAATTTAATCATACCTGTAGATCATAATTTTTGTTTTGGTGTTGGCTAATAATGGCTACATTTGTTAATTTATCCTTATACAAGTTAATTTTATTTGTAATTTACAATTTCAACCATAGAACCATAGAACATTACAGCACAGAAACAGGCCTTTTGGTCCTTCTTGGCTGTGCCGAACCATGTTTCTGCCTAGTCCCACTGACCTGCACCCGGCCCATATACCTCCATACACCTCTCATCCATGTACCTGTCCAAGTTTTCATTAATGTTAAAAGTGAGCCTGCATTTACTACTTCATCTGGCAGCTCATTTCACACTCCCACCACTCTGTGTGAAGAAGCCCCCCATGTTCCCTTTAAACTTTTCCCCCTTCACACTTAACCCATGTCCTCTGTTTTTTTTTCTCCCCTAGCCTCAGTGGAAAAAGCCTGCTTGCATTCACTCTATCTATACCCATCATAATGTATTATACCTCTATCAAATCTCCCTCATTCTTCTACACTCCAGGGAATAAAGTCCTAACCTATTCAACCTTTCTCTATAACTCAGTTTCTCAAGTCCCGGCAACATCCTTGTAAACCTTCTCTGCACTCTTTCAACCTTATTTATATCCTTCCTGTAATTTGGTGACCAAAGCTACACACAATACTCCAAATTCGGCCTCACCAATGCCTCATACAACTTCAGCATAACATTCTAACTCTTAACATTCTACTCAATACTTTGATTTATAAAGGCCAATGTACCAAAAGCTCTCTTTGTGACCCCATCTACCTGTGATGCCACTTTTAGGGAATTTTGTATCTGTATTCCTAGACCCCTCTGTTCTACTGCACTCCTCAGTGTCCTACCATTTACCTTGTATGTTCTACCTTGGTTTGTCCTTCCAAAGTGCAATACCTCACACTTTAAACAATATCTAAAGAACTAAAACTTTAGTAATACAGCAATACAGTAACATTGATTTTTTTGTTTTTGTATAAAAGCCAAAATATTGTGTTGAAAAGGGAATATACTCCATTTCAAAGGAAATGCAATGGAGTGTTGTATCCAAGTAAAATCCTCTAGACTAGAGCTCTAAAACATAACCATCACCATTTTCTTTTGCAAAAGCAAAATGATTTAAGTTTTCTTAGCAGCACATATCTTAATCTTCTAATTTCAGAAGATTATTTTCTAATTTTTATTTTAATTAATCATCTTGTTTAAATGATTCAATGGTCAAGTCAGATTGGAGAAACATGCGCCAGTGGCCAATACTCAACTAAAAATTTGTTTCATCCAAGACTTCATACAAAAGTTTTGACCTGTTAAGAATTTTTTTTGATTCTTTGACCTTTATGTATTTTATCCTTCTGAATAATGATAGCATAAGCTTGTTTACATTTGACTTTAACGTGATGTATTGCATAGGTTAATTAGAAGGATCAGCTATACAATGAAAATGGTAGAATTTGAAATTTTACCCTCACTGAAGTTTGCTTAAGAATAAGAATAGAATAGAAAGGAATAGTTTGCTTAAGAATAAGATGTTATTAGTTTGGGGAAAAAAGCATTGGATAGGTAAGGAATGGAGGGTTATGGGCTGAGTGCAGGTCGGTGGGACTAGGGGATAGTAAGCGTTCAGCACAGACTAAAAGGCCAAGATGGCCTCTTTCTGTGCTGTAATTGTTATATGGTTATATGGAAAACTCCAGCACATAATGAATTAATTAGCATTCCATACAAAGATTAGAATATACCAGTAAACCTGATCATTAGAGCAGAAATTTACAATGTATCATAACTATATTGTCACTCATTCCTTGGAGTACTCTTCTGTTTCGTGATATCTGCGAAGAGTAAGAATTTCAGATTGTATATTGTATACATTCTCTGATATTAAATGGAACTATTGAACTAGAGTTCAGTACTGTTTCATATATATACTATTAATGTTTTGAACATTAACTATGTTCTCATAATAAGGTTGAGAATGATAATGAAATCTGAAGTTTTGCTGTGGTGAGGAAGCCTTCATTAAACTTTCCAAACAAGTGATTAAATATTTATTAATATTGTATTTTGGAAAAGGCAATTCTAGATTGGGTGTTGTGAAATGAACCAGATTTGAATGAGGAGCTTAAAGTAAAGGAACCCACAGGAGTCTGTGATCATAATTTGATAGATGGAGTACCTGGCCAAGTACTAAAGACCTGTGCCGATCAACTGGCTGGAGCGTTCACTTAGATCTTTAAACTCTTGCTTTGGCAGTCTGGCATACCTACCTGCTTCAAGCAGGCTTCAGGTGCATAAGAAGAACGTGCTGACCTACCTCAAGGACTGTCCAGTAGCACTTACATCCACAGTGATGAAACATATCAACTGAGATGAGACTTGGAACCACTCCAATTTACGTACCAGAGCAACAGGTCAAGAGCAGATGTCATCTCATTGGCTCTTCACTCAACCCTAGAACATCTGGACAGCAAAGATGCATACATCAGGAAGCTTTTCATTGACTGCTGCTTTGTATTTAATAATCCCTCAACACTAATCAATAATGCAAGGCCTTGGCCTCAATACCTCCTTGTGCAATTGGATCCTCAATTTCCTCAGTTGCAGACCCCAGTCAGTTTTGATTGGCAACAGCACCTTCACCACAATCTCCATAGCACAGGTGTATCACAAGGATGTGTGCTTAGCCCCTGCTCCATTTGTTTTACACTTACAACTGTGTGACTAAGTGCAACTCCGAAGTCACATTCAAGTTTGTTGACAACACAATTGTCACAGGCCAAATCAAGGGTGGTGATGAGTCAGCATATAGGAGGGAGACTGGAAATCTGGTTAAGTGGCGCCTTAGCAACAACCTCTTACTCAATGTCATTAAGACTAAGGAGCCAGTCCTCTTCGGAGGATCAGAGGTGGAAATAGTCAGCAGCTTTAAATTCCTTAGTGTTATCATTTTGGAGGACCTGTACTGGGCCGAGCGTGTAAGTGCAATTACAAAGAAAGCACAGTAGCACCTCTACTTTCTTAGGAGTTTGCAAAGATTTGACACAACACCTGAAATTTTGACAAACTTCCATAGATGTATGGTGGAGAGTAATTTGACTGGCTGCATCACAGCCTGTTACGGAAACAACAATGCCCTTAAATGGAAAATCATATAAAAAGTAGTGGATACAGCCCATTCTATCATGGGTCTAGCTCTTCCCCACAAATGAGCACATCTACATGGAGTATTGTCACAGATTAGCAGCATCCGTCATCAGGGACTCGCCACCACCCAGGCAAAGCTCTCTTCTCATTGCTGCCATCAGGAAGAAGGTTCAAAGTTCAAAAAGCACAAAGTAAACTTTATTTCGAAGTCCATGCGTCACCACATATAACTCTGAGGTTCTTTTTTTCTGTGGGCATACTTAGCAAATCTATAGAACAGTAACTGTAAACAGGATCTGTAAACTATAAACATCAGGAGCTGTAAACTGTAAATAAACTGTGCACATGTAGGTAACAAATAAAAAGCAATAAATAACAAGGTAAAAGAGTTCTTTAATGAATATAGTATCTCCTTTTGTTCAAGAACCTGATGGTTGAGGGGTAATAACTGTTCTTCGACCTGGTGGTGTGAGTCCTGAGGCACTTGTACCTTCTACCTGATGGCAGTGGTGAGAAAAGAACATGGCCTGGGTGGTGAGGATCTTTGATAATTGGTGCTGCTCTCCTACTACAATGTTTCATGTCGATGTGCTCAAAGGTTGGGAGGGTTTTACCTGTGATGTACTGGGTCAAATCCACTATCGTTTGTAGGGTTTTCTGCTCAGAGGCATTGATGTTCCAAGGCAGGCTGTAATGCAGCCAATGAGTACACTTTACATCACACATCTATAGAAGTTTGCCAAGGTGTTTGATGACATGCCAATGTCAACAGACCCCTAAGGAAGTAGAGGCGGTGTTGCACTTTCTTCACAATTGTATTTGTATGATGGGTCCCCTGAGATAGTGACACCCAGGAATTTGAAGTTGCTGACCCTGTCCAGCTCTGAACCTCTAATAAATAGTGGCTAACGGACTTCTGGTTTCCCTCTCCTGCAGTCTACTATCAAGTCCTTGGTTTTACTGACATTAAGTGAGAGGGTGTTATTACACCACTCTGCCAACATTTCAATCTCCCTCCTGTACAGGAGCCTTGGGACTCACACCACCAGGCTTAGGAAAAATTATTATCCCTCAACCATTAGGCTCTTGAACCAAAGGTGATAATTTCACTCAACTTCACTTCCTCCATCATTGAAATGTTTCCACAACCAATGAACTCACTTTCATGGACTCTTAATCTTATGTCCTTGGTATTTATTGTCTGTTTGTTTGTTTGTTTGTTTGTTTGTTTATTTATTTATCTACTTATTTATCTATCTATTTATTTATTTATTTATTTATTTATTCATTCATTCATTCATTCATTCATTCATTCTTTCTTCTTTTTGCATTAAAACAGTTTGTTGTCTTCTGCATTTTGGTTGAACACTCTAGTAGGGTGGTCTTTCATTGATTTTATTATGGTTATTTTTCTATTATCGATTCATTGAGCATGCCTGCAAGAAAGAATGCCTACAAGTACTTTGATAATAAATTTACTTTGGACTTTAAACTTTGAACTTTATTATGTCTAGTATTTGATATTTTCACTTGGGAAAAAGACTCTGATCATGTAACCTTTCCACGGTTCCTTCATTTCATATGCTTCTATCGGGTTGTTCTTCAGCCTTTGATGCTGGGTATTGAGTGCCAGGCTGAAGGAGAGCAAGTAAGACTGCCTCAGCAGGCTCCTTAAAAAATGGAAAAAAATGGTTGCTCCAGGTGCAACCAATGACAGGCATTTTCAAAACAACTCGAACTAAATTTCTCAGGCAAAGCTGGTTACACAGGGAATGAGAAGGGAATTGATGTTATCCCATGCATGACTGAGACAGAAATTGAGAAATTACAACTGGAAACATACTGTCAAATGACTGGTGTCTTGTGATTTGACCAGAGAATGTCATAAGTATATTCCATTCTGGAAATGCAAAATATTCATATACTTAATGCTTAACAGTATGTGGCATATGTGTTTCTAGGCCATCCTGTTTTTCCATATTCATAACAAAGAACATAATTTCATATTTTTCTTAATTATTCTCCATCTCCATCTACTTGCTAACTTGTTTTGCCTGCGCCTGACCTAGCTTTATATCATTTGTAAATCTGTCTATGTTACTTTTTGCCTTTTTATTTAAGTCATTAATGAAAATGGTGAATAAATGAAGATCCAGTACTGGCTCTAAACCAACCAAAGCAACAGTCTGCCAAGCTAAACAGAACTCCTTCATTCCTACTGTTTTGTGTATTTCACTAGTCTATGAACAAGGGGTTATAGAATGCCTCAGGAGCTTAGCAGTTAACATGATGCTATTACAGCTTGGGGCATCAGAGTTCAGTTCTGAACATCATCTGCAAGGAGTCAGTACACCCTCCTCATAGAATGCATGGGTTTTTCCGGGTGCTCTGCTTTCTTCACACAGTCCAAAGACATACCAGTTGGTAGGTTAACTGGTCATTGTAAATTGTCCTGTGATTAGGTGAGGGTTGAATCGGGGTGGGGGGGGGGGTGAGGTTGCTGAGCAGTGACTTGAAGGGCTGAAGGGCTATTCAGAGCTGTATCTCAATAAGAATAGATACAAAATAAGAGGATGGTCACTTAAAACTGGGATGCAGAGAAACTTCTTCTCTCAGAGGGTAGTGAATCTCTGGAACCTCTGAGTTTGGTGGATTGATTGATTGATTGATTGATTGATTTTTCTATCTATCTGAATATTTATTAATCACCTGTACATAGAAAGATATAGTGAAATGCTTTGTTTGCATTAACAACCAATACCACCTAAGGATGTTCCAGGAGCAGTTTGCAAGTGTTACCACATATTCCAGTACCAACATAGAATGTCCCCAATGTTCAACAGAACAACTACAGCAACAACTAAACAAAGGAACAACAGCAAACAAACCCCTTTTGCCACTGTCCTGTGGGGGGAGGGTTGGGGCTTATTCTGCTCAGTGCAAGCTACTTCTCACATGAATGGTTAGTTTATTACCTGCAGCTGCTTTTCCCATTAGTTAGCCACCTGGAGTCTAGTTTCAAATATCCCAGATATAAAATAACATGTGGAGGAGACTTGCTCCTTTTCCCTTTGTTTAAGCCAAGCAGTGCACATAACCATTGGGAAGGTATGCTCTGCACGCTTTTGGCTAAGTTTGTTTGCTGATTGTATGTTTCTTGAATATTTAACTTCGTAGTTTCTTTAACTTGGGGAACATGAATGTTTGATCGAATGTTACTGTTTGTAAATAAATGATTAATATACTTATTTGCAGTCAGTGTTTTCTGTCTCACTCATCAGACCCATCAGCTTGCTTCAGCACTGCCACCATCCACCCACTTACACACATAGGTAAGCCTCCAACCCCAAGGCAGGCTGCCTCCAGGTCTCTGATCTCCAGACCTTGGCCCCAGACTCTCAGAGCATGGACATCAGACCTTCAGTCTCCAACCTGGACTCACAATTTCAGGCCTCTGACCTCCAGAGAAGCCAACCCAAGGCTTCCACCTTTGAGCCTTGATCTCCAGACTTGCTGACTTTGGTCTTTGACATTTGTGTTTTAACCTCTGGACTCAAAGGAGTTTGACCTATGGCTTGAACCTATAAACTTGCTTGGACCTCTGATCTCAATATTCACCAACCAGTGGGATAGATGGCCAAACAGACTTCCAACCCCAGGTCTTGCTGAACTGGGGGGGGTTACTGGCCCTCATTCTTGCAGCCTGCTGACCTTGGTCTTCATCCTTAGTGCCTGCCAACCCAACCTGCATCCTTGGAGATCGCTGGCCTTCGAGCATGGAGCCTGGTGTCTACTCCTGACCCTTCATTTACTTCCCCTGACCACTAACTCTCCTTCATCCCAGTCCCTAAATCCTAACCTGATCCCTGACTCCCTGCACTGTCCACAAAATCATTCATAAAACCTACAAAACAACTAAGTCTTAGCCACAGCCTCAATGGACATCACAGCTCAGCATCAGCTAAAGATATTGAAGTTGGAGATAGATAAACAGTTGAAAATTCAAGGAACTGAGGGTTATAGGGAACTGGCAGAGAAGAGTTAAGGACTGCATGAAATAGCCTTTACAAGCCTAGTGACTTACACCTTCTCCTATGTTGTGTTCTTGTGTATTATTTCTGCTGATGAGTTATTGCCAACTCCCTTTGCTACATTTCACACCTTTTCATTATCTCCATCTGGCAGCTCCTGAGGTCCAAATCTCTGGAATTTCCCCTTAAACCTCTCCATCTCACTTTTGCTCCCTCCTCCTTCCACTAATTAGAACTTGCCCTTTAAACAGGTATATGTCCTCATATGTGATCAAATACTGGTAGTGCTAGCCACTTCTGATAACCCTTCTGTATTAATTAGCCAATCCTTCCATCCTTATAATGCATTTCCTATACAAAATTTCTCTGTGCCATCGGCATACCACGGCCAGGCAACTTCTGACCATGAAGCCGTGAAATTCTCATTCCTTGACATGCCTTCTTATGCTTCCACCTTTTGACTTCTTCAGATGCAGTGCAGAATATTCTCTATATTGTATACCAGGTAAGTCGAATAGCGTGGAATTTCACCTGAGCTTCCTGGTTCAGTAACTGAGAAATAGATTTGTTTTCAGGGGATTCTCTGATTTTGAACATTCATGAAATTTCTCCAAACCTCTTCCTGCATTGCATGTGAACCTTGGGTGCCTCGCTCCTGGCAATGGTGCAATTTATTATTTCTTCTCCTTTGCACTTCAAGAAAAAGCCTGGTGCATCATGGAATGTAGTGAATCATTCCTTTACCCATCCTTGTTAAGCAAAGCATCCAAAGCTGCATCTAAATTTCATTGTGCCTCCAGTTGGCCCTGATTTAGCATGGTTTGCAATGGACTTCACAAAATTTTGGAATGAGCTCTAGCAGCCATTGGAACCAAAGGGCAAATACCATGTTCAAGGAATCCCAAATTACATAAACCTATTAATGCAATGAACAGAGCATTGATGCTGACTGCACGTTGCAAAACAAAGTGGGATCAAGAAATCACCATGTGAACTGGACCATGCCAAATCAGAGAAAATTGCTGTGTGTAGCATTGTGAGTACCCACACTTCAAGATCTGCAGTGGTTCAAGAAGGCAGCTCAGCAGAACTTTGTTAAGAACAACTAAGATGTTAGCTGAGTCTGCAAAGCTTACATCCATCATATGAATATAAAAAATATATTGCTTGTACAAGATGATTCCAGTTCACGTTTCTGATACTATCTAGTTCCTCCCCCATATTTTTAGAATTCCAGGTAGGAAAATTAAAAATAAACTACCTGAGTGTATTATAGGACAGATTTTTAATGCTCATAACCAGAGTAACTTGTATGTCACTTTCAAGATGTTGGTTCATAAAATTAGTGGGCAGCTAATGTAAGATAAAGTTTGAATTGCATATAACATTAAGATTTCCACTTCAATTTGTCACAGTTCTCTCAGACAGTTGCATAACAGTGTAGACAAACTGGCTACGAAAAGAATTTTGTGAAAGAAATCTATTCTAAAAGAACATTTTTGTTTTTCCTGTTGCTGCTCAATCAAATATTTATGAACGTTACCTCACTGCTGTTCAAGGAAAATGCATGGTGTTTTATATGCAAAAATTATGTGAGTTGCTAAATATAGGGAAAATAGCCTTGTCAACTTGACGGGGTGGAGATATGTCTCTATCAAAGAGATGGTAAGGCTCCTTCCCTCTACTAGCCTGCTAATGATCCTTGGGCAAGATGTAGCACCCCGGCCGATCAGGGTCACATGAAGCCATGGGAGCAGGTGATGGATTGTCATAGGAACAGCTGGTGCATATCACAGGTCCTGGTTATGTGATCACTGATGCCAGGCAGTCAATCTCTGAAGAGTATTGGCACTGTCCAGAAGAAGGCAATGACGAACACTTCTGTAGAAAGTTTGCCAAGAACAATCATGGTCGAGACTATGATTGCTCGCGTTATACAATATGACATTTAATGAATGAACAAATGCTTCTACATTATCAATTTAGCATTAAATTCAACATTATATCTAATATTTTCAAATATTCATGAACAAAAGAAAAATAGTCACAATTATTAGCAATTTTCTGTAAAGATTGATCACGTTATGTACCAGGATTTTCCCAATGCACTATTTTTAATTTAATCTACTGAACTTGAATAGGTATGGAAGCAGTCACAGACAGTGAATTTTTTGGTCCTATGGATCTCTGTTCGATTACCTTGTTTTTGTGAATTATAGCTATGATTCCAAGCTCTGGCCCCAGAGGAATATATAGCAATAGAAGCAGATTTGCATCCATGTTTGACAATTGGGAAGCTGGTAGTTATGTATAAGAAATTCATTGGATGAACTCTGAATATTCAACTCTAAGTTACTCTGCTCAAATGATTGCCGTTTTTGACTAAGATTGAGAAGCTAAAGTCAGATATATCAGTATTACAGTGGTGTAAAGGGAATTACAGAGGCATGAGAGAGAACGGCCAGAATTGATTGGAAAAGAACACTGGCAGGGATGATGGCAGAGCAGCAATGGCTAGAATTTCTGGAAGCAATTCAGAAGACACAGGATACCTACATCCCAAAGAGGAAGATGACATAATTGTGGCTTACATGAGAAGTCAAAGCCAACAAAAAAGCCTAAGAGGGGGTATATAATAGAGCAAAAATTAAAGGGAAGCTAGAGGACTTGGAAACCTTTAAAAAACTATCAGAAGACAACTAAAAAGGCCATTAAGAAGGTAAAGATGGAATATGAAAGTAAGCTAGCCAATAATATTAAAGAGGATATGAAAAGTTTCTTCAGATTCTTAAAGTGTAAAAGAGAGGCAAGAGTGGATATTGGAAAATGATGCTGGAGAGGTAATAATGGTGGACGAACCAAATAAGTGTTTTGCATCAATCTTCATGGTGGAAGACACTATTAGTATGGTGGAAGTTCCGGGTGTCAGGGGTCATGAAGTGTGTGAAGTACTATAACTAGAGAGAAGATTCTTTGGAAACTGAAATGTCTAAAAGTAGGTAAGTCACCTGCATCAGATGGTGTGCACCCGAGTTCTGAAAGAGGTGGCTGAAGAGATAGTAGAGACATTAGTAATGATCTTTCAAGAATCACTAGATTCTGGAATGGTTCTGGAAAACTACCAAATTGCAAATGACACTCCACTCTTCAAGAGGGGAGAGAGAGACAGAAGAAAGGGAACTATGGGCCAATTAGTCTGACCTCAGTGGTTGGGAAGGTGTTGGAATCGATTATTAAGGATGCAGTTTCAGGCTACTTGGAGACATAAAATAGGCCGTAGTCAGCATGTTTTCCTCAAGGGAAAATCTTGCCTGACACATCTGTTGGAACTCTTTGAAGAAATAATAAGCAGGATAGGAAAAGGAGAATTGGTTGATGTTGTGTACTTGGTTTTCAGAAGGCCTTTGACAAGGTACCATACCTGAGGCTGCTTCACAAACTATGAGCTCATAGTATTACAGGAAACATGGATAAAGCAATGGCTGATTGACAGGAGGGAATAAACAGAGCCTTTTCTGGTTGGCTGCTGGTGACTAGTGGTGTTCTTCAGGGGTCTGTGTTGTTTTTACATTATAGGTCAGTAACTTGGATGATGGAATTTTGGCTTTCTTGCAAAGTTTACAGATGATATGACAACAGATAGAGGGGCAGGTAGTTCTGAGGAAATACAGAAGCTACAGAAGAACTTGGACAGATTTGGGGGGTGGGCAAAGAAATGTTAGATGGAATAAGTGTCGGAAAGTGTATGGTCATGCAATTTGGTAGAAGAAATGAAGAGAAAGTACAGAAAACTGAGACACAAAAGGACTTGTGCAGGATTCCCAAAAGGTTAATTTGCAGGTTGAATCTGTGGTGAAGAAGACAAATGTAATGTTAGCATTCATTTCAAGAGGACTAGAATATAAAAGCAAGGATGTAAAGTCGAGACTTTATAAAGCACTGGCCAAGTGATTTATAAATCACTTGGAGTACTGTAAGCAGTTTTGGGCCCCTTATCTTAGAAAGGATGTGCTGAAACTGAAGAAGGTTCAAAGGAGGTTCACAAAAATGGATTCCAGAATTGAATGGCTTGTCATATGAAGAGCATTTGATGGCTCTGGGTCTGTATTCACTAGAATTCAGAAGAAATGTCAGGGGTGACCTCATTGAAACCTATTGAATGGTGAAAGGCTTTGATAATGTGGAGAGCATGTTTCCTATGGTGAGAGAGTCTAAGACCAGAGGACGCAGCCTCAGAATAGAAGGGTGTCCTTTTAGAACAGATATGAGGAGAAATTTCTTTAGCCAGAGAGTGATGAATCTGTGAAATTCTTTGCCATAGGCAGTTGTGGAGTCCAAGTCTTTATATATATTTAAGGCCGAGGTTGATAGATTCTTTATTGGTCAGGGCATGAAGGGATACAGGGGTCGGGGGGAGAGGCAGGAGACTGGGGCTGAGAGGAAAATTGTCTCAGCCGTGATGAAATGGTGGAACAGACTCAATGGGCCAAATAGTCTAATTCTGCCCTTATATCTTAAGGTCGAATAGTTCAGACCCCACAATAAAACTCATGGTCTACTGAGCAGCAATGAACCATGCCCTTTTACTGCTTTTGAGACCTCATTGATCAAAGGCAAGAATTGGAGAGCACTGAAAAAAACATGAACAAAATCCTCTAAGTTCACTGGAATAGTAAGCAAACTGATGTCAGTGTCTTCTTCCTGGCCAACACCCCTAACTTTGTGGCCCTAATTACTTTCAGTTGGCTCCATTGGCCAGGACACATCACTAACAATGTCCGTACTAGAGTCTGAAACAGCTGTTTTCCTGAACCTTGTCACAGGAGGTCATTTCAAGCCAGAGGAAAAAAAGTTCAAGGCTGTGTTCAAAGCTTCCTCAAAAAAGTACAATATTGTCATTGTCTCTGGGAACTTCTGGCCCTCGACTGCTCAGAGTGAATGGTATTGAAAATTGGAATGGCATTGAGAACCTCAAAGCGATGTACTTGGAGCACACAGAAGCCCTGCATAAGTAGTAGAAGCAGTGAATGAGTAGAAGCACCTCACATCCACCCACCTACATGTCCCCTTGAGCACCTCCTTGCCCATCTGTGGAAGAGTCTATGATTCCCCCATTGACTACATTAGCAACTTACAGATCCTTAAAGTAAGCATGGAAGCAAGTCATCCTTTGTTGAGAAATATGATAGTATCAGAGAATTATAGAAAAGTACAGGTACTCTTATATAAACAAATATCAAAGTCAAACCTGGAGAACTGTACACCATTAAATCTGATCTCTGTATTGTTAAAGATAATAAAAATTTTAAAATGGCTGTCATAAATGTGCCTTTAAAACATAAAGACAGCAGAAATGGTACCAAAACAACTACAAAAAATAGATAACATATTTGGTAAATCCAATCCAGTTTACAGAATGTCATTAGAATGGTGGATCTTAATAAATATTGGCCAAGAAGTTCAGAAAACTGGAACTGAAACAATGAAACAAATATGGCTCAAAGCTACATTCTATCATAAGAGATAAATTAAATTTGTGCTCAGGTAACTTTGGCAATTTTTATAATGCTTGTGCATTGAATCAGCAAATCCCCTGCCAAAATTCCCATTCGTTGAACAAAGTGATTTCAATTCCAGCCTTGCAAAAAAAAATATGCTACCTGCATTTTCACAAGTTTTAAATGTTTGTTTGTGAAATATTGATTTCTCTTAACTAAGACCAGTGCACTATTTTCTGTGTCTTTTAGTGCATTTTAATGCATCAGAGTGAGGCATAATGCAGTTGTTTTAAGTAATTATGTGCTTGAACTTAGTGCAAGAAATGATTCCTTTACCAGGAATGGATGCTCTGAGACAGACCGCTATCGGAGGGCAGATGGTGAATTTGGATTCAATTTTCTTATTTATTCATTTTTCAGTATCTAAGTATCATTTATTTCAGTATATGGTCAGCAATTATGCCCATCTGGAATTGCTCATGAGAAGGTAGTGCCAATTCACTTCTTTAAACCGCTACAGTTTTTCTGATGATGATACTCTCGTTAAGGTGTTAGGCTGAGAGTGCTAATATTTAGATGCACACCGATGAAGGAACCGTGACTTGGAGAAGAACCTGTAAGTAGTGGTCTTCCCAGGCACCTGATTCCCTTATACCAGGTGTAAAGGCAGCAGGTTTGAGTTGCTCTTAAAGTAACCAGTAACAATTAATTGCAATATATTTTTAGATGGCACGGCCTATGGCCATGGTGCATGAGGTGAGCACAGTCCAAATCAAGTATGCTGCTTTGATCTGAAGCCTTGGTGACTGGTAGAACTGCATTCAAGCAACAACAAGTTGAAAATATTAAATCAGGGGCCTCATTTGAAGGGCCTTACAGATGGTAACAAGGCTTTGGAATATCAGGGGGTACTGTAAGCCATTTACTTCAGGATAATCAGCTTCCGACCTGTTCTTGTAACCAGAGAGTTATGAGCTGTGGTGGTCCCCAGGAGATTCTTGGTGTTCAGAATTTCAGATATAAATGCACCACTGAATATTGAGTGTGGGTGGACCTCAACCAGTCCATATCCTAGTAAATCTCCTGTACAATCTCTCCAACCTACTACATCCTTCCTCTAGTCTGATGATTAGAAAGTACATAGTATTCCAAATGTGGCCTAACCAATGTTTTATAAAGTTTTAACTATAATAATTATATTCTATGCCATGGCTGGTGAAGGCAAACATCTCATATGCCTTCTGCACCACACTCTCTAGCAGTGCTGGTAGCCCAAGGTTTCCCTGTTCGTCAACAGTCCTACCATTTACTGTTTATGCCTTATAATTTTTCCTTTCAAAATGCATCACCTCACACTTGTTGGCATTAAATTCCATCTGCCATAGCTTCATCCAATATTCCACCTGATCTATATCAGCCTTAACCCTCTTCTGTTACACCATCAATATTTTTCTAAGTCCACTGATCATATCTCTTACATTCAGATTCACAGTACTTACGGTAGACCATACCTCAGTCCATTTAGGCAAAGTCTACCATATTGCCTTCATCTATATGTTCAGTTACCTCTTCAAAAAATTCTATCACATTAGAGTCAAGATATCCCACAAAGAAATGCTGACTATTCCTAATCAATACCTTCTTCGTCTAGATAAATCCTGCTCCATTGAACTTTTTCCAGTAGTTTCCCTGCAACTAATGTAATTATGTAACTGTTGGAAGGGATAGACTAGTGTTAGCAACTTTAAGTTAGAAAGACGATGATGTAAGTGTCTGAAAACCTTTACTAGCAGCTGCATCCCTCATGGCCATCTTAACTATATATTTGGTGGAGATGAAACCTAAAGTGAAAATAATCAAGTTTGACATGATTTGATAAATCATAGGAATAATTAATTATATTTGTAATACCTGCTTTTTACATGATTTGGGGTGCAGAAATGCTGCAAAAAAGCAGAACATGTCACTATTCTGTGTACATTAAATGAATTTGGTATTTCATTTTGTAGTAATTTAGATAAATGGCATACGGCTTGAGTTAACATTATTAAACTTTGGTATTGCTGCAGATTTGTACAGACTACAGAAAGAATAAAACCAAATACCATAAATGTGATATTTCTGTTGTGATGCATGTATAACTCTCTTGGACATATCTATTTTATACTGTGATTACCATTAGTACCCCTCTGTTTTGCCTGTTACACCGCATTGTTCAGTGTTCATGGATTCTTCCATCGTGTCAGTAGCTTCCTCTTGGTCTTCTCTACTATCTGTCATGCAAGTCCCAGGTGGAGACTCAGGAATACCAATGCACTCAGATGTAGATTCTTCATTGCTGTTTCCATAACAATTTTGTTTTACCAGTCAGGGTTGTTAGCCCTGAGCTGAACCCCAAACTTGGAGGATCATTGGACCACTCTTACTCTGGCCTCGATCCTTTGACCTGTTTGACCTCAAGAGCCAAAGTCCTGACTCCAGCCAACATAGTTCTCTGGGGCATTGAGGCACACAAGCCTCCAAACCCAATGAGAAGGTTATGGTTCTCTTAAAGGTACCATTATTATACAAGCAATATATTGTCATTTTATCTTTATTTGTCTTTCTTCTAGCTAAGGAACCAAAGGTTTTAGAATTGTAAAATGCCTTGCTTTTGTAGAATCAGCTATATATTTAGTGGATTAATCTATGATTCAAAGGTTTATTGTTTTCCACGTGCACTCTATTGGCACATTTACTTTCTAGCTTTGCAGTTGCATTATATGATTTTGGAGAAAATGATAGCTCCAGAATGCCTTCCTCTTTCACAAATTCTAAGATTTATCTTATTAACATTGCATTTCTAGATTACAATAATTGGACTAATTCCATCAATTTTGTGAGAATCTCAAATAAATTGTTTTGTACTTTTCTATTTAAGCATATAAAGTGCAATTTCAAGTGGCTTTCATCGTCCATAATATTATTCACAAGAAAGATGTGCATGAATTTTGTCCTTTCTCCACAAGCATGGTTTTTGACAACTGCAAGCAATCTGTTACACAGTTTGATCAGTGTATTGAAGTAGTTTTGGAAGGACAGTTGCAGTTAACAGTGGCAGTGGAGGGTAAAAGCTTGATGCAGAATAAATGGTTGCCAAACAAAAGTGCACAAGTAAATCTCAGATACCAAATTTAGAGATACTACTTTCAGTTGATTGGCGAAGTTGCCTTACATGCAGATATAGTATATAAAGTAATCTAACATCATATCAGTATCAGAATCAGGTTTAATATCACCATTTGTAAAATTTGTTATTATGCAGATGTACATTACAAAAAATGTACAAATTACAGTAAGGATATATAAATTAAATCAAATAAATAATGCAAGAAGAGAAAAAAATGAGTGAGGTAGTATTCATGGGTTCAATATCCATTCAGAAATCTGATGGCAGAGGGGTAGAAGCTATTGACTGTGCTGCAAGTGTAGCAATGAGTAGAGGGCACGTCCTGGGTGATGGGGTGGCGGGATAGTGCCCATGATGAAGCTGACTGAGTTCAAGACTTTCTGCAGCTTATTTTGATCCTGTACAGTGGCCCTCCCATACCAGATGGTGATGCAGCCAATTAGAATGCTCTCCACATCTGTAGAAATATGCGAGCATCTTTGATGACATACCAAATCACCTCAAATTCCTAATGAAGTATAGCTGTTGTTGCGCCCTCTTTATAATTGCATTGATATACTGTGCCCAGGATAGATCCTAAAAGATGTTGTCACCCAGGAACTTGAAATTGTTGACCCTTACCACAACTGACCCCCCGGTGAGGACTGGTGTGTGTGCCCTTTCTAAAGTCCACAAACAATTCCTTGGTCTTACTAACATTGAGTACAAAGTTGTTGCTGCAACACCAGCTGATCTATCTCACTCCTGAAGGCCTTCTTGACACCATCTGAAATTCTGCCAACAATAGTTGTCAGCAAATTTATAGTTGGCATTTGAACTATGTCTCCCACACATTCATGGGTATAGAGTAAAGCAGTGGGCTAAGCACACATCCTTGAGGTGCACCATTGTTGATTATCAGCAAGACGATGTTACTTCTGGTCTGCACAGACAGTGGTCTTGCAGTGAGTAAGTCAAGGATCCAGTTGCAGAGGGAAATACTGAGGCCCAGTTTTGGAGCTTTTTGATCAGAACTGTAGGAATGATTATGTTAAATGCTGGACTGTAGTCAGTGAACAGCAGCCTGACGTAAGTATTAGTATTGTCCAGGTGATCCAAGGCTGCGTGAAGAGCCAATAAGATCATGTCCGCTGTAGACCTATAGTGGTGATAGGAAAATTGCAGAGTTTCTTTGTTACTATCTGCTTTATCTAATTTCTCATGCTCATCCATATCATCACTTGCTATTATCTTATACTCTTCCAACAAAGCTGTATAAATTTGGAAAAAAATGATAAATTATGTTCTTCCATTCCTGACTATTAAGAATGGAAGTTTTCAGTTTTTGGCTTTTGAGTTCATAAAACTATTGAAAAAGTGTAACTAAATTACTCTGGTACAAATGATTAAGTGCATCTCAACTGGAAAGAATTTGGTCTTAGAGTGGGGTTGTCATTCTTTCCACTATCAAGAAAAGGCTTCTAACTATTTTTCTCATACTAACTTTTCCTGATCAGAGATTTGCACAGTATGGAAACAGAGCCCCTTCACTCACTGTGTATGTTCTCATTGAATTTCTCAAATGCCTCACTCCACACTTGTCTGAGTTAAACTGCATCTGGCATTCCCTTGCTTGTATCCTGTTATAACCACAGAAAGCTTTTTTCACCTTCAACTATATGTATCACTAATTTCAGTGTTCTTTGACAACTTATTAATTAAATCACCTACAGTCTCATCCAAATCATTAATATAAATGACAAACCAGAGCTGCGATGGCCAAGTGGTTAAAGCGTTAATAATAATAATAATAACCCCATTGTATTGAAAGGTTTGGGTTTATAATGACCAAGGAATGTGCCTCTGCCATTTGGCATCAGCCAATATACTGTTGTATATTGAAGAAGATGTTTGTTCATTTTTATAAGTATTTAAAGTATATGCATATTTCATATGTGTCCTCCTCCTTGAGCTCACTGCTGCCCTGAGATAGCATCAAAAGGACACTACATCTATTTGTTCAATAAGACAATATTATGCTAATCCTCAAAATAATATTAACATTGTACTTTGCTTGTCTTTTTTAGGAAGCTGGGGAGATGGTTCGTTCCTTTGTTGGTGGTCTAGAATTAATTGTTAATTTACTAAAATCTGACAACATAGAGGTTCTGGCCAGTGTTTGTGCGGCTTTAGCCAAAATAGCTATGGATGAAGAAAACCTAGCAGTTATAACAGATCATGCAGTTGTTCCAATGTTATCAAGTTTAACATATATAGTAAGTAACCTTATATTAATATTTAATACTACCCATTTTAATTCTGTGTGGTCATCCTCATTCCAGCAAATGTCCGATTAAAGAGTATTTTACAAACTCCCATCAGGTTCATGATTTCTAGAATATAAAATCAATTATAGTTATTTCATAAGCTGTTGTACACTACAACTCCAATATTACACTACCCAGTTGTTTAGAAATCCAGCTCACTGTGAACCGATTCCTGCATTTCCTTTTAAACAACAGGGACCCAGATCTCTGTATTATCTTTAACATATTGTGGCCCCAATTCCCATATTCTCTTTAAATTGGGGGGTGCCAGTTTCCATGGTTCCTTTAAATTTATCTTGTCTGGGTGCTTGTACTCCTATCAAACTCACCTTTTAAATTCTAATTGCTTTTTTTCTCAAAAATCAAATAATCCTAATTTCCAGTATTAGTCATAGAATCATAGAATACAACAGCACAGAAACAGGCCCATCTAGTCTATAACAAACTATTAATCTGCAAAATTGCTTTGACCTGCATCCAGACAATAGCCCTGCACACCCCTCCCATCCATGAACCTATTCAATTTTTTTTAAATGTTGGTGTTGAACCCACATCCACCACTTCCACAAGCAGTTCATCCTATATTCTTACCAGCCTCTGTTGGGAGCAATTCCTCCTCATATTCCCCTTAAACATTTCATCTTCCACCTTTAACCCATGACCTCCAGTTCTAATTTCACCCAACCTCACTGGAACAATCCTGCTTTCATTTACTCTATCTATACCCTCATAATTTTGTATGCCTCTATCAAATCTCCCTTCATTCTTATGCTCTAGGGAAAAAAGTCCTAACCTATTCAACTTTTCCCTATAACTCAGGTCCCTAAGTCCCAGCAACATCCTTATAAATTTTTGCTGCACTTTTTCACTTTTTGACATCTGTCCTGTAGGTAGATGACCAAAACTGCACACATTACTCCAAATTAGGAGGGCAGTGACTACTGGGGTACCACAAGGCTCAGTGCTGGGACTGCAGCTATTTACAATATACATTAATGATTTAAATGAAGGGATTAAAAGTAACTTTAGTAAATTTGCAGATGACACAAATCTGTGTGGCAGTGTGAAATATGAGGAGGATGTTAGGAGAATGCAGGGTGACCTGGACAGGTAGGGTGAGTGGGCAGATGCAGTTTCATCTGGATAAATGTGAGATTATCCACTTTGGTGGCAAGAACAGGAAGGCAGATTACTATCTGAATGGTGTCAAGTTAGGAAAAGAGGAAGTACAACAAGATCTAGGTGTTCATCAGTCACTGAAAGTAAGCATGCAGGTACAGCAGACAGTGAAGAAAGCTAATGGCATGTTGGCCTTCATAACAAGGGGAATTGAGTATAGGAGCAAAGAGGTCCTTCTGCAGTTGTACAGGGCACTCGGGGGGGGGGGGGGGGGTGAGACCACACCTGGAATATTGTGTGCAGTTTTGGTCTCCAAATTTGAGGAAAGACATTCTTGCTATTGAGGGAGTGCAGCGTAGGTTCACAAGGTTAATTCCCGGGATGGCGGGACTGTCATATGTTGAAAGATTAGAACAACTGGGCTTGTATACCTGGAATTTAGAAGGATGAGAGGGAATCTGATTGAAACATATAATATTATTAAAGGATTGGACACGCTAGAGGCAGGAAATGTGTTCCCAATGTTGGGGGAGTCCAGAACCGGAGGCCACAGTTTAAGAATAAGGGGTAGGCCATTAAGAATGGAGTTGAGGAAAAAACATTTTTACCCAGAGAGTTGTGGATCTGTGGAATGCTCTGCCTCAGAAAGCAGTGGAGGCCAATTCTCTGGATGCTTTCAAGAAAGAGTTAGATAGAGCGCTTAAAGATAGTGGAGTCAAGGGATATGAGGAGAAGACAGGAACGGGGTACTGATTGTGGATGATCAACCATGATCACATTGAATGGCGGTGCTGGTTCGAAGGGCTGAATGGCGTACTCCTGCACCTATTGTCTATTGTCTTGTCTCTATAAGTTAGGCCTCAGCAATGTCTTATACAACTTCCACATTGTTTGCCATCAGTCTGGTATGTCTTATTTCATTGATACCTTTGATAGGATCAAACATGACAAAACACAGTATATTGCTATTAGTCAGATAATAGTATCTTCCAAATTTCAGCTTCATTTGAACAACTGGTAGGAAAAAGAAAAGGGGGAAAAAAGGGCCTTTAACGGTTAACCCAGTCCAAATGTGTACATAAGTTGGAGCTCATCTTAAAGTTGTCTTTAACTCATGCGCTAGACCCACCGTTTGTGTGAAAGCAGACACCACTTTCTGAACGTCGCTTAAAATCCACCTCGAACAAGGGGGCTAGCCCTCCCCCCCACGAGCGTATTGATCCTTCCTCCTTGATGCCACTCATCTGCACAAAGCACCTTATGCAACAGGGGCGGCATCCTTAGCCATCTTCCCCCCTGTCTTCTCCCAGCTCCGGCCAAAAAGACCTTGATCCACACCAGTGTGGGTCACAAAAATCTCTCTGCCCAGTGCTCTCTAGAACTTTCTCCCAATTCCACCATCCTGATTGGCTGACACAACATTCCAGAATTGAACAACATAGCTCCTTTAGCTCAAACCCAAACATGCTAAAAGCAGAACAGAATGCTCTTACAGAACCGCTAAAATTAAATAACTACAGCCTAACAGTAAAAATCTTAGCCAGGGCATTATAGTAGTAATAAGAGAGTATGTCTTGAGTTATAGAGGGCCTTAATGATGGATGCCACCTTTTGGTATTGTCTTCCTGCAGAAAGATGATATGCTTCGCCAGCATTTAGCAGATGCTATTGCTTGCTGCTGCAAGTGGGGTAACAACAGGGTTGCCTTTGGACAAACTGGAGCTGTCGCCCCTCTGGTTCATTACCTGGAATCAAAAAATCCCCTTGTTCATCGTGCTACAGCAAAAGCCCTACACCAACTCTCGTTTGATCCTAAAAATTGTATTACGATGCATGAGAACGGTGTGGTTAGGGTAAGTTCCTGAACTATATGAATTTTTTTATTATGTTTACAAGTATATGTTGCATTTTTTCTGTAAAACCTCAAAATTCAGGTTATTGTAAAACTTAGTTTAAAAAAACGGAGATGACAAAAACCTAATTTTCTGTAAATCATACAATGGCCTTCCTGGTGAAGAGGCCAAAATTTTGCATGGATAAATTTCTGAGACACAGAAAAATTACAACACAGAAACAAACTTATTGAATGCAACCAGTCTATTTTGGAGTTATCCACTCAACAATCATCTAAGCCAAAATGTAACACACTTGATGTTGCATCTTGGCTTGAGATGTCAGCTCTTTATTCCCCTCCATAGATGCTGCCTGATTTAATGAGTTCCTCCAGCACTTTTTATGTTGCTCAAGATTTCCACAATCCGCAGAATCTCTTGTCATTATGATATTGCAGCTTTTTTGACTCTATTCCTTCAACCTTCTTTTTCTTTTGATCTGTTCTTAAACAACCTTTGTCCGGATTCTCCTTGCTCCTTTACCCTATTGCTGAATCTATTGCAAATGAAGATCAGGCTTACCGACTTAAATCTCACAACTCCTGTCATAAAAAAGTGATAAATTTAATTGCATAATTAACTAGACATTTCTGAGTGACAGTAGCTTCAGTCCCCAATGTCATTTCTGTGAGATGGATCATTCCCCACCATGGAGCACTGCAAAGAATTTTGGTTTTATTGTCACAGAATTTAGCTTCACTACACACTCCTGAAGCAACCACATATGAATAACATTGTGCTAGATTGAATCCCCTATAATGTAGGTTCCTTCCTCTGAGACAATTAATTGCATTCTAATCCCTCAAATTCATCTCCCCTGATGCCCTTTCAGTCCTACAACTTCTCTGATCCTTCCCAAAGGCCCTAGTGGAAGACCCTGTTAATTTAATTCAGCTCTGCCAATTACTTGATGAACCATAGCCCCAATTCTTCTAGACATGATCCCCTTACCTCTATTTTTGCCCCCTGGGAGCCTATATGTGCCTAGGGCCACTGTCCTTTCTTCATCCCATAACTGGCCTTCAATCCCAAATGTCCATTTTCATTCCCAAGAATGTGCAGTTGAAATGTCCAATGAAGGGGATGTGTTCAAAATGATATTTGATATTCTGCAATGCTTATCCATTTCATTTATTTGAATGTATTGAAATTTCTAGGCAAATTTTCTCCTAATATTCTAAATCTTTTCCAATTAATTATACTCTTGTTTTAAGCATGAATAGAAAACCCTGCGACACACGTGGTCAAGCTTCATTTTAAATAGAATGAAGTTGACATTGAATTTCTTCCCTTTAGGCCTTTTAGATCATAATTTACTGTCCCATTCAATAAATCAAGGATAATAGAGATCCTGATGCCTAGACTTAAGAAATTTTATGCCCTCCAATAATTAAGAATATTTTTATCCCAGTTCCTTACACTAATAAAGTTGCTTTATTATTAATCATTAATCTAAGAATCCCTTGTATACTTTTCCACAACCAATGACTGTACATAATTTGTTTCCCACAACAGCTGTTGCCCTTTAACTTTATACCTTTAAATCAATGCACAGATTTGTGCGGATGCTAGAATAAATTAACAATTTCACTGGGTGCATGGAGTCTTCTAATTGTAACATGGTCCTATTTCTGACTATTATAAAGACTCAATAAAGAAAATATTTATGGCAATCTCCCATCCTGTTCTGCAGCTACTCTAGGGACATTACTAAAGGTAATGGTAAGGGTAGATTTTGTTTTGTGATAAAAATGGAAAACATACATATAATAGTAAACTAGCATTTCATTTTATATATCTCTTTTGATTTTTATTCCTATTGGTTTCAATAAAAGATGAAAACAATCTTCTGAATTGTTACCTCCCATTTACACTTTTGCATAAAGTTATTATTATCTACTGTGTGCTCACTAACCAGCAGAGACAGAGTGAACATTTCCCCTGTTATCTGTAAAGCCAGTTGCCTCAATTTGCTTCTGTTCACCATGTCTTTTCTGATAACGTATTCCATAACCAAGAACTGCCAGTGCAGCACAGAATTTATAGTTATCTTTGGAATTCATGTCACCAGCTGTGATTATGAATTTGTTAATTTTAACAGATATTCCAACTTTGTGGATGGTGAGTTCCAACCTCAGTCACACTGCTATTGAAATTTACTTTCACTGAATTTAATGGAACCAAATTTCTTATGCAGAATTCATCTCATAGCCACTAGTATAATAACCATAATGAATCAATGAAAGACTATGCCAACTTGGACGTTCAACCAGCAAGACAATGAATTGTACAAATACAAAAAGAAAGAAAGAATAATAATCACGTTAATAAATAAGCAATAAATATTGAGCACATGAGATGAAGAGCCCTTGAAAGTAAGTCCATAGTTTGTGGGAACATTTCAGTGACAAGGAAAGTGAAGTTATCCCTCGGGTTCAAGACACTGATGGTTGAGGGGTATTATCTGTTCCTAGATCTGGTGGTATGAGTCCTGAGGCTCCTTTACCATCTTCCTGATGGCAGCAGTGAGAAGAGAGAGTGTCCTGTGTAGTGGAGGGGTCCCTGGTGATGAATACTGCTTTCCTGTGCCAACTTGTAGATGTGCTCACAACATGTAGCTCTGCCACAATTGTCAAGCATCCCTTATTGATTCAAATTTAGTCCAGAATTGCCACTTCCCCAGTGGGTTGCATCTGGACCTCTTGTAACTTCCTTGGTCACCAGAGTTGAATGTCTTTGATCTGGCTTCTGGTTGGGGAAGTCTCTGAATGATTCACTGGTTACACACTCATCTACAACTGTTTTTATAAAGTCCCATGGTAACCATGATAACCATGGTATATTCATTCAGATGCACAGATGATTCCTTAAACACAGTCCAGTCCACCTTCTGAAATCCATCTTGTAGCCGCTCCTCTGCCTCCTGCAGCCACCTCTTTGTTGTCCTAATCTCTGGAGTTTTGCTCTTTAGCCTCTGCCCTTTATCCAGTAGGAAGTCAGCCAAATGATCAGATTTCCCAAAACATGGTCTAGGCATGGAACGGTCAGTTCCTTATCTTACTATAATAGTGGCCTATTGCATTGGGACCTCCGATGCTACAGGTTTTATATATGCTGTTGGTAATTGGGCAGATATTTATTCAAACAAGCCTGGTTGAAGTCCCGGACTATGATGTGAAATGTATCGGGATGGAATGTTTCTTGTTTGGAGATGATGCCATGCAATATCTCAAGTGCTTGTTTATTATCAGCACTGGCTGTATGTAGCTGTGTGAGGATTACAGACGAGATCTCCCTAAGTAAATTGAATGGACAGCATTTGATTGTTACGTGTTCAAGGTCTGGGGAACACAAGTTCAACGAAACCACTCCATTGGAGCACCACCAAGCGTTTATCATGAAACAGGCACATCCGCCTTTTGCCTTCAGTTCATCTTGTGAGTCGAGAAGCTTTTGGATCTGATTGCCATATCGGCGTGCAGGGAGTAAGCCATGTCTCGGTCAAACATAGAACACAACAATCTCTCATTTTCCTCCAATACGGCAATCTTGCCTTCAGGTCCTCAGTTTGGTTGTCCAGCAACTTCCCATTTGCTAACAAGATACTAGATACAGCAAAGGGCATCTCATTCCTCTGTGTTTTAGCTTGGGTTGGAGTCCCCCACTCCTGCATCACTTCCAGACCATGGTGATGAACCTTTGATCACTTAAAGTTGTTGTTCCTGTTTGCTTTACAGTTAAACTGCTGAGTGCTTCAGAAGATTTTGAAATCTGCAGTTCATTAAGTCAATTTAAAAGTACATTGCTTAAATGGAAATTACATACAGATTGCATTGAGAGTTATTCAAAAGAGGTATACTTAGAAGTATTTTATGTAGTCCAGAATGTGGCCATGGCTCACCAGTGCTATCTTGCAAACTGCAGACCCCGTGTTACACATACACCAAGAGTGACTAAAGATGAATTTCTATATGCATCTTTCCTAAAGTATTTCCTTACTGGGAATTCAGGTCACAAGTTTCTTCCTTAAATTCCATTTTAAAAATCCAGTTATTTGATGACGCATTCATTTAATAATCTACACAAATGTGTTATTGTTTAACACCTTCACAGTTACTGCAATGTTTTTTGAATCTGTCTTTTCATAGGAAAAATTGAGACATCATTTCCAATAGAAAATACTACTCCATAATTAAAGTGTTTTTCCCTGTTTTCATAGATCTTTTTATGTGAATGTTGCCAACCCATCCACTTCCCTTTACGTAATGCAAATACTTTTGAATTTTGTGTTAGAAGTAACATTGTATGTGGATTTTAGCTAAGGAAAGCATTATAATTATAAAATATTGGTTTATTTTTGTGACTATTATAATACTTAATAATACTATATTGTCACCAAACAATTGATACTAGAGCATACAATCATCACAGCAATATTTGATTCTGCGCTTTGCGCTCCCTGGAGTACAAATCAATAGTAAATATAAAAAAATGTTAAATTTAAATTATAAATCATAATAAAAAATAGAAAAGGGGAAGTAAGGTAGTGCAAAAAGAAACCGAGAGACAGGTCCGGATATTTGGAAGGTACGGCCCAGATCAGGGTTGTGATCCGTTCAGCAGTCGATCACAGTTGGAAAGAAGCTGTTCCCAAATCTGGCCGTACGAGGCTTCAAGCTCCTGGACCTTCTCCCGGAGGGAAAAGGGACATAAAGTGTGTTGGCTGGGTGGGTTGTGTCCTTGATTATCCTGACAGCACTGCTCCGACAGCGTGCAGTGTAAAGTGAGTCCAAAGACGGAAGATTGGTTTGTGTGATGTGCTGGGCTGTATTCACGATCTTCTGCAGCTTCTTCTGGTTTTGGACAAGACCTCTTCCAGACCAGGTTGTGATGCACCCTAGAAGAATGCTTTCTGTGGTACATCTATAAAAATTAGTGAGGGTTTTAGGGGACAGGCCAAATTTCTTCAGCTTTCTCTGGAAGTAAAGGCGCTGGTGGGCCTTCTTAGCAGTGGACTCTGCTTGGTTAGACCATGTCAGGTCATTTGTAGTATTGACCCCGAGGAAGTTAAAGCTTTTTACTTGTTCCACCTGCACACCACCGATGTAGATGGGGTTGTGCAGTCTGCTGCTCCTTCTGAAGTCAACAACCAATTACCAGTAAAAATATTCTTTCAAGTCAACTGTTTCCAAGTTTAAGGCTTCATGCTTTTGATAAAGTTGGAGAGTGGTGAAAAGTGTGTGATTAATGTAAGAAATCTAATGGGTAAAAGCACCAGGTATATATAATGAAAATAAAACTTCTATGATATATTACAGTTGAAGATAAGATATTAGAAATAGAACAATTGGCCACCTGATCCTGTTTCGATAATAACTGAACCAATCTTGGCTTCAAAACTAGTTTCCTGCCCTCTTGCCTTACCTCTTGACTTTATTGTAGTTAAAATGTCTGTCCATTGGGACTAATGGGCTAGCCAATCAACTCCTGATTCCATGCCTAATTAGCCATTTACTGCAACTCTCTGTTTTCGTTTGAAAGTCAATCCTCTATCCGTGACAATGTATTACCTCTACTCCTCTGAACTCTTTATCATTAACAGAAATGCAATTTGCCACCAGATCTTCTTCTTTGCTAGTGCTGGTACATGACAATTAGAATATAGTGGATAGAATTGTTTTTTTTTCTGGGAAAGAATGGTATGTTTTATACCAACCTCTGTTTTATTAATGGATGTGTATCTGTTACTCAGTGTTAGAAATATTCTGAAGCGTAACTTTTTTAAAAGTTTTATTTTGCCTTCAGCTATTCTGTCAGTCAGTACCAATAGTAACTCACAAAATCCAGAAGCACCACTGTCAGAATTGATGCAGTCTCTAAAGATTATGTATGTCAGACACATCCCTGAAGGTTGCAGTAAATGAGTTTAACACAGTGGAAATCAAGAAACAGTATCTATTGTGTTTCGAATGTGTAATCACTGAATTCTGATTCTGGCAATATGCTTAAAATCTTAGTGGTGGAAAAGTTAAAAAAGCTTCCTAAATATTAAAATAGGTTTAAAGAGTAGACAAAGAAAAATGCAGACTAGTGGAATTGATAAAATCTATTTTGCTTTTTCTAACTGGATTTGATTGATAAATTTATTTTAGTTGGCATTCTTCCCAAAATAAGGAAAGCATATTTTAAAGATTCCAAAAATCTACTTTGAACACAATTTTTAAAAGTGAAACTACTTATAAATCTACTGATTTTATCTTTATATTTAGAATATTTATTATAGCTTATAATTTAAAGAAAGATGGAAAAAAAGGCAAAATTATATACAAGTTCCTAGAAAAGATCCATAGAGTGATTCTCCACAATGGGAAGACACATCATCAAGAAACACGAGTTGTAAAACAAACATAAATTGTGTGTTAGTTTATTTAAATAGGATTCACATAAAGTCAATGAGAATGAATTTTATTCGATAATTCAGATTTTGTGTAGTTGTTTGTGAATTCTCTGAGGGTGATTTTCTAATATTCAAATGGCTATAATGTCTTCTGTAATTGTGTTATGATTTCTGGACTGGCAGAGAGAAGATGTTGCTTCAAGCACTTTGTTTAAGCATAGAATTAACAATCATTAAATGACACAGTTAGTATTAATAGTGGCATCCATTTTCCAACTTAATTTTATTATGTGACACAGATTGTTTATTTCATGGAACTATTGCATAAATACAGTCCTTGACACTAATTGAAAAGTAAACTTTTAATAATTACATCAGCTTTACATTACATCATCATATACCATCAGTTTGAAACAATTTTAGTTTATGCTGATATCCTGGGGATCATGTTAAAGCAATTAGAAATACACAATGAGGGTATCAAAGTGCACCAACAGTTGTTAATAGTTCTGGTCCAAACGGCTGCCATTTAAGCATCCATATGTGTGAAATGCAGAAGACGGGTGCTTCCTGACAGAATCTGTCAGATTGCTCCTCAATTGGACACTCTATATCTCCTGAAACCTCTCTTAGGTGTGATCTAGTGCAAGATCCAAAATTACACTGAAGGACAAAGGTTTAGGAGAAACAGGGAAAACTTGATTACTTTCTTCACATATTTTGCTTTGTTTGCATGTTTTTAATTATTTATAAACGTTTATGTGTTTTCATTAATAATTTTTACTATACTTTTATGTTACATCTTTAATGACTTTTAATTTTAATTGTTTTGCAGTGTCTCTGAAAAGTCAGAGATATTTTAAAACTATTCGGATTAATTACAATTTTTACAGGTGACAAATCCTTGCCTCTAGCTTTGCCACAGGAAGCATTTCTGGGATGGGGTTTGTTCATGAAATTGTTAAGACCATGTCATTGTTCACTGGGATGTGGAGGATCAATGAGGTAGATTCTTCACATCTGCTGTAGTAAGTATAGGTATGGTTAGATGGTGGGTGACAGTTTCAGGTAGGGAGAAATGGGAAAGCATGGTTCAACTCATATTAATGCATACTACCATCACTGAAATGAATTGACCCCGCAAAATTCTGATAACCATTTTTCATACATTGTAGCCAAAACAGCCATTATGCATTCCCCAGGGTAGCTCAAGACTGATTCAACAGTTACACAGCTGCTTTTTATTTTACAGCTACTTTTGTAATAAACTTTGCAGACATTTCATTGTTATATGTTGTGCAGTATCGATCCAGGTTACTTATAGTTTGCACGTGGAAAGTAGCTCAATGATCTCACAGTTATTTGAGAGGTCCTTTTCAGAGATAAATGTTTACCTGATTAACCTATCTTCTTAAGTTTTATCTTTATCATTTGCAACCATACATACCTCTGGGGTTTAACCTAACTTTGATACATTAACTCACTATGTACTAAAACCTCCCCGCTATCTGACATCTGCATTTCAAAAGGAACATGGGGTTTTAAGTGTCCATGTACACAAGTGAAAGGGGAAAAAACATAAATTCAATTAAAAAAAGTAATCAAAATGTTAATGAAATGTTAGTTTTCAATTTCAGGAGAGCTTAAGTTCATAATTCTTTTGATATAAAGATACCTAGCCAGAGTCTATCTAATTTATTTCAGGAACTGAACCTCAGAAACACAAGAAAACATGAGCAGAAGTTAACCACTGGGCTCCTCAAGCCAGCCGCAGCATTCAATATAGTCATGGCTATTCAGTGCTGTCCTCAACTCCTTTTCCATGGCAGCTCCACATAATGCTCAATGCCTTGATCTTTCTAATATCTATCACTGTGAATCATCTGGCCTCTACTACACCTGGGGGCTGAGAATTCCAGACATTCTCTACCTATTAAGAGGGAAAAGTTTTATGCACCTTAGTTTTGATTGTCCCTCATTTGTGACTCTCCCACTGGTGAAAACATCTCAACATCTACTTTAACGAGACCTTATATGTTTAAATAAGGTCACCTGTCATTCTTCTAAGTTCCAAGGATACAGATCTTTGAAAGGTCTGTAAACTATCTAGCCTCTCTTGAGAGGATAACCTTTTCCTCACAGGAATTATCCTGATGAATTTCCTTTGGACTGCCTCCAAAGCTACTATGTCACTTTTTTTTAGAGAAGGAGACTGAAATTACCACAGTATTCCAGCTGTGGTCTCATCAATAGCTGTACAATTGTAACAAAACCTCCCTACTCTCAAACTCTATAAGTCCAACATGCCATTTGCCTTTCACTTGTTAGAGCTGCCTATTAATTTTATGTGACTCATGCACTAGAACATTTAGTTCCCTCTGAATATCACACATTTACAGTCTATCTCCACTTACATCATTAGCCTTTTGAGACCTCTTACTGAACTGGATGACTTCTACCTAGTTACTTGGTCTATCTATATCCTGTTGAAGAATCACAATGTCCTTATCATAAACTATTAGACTTGGAGCAGGTACAGGAAAACCTCATCAAAAATAATGCCAGAGCTGGAGGGGCTAAATTAAGGACAGACTGCATAAATTTATATCAATTTTTTTTTAATTGCAGATGCTGTGCATTTGAAATAAAGTCTCCCGTACTGTTACAAGGTTCAATATGTGCTCGAGAATTACGCCTCATCTTTCATTTGATTATGTTAATATCAAATTCTGTTGCTCTGCATTCCTCTCAATCATTTCCTTTTATTTGTATATCCTGACCTGCTGGGCATTCCTCTGGCAGTTTGACAATACAGCATATAACATTATAACATCAGCAACACATTGTACTGATAAGGGAGCATAACTACTTCTCAATGAATACATTGAAAATACATAATCAGAGAAGTTCCCTTTATTCTACTCATCGCCCTCTCACTCTTCTGGTTCTCAGCTTCTTATTCTGCAGAAGAATCTTAGCCCTGAAGCATTAACCATTTCCCTTTCCACAGCTGCTGCCTGACCAGGTGAGTTGTTCTGACACTTACTGCACACAGGTAACTTGTATTCCTTCGGGTATAGAAGGTTGAAGTTTGATCTTATCAACGTATTTAAAGTAATTAGAAGTGTGACAGATCCATACAGATCTACTGCAGGAGTCTAAATAAACAGTATTGTGGCAGCTTGCCCACGTGGCAAGCGAACCGGCTCCAGCAGTCACGGGCCAGTCTGCAGCCAGCGGCAACTGAGAGGGCACTGAGTGTGGGGTAGACCTCGGCCTGGAAGCTGACATCACTTCTGCCCTGTAAAGAGCGGTGGATGCTGGGAGCGGGCACTTAAGCGCACACGGATTTAAGCAGCAAACAGCTCAACCAGACCCTGCTCGATGCAGTGTGTTGCTTTCACTCGTTGCGTATCAGCACGACCACAGTATTTACATAAAATTACTGTTGGATTATGTAGAATTAAAATTAGGAAAGACTTTTTCACATAATGGTTTCTGTACATCTAGGTCTCACTCACACAAAAAGCTTTAGATGAGAGATCAATTGAATTTTTCAAGTCTGTAAAGCTGTTTTAACCCTCTAATGTAGAAAACAAGTCTTATGAAAATCAGCACTAATATTTAAAAGAATACTTTGAGAATTTAGTGGTGAATTTTCATTGCTTTTACCTTGAAGCACCATGATAAAGCTCTCAAAATGGGTGTGATAGATTTACCACTTTTTTAATTCTGGAAATGTGTTAATCCATTTTCAGTGGATCTTCTATTATCCATCAGGAATGCCCTTTCTTATAGGTGATGAATCACTTTTAAAATAGAAATCAACATCCTACAATGCAAATAGAATTCTGATCGCTAGTTACAAGCAATTCAGGCCATGTTCAATTTGAGCAATTCCACAGGTAACAGTATAGAAAAGGCGAGTCAAGGTTAAGTGACAGATTATAATGTGTTATTGCACACAAGATTCAGCATTCTCTGTAAACATACCCCACTTCTGCAATGTCCAATCTTAATGCCCCATTCCAGGAAGCTGTATTTAGACATTTGGCATTGCATTTTGACAATCAAATTCAAAAGATGTTGGATCCTAAAAAATAATCTTTAGTGACGTAGTTGCCGGAAGGAAAGTCTATCCATCTTTGTGCTAGCAATGATGACAATTGGCACAGGCATACTGATTGAAGAAGAGTTGCAGAAATACTGTAGCCTTTGTCCTACTAACCTTTATCAGTGTTTATGCCTCACATGAGCCTCTTCCCATTCCATTTTGTTAATATTTCTTTCTGACTGCATTTATTATTAAATAAAATAAGGATTCATGGAAGTGACAGATTAACTAAGCAGAGGGGAAGTAAGAAGACAGAAATGGTTTTCAGATGGCAAACAATTACTAGCAGAGTATCACAGGAATTCATTTTGGTTATTGAGCTATTCACAAATTGGGACAGGAAATTGGGGCTGAGAGGAAAATTGAATCAGCTATTATGAAATGATAGAGCAGACCCAATGGGCCAAATGGCCTAATTCTGCTCCTATTTCTTATGGTCTTCTAGTCTTAATAAAAAGGCAGTACCAGGCATTTAGATAATCAAAGACGTAAAGCTACAGTGAAAAGCTGTAAAGGGAATGCCAAGGATGTACAAATGCCTTAAGCAGTTTAAGTAAGGGGCCAGGAAAGGTAGAGTATTTGGGGAAATTTTGCAATTATGCACTTTTACAAAAAGAATGCAAATTTGAATATTTTTAAAATGTCATGATACAGTTAATATTGTTGTACGGGGGAATATTGTCTTGATTAAAATTTAATGATTCAGCAAGTAAATACAGGTACAACAAACAATTAAGAAGGCTAGCAGCATGTTGATATTTATTGCAAAATGGGGTGAGATGTGAAAGTAAGAAAATCTTGTTAAGATTGTACTGAGCTTTAGTGAGATTCATTTGGAATACCTTATGTATTTCTGATCTCCTTACCTGAAGGAGGGTATAGGTTTTTGTTCTGTAACACCTGAGTTAGTTCAGGTTTCACTGCAGAGATAAACACACACACACTTTGACCATACTGTAGGTGTGCCTCTCAATCCTAAGTACCCAGTTGGAACAAATAACTTAAAATTAATGAATGTTGATTGGAGTCAAATGGAAATTCTGCTCTGCTGTACATCCAATCATTGTCTCCAAAAGAGAACCACAGTACCTAATTTGTACTGTTTGTTTGGTAGCAGTGAACTGATTAAATTATTGGACTAGTAACCCAATCACACGGACCACCAATCCAGAGATATAATTTCAAATCCCTCTGTGGCAGATATACAAAAGAGAAAAATATTAAAAGGTTAGCTTTATTTAAAACATTTAAACAAACAGTGAAATGCATTGTTTTGCGTCAGTGAACAAACACAGTCCGAGGATTTGTTGGAAGCACCCTGCAAATGTCGACATGCCCCTAGCTCCAACATAGCATGCCCATAACTCACTAACCCTATCCCTAACTATGTATTTTTGGAATGCGGGAGCAAACTGGAATACCTGGAGGAAACCAATAGTTATGGGGAGAATGTACAAGCGGCAGGAATTGAACCCTGTTTGGCATTTGCTGGTGCTGCAATGCGATGCTCTAACTATGCTACCCCGTTTATCCAGCTGGAATAAAAAACACACTAGACATTCATAATGACTACTGTGAAACAACTGGACTGATTTTAAAAAAATCACTAATGTTCTACAAAGTGGGAATCCTGCTAGTCTGTTCTGGTCTCCATGTGACTCCATATCTGTAGCAATTTCTCTGAACTTCCCCTCTTAGTGGCCTAAAAACTCAAAGAATAGCAAATAAATGTTGGCCTTGCACCTCACAAATAAATGAAAAAAAGAAGCAAGGTCCTACATACATAAATAAATTAAAAGGCACAAGGGGAACTTCTTAATTTTCTTTATGTGGAGTAAAGGAATGTTTTACATCCAGCAGAGAGTGCAGATGTGGTCTCTGTTTAACATCTGTGTTGAAAGATGGCACTTCCAACACTACAGCACTAAAGTGTCAATTTAGGTTGTGCACTCAAGTTTCAACAGTAGGTTTTGAATCCATGATCTTGAAACTTGAAGGGAGCACTACCACTGATACAAGGCTAATCTGTAGATGTGATTATAATATGTCAACTGCAGCATTTTCCTTAAAATACTGTAAAAAATGACCATTACATTTCACTTGCTTTGGTATTGGGGACATTGTTTATTTTCTACCTTGTAGCTGTTAATAATTGTCTCTATAAGACAAGTAAAAATCCTTGTAAGAATGGTTGGCATTGCCGAATGTTACATACATAAAATCACAATAATGCTGTATTATTGGTCTTTCAACAATATGTTTGAAATGTAAATGTTGTAATGGTAATCCTGTGTCAAATAAAATGCAGGAAAAAGAGTGCATTATAAAAGGTACATTCAGTAACGTAATTTCTAAGTCACTAACCAAGTGATTAAGTAGACCAAACTTTAGAAAATTTATTTCAAATATTAAACAAATTTAAAATGTTTGTATTTATTTTCATGTATTTAAAAGTGTATTATGATTATAATAAGTTGTTTGGTGGTGCCTGTGAATAATTCTCAAAGTATGTGATTTATAAATCTATTGTTTAACTTTACCAAGTGGTTTATCAATCAAGATTTTAAATCGTAGTATATCTGAAAGTCATTGATAATTGACTCCACTCAGATCTTCTCAACTAGTTTGTTAGTCATGTATTCTAACAACTGGGCAGTGCAAACACAGGTATAGCAAGAAGATGAATTATCATCCAGTTTGATCTGATATGTATACTTGGTATCTCACAGTTTTGTATTGAAGCATTCCATTATTTTCCCTTTGTCTGAAGCTACACATGGGATGTCTTTTACAGTAGATTACTTCCAGGCTATTGGCGATTGTTTGTTGAAATCATAAATCGCTGAAGACAGCTTTGGCTGTTCGTATTAAAGAAGTCCTTTCATAAGACAAGCTTCATGTAGTAATTGATGTAAATTACTAAATAAGGAAGGGTAATTACTTGTAATTCTCACTGAAGCCATTCCAAAATGACTACTGCCAAAATTGATGATATGTAGTTATGATGTTAAATTTAGCCCTGCATATAAAAACATCAATTTTGAAGCTTTTAATAACATATGTGTGCAGTGCAAATTACGAAAATATTCAAAATGACATGTTTCCTTCTGTTTAGTTCACTTAATTAGGCCAATGGTTTTTACACTTATTTCAGTACTGTGTTACAGTTGTTCTTGCTTGCTTATTTTCATTGCTTTAATTTTAGCTTTATGTTGCCACTTCTTCCTTTTGGAGCTTGGCATCAGGCAGCTCCTACTGTTTCAGATGTGAATACTGGCTCCAGGGTTAGGCTGGAGGTGCAATCCACAGGTTTGGCATTTTGACAGTGTTATAGTTTCCACTTGCTGTAAATTAGTGGTTAATTTGACAGCATAAAAAAAGAAAAGAATAATGAGAGCTATATTTCTGTCAAAGTGTACTCACGAGAGCACAATCCTTTCTGGCATCAGGGTATTCCATCTCCTCATACTCAAAAAGCTTGATAGAGATGGGAGGCTGTGAAAAGCAAGCACCCTCTTGTGTGTTTTGTTTACTTAAGATAAGTCTGCTGAATATGAATAGCTGATTTAATTTAATCCATTTGTTTAAAAACTTGATTTGAGGATTATCAAGCATAGACATTCTCATTTTAAATTTGTTAATCAAGAACAAGAAAGTGCAGCCTGCTGCCTTTACACTTAACACCACAACACATCTGTGTAAATTGGGCCATACATGCATGAGTAGTGCATTGCTATTTGAAACCATGCCAAAAAGAGAGAACATGTTTAAAGCTCTTTCTAGAGGTCAAGAAGCCATGGAATCTCTTAGAGCTAGAGCACTGGCTGGAGTTATTTTTTCAAAACGAGTGTTAAGTTATCAAGTTACTGAAGCTGAAATATGTAACAAAGTGCTGCATTATAGTCTGTTAAATCCCAGCTGGGAAAGAGTTGCAGTGAGAGGCTCCCGTATCTTTGCCTTGACTGTGCTTCTGGAGACTTGTAATTTGGCTCAGTCTGAATAACAGGCACTGGGCCTGGCATTAAGCTGCTCTTGGCACTCCACAAGTGTCATTCAGTCATACAAAAAAGAGTTTGTCCCAGTTAGTTATATGTTTGCTATGACTCTGCAGCAGTAGCTGTGAATTGTAACTAAGTGATCTAAATAATATTATTGCAGAGGATTTTCAGACTGAGCACAAGATTTTATAGATTCAGTTGTAGGAAGAAAAATTCAATTAAAATAATATGGAAAGAAGTTCACTGACCAAGTTTACCAAGTTATTGCAGTATGCCAGAACACTGAAGAATTTGACTATATTCACATTCAGTAGTTCAATCTTTCTTCTGTTTTCTTTTCTGTATTTATCTTGCCATGTAAAATTCAGAGAATGTCTTTTCCTTCCGACTTGGCACCCAACAAAACCACATGACTGTACAGTAGTGCCTCTCACAATTGTAGAATCCAGAAAACATTTCAGACGGAGGTACTATTTAAGCACATTGGATGTTATTGCTAACTTGAGTAAGGATATTAAAATGCATAGTACAACACAGAGTAACACAAGTAAATGTTTTACATCTCAAGCTTTCAAGTAACACAGGTAGGACCAATGTATATTTTAGTACATATTCTGCTATACATTATTTCTTTATTGAAAGTATTTTTGGTCAGGATTGGTTAAAGCATAAAGCAACCCAAATAAACAATAAAATGTACTATAGACAATAGGTGCAGAAGTAGACCATTCGGCCCCTCGAGTCTGCACCGCCATTCTGAGATCATGGCTGATCATTCACTATCAATACCCAGTCCCTGCCTTGTCCCCATATCCCTTGATTCCCCTATCCATCAGATATCTATCCAGCTCCTTCTTGAAAGCATCCAGAGAATTGGCCTCCACCGTCTTCTGAGGCAGTGCATTCCACACCTCCACAACTCTCTGGGAGAAGAAGCTCTTCCTCAACTCTGTTTTAAATAACTGACCTCTTATTCTCAATCCATGCCCTCTGGTACTGGAGTCTCCCAACATCTGGAACATATTTCCTGCCTCAATCCTATCAAATCCTTTAATTATCTTAAATGTTTCAATCAGATCCCCTCTCAATCTCCTCAATTCCAGCGTGTACAAGCCCAATCTCTCCAATCTCTCTGCGTAAGACAGCCCTGCCATCCCAGGAATCAACCTAGTGAATCTACACTGCACTTCCTCAATTGCCAGAATGTCCTTCCTTAAACCTGGAGACCAAAACTGTACACAATATTCCAGGTGTGGTCTCACCAGGGCTCTGTACAAATGCAAAAGAACATCCTTGCTCTTGTGTTCAATTCCCCTTGTAACAAAGGCCAACATTCCATTTGCCCTCTTCACTGCCTGTTGCACTTGCTCATTCACCTTCATTGACTGGTGAACTAGGACTCCTAGGTCTCTTTGCATTTCTCCCTTACCTAACTCGATACCGTTCAGACAATACTCTGCCCTCTTGTTCCAGCTTCCAAAGTGGATAACTTCACATTTATTCACATTGAATGACATCTGCCAAGTATCTGCCCACTCACTCAGCCTATCCAAGTCTCCCTGTATTCTCCTAACGTCCTCTTCACATGTCACACTGCCACCCAGTTTAGTATCGTCAGCAAACTTGCTGATACAGTTTTCAATGCCCTCATCTAAATCATTGACATAAATCATAAAGAGCTGTGGTCCCAATACAGAGCCCTGTGGTACCCCACTAGTCACCTCCAGCCAGTCTGAGAAACACCCATTCACTGCTACCCTTTGCTTTCTATCTGCCAACCAGTTTTCTATCCATGTTGAAACTCTGCCCCAAATGCCATGACCTCTGATTTTACTCACCAATCTCCTATGTGGCACCTTATCGAATGCCTTCTGAAAATCTAGGTACACAACATCTACTGGCTTACCCTCGTCTAACATCCTTGTTACACCCTCAAAAAACTCCAACAGATTAGTCAAGCATGATTTGCCCTTGGTAAATCCATGCTGGCTCGGCCTAATCCTATTTCTTCCATCTAGATGTGCCACTATTTCGTCCTTAATAATGGACTCAAGCATCTTCCCCATGACTGACGTTAGGCTAACAGGGCGATATAGACTGTATGTCTATATCTTATAAGGTACAGAGCAAATAAGACCAGAGTATAGGCAAATTGTCTCAAAATTATTTTGGTCAGTGTTTAAGATAACTAACAATTACCAGGTTTCTTTACAACATAGAAAGAGGCCATTAGGCCCATTAGGTCTATGCCAGCTCACAAAGTAAGGCCATCACCCATTTTTTAAAATCTTTTTCATTCTGCATTAGCAGAAGCTACAGCACCTCCCCTCCCCTAGTTTCTACCACCCATTTATATATTATGGGCAATTTACAGCGGCCAATTAAGTTGCCCACCCATATGCTTTTTGAATGAGGGAGGAAATACAGAAGAGGTATAGTGGCATGGTAATTAGATTTGCTCCCTCACAGATCCAGCAGTTCAGGTTTGTCTTGACCTTCAACGCTATCTTAATGTGTATGATTAGTATAAAGAAGTACTTAGTGATTGGCACAGTCTTGGTGAGCCTATGCTAAATGATTGTGTCTCCAAAAGCGAAGCACTTGGAACAACCCATCTGGTCACAATGAGAATGTGGAAACTCCAAACAGATAGCAACGGAGGTTAGGATTGGACTTAGGTTCTAGGCGTTGTGATTAGCTCTGTTAGCTGCACCACTGAGTTTACCTTATTGTTGATAAGAGTTGCAATAAATTGAGTAACTTGGCTGTAAACTATGGCCACAACTAAGATTTAAGACAGTTTACATATTTATAATGCCCCATTCATTTAAAAGTTGTTCACACTCCAACAGTATTCATTTTGAGTTGTCTATCAGCAAATACTAATGCTACATACAATGTACAGAATGCAGTTTTCATTTAAGACATAATAAAAATCCAATTATTTAGCCACAGTTTAGCTGCTATGCATATTATAGTTATAGGGTGGGTTTTGAGGCCTCAGAGCAGGAGAAAACTCAGTAAGATTATGGCTGATCACTTATCTAGTCCATTTTCCCAGTCAATCCAAAGTACTTTGTACTAATATTGATAGTGAGCATATGAACTATCTTAGTATCCTATGGGTTGGAGAATTCCAAAAATTCACAACACTCTGAGTAAAGAAATGTCTACTCATCTCAGTCCTAAATAGAGAGACTCTTATTTCTAAATACTCTAGCCTCAACTAACATTTAGGTAGCAACCCAGTCAATCATTCTCAGAATCCAGACTTCCAATGATGTAATCTCTCATTATTTTAAACTTCAGTATTGTATTTAATCTCATTCCAGGAATCAATTTCGTGAATATATGCTGCACTGTTTCCTTGGATACAGAGGACAGAACTGTATACTGTATTTGACATGTGATCTCATCAAAGCCTTGAACATTTGCAGCAAGCGTGACTTATTCTTGTACTTCAACAGAGAACAACAGGTCTCTTCAACTGCTTGCTTTGTCCACCAATCACCTTTTCATGCATCATGAGCCAACACTCTCAGACCTCTTTATTGGCTATTTATTATTTTGTCACCTCTTAAAATAAAGTATATCCTGTGTATCTATTCTTTAGACAAGACTGAATCTTACTTTTCCCTGTCATTATGCTTTGTCTAAAACTTAGATGGCTTCTCATCTAACCTGTCCTTGTGCCTTTAGAGACTTTTGGAATACTCTCTTCAGCTAAGTTATGTCCTTTTGTCCAGGCCATTAATATAAATGATTATGCTAAAGTCTCAATACTGATCATTGTAGCAGAGATGAGTAAATTTTTCTATTCACTTTTCTTTCCTGGTATCCTTCCTGCACTTGTACCAAATTATTACTTTTACCTATTGAGGGCTTATTTTTTGTAACTAACTTTCTTCACAGCATTTTACTTGAATATCTTTTGTAAATCCAGATATACAACAGTACATTTACTGGTTTCTCTAATTGTACTCCTAGTTAAAGATACTCAACAGTGGAGCAGAATCTCCCACTTAAAGGATGATCTTTATCATGCTTCATTGTTCGTGAGGTGACTCAATAATCTGATCATAGAGCCACAGTTTACCACAAAAAATAGTAATTGCTGTATATCTACAGAATGGCTGGGGTTTCTTTTGCTTTTGTTTCTGCTATTTATTTTGTCGTCATGGCTATTCCTCGAGGTCGGGGATGACGGTCTTCGTTCCGTTGATCTATTGGCCCACAGAGCGAAGACGCCTGTGCATGTATTTGTTTAACGTGTACTTGATGTTGCACTCCAAGAAGCACATGATACTTCACAAAACCACCAACTGATTCCAATGGCATGGAAACCACGACAATCGGAGCTGATGGATTTGTTGCAGCCTTCATCCACCTTCACAGCCATTGAGTTTGAAGTAGCTTTGTCTGCCTGTTCCACCGTTAAGGTCTTGGTTGGATTGTTCTTTGTCAGGGACCTACCCTTGACCTTACCACCATGGGTGACACTACCAGGAGCATAGCTCCAGACGGCATCACTCTCGGCATCTCAGGACCGCACAATCCTCTCCACCATGACAAGGTGATATGCATGGATATTTATTTATGTATTTATTTATTTAGATATAAACGTGCTACAGGCCCATCTGGTGCCACCGACCAACTCTCTAATTAACCCTAGCCTAATCACAGGACAATTTACAAAGACCAATTAACCTACCAACTGATACACCTTTGGACTGTGGGAGGAAACAGCAACACTCGAAGGAAACCAATGGGGTCACAAGGAGAAGGTCTCTCTGTCCAACGACACCTCCTGGAACACCACACACAAAATGCTAGAGGAACTCAGCATGTCAGACAGCATCTATGAAGATGAATAAACACTCGATGTTTACTCATTTCCACAGATGCTGCCTGACCTACTGCGTTCCTGCAGAATTTTGTGAATGTTGCTTTGGATTTCCAGCATCTGCAGCCTTTCTCATGTTTATGACTTCCTGGAACACTGTGATTTACTCCACCACCACCCTCTCTCTTCATCCACCAAGTCAGTTTTGTATCCAATTGGTTAGCTCATACATGATCTCATGTGATCTAACTTTCTGGACAAGGCTACCTTGTCAAAGGTCTTGCAAAGGTCCAAGTGGACAAATCCTTCAGATGGCGTCAGTAGTAGTTTTTATGGTCAATAGCTACACATCTATAAAGCCAGAGAGAAAATAAAAATATATTATGAAAATCATTAAAAGATGGGTATGTTTTTATGAGCTTATAACAATATATAATTTGCTTTTTTAAAATTTATTAAATATTCTGAAGAAATGGGAAAGGGCAGAAAGGGACTTTCCAGGTATGTATGTTTGACAATAACATGGAATTGACAGAAACAAATCAATAGCCTAATTTATTATCATGCCTATTGTATTTTCAATTAAGGATTCTCGAACTAGAAACTAAATGTTGAAAATTTGGGACAGAAGTGGGTTTGAATACAGAAGCACCCTTACTGAAGTAAGGACAATGCCAACATGTTTTGATGATTTGCAATGGTGTTGAATTAAAGTTGAACTGATAGAAATGATGGGACAGAATATAGGAATATAATTAATGCTTGTGTGGAGAATAAACTCCAACACTGAGATTAGATCCCATGCGTTAGAGAGTCACAATTGCAAATTAAAGCTGCTAAATGTTTATCCTTGCCTCAAATGCCTTCGACCAGCAGTGACTGCCAAGTGCAATTTGATTAGAATCTGAGAATAAAAATATTGTGGCTTTGAGTTGGCAGTCTATGAATGCAAGTTTGGCATACTATGAAAAAAGGTGTAGGACAACACAGGTACCCTTTGGAAAGAGCAATCTGGTAATTGCTGCATAATCCATACATGAATTTCATGGTTTATATAGTGAGAGAAATGGATGATTCCATTCCATTCCATTGGACATCCATGTCATTCTAAGGTTTCCCAGTCAATACACAGAGCACTGGTTGAAAACTTTGTGCTGCAGACAATGCTTTAATATTCCATCTTCAAATCCAAAACCTTTTTAAGCAACCATCACTGCACAATACCTGAACTTATTCATTAACTAAAACAAGATTTTGGTCTGCTTATTTGAGGTATATGCCTCACCATGATGTTGGAGTTGAAGTGACTAATAACAGGAAGTGGCAAGAAGAAATTGTAAACTCATTGGGTTGTAGTATAGGCTGAGAGGATCTGCGATAGTGGATAGCCACTCAGTATTGAGCTGTATGTTTGTAACTTTTTCCTATTTGGCTCTGACCTCCTGAACTGTTGTAATGAGGCCCAATACAAGCTTATAGAATATTAGAGAAGTACAGGATTTTAACAGACCTTTTAGCCTATTTCATTCATGCCAACCATAGTGTTTGTCCCAAGCTAGTCCCATTTGCTCATATTTGCCACTATCCTTCTAAGTCCCTACTATCAATGTACTCATGTAAAACTCTTTTAAATGTTGTTATTGTACTTGCCACAACCTTGTCCTCTGGCAGCTCATTCCATATACACATCGCCCTCTGCATGAAGAAGTTTCCCCACAGGCCACTTTCACTTCTCATCTCAAAGCTATGCCCCACATGCCCTTTCAGTTCTCCTTTAGTGAAAAAAATGCTGTATGTTCATCCTATCTATACGCCTCATGATTATATGCACCTCTATAATGTCATCTCTCAGCCTTCTACATTCCAAGGAATAAAATCATAGCATGCCAAATCTCTCTCTCTATAACTCAGTCTCTCAAGTCTTGGCAGTATCCTCATAAGTCTTCTCTGCACTCTTTCCAGTTTGATGGTGTGTTTCCTATAACAATACTCCACAATACTCTAAACATCAACATAACATCCCAAATCCCATACTGAACACCCTGACTGATGAAGGCCAGCATTCCCAATGCCTTCTTCACCACACTGTTTACTTGTGATGCCATTTTTTTAACAAACAATGTTCTTGTACTCTCAAGTCCCTCTGTTCTACCACACTCCTCAGGACTTGACCATTCTCTGCATAGTTCTACCCTGCTTTTATTTATTTATTTAGCAATACAGCACTGAGTAGTCCGTTCCAGCCATTGAGCCATAAAGGCCCAGCAATTTACAATGACCAATTAACCTATCCTATACATCTTTGGACTCTGGGAGGAAATCAGAGCAGCAGGCGGAAACCCACATATCCCACAGGGAGGATAGATAGAGAGTCCTTGCAGATGGCACCAGTATTGAACTCCGAACTCTTATGCTCCCAGCTCTGATAGTGTTGTGTTAACCACTACACTACCCTGACACCTGCAGCTACCATTTGACTTCCCAAAATTCAACATTTCACACTTAACTGATTTGAAGTCCATTTGCCAGCCCTCAGCCCATTTACTAAACTGGTCAAGGTCCCCCTGTAATCTTTGCTAACCTTCTTTGCCGTCTAAGATACCATCTATTTACCACCTAACCAAGCCTTGTACATTCACATCCAAATCATTTATATAAGTAACAAGTGTTAGAGTGATTTTTGAGTTTAGCAAATAATTTCAGCCATGAACCTTCAAATCTGAATATAGATTGAAGATTAAATTTAAAATGTAGCTCTGAACAATGCATTCCTAAACAACTTGAACCACAGACCAGAAAATGCTTATTAAAGTTCATTCAGATGTTTGGTGTGGGTGTCAACTGAGAGGTGTGAAGTTTGGATGTAGTTTCAAAGAAAGTATTGTGGTTGCAAATATGGAAATGTCCTTTGATGTATAGCACATAAAACATTGGGTAGGAATGGGCCAGCCAGACCTTTCCATTGAAAGACTCCAGTACAATGCCTGCTGTATCTTGTTTTGTCAAATAAAGAGGCTGCTTCATGCCTACCAGTACTTCTCTACGGTAACCTCATTCATTCAACATCAAAAAGGAACATAAGTCCCAGCACCAACCTCTGTGGCCTCCAGTCTGAACAATAATCTTCAATCATCACTCTCTGCTACCTACCATTGAACCAATTATGGATCCTACTTGTATCCCATGTGATCTAACCTTCCAGACTAGCCTGCTGCATGAGACTTTGTCAAAGTCCGTGCTGAAGTCCATATAGGCACTGCCCACTGTGCTATCATCTACTATTTGTTTATTTACCTCTTTGAAAAACTATAATGGATAATGGAAAACTATAAAGACACAGTTTACCACATAAAAAGCTGTAATAAAAGCTGTACCCAAAATTAGTCCTTGCCTATCCAAGTGTTGATAAATCTTTCCCCTCAGAATCCCAACCAGCAACTTGCCCACTAATGTCAGATTCACTAGCCTCTTTTCTTTGTTACCCTGCCTAAATAACAGTACAACATTAGCCATCCACCCCCCTGCAGTTTTCCAGAATTTCACCTGCGACTAAGTATCTCTGCAAGTGCATCCACATTTTTTCCGTAGCATCCTGTAAGGTCCAAGAATGTATTTGGTCAGGCCCTAGGAATTTATCCATCTTAATACATTTTTGGGCAGCCAATATTTCCTCCCTGGTAATTTATTTCTCTCATTTATTTGGCAATCATTGTTTTCTCCACAAAAAATCTGATGAGAAATAATTCATTAAAAATCTCATCCATCTCCTGTGGCTCCATACATGGACAGCCTTACTGATCTGGAAGGGGAGCTATTCCCTTCCTAGCCACCCTCTCACTCTTAGCCAGTAGCTGGGCCTGGGACTTGACAAACAGTTCCTCATCTTTCTTCTGATCACCTTGTAATCTTCCAGCCTCAATATTAATTTCCCCAACCTCAGAAAACCCACTTGCTCTGTCTGTTTCAGAAATGACCATTTTTGTTGCAAGCCGTCTCTTGTGACATTAGTTCAGTGTTTCTCTCATGATTAGTTCACCGTTACTGAGCATGTCCCACAGCCCCACTCTCTGCAGCATATTACAATTCTTTGTAACATCGACTTCTAATTGTCTCATTAACCAATCTGACCAAAACATCCATACAGTTTATCCTCTTGGCAACCCTGACCTCAGTCTATCACAGATGTTTATTTTATCCCATCCCTGCAGTTTACTACTAACTTGTTTTCTCTCTTTTTCAAATCTGATAAAGAATCTTCAACTTGAAGTGTTTGCTCTGTCATCCCACAGATGCCTGACCTGCAAAAGTGTTTGCATCTCTTTTTCTGTTTTTACTATTGGAGTAGAGAAAAGATATGACTTCAAATACTGTCTACCATTACCAAGTAGTTGTTCAGGGGTTGTACAGCATGTTAGGTTAATCTTGGGAAAGCATCCTTTAAAAACTTGTATTATTTTTAAATTAATGATAAAGCAGTGAGTGTTTTAAGGTCACTTATAAGATATTAATAGTTAGATCAAAAATGCCTGATTCTAAAATTCTCAACTAAATTATTTTAGTAAACACCAAAAAGCATCAGTCATAAATTCTTTCATTTTACCTTTATTATGTTGTTGTTTGGTACGTTAGAACTATGGAGTTTATGCTTCATATATACATTACTTCAAAATACCAAATGTTTTTTATTCGTGGATCTCATAAGGAATTCAAATTGACAATACCACTGTGACCACAAAAAAAGTTATGCACCATTATTATGGTTGTATAATTCTTTAAGACGCAAAACCAAGGTGCCAATGCGCCATCAGTGGTGACAGGGTGTTATTACAGCAAAACAACCTTTAAATGTGTAGCTTTAAAATTTATACTTACCACATGCCATTACTTCCAAGTTCCACTCTCCTCATAGTATATGAATTTACAACAGGAAGTCATTGCAAAATCATGACAATGAGAATTAAGTTTTTGTTTGTAGAAAGATACTCTGGCTGAGAATTTAAAATGCATATGGAAAGGATGGGAGATAAACTATGTGATAAAATAGATAACAGAAAGCAAGAGGAGCACGTGAAAATGGGCAGTTGCCCAGATTATACTGAGAAGGCTGGAAAAACACTTCTGCTCCTTCTACCCAGAAAAATAATTCCAAATTCACAATAACACATAAAACAGAAAATGCTGGAAGAACTCAGCCAGTCATACCTCATCTGTAGAAAAAGAAATCAGTAACCAAATTAATTGTTTTCCAAACTTTCACTGTCTCTTCCTGTATTGCCTCAATTTCAAACCTAAAATAGCAACCCATATCTAAGAACTCTGTTGGTTGCATGTTGAAATGTGTTTACCGTATGTTACATACCTTCAAACAGATGACACAAATCCAGTTGTTGTGAATAAGAGCCAATGGGGCTCGCATGCATTGAAGTTGATCCCAGTTATTGTGCAACATTTTCAACTGAGATTTTAAAAGTATGATATTATTAGAGCAAAGTTACTCTTTTAAAGCAGTGTTTGATCTGTCAAGATCTGGAGTGTAAGAGTAAAGCTTCTAAAACAAAAAATAGACCAAACAAAAATGTATTAAGTTATATATTTAAAAACTATTTACAAAGTAGGCAATTTACAAAGAAAAGTTGAAGAAACCTAAAGAAAATATTAAGTATATTACTTTAAAAATCAAGTAGTTCTCTTAAAAATAAATTAACAATAGATATGCCAAAGTTAAGGCATTATTTATGTTTAGACAGATCCTTCAATGGTCTTCAGAAGTTATGCTGAATATTAATGGTTGAGGTTTCATGGGGAAACTAGCAAAATAGGATCAAACAGGAAAAAATATCTTATTCTAATGAATTTCCTCTTGTTTAATTATCAGATTAAATCAACTACCCTTATGCAAAATCTTGCTTATTTACTTATTTGTAGGGTTGTGAATGCTGCAAGTCAACATTCGTTGCCTGTTTTACCTTTACAGTTATTCCCACAATGCTTTTAAGTAAGGAGTTTCAAGATTTCAAGATGATGGAGTAATGATATATTTCTAAGACAAGATGGTATATGGGCTAGGACACAATTGAAAATACATTTGGAAATACATAAGGTGTTACATTTGTTCAGGAACAGTTACTACCCCTCAACCATTGGGTTCTTGAACCAAAGGGATAACTTCACTCTACTTCACTTGCCCCGTGATTGAAATGTTTCCACAGCCTATGGACTCACTTTCAAGGACTTTTCATCTTATGCTTTCAATATATATTGCTTATTCATTATTATTAGTTCTTTCTTTTTGTATTTGCACAGTTTGTTGCCTTCTGCACTCTGGTTGATCACCCAATGAATTGCAGAGTTGTATATGGTGAAACATAGTATATGTACTTTGACAATAAATTTACTTTGAGCTTTGAATTTTGTTCTCCTTGGTGATGAAGGTCACAGGTTTTGGAGGTGTTTTTGGAATAGCCTAGATAAATAACTGCTGTGTGTTATGCAAGTGACAACATACTTATCTGGAATGTTGAGGGGATACCAGCCTCCACTATCTTCTCAATTGCTCTCTAGATTAAACAATTTCCTTAGATCTTTTCTAAACTATTTTGTTTCCTCTTTGAACCTATGCCTCTGATCTTAGACATCCCTTTCATAGGGAAAAGTTTATTACTATCTATGCCTTTCATAATTTTGCATATTTCTCTCAAATCCACACTTAATGTCCCTGTTCCAAAGAAAACCACATAGGTCTATCCAGTCTCTCCACATGACTGAAATGTGAAGAGAATTCCATCACATTTCTCACTTCTGTCTTATTTGGTTGAAAGACTTTGGAACATCAGCAGGTAAATCATTTGCTGTACGATACCTGGAGTCTGAAGTAACCTTATATGCCACAGTTTTTACATGGTTGGTCCAGCTGAGTTTCTCATCAATACTGAGCCCCACAATTTGGAGAAACCATGGGAGAGGAGGTTAGTTCACCAGTAGAGCAAGTAAATAGACAGTGTGTGTGAGGGAGGAAAAGCAGGTGATGGAGAAGGGATGCGCTCAGCCTGAAGATGTAAGGGAGAAGAAAGAAAAGGATAATAAATTTGAATGCATTGTTAGGGATGAAAAGAGAGGAGGGGGTGGAGAGTATCTTAAATGTATCTATTTTAATGCATTGTAAGAAAGGTGGATGAGCTTAAAGCGTGGATTGTTGTAGCTATTAGTGAAACATGGTTGCAGGAAGGGTGTGATTGGCAACTAAATATTCCTGGATTTAGTTGCTTCAGGTGTGATAGAGTAGGAGGGGCCAGAGGAGGAGGTGTTGCATTGCTTGTCCGAGAAAATCTTATGGCAGTGCTTTGGAAGGATAGATTAGAGAGCTCCTCTAGGGAGGCTATTTGGATGGAATTGAGAAATGGGAAGGGTGTAGTAACACTGATAGGAGTGTATTATAGGCCACCTAATGGGGAGCGTGAGTTGGAAGAGCAAATGTGTAAGGAGATAGCAGATATTTGTAGTAAACACAAGGTGGTGATTGTAGGAGATTTTAATTTTCCACACATAGACTGGGAAGCTCATTCTGTAAAAGGGCTGGATGGTTTAGAGTTTGTGAAATGTGTGCAGGATAGTTTTTTGCAACAATACATAGAAGTACCGACTAGAGATGGGGCAGTGTTGGATCTCCTGTTAGGGAATGCGATAGGTCAGCTGACAGATGTATGTGTTGGGGAGCACTTCGGGTCCAGTGATCACAATAGCATTAGCTTCAATATAATTATGGAGAAGGACAGGACAGGACCTAGAGTTGAGATTTTTGATTGGAGAAAGGCTAACTTTGAGGAGATGTGAAGGGATTTAGAGAGAGTGGATTGGGTCAAGTTGTTTTATGGGAAGGATGTAATAGAGAAATGGAGGTCATTTAAGGGTGAAATTATGAGGGTACAGAATCTTTATGTTCCTGTTAGGTTGAAAGGAAAGGTTAAAGGTTTGAAAGCAATATGGTTTTCAAGGGATATTAGAAATTTGGTTCGGAAAAAGAGGGATGTCTACAATAGATATAGGCAGCATGGAGTAAAGGAATTGCTCGAGGAATATAAAGAATGTAAAAGGAATCTTAAGAAAGAGATTAGAAAAGCTAAAAGAAGATACGAGGTTGGTTTGGCAAATAAGGTGAAAGTAAATCCGAAAGGTTTCTACAGTTATATTAAAAGCAAGAGGATAGTGAGGGATAAAATAGGTCCCTTAGAGAATCAGAGTGGTCAGCTATGTGTGGAGCCGAAGGAGGTGGGAGAGATTTTGAACGATTTCTTCTCTTCGGTATTCACTAAGGAGAAGGATATTGAATTGTGTAAGGTGTGGGAAACAAATAAGGAAGTTATGGAACCTATGACAATTAAAGAGATGGAAGTACTGGCGCTTTTAAGAAATTTAAAAGTGGATAAATCTCCGGGTCCTGACAGAATATTCCACAGGACCTTGAGGGAAGTTTGTGTAGAAATAGCAGGAGCTCTGACGGAGATCTTTAAGATGTCATTAGAAACGGGGATTGTGCCGGAGGATTGGCGTATTGCTCATGTGGTTCCATTGTTTAAAAAGGGTTCTAGAAGTAAGCCTAGCCATTATAGACCTGTCAGTTTGACATCAGTGGTGGGTAAATTAATGGAAAGTAGTCTTAGAGATAGTATTAATAATTATCTGGATAGACAGGATCTGATTAGGAGTAGCCAGCATGGATTTGTGCGTGGAAGGTCATGTTTGACAAACCTTATTGAATTTTTTGAAGAAGTTACGAGGAATGTTGATGAGGGTAAGGCAGTGGATGTAGTCTATATGGACTTCAGCAAAGCCTTTGACAAAGTTCCACATGGAAGGTTAGTTAAGAAGGTTCAGTCATTAGGTATTAATGCTGGAGTAATAAAATGGATTCAACAGTGGCTAGATAGGAGATGCCAGAGAGTAGTGGTGGATAATTGTTTATCGGGATGGAGGCCGGTGACTAGCGGGGTGCCTCAGGGATCTGTTTTGGGCCCAATGTTGTTTGTAATATACATAAATGATCTGGATGATGGGGTGGTAAATTGGATTAGTAAGTATGCCGATGATACTAAGGTAGGAAGTGTTGTGGATAATGAGGTGGGTTTTCAAAGCTTGCAGGGAGATTTATGCCGGTTAGAAGAGTGGGCTGAACATTGGCAGATGGAGTTTAATGCTGAGTAGTGTGAGGTTCTACATTTTGGCAGGAATAATCCAAATAGAACATACAGGGTAAATGGTAGGGCATTGAGGAATACAGAGGAACGGAGAGATCTAGGAATAACAGTGCATAGTTCCCTGAAGGTGGAGTCTCATGTAGATAGGGTGGTGAAGAAGGCTTTTGGAACGCTGGCCTTTATAAATCAAAGCATTGAGTACAGAAGTTGGGATGTAATGTTAAAATTGTGCAAGGCCAAATTTAGAATATTGTGCAGTTCTGGTCACCGAATTATAGGAAAGATATCAATAAATTAGAGAGAGTGCAGAGACGATTTACTAGGATGTTACCTGGGTTTCAGCACTTAAGTTACAGAGAAAGGTTGAACAAGTTAGGTCTCTATTCATTGGAGCGTAGAAGGTTGAGGGGGGATTTGATCGAGGTATTTAAAATTTTGAGAGGGATAGATAGAGTTGACGTGAATAAGCTGTTTCCATTGAGAGTAGGGGAGATTCAAACGAGAGGACGTGATTTGAGAGTTAGGGGGCAGAAGTTTAAGGGAAACATGAGGGGGTATTTCTTTACTCAGAGAGTGATAGCTGTGTGGAATGAGCTTCCTGTAGAAGTAGTAGAGGCCAGTTCAGTTGTGTTATTTAAGGTAAAATTGTATAGGTATATGGACAGGAAAGGAGTGGAGGGTTATGGGCTGAGTGCGGGTAGGTGGGACTAGGTGAGATTAAGAGTTCGGCACAGACTAGGAGGGCCGAGATGGCCTGTTTCCGTGCTGTGATTGGTATATGGTTATATGGTTATACGATGATGATATGTTAGCCAGCAATTGTAAAGCCATGGGTAGGTGGTTCAACTTTCTTTTGCTACCAATGATCAATATCTGACATGTTTGATTTTTGTGGTGTGAATGCATTTTGCCATTCAACAGCCTATGCTTGAGAATTATCTCTGCTCTGGAGATTAGTGGGGTGAAATGAAATCAATTAGACAGATTGTGTGTGGGCTAGGAAAGATTAAACTACTTTTTACAGGGAATTCTATTTGTGAATGATTGAGCATATCTCACAGAAGTGGAAAATTTAGTGATGATCTGAGATTTTTGCAATTAATATAAAATTAGTTAAGTTGGACATTTTGACTAGAAACAGGACTTTCTGGAGAAATAGGTTGGCAAGAGTTAATTCTCTAAGCACTGCAATAGAATATCAGTTAAGTTTGCTTTTAAAGTTTGTTTACCTTCTAAGAAAGCAGAATTACAAATGGTTTCCATATGTTACACTCGAGTTTACTACATTCAGTAATAATAATCAAACTCTATGGATGCATAACTTGAAAGCAATTAAAATATTTACTTAAAAATTAAATAACAAATCATTGGATTTAAATAGGTTGGCTTATATATTTATTACCTACTATATATTGGCTGACAATGTGTTTTGGTAGAGATTTAGTTTTCTTTTAGAAGTTGTTAAAAGTCCCTTGAGTGTAATTAGTAGCACTGCATGAGCATCTGATGTATTATTTCATTATGTTAATTCCTCACTCTGGCACTTTTCGGTTGTAGCATCTATTGTCCGTAGGTTTAATCCATGAACTCTTGAAGGTAATTCTTCTGAAAATGTCTCCACTGATGTTGTACAAAAAGAACAAAGAATAGCCATATCACTACAAAGCCCCTTTCCAGGGTAGATTGCCTATGAGCTCCTCTCTAGGAATGAAAGCCATACATTAACTACGTTGCTACTTCTTCACATTGGAAATACTTATCTAATACCACTGCAGTAGTATTTTGCCTTGTTATATTATAATTGCAGCATGTCCTGATTGTTAATATATTCTATGCAAGTTAACAGTGCTCCATTCTAGTAACAGTGAGGTTTTGAATACAGGTGTCTTCCCCCCACCCCAAGGTTCCTATGAAACATTTCTTAAGCCGAAATGGCGTAAAGCAAAGAACCATTAACATATGGGAAAAGTTTTTGTAAAAGCAAAAACAGGTTACTAACATAGGTCTTTTGTAAATGCGAAGTGGTGTAAAGCAAATATTCGTAAAGTGGGGGACACCTGTATATTAAATTAGATGATGGGTTCCATATAAATATAAAAATGAGACCCCTGCATCAACACTTCAAATCACATCTGATGCACATTTTACTTTACTGAGAATTAAAATATAAGTCATATGTCATCATCGTTCGATTTAATTTCTAGTACAGTTCTGTGGCAGTCACTGCATTGAATTATTGCATTGCATATTTCTCATCTGAAGAAACTATTTCCATCTTCCACCAGTTTTGGAGTTAGCATTTTTTGGACAAACATGGTGTATGCATTTTCAATAAAGCTGTGTTCCAATTGAGAAAAGGAATATAATTGCAATGATGCATAATCACTTCCTTGGAGGTTGAACACGTTGTGCCCGTTTTTATATCCATTTCCTGATGAAGTTGTATGAACTCAGAAACTGTATCAAGGATTTAATGTGGGTCTCATTTCCTCTTAAAAATTTACCAATAGAGTGTAGGTCATATGGTTGTGCCATTGGCCTTCATTTTTAATCCTCTGTAAGCAAAGAAAATATTACAATGAAAGTAGTGAATCATGATGAACCAGTTTAATGAAACCAATCATAAAGAATATTAGCAAATAAATATTTAGCATCATCTAGTGATGGTCTTTTATCATTGGTTTTTCAAAGCTATTAAATCACATCTCAGTCATTGAATCATAAAGTTCTATTGCACAAAAATGGGTCTTTTGATCCAAATTGTCCATGCAAAACAATATCTATGCTGATCCTACTTACCTATATTATCCTATATCACTCACTCTTTCTAATGCTACCACATCCTGTAGTGTGGTGACTAGAGCAACGTACAATATTCCAAGTGCATTTTGACCAATATTTTGTACTGAGGGAGTAGCTTTGGCCCCTTATCTGAGAAAGGATGTACTGGCATTGGAAAGGGTCCAGAGGAGGTACATGAGAATGATCCCGGGAATGAAAGGGCTAATGTAGGTGGTGTATTTGATAGTTCTGGGCCTATACTTGCTGAGGTTAGTAGAATGATGGGGGGGGGGGGGGGAGGGAGGGGCAGATCTCATTGAAACCCATCAAATATTGAAAGGCCGAGATAAAATGGATGTGGGGAGGATGTTTCCTAAAGTGGGGGTCTAGTATTAGTCTCAGAATACAAGCATGTCTCTTTAGAATAGAAATGAGGAGGAATTTCTTCAGCTGGAGGGTGGTGAATGTGTGGAATTCATTACCATAGATGGCTGTGGAGGCCAAGTCATTGGGAAATTTCAAGCAGAGGTTAATAAGTTCTTGATTAATGAGGACATCAAAGGTTACAGGAAAAAGGTGGGAGAATGTGCTTGAGAAAGATAATAAATAAGCTATGATAGAATGGCACAGCTGACTCAATGGACCAATTGGCCTAATTTTGCTCCTAGTGTATGTCTTATGATCTTCTTGTTGCAACGAATGTGGCGAACTCAACCGCAGGACACTGGCACGAAGATTTAGTTAGGATGCAGACACGGCCATGAGCATTGAACAGCAAACAGGAAGGAGAGCAGGAAGGCAGGAGACAGGCAGAAATTATCTTGACATGGAGAGATTGGGTTTCACAGGTAAACCTCAGAACTGGAGTAGAACATAGACAACTGATCTTGACACGGAGAAACTGAGTTCCACAGATAAATCTCGGTACTGAAGCAAAACTTAGCATACAGAATCTTAAGGGAAGCATTAATTACCACACTGGCAAAACCAATGATCTGGCAACTAGTGGGTGCAAAGCAAGGGTTCTTATACTGTGGGTCTTGATGAAAACCAGGTGTGTCGTCATCAAAGGGAGGAAAATGGGGAATTAACGGTCGGAACCATGGCACAATCAAAGAGAATTAGGAGAAAATGGGGAATTAACGGTCGGGACTGTGACAATACCCCCTCTCAACAGGAGACTCCAGGCGAACCACCAGGCTTGTCCGGATTGTCTCGATGGAAATCACGGATGAGGGAAGGGTCCAGATTGAAAGAGTGGAGAATCCAGGTGTGTTCCTCAGGACCGTATCCCGCCCAGTCGACCAGGTACTGGAGACCCCTGCCTTGGCAGCACACATCCAGTATCTGCCGGATGGTGTACTCTAGGTAGTTGTTAATGATCTGGGTGGGTGGAGGAGTTCAGCAGATGGGCACAAAGGGCTGACAGATACAGGTTTCAGTTGGGAGACGTGGAACATAGGATGAATGTGCATGGATCTGGGCAGTTTGAGTCTGACCACCAAGGGGTTGATGATGCTCTCAATCTTGAATTGCCTGAGGTAGCGAGGGGCGAGTTTCTTGGATTCATTCTTGAGGGAGATGTCTTTAGAAGAGAGCAAAACCTTCTGACCAGGCCAAAAATTAGGTGCAGGAAACCGATGGTGATCAACAATCCTCCAGTTGCAGTCAGCTGATTGGAGCAGGGCTATGTGTGCATCCTTTCAGACCTTGTGGTACCAGCGGAGTTGGGCCTGAACAGAAGGCACAGCAATATCATCTTCATGGGCAGGAAACAGGGGGCTGGTAACCGAGGGAGCATTCGAAGGGAGACATTCTGGTGGCGGTGCTGACCAAGGAGTTGTGGGCGTATTCTACTCAAATGAGATGTGTGCTCCAGGATGACGGGTTGTTGGCAGTTATGCAGCGCAGTGCTGCTTCGAAATCCTGATTTGCTCATTCTGTTTGACCATTAGTCTGAGGATGGAAGCCAGAAGACAGGTTTACTGAGGCTCCAAGGGCTTGAGAGATGAATTGGGGGCCCCAGTCAAAAACAATGTCAGAGGAATTCCATGAAGGCGGAAGATGTGATGGACAAAGAGGTCGGCTGTTTCACGGGCTGTAGGGAGTTTGGGAAGGGCTATGAAGTGCACAGATTTGGAGAAACAGTCCACCATGGTGAGTACAGCAGTGTTCCTATGTGAAGGGGGTAGTCCAGTAATGAAATCCAGTGCAATATGAGACCAAGAGTGGCCAGGGACAGGTAGGGGTGAAGCAATCCAGCAGGTGGTCGATGGGAGGCTTTTCCATGGGCACACAGAACAGGCAGAGATGAAGGAGCAAGTGTCAATATCTATGGAGGGCCACCTGAAATGTCTCTTCAGAAGGGACAGAGTTCGATCGATTCCAGGATGGCAGGAAAAACGAAAAGTATGCTCCCACTGGAGAACCTGAGACCGAACAGAGTCAGGCACAAAGAGGCGATAGGGGGGTCCGTTGCCTGGGTCAGGTTGAGTCTGTTGGGCCTCTTTGTCTATGGATTGGATCTCCCAGGTGAGGGCAGCCACCAAATAGGATGGTGGAAGGATGGTCTCGGGGTTGGGAAGACTCTCCTCAGAGACGTATTAACGAGAGAGAGCATCGGGCTTCCTGCTCTTGAACCCAGGACGATAGGTGAGTGTGAATCTGAAACAGCCAAAAAATAATGCCCAAAGGTCTTGGCAGGAATTAAGGTATTTGGCAGTTTGGATGTATGCGAGGTTCTTATGGTCCATCCAGATGATTAATGGATGTTCAGCTCTCTCCAGCCAGTGCCTCCACTCCTCCAAAGCAAGTTTGACGGCCGGTAACTCCCAGTTCCCAACATTGTAGTTCCGTTCGGCGGGGGATAGATGACTAGAGAAGAAGGCACAGAGATGGAGCTTTTGGCCTGGGCCGGAGCATTGGGAAAGGACCGCTCCCACCCCAGAGTCGGAGGCGTTGACTTCCACAATGAATTGACAAGAGGGGTCTGGTTGGGCCAGGGTGGGAGCGGAGGTGAAATGCCTCTTCAGCTCTGAGAAGGCTGAGTCCGCTTCAGGAGTCCAGTGGAAGAGGGTTTCAGGAGAGGTGAGTTGAGTAAGGGGTGCTGCCACCCAGCTATAATCCCTGATGAAGCGATGATAGAAGTTTGTGAATCCCAGAAATCGCTGGAGTTGCTTGAGCGTCATGGGTTTTGGCCACTCTGCCTCCACCCGGATCTTTTCGGGATCCACCCTCACTCAACCACTCTCGATGATGTACCCTAAGAAACTGACAGAGGGGACATGGAACTCGCACTTCTCTGCCTTAACGAATAGCTTGTTCTCCAAAAGCCTCTGAAGAACCTGACGGACATGGTGGGTGTGTTCCTGAAGACTGCGGGAAAAGATTAGGATATTGTCCAAATAAACGAAAATGGAACGGTTAGTAAAGTCGCTAAGAACACCATTCACAGGGCTTGGAAGACGGTGGGGGCATTGGTAAGACCGAATGGCATGACCAGATATTTGAAATGACCAAGAGGGGTGTTAAAAGCTGTTTTCCATTCATCTCCCTCTCTCATCCTGATCAGGTAATAGGCAATCCGCAGGTCCAACTTAGAGAAAATTGTGGCTCCGTGAAGGGGCTCGAAAGCAGAGTTGTTAAGGGGCAGTGGATACTTATTCTTTATGGTTATGCTATGGAGGCCACAGTAGTCAATGCAGGGGTGCAGTGAGCCATCTTTCTTCCCCATGAAGAGGAAACCTACGCCTACAGGGGAAGATGAGAATCAGATAATGCTCGCCACGAGGGAGTCATTTAGGCGAGCCTCCATTGCTCTCCTTCCTGGTCGGGACAGGTTATACAGCCAACTGGTGGGTAGAGAAGCTCCGGGGAGAAGGTCATTTGTGTAATCGTAAGGGCGATGTGGAGGCCGGGAAAGAGCCCGTTGTTTGCTAAACACTTCTCCCAGATCGTGATACTCTGCTGGAATCTTGGATAAGTCAGAGGGTTCAGAGGCAGACAAGGTCGCCATGACTTCCACTGGGGGAAGGGCTGATTGTGGACAAGAGGAGTGACGGAACAAACTCCAGCTGACTATCCAGGTGGACCAGTCAATGTGGGAATTATGGCAGCTTAACCAGGGATATCCAAGAACTATAGGAGCTTGAGGAGAGGAAATTAAATTGAATTATACCTGTTCCCAATGGTTCCCGGAGAAAAGGAGAGACAGCGGTGGTGTGCAGTGTGTGACTCAGGCCAGTAGTCTACCATCCAGTGCCTGAGCTTCCAGGGGGCACTCAATGGCACCCGAGAAATTCCTGCCCAGAAAGCTAAGTCTTCAACCAAAATGTTTCCCTCAGTGCTGGAGTCTATGAGTGCTGACAGAGGCAGGGACTGTTGGTTGCAATGTAAAGTAGCTTGAAGCTGCATCCGAGTTCAGGGAACAGAAGAGAATGTGTCTGGCTCACCAGGGTCCCCCTTTCTACTGGTGAGCCTTTCCTTTTTGGCCAAAGGGGTCAGGTATCATGGAAGACTGGCTGCAATATAGACACTCACCCGCTCTCAATCTCTGTAGTCGTTCTATGGGGGAAAGGCAGTTCCATCCCAGCTGCATGGGTTCCTCTCCTGGGGTGGTGGAAACAGCCAGGCTGGGAGCTACTCCAAGAGCAGGAGGAGGAGAGAGGCTTTTTATTGCGGGAGGTGGAAATGAGTGCCGTGGAGTGGCCAAAGGTGGTGGACAACCAGTTCTTTCTCTATGGTGTTCTTGGAGATGAATGTTCACCCTGGTGACTAGGGCGATCTAGGAACCCAGGCTGTCAGTGTCGTCTCTTGCCACCAACTCATCTTTCACCATGTTGTTGAGACCATTAAGATATACCCCTTGGTGTGCCTCATTGTTCCACCCTGAGTCAGCCACTAATGTCGGGAACTCCATGGAATATTTGGCAACACTGCGTGAGCCCTGACTGAGAGTGAGTGGAAGGCTGGCGGTGTCTTTGCCATGGACAGGGTGGTCAAAGATCTTTCTCATTTCCGTGATAAAGGTGGCAAAAGAAGAGCAGATATCTGGTTGGTTATCCCAAACAGCTGTGGCCCACGCTGGCACTTCCCCGCAACAACCCCATGACGTAAGCAATCTTTGACTTATCCGTGGAGTACATGGATGACTGCTGTTCGAACACCAAGGAGCACAGAAGGAGGAAGGCCTGGCACTTCCCCAAATCCCCAGCGTAGTGCTTTGGTTCCGGTACATCAGGCCCTCTTGGCGAGGGTGTTGCTGACGTGTAGGGGGTTGCCACTACCGGCTGTATGGCCTGGTTAGACAGGGTTCCAGAAGTGGATGGGGTAAAATGAGTGGATACACGGTCCAACTGATCACCGGTCTTAGTTACATCAGCAGGCAGGGAACAAAGGTTCTCCATGACCTCCCAGAGGAGTGGGTTGTGCAGACCCAGTAGGGAACCCTGGCTGGCAAGGGCTTGTTGAAGGGTACTCATGTCCGCTGGATCCATAGTGGCCAGATCGTTCTGTTGCAACGAATGAGGCGAACCCAAGCACAGGACACCTGCACGGAGATTTAGTTAGGATGCAGACGTGGACAGGAAGAGAGAAGACAGGCAGAATTTATCTTGACATGGAGAGACTGGGTTTCACCTTGGTACTGAAGCAAAATTTAGGACACACTATCCTAAGTGGCCGGGAGGCGTTAATTACCACACTGACAAAACCAATGATCTGGCAACTAGTGGGTGCAAAGCTAGTGTTCTTATGCTGCAGGTCTTGATGAAAACCAGGTGTGCCGTCATCAAAGGGAATTAGGAGAAAATGGGGAATCAATGGTCAGGACTGTAACACTTCTGGTCTTATGCTGCAACTTAATTTCTGAATTATTCTACCTAATGCTACAGTCAAAGAAGGTAAGCATACTGAATACTTTCTTCACTGCCCTGTCCACCTGAATTGCTATTTTCAGGGAGCTATGAACGTGCGCCTCTAGATCCCTCTGTGGTTCAAGATGCCTGAGGTTCTTGCCATTTACTCTAAAGGTCCTATTAGTTTTTGATGTCACAAAATGCATTGCCTCACACTTGACCGGATAAAATTGCATCTGCCATTTCTCTACCCAACTTTCCAACTTCCAAAAGTTGTATCATTTCACAACATTCTTTGCTATCTGCTACAACAGCAATTTTTAAGCCATCAGCAAACCTAATAATCAGTCCATCAACATTCTCATCCAAGTCACTATACAGTATATGACAGACAATGGTGATTCTGACAGTACAGCACTGGTTACAGACCTCCTGTCAGAGAAAAGCCTTTTCCACCATTCTCTCCCACCTCTCATCTGGCCAATTTTAGATCCATTCTGCCCACAGCATCTTGGATTCCATGTGCCTTAATCTTCTGAACTAGCCTATCATTTGGGACTTTATCAAAAGCCTTGTTAAAGTCTGTGAACCATCATGTATGGCCCAGCCTATATTGATTTTCTTTGTTACCTCCTCAAAAAAAACCCACAAAACCATGTTAACTTCTTGTAATGAAGATAAATTCTATTCTTTAAAAGTAGTTTTTTTAATAATATTCCTACTATTGATGTAAGATTGTCTGTAGTTTCCAGATTTATGCATACTGCCCTTTTTTGAAATAAAGAGACAACATTGGCTATCCTCCAGTCTTCTAATACTTCACCAATGATAAAGAAAGGTGCAAACACAAGGAAATCTGCAGATGCTGGAAGTTCATGCAACACACACTAAATGCTGGTGGAACACAGCAGGCCAGGCAGCATCTATAGGAAGAAACACAGTCGACATTTCAGGCCGAGACCCTTCGTCAGGACTACTGAAGGGTGCAAACCTCTTGTTAGAGCCCCAGCAATTTCCTCCTTTCCTCTCACAGCATCCTGAAATAAACCAAACAGACAATGCCGAGAAATATTGGCAATACTGCATTAATATGGCCAATAGCAATTTCAATTCTTTTAAAGAAAATGGAGGTTTGAAAGGAAACAAGAAGCAGGTACATTGCCAAATTTTTAAGATAATCAATGTCAATATTTGGTGTAACTGATACCAGCTCTGGGATTTTCACACATGCATCAACAAAGGTGAAAATCCCTAAATTGTTGTCAGTGATTTGCTCTGTGGCAGCATGCTTTGATGTAATCCAGGGCTCTTCATGAAGAGTGGGAGAGGAAATTTAGGCTAACTGCCTGAACCTGCAGCTCACATTTTCTGTAACAATCCCCTTGGTATTATGGAAGGCAATAACTGTGATAGAACATAGACTAGCACAGCTATTCTATAATTTAGAAGAGAATATTTCAGTTGCTATAGTTTACGATAATTCTTTAGATTTTTTCATCAATTGTTTTTGAATTTTTAGTCAATTTTTATACATCCTGACAAGTATTTCTTAAATTAATTCTTTAAGTTTAATTCATTTTTAAATTTTTTATGATTTTCTTTCAAAAATATGTGAATGTTTCTGAATGCATCAAAGTGTTTGGAATATTTGACAGTACTGCTAAGGACTGGAGATTTATTTAATCAGTTGTCATTTTATTTTACTCTGTGTAAGTGGTACTTGTTTTGGCCACTCACAGACGGAAACTAAATCCGTTAGTGCTCATTTTCAGGATTGCAATTGCACCCAAATGAGATTTAACTTGAGTTACATTGCATTAACAATCACTTCCCATCAGGAAATTGGCCTGAACACTTCTGTGTACAACCCACCTTAGTACTTCAAATAATTTCCCAGTGTCAGAGGCACACCTCTTAATGTCAGCAATCAAGCAAAGTGCATTACTTTTCTTACTGGTATAAGTTGAAGCTTTTGTGTGCAATCTACAACAATGAAGTATTGGTGGTCAGTGTTGGGACTGCTTTGTTTTACGTTATATGTCAGTGATTTGGATGACAGAATTAGATTGGAGAGAGACAAGGATTTATTCCAGCAATGAAAGGGTTAATGTCTATACTCACTGGAATTTAGAAGAATCGGGGTGGGGGGGATCTCATTCAAACCTATCGAATATTCATAGGCCTGTATAGTGTGGATTTGGGTACATTTAAAGCAGAGGTTCATAAGTTCTTGATTAGTCTGGGTGTCAAAGACCACAGGGAGAAGTCCTCATCCAGGTCATTTATAAAAATCACGAACAGAAGGTGACCAGTGTTATGCCTTCAGTGACCAGTGGTGTGCTTCTGGGATCTGTTCTGGGACACCTTCTCTTCGTGACTTTTATAAGTGACCTGGATGAGGAAGTGGAGGGATGGGTTAGTAAATTTGCTAATGACACAAATGTTGGGGGTGTTGTGAATAGTGTGGAGGGCTGTCAGAGGTTAAAGTGGGACATCGATAGGATGCAAAACTGGGCTGAGAAGTGGCAGACAGAGTTCAACCCAGATTAAGTGTGAGGTGGTTCATTTTGTTAGGTCAAATATAATGGCAGAACATTGTATTAATAGTAAGTCTCAGCAGTGTGGAGGATCAGAGGGATCTTGGGGTCTGAGTCCATAGGACACTCAAAGCTTCTGCACAGGTTGACTCTGCATTGGCCTCCATCAAACGTGGGATTGAGTTTAAGAGCTGAGGGGTAATGTTACAGCTTTATAGGATCCGTGCTCAGTTCTGGTCATTTCACTACAGGATGGATGCAGAAGCTATAGAACGGCTGCGGAGGAGATTTACAAGGATGTTGCCTGGATTGGGGAGCATGCCTTATGAGAATATGTTGAGTGAACTTGGCCTTTTCTCCTTGGAGTGGCAGAGGATGAGAGGTGACCTGATAGAGGTGTATAAGATGATGAGAGGCATTGATTGTGTGGATAGTCAGAGGCTTTTTCCCAGGGCTGAAATGACTAACGTGAGAGGACACAGTTTTAAGGTGCTTGGAAGCAGGTACAGAGGAGATGTCAGGGGTAAATTTTTTATTCAGAGAGTGGTGAGTGCATGGAATGGGCTGCCGGCAACAATGGTGGAGGCGGATACGATAGGATCTTTTATGTGACTCCTGGATAGGTACATGGAGCTTAGAAAGAATAGAGGGCTATGGGTAACCCTAGGTAATTTCTAAAGTAAGAACATGTTTGACACTGCATTGTGGGCCAAAGGGCTTGTATTGTGCTTTAGGTTTTCTATGTTTTTAGGGCAGGAGAGTGCAATTGAGTGGGATAATAAAGCAGCCATGATAGAATGGCAGAGCAGACTTAATGGGCTGAATGGTCTAATTTTGTTCCTATGTTTTATGGTCTTATACCATGTTAGTTTGTAGTATTTGTATCTTATTTAAGTGGCACTCTGCTAATATCAGGAAACCAAGCAGATCAGGTTGCTCAGGTATTTTCCATGAGTTTACAGAGTTTCCTTAAGCTAGAAGAAACTGCTTGGTATTTAGCTGCTGAGATACTCTTCCCATTTGTGCCTCAGTGGTGAAACTATCAAATGTGCTAAAGTGGCACTACTGGCAGCAATATATTTCTGGATATTATGATAATTTATGCTAATAATAACTAGCTGTGCAGGATGGGTTTGGGGCATCAAGGGGCAAAGACATGCCCATCTGAAAAATGACTATTCACCAAGGAGTCTTAGAAGACACCAAATGTACCCAAGGTACTCAGACAAACATTTATAAACCTAATTTCAATGATGATCTAGCAGTATCTCAGCACTGTAACATACTTTTTAATGGTGCAGTGCAGTTCATGCTGATACAGTATATCTTACAATAACTTGAAATTTATAACCTTTCACATGGTGCACTCAAAACAGGGAAAGGAATTGATTGCTAATGGCTATCAAGATCACTGTGATCATTGCTGTGTCCTACAAAACAAAATTTCATCTTTTACGTGAGAAAGCAAAACTACCTTTAAGAAATCCCATTATCTGCTAAGGGCTGATAATATTGGCTGATGATACTTGCATACGGCATGTTGTATTATGTGTTATATAAGTAAACAATGACTGTACTTGATTGTTATGTTTCACATTAGTAATTATAAAATTAGTCATTTTTTTATTACCTTAATTTTGTAGATCCTTTCCTGCTATGATTTGGTCATTTAAATTAGACAAGCTTTCTGGTGTTTCCATTACTACTTGTGGGTGTACATAATTCTTGTTTAAAATATTCAGTTGTCAAAAATTGCTCACATAAAGGGAATAATATATTATTCAATTTAGATTTTTAGTCTTGATTCATTAAAAAACCACTTTTTGTTGGAGAGTTAAGTAAAGCTCAGTTTTGTACTAAAACAGCTGTGACAATGATCCAGTATTGCAAATTCTATTATAAGTTCACTCTTTCCCTGTTTTCAACTCTGTTTTCTAATTTCTTCATTTTTTTCTTTGTATATTGTTTTCCTTTCCTTCTTGTTATATGTGACCAATGCCATTATCTTACTTGACTTCTTACTATTCACAGCTACTTTTGAATGTGATGGAATGCACGGACGGAGCCCTACAGGAAGCTGCTGCTGGTTGCATTTCAAACATCCGACGGCTTGCCCTGGCTAATGAGAAAGCTCACTACAAGTAAAAGCGGTGAACATTCCATTACATTTCTCAGGAACAATTACCTGTACAGGTATAATAAAAGAAAGATTTACTATGTACTCCTGCTGGATGTGCATGAAAGCGATTCTGCATGAGCTAAAATAAACCAGATGCTAATAAAAGTACAAAAGCAGTTTCTGATTTCCTAAAAATCACATGGAGATAAATACTACATAGTGCTACTGAAGTTTAAAAAGATTCTTTTTTTCCTTAAAATAGAGAATCTATTTCAATTTTGAAAAAACGCTAACAGGTTCTTGTTGCAAATCGAAATAATTGAGAATGTATCAACCAAAATAAAGGTGCTGTTTTTCTTCATTGTGAGTGGCTCTGCGGTAATTTAAGGTTACCTCATGTAATATCTTTGATACTTATCCTAAATAATTTTAACGCATTCCTCTGCAGCATCATTGAAATCTGCAAATAAAGTCTGAATACATAAGCAAAGATTTAAGAACTAGCAATGTTACTATAACTCAGACCTCCAAATATCTAAGATCGTAAGACCATCAGACATAGGAGCAGAATTAGGCCATTCAGCCCATCAAGTCTGCTCCAGCAATCTATCACGTTTAATTTATTATCCTTCTCAGCCCCATTCTCCTGCTTTCTTCCAATAATCTTTGACAACCTGACTAATCAAGAACTTATCAACCTCTGCTTTAAATATACCTAATGAGTTGGCCTCCACGGTCATCAGTGGCAGTGAATTTCACAGATATACCATCCACTGGCTGAAGAAATTTTTCCTCATCTCTGTTCTAAATGGACATCTCTCTATTCTGAGACTGTGCCCTCTGTCCTAGACTCCCCATTATATGATCCTCTGCACATCTACTCTATCTAGGCCTTTCAATGAGATCCCCACTTATTCTTATAAACTCCAGTGAGTACAAACACAGAGCCTTCAAAAGCTCCTCATAACCCTTTCATTCCCAGAATCATTCTCGTGAACATCCTCTCCATAGCCAGCACTTCTTTTCTTAGATAAGGGGCCCAAAACTGCTCATAATACTCCAATTGCGATTTGACCAATGTCTTATAAAGCCTCAGGATTACATCCTTGCTTTTATATTTTAGTCTGCTTGAAATGAATGCCAACATTGCATTTGCCTTCGTTACCACTGACTCAATCCTGTATGAGGACCCCAAAGTCCCTTTGCACTTCAGAGTTCTGAATTTTCTCCTTGTTTAGAAAATAGCCTATGCCTTTATTCCTTCTACCAAAGTGCACAACCATACACTTTCTTACACTATATTTCATCTGGCACTTCTTTGCCCATTCTCCCAACCTCTCTAAATTCTACAACAGACTCCCTGCTTCCTAAAGACTACCTGCCCCCCCCCAACTATTTTTGTATAATCCACAAATTTCACCACAATACCATCAATCCCATCATCCAAATCATTGACATACAAAGTAAAAAGGAGTGCTCCCAACTCCGACCCCTTTGAAACACTACTAGTCACCAACAGCCAATCAGAAAGGCCCCCTTTATTCCCACTCTTTGCTCCCTGCCAGGCAACCAATCTGCTATCCATGCTAGTATCTTTCCTATATTACCATGGGTTCTTATCTTGTTAAGCAGCCTCATCTGTGGCTCCTTGTCAAAGGCCTTCTTAAAGGCCAAGTATACAATATCCACACACTGTCCTTTGTTTATCCTGCTTGTTATTTCCTAAAAAGAATTCTAACAGATTTGTCAGGTAAGATATCTGCATAAAAAAAAGGATGCTGACTATGGCCTTCTTTGTCATACGCCTCCAAGTACCCAAAAACATCATCCTTAATTATGGACTCCAACATGTTCCCAACATGTTGGGAATCAGGCTAATGGGCCCATAATTTCCATTCTTCTGCCTCCCTCCCGTTTTAAAAACTGGAATGACATTTGCATCTTTCCAGAAGAAATCCAAAATCTAGTAGAAAATCTGGTCCAAGTAACTTATCTACCTTCAGACCTTTCAGCTTCTCAAGCACCATCTCCTTAGTGTCAGCTACTATACTCACTTCTGCCCCCCCGATACACTCGAATTTCTGGCATAATTTCTGTCTTCCACAGTGACAACTGACAAGTGACAAAATACTTAAGTTTGTTCACCATTTTTGTCCATCATTTTCCCTCCAATGCAGTGTCATTTTCCAGCAGTCCAATATCCACTCTCACCTCTCTTTTATTCTTTATATATCTGAAAAAAATACTTTTAGTTTCCTCGTGTATATTATTGTTTATCTCACTTTCATATTTAATCTTTTCTGTCCTTGTGGCTTTTTAATTGGCTTCTGCTGGTTTTTAAAAGCTTCCTAATCCCCTGACTTCCTACTAGTTTTTGATGTATTATATGCCCTTTTTGTCTTTGACTTACCTTGTCAGCTACAGTCCTTTTAAAGTATTCACTATATACGGCACAACCTTTGGGATGTACCTATCCTGTGCTTTCCAATTTGCTCACAGAAATTTCAGCCATTGCTGTTCTGCCATCATCTCTGCTAGTGTCCCCTTCCAATCAAATTTGGCCAGCTCCTCCCTCATGCCTCTATAATTCCCTTTACTAGACTGTAATATTTAGACATCTAATTCTAGCTTATCCCTCTCAACCTGCAGGGTGAATTCTTTCGTATTATAATCACTGTCTCCTAATGATTCCTTTATCTTAATATCCCTGATCAAATTTGGTTCATTACACAACACACAATCCAGAATTGTCTTTCCCCTTGTGGGCTTAACCACAAGCTATTCTAAAAAAATAACTAGTAGGCATTCTATAAATTCCATCTCATGGGATACAGCACCAAAGTGATTTTCCCAATCTACTTGTATATTGAAATCCCCATGACTATCGTAATGTTGCCTTTATTACATGCCTTCTCTATCTCCCATTTTAATTTGTAGCATATATATTGGCTACTGTTTGAGGGTCAGTATATAACTTCCATTGGCGTCTTTATAGCCTTATAGTTTCTTAACTCTGCCTTCAGGGATTCTACATAAGCCACCCCAAGCCGTGGGCGACCAAGATCCTTGTTGGTAGGTTTGTTGGAGCTTTTGATGGAGGTTTAAATTAATTTGACAGGGAGATAGGAACCAGAGTGATGGACCAGTTGGTACGCAAGTAGACGCAGTACGTAGTGAGACTGTAAGGAAGATAGGATTATGTAGGAATTTGTAGAATTCACTGCTCAGGAATTCATTGGTGCATCAGTTTCAAGCTTACAGGTTAAAAAAACATTTCACAAGTGCATTTGCCAGCAGAACACAGTAACAAAATGCTGCTAACTTACATCTGCAGTTTATGCATGGAGGAACCAATCAGGTTACAGCTACTGGAAAATGCATTTTGTAAAATTACTTCAGTTGAACAGAGCTGTGATAACTTTTAATGGAGCAGCAAAATTTGATATTAAAGCTGGTATGTGCTTTATTGTGGATACATTTGCACTGTTAGAAACATATTAAACTTCTGGAAAAAGTGTTATTGGAGTTGGATTTGGCTTAAATCTGGCATGTTGTGCTAGAAGAAGTAAAAGAAAAAATTCATTGCATTTTATTATCAATTACATTCCAATTCTATAAATCATAGAGTGAGTCATAGCATTGTACAGCACAGAAATGGCTCTTAGGCCCACAGCATCGATGCCAACCACATGTTCATTCTATTTGCCCACATTAAGTCTGTATCTTTCTACGCCTTGCCTATTCAAGGGTGTCTAAATGGTTCTTAAATGTAGTAATTCTATCTGATTGCACCACCTCCTCTGGCAACAAGTCTTGGATTGCAACTATTCTCTGTGTAAAAAAAAACGTATCCACCCCACGCCCAATGTCTTCTCACTACCTTCTTTGCATAGGAAAGTGATGGCTGGCACCTTAAACATGGTTCTTCTCTGTGTCCGGCTCATTAGATTGAAGCATGTTTATAATTAAGTTTCTGTTTTTTTTCCCCTGTTACTAAGAAGGACCACTCTGTACCTATAGTGTTTCTTTCAGTGAATAAGCCATAAATTGGTTTAATCCTCCTATTGAAAGCAATTACTTTTAAAAGAGACCTGAGGATAGCACACAGACACATACACTGTGGAGAGAGGATGAGTGTTCGAGAGCCAAATTACCAGAATACCAGACTGTAGTAGTTTTATTGAGTTGCCTGCTGGTAATTAATCTAAAATTAACTTATTGGACTAAGTACGAAAACAAACATATTAGTTTCAACTTCAAACAATTATAATAAATACCTTCCAATTAGTAGAACAGAATTTGGAATGGCTAACCTAATAAATAGCTTGGTCAGCATAAAGTGGAAATTATATTTCGGATTTCCATTACATATGATTACATGTTTATGCTTCGGAACAAAATATGTTTCTGTCTGTGGTAACTGAAACAGTTGTAAACAGAGTAAAAGGAACCCTTTATATTTAGTCACTGCACACTTTCCTTTTCTAGACATTTGCAGTGGAAACCCAAAATTGATTGCTGTGGTTTGTTACTTATAATACTACTGCCTTGATTTATTAACAGAAAATGCCACATCTGACATAAAAAACACAAGAATATGGTTTTTTTGGCTAGCTTTACAAAATGTGAAGTTTTAATGGAACAAAATTATGCTTATAACGTTTTTAAACTTTCAAGATCAGGTTTAAAACTTTGGTTGTAAATCAATACTGAAACATTTTTGCCAACTATAATACACGTGCACGTATTGGTCTGAATCGTGCTGACTGATTGCCAGCAGTTCCTAAGGGCATTAGCGCATTTCATTCTTCAGTGCATCTGACTGTCCATCCTGTTGACAGATTCCCCATTGCCCAGTGGTAGAGCAGTGAAGTTCTGGTTGTACTGTACTTTACATCCCGCCATCAGGTTGGATGTACAATTTTCAAACTCTCTGAAGTGCATATTTTGCACAACCTCTCATGGTTGCACAACACAACCTACACAATCTGGAAAGCTCACAATCAGGAAGGCCTCTACTTTCTGAGGAGGTTGAAGAGGGCTCAACTATGCACATCTACTCACGCCCTCCTACAAATATGCAATGGTGCATCCTAATATGCTGCATTAGTGATTGGTATGGAAACTGCACTGTGGCGGAGAGCAAGGCTCTACAGCGGGTAGTCAGAACGGCCAGCACCAGCCGACCTGCCATCAAGAACATAATGTATACAGGAAGATGCTGGGAAAGGTCCAATAACACCTTGAAGGAAGCAGTTACTTTCCCCAAGCAGTAAGGCTGGTCAACTCCTGACCCACTAACCCATCTTTCCACACCCCCATGACCTCTATTTTATAATTTCCTGTCAGAGTCACCTTATGTATGTACACTCCTGTACTTAGCATCACCTTATGGACGACAGTAAATCTATGCATATAAGCCATCTTAAGTACAGTATTTATATTTATTGCATATTTTTATTATTGTGTTCTTTATCTGATTCTGTTTTTTTTTGGTGCTGTATAGGATCCTGAGTAGCAATTATGTCTTCTCCTTAATACTTGTATACTGGAAATGACATTTAACAATTTTGAATCTTGTATCTTGAATCCAATCAACAGATTTATGCCAGACATATGATCCAAATGGAGTCACTGACTATGTGGAGCAAGGTTTTACTTATTTAGTTTAATGTTATAAATTATTTGTTTGTGTTTCAATTTAACTTTAAAAAGCAGTATTTTTTAGCTTATTTGGTGTTCAGAGCCAGCTCAGCCTAAAGGGAAGTCATTAGAGTGTTTGGGGATCAGTTTCTCTAGCTCTCCACATCTGGAAAAAGTAAGTGTGGGTGGGCAGGGATCACAAGTGGTGAGTCCAGAACAACCTAGTCCATTTCAACAGAAGAAGGTAACAAAATTATCCTTAAGTGCCAGTTTCCCCAGTTTTTCCCAAAACTTTTATTACTAATTCAGATGTCCATTTATAGAGAAAGCAATACCGCAGAGATAAAGGCCCTTTAGCCCAACCAGTCCCCACTAACCACAGTATATGGACTGTAGATACAGTGTGTCCAAAGGGATCTCCATCCATTTTCTCCCTTTTACGTCTCCATATTACAAGATCATCATAGTTTCATTGGAAAATATACAAATTATGCCTCAAGATTGGTGTTGATTTTTGAAATGGTATCAAGGATACTATTGCAGAAATAGATTTACATTTGTTTACGTTCAATAGTAATTCAAAATGATTATAAATGTCAGTCAAATCATATTCTTGTGTCTACAAAAATATGTGAAATAACCGATGAACCCAAAATGTGCGTAGAAGTTTGTATTATATTATCTATTGTAGCATTATAACAATAAAACTAAAACACATCATAAACCAGTGAGTTGTTTGTTATGTTTCCCTGCTCGCTGTTGAAAAATGGAGACATCTTTTTCTCCCTTATTAGGGAGAGAGAATCTGCGGTATGTCGTATGCCATATGAAATGCGATTTCTTTGGGGTAACTATAAGTCTGTGTCTTAGCTATTGCTTTCCTCACACTGAGTGCTCTGTGATGGTACTGATGCCAGTGGGGGGGAGGGGGATTTATTGCTTGCTGCCACTTAAGTGCAGGAGGAAGGGGAGCTGGGGGGAGCACTTTGTGGTTTTTATATTTATCTGTCATTCATTCTTAGGGGCACTTCTCTGTTTTCATGGATGTTTGTGAAGAAAAAGCATTTTAGGATGTATATTGTATACATTTCTCTGACATTAAATTGGACCTTTGAACATATTTATCAGTTTTAAATAATAATAGGAAATTTTCCTGTTGTTTGGGACAGCAGACTAGGATCAGATCAGCTAGCAATTGTTTTCAATGCTACTCAGACAAAAATCAGATTTCCCTAGAATAGTTAATCGTAGGAAATTATACTTGACTTTATCTTAGCAACAGATATGGATGTAATGGTGTTTAGTTTTCACAATGCCTATTACCTTTCTAACATAAATTGGAGCTCAGTAGTGCAGCCTATGACCATTGTTCAACAGTCTCAGAACAGCAGGAACACATCATACCAGATAGCTTCTTCTCTCCTCTTGCAGAGGGACACTGCTGGTATCAGATGAGCTGACTGGACAGCTTCGCAACAGACTGTAGATTGCTGACACATTTTCCTAAACCCACACCTTCCAAGTAGGCTAAAGGAAACAGGAAATGCTTTCTCATGCTTTCTCAATAATGGCACAGCAGACAGCACACCTTGTTGGAGGTTTGGACAGTTGCTCAGGATGAGTCAGGGGCCTTATGAAGGGAATAGCGCAGTGAAAAGCCTACTCCCTGATCCACCACACCCTTTTTGGACGTCGGATGTATTCAGGTTTTCTAAGACTGTGATCATTGAGGTATGTTTCAGGAAGATCTGGTGCCAGAACTGCTCTCTTCATGGAAGTCAAGCCCACCTTGATTCTAAGTTTTGCACTCTAGGTTCATTCCAAACGGCCATGGCTGGTTACTCCAGTGTCTCCCAATTTAATATTCACTACAGCATCAGAGAGACTGACAAAGCTCTGCACTTACACTTGAATGATTTCAGTTACCTTGGTCTTAATAAGGATCATTGAGATCACAGGTAACCATTGATTGCACTCACAAGGGAATCCCCAAATAACCCAGAAGATTTCATGAACCTGAAAGGCTTTCACTTCCTTAATGATGGTCACTGCGAGAATGTGACTCCTGGTTCATGAGGACTATTGTGTTCAGACATATTTGTGATTGTCACTGATAAACCATATAAGTGCCCTAAGGAATGAATCTTGGGGAACAGGGACTACCCCCTGTTCCCATGGTTTCTCATGATAGAGTGCTTTCCAATTATACCAGCTGAGTACAGATACAAAGAGAGCAACTGATAAGCATACTAGTGTTCTCTTCTAAAGATGAGATTCCCTTGCTTGAATTTGTTCAGGAGCTACTTGCAGCACAAGCCAAGCAGATGTGAGTTTTTCATCATGTGTTACTTGATGTTGCAAACAGAAAATAACTATTGATCTCTACAGGAAAGCAGCAAATGCACTGGACCATAAGAGACAGATAGGTAGATACTTTATTGACCCCAAAGGAAATTATAATGTCACAATAGCATTACAAGCACACAGATATAAATATCAAGAAAGGAGTAAAAAGAATAAAAAATAAATAAACACAAACAGGAGGGGTCATCACTTGTTCAGCTATAGGTTGACTCATTATAGAGCCTAATGGCCGAGGATAAGAATGACCTCTTGTAGCATTCTTTGAAACAGTGCAGTTGTCTTAGTCTTGAGAGAGAACCTGTAGCGCACCAGGTTAAAGAGTTCAGAATAAAAAGGCAACAGGGAGGAAGTGGGGGTGGGGGTGGATGCAGAAGCAGATGTTCCCACCACCATCATCCCACCCCCAACATACTGTCTTCTTCTCCATTACTCTTGACTTGGCACCTGTTGCCTCACCTTTCACCTAAGCTAAGAAGGGAACTATTGTCTGCGTTGGATGCACGGCATTCTTCTCATAACAGACTGCAGAAACATAGTATTCAAAGCAAACCAGGAGACTGTTTTCATCCTCTAATGGTAAGACCAACACAGCACATCAATAATCAGGTGTGCTGCACAGGTGAGACTTAATAATCCTTCCCTTCCTGTTTTATAGGTTTACTTGTATTGGTTATAATAAATAACTCATTAAACTAGTTACTGAAACAGATTTATAAAACTGACAACATGATCTAAAGGCCATGCTGGCTTATTTTGTGAGAGTGAAAATTTATTAGTGCTTTGCTGTTTTGAATTGGGATTCTTAAACTTGGCAGATGCAGCTGTAGTTAGCTCATTCTTATGAGAACCCCAGAGGTTTCCTATAGGCCTTCCCTCTTGAGATCTACACCAATAAATTTTGCACCTGGCTTCTTCTCACTGGTAGGTAGTCCTCCAAGGCATCTATTGTGTCTTTGCTGATGTTTAGCTGCCATGAGGAGGGTTCTTTAAGAACTGAGGGGTTCTTAGATTTTCAAAGCAGTGTACAACCTAGTGTGCTTCAACTAGGAACTGTACAGGTCAAGCTATAGTGCACAATCCTGGGTGTAAATCACCACAATCATTCATCAATTGCCCTTTAAACCCATTTCACAAGCTTTGAAAGCGTCTTAAATCATCATTATTGCTAAACCTAATGATTGTGTAGTAAAACAAAATTAGGAGAATCCCAATTTCAATGCAATGTACAGTATCATATTCATAATAAATAGTAATTCATAGAACTTAATATTTCTATCTGCAAATTGAATTAAAGAACTTTACCATACTGAAGGAAACCATTCAGTCAATTGTGTTGATAACAACCAAAAACAAACTTTACCTTAACTCCACTTTCCAGCTTTAACATCTCTGGCTCTTAATCCAGATACTTTATAAATATGGTGATGATTTCTACCTCCAGCAGCTTTTCAGGCAAAGATTATTTTGTAATTCCTTTCTAAATGTTCTAACATGAATTTATACCTCATTACTGACTTATCTGCAAAGAGAAATCGGTCCTTTCTGCTTAACCTATCTTGATAGCTCATAGTTAAATTTTCGCTTAGTCTCCTTTCCATAGAAAATGATCCCAACCAAGTTAATAATAATAAAAAACCCACAAGGCTACAATACTCCATCCCTGTCATCATCTTCATAAATCACCTCTCCAGTGCTATGACATCATTGTTTCATTGGTGAAGGATTATTAGCCTGCAATTGTCATTTTGTCTTCAGATGCTGTTGGACCCATTGAGTACACCTTGCATTTTCTGGTTTAATTTCAGATTTATAGCATCTGTTGTATTTGATTTTTGGATAATCAATTCCAATAGCCTACATACTATCTACATATTCATCCACCTCATCTTCAAGTTGATAATACAGCACTGTTACAAATTATTTATTCCAAATACCACTAAAGGAGGTAGTAGCTACTTTGCAGATTTTCAAGTTTGCTTCAAGTTTTCATCCTCTAATGTTGTTTATACAGTACATTAATGACCTAGATTACAACTCTATTACTCATATTTAAACATCGTTGAAAATTTGAGTCTTAGCTTTACTATTATGGGAATTAAAAATACATTGGCAAGATACAGAGAGTCTGCAGAGAGATATAGACAGGTTATGTGAGTGGGCAAAGGTCTGACAGATGGATTGCAATGTTGGTAATTGCAAGGTCATCCACTTTGGAAGGAAAAATGAAAGAGCAGATTATTATTTAAATGGTAAAAAATTGCAGCATGCTGCTGTGCAGAAGGACTTGGGAGTGCATGTGCATGAATCACAAAATATTGGTTTGCAGGTGCAGCAGGCTATCATGAAAGCAAATAGAATGTTGGCCTTCATTGATAGTGTTACGATCCAGCAACAATGAATATATAATTGAGACAGAAGATAGATAATTTTATGACAAAATAAAACATTTATTAAACGCCGCTGAAAAAACCCCAAAAGTAAACAAATGACTAACTTAACCAGAAGTCAACTGCTATACAGCAGCTTGAACAGTTCTTAAAGCAAGAAATGCGAACTCAGTTCTTTAAAGTAGTATTGCAAAAAGTCCAAAATGCTTTACAGTCAGTTGGGAGAGACTTTCCTTGAAGTAATAAATTCTTTTTCATGACATTACTGCTGATCCCAGTTGAAGTACCTTGCCCGAAGGATTTACAATGAAGGAGGTAAAATGTCTTAAAGGTACTGACCTTTCCTTGGCGAAACGCTGCGTCCAACTCTTTCTGCTTTCAGAATGCAGGAGCTGTCTTGGACACAGGTTACTAACTCCTTGTACGAAGATTAAATAAGGTCGAACATGTTTTATCACCAACAACATCAACTTTCCTTGTTCCTTCAGCTTCCCGAACTTCAATAATTCTTCACTTTCCAACTGGACTTTAACTGGCAGTGACTTTCAGAACTGCTGGCACAACAATTCTTACAGTAGAAATTAAAACTGCACTTTTAAAATGAAACTGCGTCATAAAATCAACTATGCAGCAGAACGGAATCACTGATGAACTAAACCACAAACTGACCTGCGTCAGAGGGAGGGGTTCTCCTTTTATACCCTGTTGAAACAGGCCATCACATGACCTCTCACTGACAGGAAATTTACATCACTCCACCATCACAAGACCATTACATCCTGCCCAGCAGAGCCTCAGTTACATCATGGTCATGTAACAGTGACAAGATACCCACGGGATATGTAACAATAGAGGGATTGAATTTAAGAGCAGGAAGGTTATGCTGCAACTGTACAGGGTGCTGCTGAGGCTGCACCTGGAGTACTGCATGCAGTTCTGGTCTCCATACTTGAAGAAGGATATACTGACTCTGGAGGCAGTGCAGAGGAGGTCCAGAGATGAAGGAGTTAACTATGAGGAGAGATTCAGTTGCCTGGGACTGTATTCGTTGGAATTCAGAAGGATGAGAGAAGATCTTATAGAAACATGTAAAGTTATGAAAGAGATAGATAAGATAGAGGCAGGAAAGATGTTACCACTGGTAGGTGAAACTAAAACTAGGGGAGATAGCCTCAGGATTCAGGGGAGTAGATTTAGGATGGAGATGAAGAGGAATGTGCTTTTTCCAGAGAGTGGAAAGTCTGTGGAATTCTCTGCCCAATGAAGCAGTGCAGACTACTTCAGTAAATATATTTAAGACAAGGTTGGATAGATTTTTGCATAGTAGGGGAATTAGGGGTTATGGGGAAAAGGCAGGCAGGTGGAAATGAGTCCATGGCCAGATCAGCCATGATGTTATTGAAAGGCAGAACAGGCTCAACAGGCCAGATGCCCTACTCCTGCTCCTATTTCTTATGTTCTTGTGTTACTTCAACCTTTTAATCACAGATTTTTGTCGAAGGTAAATTCTCAAATGTTTACTAACTGTAGTTCACGTGGCTATACCCTGCCCTCTGAAGGTAATAGGTTCAAATCTCCCTCCAGAGACTGAGCACAAACTCTAGATTGACATTGTACTTTAGTGTTGAGAGAGTACTGCTCTGGCACAACTACAATCTTTCTGATTTGTTGTTAAGTTAAAACCCAATTTCCTTTCTCATGTCATGATAATTGTCATTACAGCAAATCGCTTGATTAAAAAAAAAGATAATTAACTTAATTCTTCCATTCCTAGGTTTTCTTATTTTCCCCTTACTTTTTCTGTTGCAAGAGAAATTATTTTTTTCTATCTTCAGATATCTGTCAAACCAGGTTACAGTTCACTATTGCCCTGGCCTTTGAAGTAATGCAAAGTGAAACAATTAATTTCCTGAAATACTGTATTAAATTCTGTTCTTTCATCATACATAGAAAGGAAGTATTGTATATGAGTATATATGATTTATTAGCTTGTGCATTGGGAGACTATTGGCAAAGAAGGTTCTGGTTTAGAAACACCAGTTCTGTTTGAATTTCAAACTGAGGAGAGTACCAAAGCTACTTTTTTTAATCCCTATAAAAAGGGTGCCAGCATGAAGCCTTTAACACACAGTGTTAGTGACTGAGCGACAACAAAAATAGCACATTACCCTCTCAGGACAATGATTGTAATTTAACCTATTAAAGAATTAGACTGAGAAGATATCATGTTTTCACAGAAATTTTGTGCTTTTTCTTCACTGACGGCTAAAGGCCAACTGCAGCAAATAGGAGGAAAGTACTTCTGAATGCATCCATATACATGTACCCTTCAGAAATAACTTCCGTTTAGCTAAAGCATATATTTAAATAGCACTTTTTCTAATTCCTGTTAATTCTTTTATACTGTTTTCATGAAGGAAGTTTTCTGGTAGCACATTGCAACTAATGCCACAAAACAAAACCTACTCTATCTACTTTAAACACCTGATTAGCATTAACACAGACAGGAATATATGTCAGTCTTCAGAGAGTAACTTGAAAATTCTGCCGTAAATTCTTAAGCATCCTCCTGCATATGCATGCCATATAAAAATATTTTTGGATATATGCCAAGCATATGCACATAATGTGTCTAAGAAATTTTGAGACAGACATTCTTGGTTACTGTCTTGTTAGGGAAGTCTTTAAGAATACATTACTGCAATACAACCCAGCTGAAATTTTACAGTGGGGTTCTGAATAGATAAAAATCTGCTTTAAAATTGCTTTTGTTCAACTACACAATATTTTCCTTCATTTCAATAATCTGGATTTCATGAAACAACATTTCTAAACCAAAAATTGATTAAGAACAAATTATTTATGCTATAGTTTAAATCCAGTATCTCTGGGACCAGATTCCCATCCACCTTTACAGCAATGACATAAAACACTGCAACTATGGAATCCCTTTAGATGAGCAAAAATAATGAAAACCTTTTATTAATTCATTATAAATGAGGTGAAAGTTGTTGACAATCTCAGCCTTTATTGGCCATTGCTAATTGCCCTTGAGAAGTTTGTACTAAACCAGACACAACTGCAGTCCTGCAGATAAAGGTATATCCATCATTCTGATGTACTAGTAATCTGTCCTGTTTTATTCTTCCTCTGAATGTTCAAAGTTCAAATGAATGTATTTTCAAAGTAAGTTTACTTTGAGTACTGTCAAGTAAGTACTGTCCTAAACTCTGGGCACATAGCGCCTAGGACTTTTGTACAGTACTGTAGTAATTTTATGTATTGCACTGTACTGCTGCCAAAAAAATCTAATTTCCTGACATACCTGAGAGATGATAAAACTGATTCTGATACGGGTCTCTATTGTAGACTGAGAGTGGAAAGGGGACAGGGAAAGGGAAATCATGGTTGGGAAAGGGGTAACGGAGAGGGGAGGGAGCGGAAACCACCAGAGAGATATTATGTAATGATCAATAAGCCAATATTTTGGAATCAAAGGACCTTGCCTGCTGTCTCAGGAGTGGGTGTGTCTGCACGCATGCCACCAACCACTCCCAACAAACCGATGGTTCCTGTCATTATTATTACTAAGATTAGATTTTTTTCAATTCCCAGATTATTAACTGCATTTAAATTCCACAACCTGCCTTGGTAAGGTAAACTCAGACCACAATGTCGATGCTATACCCAGCTATCATAGTGCCACTGGAATATTAAATGCAAGTGTTTAGACTCTTTTCTGTTGCAACCTATTATCACCTGGCACTTTGTGGCACAAAGGTAACTTGCCACCTAACAGCAGAGGGTGAAAATAATTTAAATTTCTTAATGATATGATTAAATCCCAAACATAGTGTCAGCCAGGTTCTTACTGCTGTGTTCTGCTAGCCCATTCTGGCTTACCTTCATCTCTGCTAATCAACTCACACTATAACCATATAACCATATAAGAATTACAGCACAGAAACAGACCATCTTGGCCCTTCTAGTCCGTGCTGAACACTTACTCTCATCTAGTCCCACTGATCCGCACTCAGCCCAGAACCCTCCATTCCTTTCCAGTCCATAAACCTATCCAATTTTTTTTTAAATGACAAAATCGAACCTGCCTCTACCTCTTCTACTGGAAGCTCATTCCACACAGCTACCACTCTCTGAGTAAAGAAGTTCCCCCTCGTGTTACCCCTAAACTTTTGCCCCTTAACTCTCAACTCATGTCCTCTTGTTTGAATCTCCTCTACTCTCGATGGAAAAAGCCTATCCACGTCAACTCTATCTAACCCCCTCATAATTTTAAGTACCTCTATCAAGTCCCCCCTCAACCTTCTACGCTCCTAAGAATAAAGACCTAACTTGTTCAACCTTTCTCTGTAACTTAGATGCTGAAACCCAGTAACATTCTAGTAAATTTCTTCTGTACTCTCTCTATTTTGTTGACATCTTTCCTATAATTCAGTGACCAGAACTGTACACAATACTCCAAATTTGGCCTCACCAATGCCTTGTACAATTTTAACATTACATCCCAACTCCTATACTCAATGCTCTGATTTATAAAGGCCAGCATACCAAAAGCTTTCTTCACCACCCTATCCACATGAGATTCCACCTTCAGGGAACTATGCACCATTATTTCTAGATCTCTCTGATCTACTGCATTCCTCAATGCACTACCATTTACCATGTATGTCCTATTTTGATTATTTCTACCAAAATGTAGCACCTCACATTTATCAGCATTAAACTCCTTCTGCCATCTTTCAGCCCACTCTTCTAACTGGCAGAAATCTCTCTGCAAGCTTTGAAAACCTACTTCATTATCCACAATGCCACCATTCTTAGTATCATCCACATACTTACTAATCCAATTTACCAACCCATCATCCAGATCATTATTGTATATGACAAACAACTAAAGCATTGTCTGGGTCTTATTGCATGAAGTCATGGACTCGTTCATTTGCTGAAGAGCTGTGTCTGAAACTGAAGATTGTGCATCATCTGCACAGTCATCCCACTTCTGATCTCCTGAAGGTCAGTGATGAACTAACTGATGATGATCTGGCAAAGAGCATTGTCCTGAGAAACTCTAGTCATGATGTCCTGGGGCTGAGATCAATGACTTCAAACAATCACAACTACTTTCCTTTTTGTAGAGACGACTCCAATTACTGGGGTGCCCATTGAAGCCCATTGATACCAATTTTATCAGAGTTCCTTAAACTATACTCAGTTGAATGTAGTCTGTATAGCATTCTTATCAAAATTCAGACTTTAAATTTTTTAGGAAGGTTTCAACCCAAAACATTAATTTTTTTTTCCATAGATGCTGCCTGGTCTGCTGAGTTCCTCCAGCATTTTGTGTGTGTTGCTCGGATTTCCAGCATCTGCAGATTTTCTCTTGTTTATGTTTAGGTTGTTGATCCCTGTTTGGACCAAGTCAACGATGATGTCCAGAACAAAACAATTCTACCAATATCCCAAACAGGAGTGTCCCTTGATACCATTAGCAACACCTTCCATTAGTTACCCAGTGACTGAGAGTAGATGAATTGGTTGATAACTACACGGGTGGATTACACTTATCCTGTTTTTTTTGTGAATGGAACTTACCTAAGCAATTTTCCACATTTAGCTAGCTGCCAGTATTGGAGTTACAGGAACAAATTGGCTAGAGGTGCAGCTATCTCTGGAATGTGGATCTTCTGTACTACAGCTGGGGTTTTGTCTGGTTTAGTAGCTTTTACTGTTTTCAGTGTTTTCAACTACATCTTGATATCATGTGGAATGAATCAAACTAACTGAAAATTGGCTTCTGCGATATTGGAGATTTCTGGAGGAAACCAAGATGGACCATCAGAAAGGCACTTCTAGTAGAACAAGGTAGCAAATACTTCAGCTTCATCCTTGGCACTCGTATATTGGCACCTGGTTTCATTAAGGATGGGAATGTTCTTGGAACCTCCTTCTCTCGTATGTTCAGATTCAGATTCAGACTCAGTTTATTGTCATTTAGAAACCACAAATGCAATGCAGTTAAAAAATGAGACAACGTTCCCCCAGAATGATATCACAAAAGCATATGACAAAACAGACTACACTAGAAAATTCACATAACGTTTGGCAATCCCCAATCCAGAGTCCAAAGGCTGCTGCATATTAATATCGTGCTACTGTCTTAGTGTGTTCCCCGGAAAGGAGCTCCAATCCCACCAGACAAACAAGACCAAAAACTAAAACTACAAGATCTGCACAAAACCACACAGTTACAACAGTGCAAACAATAGCATAATTGATTTTAAAAAACCAGACTATGGGCACAGTAAAAATAGTCCAAAGATGTTAAAGGACTATAAGTTCAAAAGAAATCACCACACAGTTTCCACAAGTCCCCAAGGTCCGGACACTCACCACCCCACGCCAGCAGCAGAAGGGAGTACCCCCGCTATGGACTTCCACGGCGCCGCCTGACTCAGCCTCACAGACGCAGCACATAATGAAAGCTCCGTCGAACTCAGCCTCAGAGATGCAGCACACACCAAAAGCAACCTGACCGCAGCAGACTCCAAGTCTGTCAAACCTTTGAGCCGATGACCATCCCCTCCAGCACAGCTTCTCCGAGCGCCACCCTCTGTCGAGCGTATTAAGATGCCCCCGCCAATGGCCATCGGCAACGCGACCCTGAGGACTGGGGGCCTGTTCTCCCCAGCAGAGTCCCGGACCTCACAGCAGCAGCAGCAACGAAGAAGGTCTTCCTGGAGATTTCCCGATGTTCCTCTGTGCTCCCACATCTGTTTTCAATCGATTATGATTGCACACGGCACCCCGCTTCACAAATGTTGATGAATTATCCGTGAATGACAGTTTTGATCTAATCCATACCTCTGCCTGTTTAAAAGTGCTCATGCTGGTTAATGCATGCATGTGTGATGGTCCCAATCATTAATTCCCTATCTTGCTCCTAATTTTATTTTATTATGCCATGGTCCTGATCCTTAATTTCCCTAATTCCCGAATTTGATGATAGCACATCAAACACTCAGTGTAAGAACCCCTACATCACAACCACTAGTCATCAGTTTGCTGGTCTTTTTCCTGTGAGATAACTACTTTCCCGATTGTTTAAGTCTAGCTCCTGTTTCAAGGTTTACCTACCAGGCTCCATTTCTCCGCGTCAAGGCCTCATGTCAAGGTTCCATATCAGGGCTTCGTGTCAAGATCCCTTCAGTTTGCTGTTTGGCGTTTACGCCCGTGTAAGCATCCAGACTCAATCTCTGTGCCTGGGTCCTGCACTTGGGTTCGCTTCCTACACTCTTGTAACAGAATGAACTGGCCACTGTGGACCCAGCAGACATGAAGACCCTGCAACAAGTTCTCGCTAGCCAGGGCTCCCTACTGGGTCTGCACGATCAACTCCTCCGGGATGTTATGGAGAACCTCCGTTCCCTGTCTGCTACCATAACAAAGATCGGTGACCAGGTGGATTGTGTATCCAGTAATCTTACCGAATCCTCTCCTGGAACTCAGTCAAACCAGTCCAGACAGTGTGTAGTGGCAACCCCCTACGTGTCAGCAACACCCCCGCCAAGAAAGCCGCGCATACCTGAACCAGATCACTACGCTGGGGATTTGGGGAAGTGCCGGGACTTCCTTCTGCAATGCTCCTTGGTGTTTGATCAGCAGTCATCCACATACTCCATGGACAAGTCAATGGTAGCTTACATCATGGGGTTGTTGCAGGGAAGTGCCTTAGCGTGGGCTATAGCTGTTTGGGATAATCAGCTGGATATCTGCTCTTCATTCCCCACCTTTATCACACAGATGAGAAAGATCTTTGACCACCCCATCCATGGTAAAGATGCCGCTAAGCGTCTACCCACCCTCCGTCAGGGCATCCATAGTGTTGCCGAGTATTCTGTGGAGTTCTGGACGCTAGTGGCTGACTCATGGTGGAATGATGAGGCACTCTAAGGGGTATCCGGAATGGCCTCAGCAACATGGTGAAGGACGAGTTGGCAGCAAAGGATGACACCGACAGCCTGGATAGGTTGATCTCTCTAGCCACCAGGCTGGACAACCATCTTCGAGAACGCCACAGGGAAAGAACTTGTCGTCCACCAGCATTGGCCACTCCCCGGCACTCGTTTCTACCTCCCACCAGAACAAGCCTCTTTCCTTCTCCTGCTCCAAGTCCAGCCGGAGAGGAACTCATGCAGCTGGGATGAAACCGCCTCTCTCCCGCTGAGCAACTCCAGAGACTGAGAGTGGGTGAGTGTCTCTATTGCAGCCAGTCTGGCCACTTAGCTACCTGTCCCCTTCGGCCAAAGAAAGGGGGACCCTGGTGAGCCAGACAACATTCCCTTCCATTCCCAGAACCCAGATGCAGATCCAGGCAACTTTATGTTGCAACAAACAATTCCTGCCACTGTCAGCTCTAGTGGACTCCGGTGCTGAGGGCAATCTTTCGGATGAAGACATAGCTTCCCAAGCCGGAATTCCTTAGGAGCTGTTGAGTGCCCCTCTGGAGGCCCGGTCACTGGACAGCAGACTTCTGGCCCGGGTCACACACTGCACACCACCCCTGTCTCTAATTCTCTCTGGGAACCATTGGGAGCTGGTACAATTTAACTTAATTTCCTCCCCTCAAGCTCCTATAGTTCTTGGGTATCTCTAGTTGGTCCGCCATAATCCTCATATCGACTGGTCTACTGGGAAGAAAGCCAGCTGGAGCCCGTTCTGTCACTCCACTTGTCTTCAATCAGCCCTTTCCCCTGTGAAAGTCACCACGACCTCGTCTGCTGCTGAGACCCTTGACTTAACCAGGATTCCAGCAGAGTACCATGATCTGGGAGAAGTATTCTGCAAATAGCGGGCCCTTTCCCTGCCGCCACACTTCTCTTATGATTGAGTAATTGACCTTTTCCCCAGGGCCCCTCTACCCACCAGTTGGCTGTATAACCTGTCCCAACCAGAAGGGGAGGCAATGGAAGTGTACTTAAATGACTCTCACGTGACGGGCATTATCCGGCCCTCATCCTCCCCTGTTGGTGCAGGTTTCTTCTTTGTGGGGAAGAAGAATGGCTCACTGGGCCCCTGCATTGATTACCAAGGCCTAAATAGCACAACTATAAAGAACAAATATTCACTGCCCCTTCTCAACTCTGCTTTCGAACCACTTCACGGAGCCACCATCTTCTCCAAGTTGGATCTACGAAGTGCCTATCATCTGGTCAGGATAAGTGAGGGAGTTGAGTGGAAGACAGTGTTCAACACCACTCTTGGTCACTTCAAGTACTTGGTCATGCCATTCGGCCTCACCAATGCCCCCACCATTTTCCAAGCCCTGATAAAGGATGTGCTTAGAGATTTCATTAACAGCTTAGTGTTTGTTTATTTGGATAACATTTTAATCTTCTTCAGCAATCTTCAGGGACACACCCACCATGTCCGTCAAGTTCTGCAGAGGTTTTGGGAGAACAAGTTATTGGTAAAAGCCAAGAAGTGCGAATTTCACATTCCATCAGTCAGTTGCTTCAGATACATCATTGAGAGCGGGCAAGTGAGGGTGGATCCTGAAAAGATCCGGCTGGAGGCACAGTAGCCAACACCTATGACACTCAAGCAACTCCAGTGATTTCTGGGGTTCACAAACTTCCATCGTCGCTTCATCAGGGATTATAACTGGGTGGCAGCGCCCCTTACACGACTCAACTCTCCTACAACCCCTTTTCACTGGGACCCCGAAGTGGATGCTGCCTTCTCAGAACTGAAGAGGCGTTTCACCTCCGCTCCCATCCTGGTCCAGCCAGACCCTTCTTGTCAATTCATTGTGGAGGTCAACACCTCTGACTCTGGGGTGGGAGCGGTCCTCTCCCAATGTTCAGGCCCTAACCAAAAACTTCATCCCTGTGCCTTCTTTTCACACTGGCTGTCCCCTGCTGAAAGAAATTATGATGTAGGGAACCAGGAGTTACTGGCGGTCAGACTTGCTTTGGAGAAGTGGAGGTACTGGCTGGAGGGAGCGGAACATCCGTTTATTATCTGGATCGATCACAAGAACCTTGCATATAACCAAACTGCCAAACGCCTGAATTCCTGCCAGGTCCATTGGGCATTTGTTTTTGGTTGGTTTAGATTTACACTCACCTGTCATTTGGGGTCCAAGAACGGGAAGCCTGATGCCTTCTCCCATCAATACATTTCCGGGGAGGATCTTCCCAACCCCAAGACCATCCTTCTGCTATCTTGTGTAATGGCTGCCCTCACCTGGGAGATCAAGGCCATAGTCAAAGAGGCTCAACGGACTCAGCCAGACCCAGGCAACAGACCCTCCAATCTCCTCTTCGTGCCCGACTCCGTTTGATCTCAGGATCTCCAGTGGGAGCACGTCTCGTTTTTCCTGCCATCCCAGGATCGAACGGACTCTGTTCCTCGTGAAGAGACATTTCTGGTGGGTCTCCGTGGATGCTGACACCCGTTCCTTTGTCTCTGCCTGTTCTGTTTGTGCTCACGGAACAGCTTCCCACCGACCACCTGCTGGATTGTTTCGTCCCCTACCTGTTCCTGACCACCCTTGGTCTCATATTGTGCTGGACTTCATTACGGGACTACCCCCTTCACGTGGGAACACTGCTGTACTCACCGTGGTGGACCGTTTCTCCAAAGCTCTGCACTTCATAGCCGTTCCCAAACTCCCTACAGCCCGTGAAACAGCCGACCTTCTCATCCGTCACATGTTCTGCCTTCATGGGATTCTCTCGGACATTATATCTGACTGAGATCCTCAATTCGTCTCTCAAGTTTGGAGATCTTTTTGTCAAGCCCTTGGAGCCTCAGTAAATCTGTTGTCCGGCTTTCATCTGCAGATGAACAGGTAAACAGAGCGAGCTAGCCAGGATTTGGAAGCAGCACTGCACTGTGCAACAACCCGTCCGCCTGGAGCACCCATCTTACTGGGGTAGAGTACGCCCACAGCTCCCCAATCAGCACTGCCACTGGAATGTCTCCCTTTGAATGCTCCCTCAGTTACCGACCCCCTCTGTTCTCTGCTCATGAAGATGATATTGCCGTGCTTTCTAATCAGGCCCATCTCCGCCAGTGCTGCAAGATCTGGAAAGACACACGCGGCCCTGCTCCGTTCGGCCGAACGCAACTGGAGGATTGCCGATCGCCATCAGATTCCTGCACCTGATTATCGGCCTGGGCAGAAGGTTTGGCTCTCTCCTAAAGACATTCCCCTCAAGAGTGAGCCCAGGAAAATCACCCCCTGTTTCCCGAGACCATTTGAGATTATTATCAACCCCTAGGCAGTTTGACTTAAACTACCCAAGTATATGCACATCCATCTTACATTTCACATTTCCCAATTAAAACCAGTATCAGTCAGCCCTTTATACCCTCCTGCCAAGCTCCCTCCACCCACCTGGGTCATTGACGACCGTCCAGCGAATACTGGATGTGCGCCGCCAAGGCAGGGGCCTCCAATACCTGGTCAATTGGGAAGGATACAGCCTGGAGGAATGTTCCTGGATTCCCCGCTCCTTAATCTTGGACCCTTCCCTCATCCGTGATTTCCATCAGAACCATCCGGATAAACCTGGTAGGTCACCTGGAGTCTCCTATTGAGGGGAGGGTACTATCATGGTCCCGATCGTTAATTCCCTATCTTGCTCCTAGTTTTCTTTGATTATGCCATGGTCCCGATTGTTAATTTCCCTAATTGCTTCTAATTCTTTTTAATGTTAGCACACCTGGTTTCTATCAAAGACACAGTATAGAAACCACTACGTCACAATCACTATTGGCCAGTTCACTGGTCTTTTTCCTGTGAGATAAGTACTTTCCCCAACCACTTAGAACTGTTTGTTTTAAGTCTAGCTCCTGTTTCAAGAGACTCCGTTTCTCTGAGTCAAGATTTCTCCTGTTTTCTGTTCGGTGTTTACGCCCATGTAAGCATCCAGACTCAATCTCTGTGCTTGCATCCTGCACTTGGGTTCACTTCCATGCTCTTGTAACAGCATGATCCTGGCATGTAGCTTCACCCGACTGTTAGTTTTAGAAACTCCTGGCAACACTCTTCTCTGAGCCAGGAGTGACCCCTTGACCTAGTGTTCATCATTGGCAAGTCCAGAATTTGATACCTGGTGCTCAGTGATCTGTGAGTCCTGTGGTCAATGCCGAGGATCAAGGCAAAAGTTGAATCAGAGGTCCAGATATTGAGGCCCGTTGGCAGGGACCCTGGGCCTAAGAATCTCTACATGCCTTCTGGGTAAGAAAGTCCATTGTCTGCATATCCAAGTCAAATGTAAGTCTGAATCCTCTTCCACCAGAGGCTGGGGTCTGAAGAAGACAGACTGTCTTACAGTTAGAGAACTATTCATGTGTTTAAGTGGAAGGGAAGAATGGGGCTTCTTTTGCTGTTGTTGTTTTGTCGCTCGTGTTCTGTGCTGTTTTGCCCAGCATTATGAGCATGCCATGTCGGCACTGGAATGTGTGATGACACTCGTAGGCTGTGTTAGTTGTTAACTGAATGTTTTGATTGCAAGTGATAAATAAGCTTAAATCTAGATTTATAATGGTACAGTATGGGATTTGCCAGGCCATGAGGATACAGATTGTGGTGTGTGCATTTCCACAGATGGTCCATAGTGTCTCTCAGAGTTTCCAGGTCTGTCTGCAGTCTACCTTGTATGATTGTTCTCTCTCACATCTCAGTGGTGTGTCTCCAGTTGTGGAAATGTATTTTTCTCCACGAGGACTGTTCTGTGGTCACTTTGATTATAAATGTATTTACATGAATAAATTGTCGAGGATGAGGTCAGTTCCGTTTTTGTCTTATGTTGGTTCACTCACTACCTGCTGAAGATCTTTCTTGAGATCTATATCATTCAGGACTCAGACAACCTGATTAATAGTAGCACTACCAAGCCATTCTTGGTCATGTACTTAGAAATACCCCTCACCCAGAGTAAATTCTGTTTCTTGATTCTTTAAGAGCTCTTCCAAGGGTTGCTCAAAATAGAAGAACAGTGATTCATCAGCTTAAGGAGGATATAGTTGGCAATCATGAAAAGGACTTGGCTCCTGTGCTTGACCTGATGCCACAAAACTTTATGGAATCTGGAGTCAATGTTGATGACTCCTGGGCTATTCCTTCCTATTTTTATGGAACAGTATCATACCCTCTGGTAAATCTATCCTGTTAGGTGGCCACAGTAGGTTTGGACATTGTAATGGATGGATGTGGCACATTGGCAGTGAAGTACGGTGTTGTAAGTACAACTGTCAGTCTGTTGCTTGATGCATCTGTAGATCAACTCTCTCGATCTAAACACTGATCACCTGTTTGTGTGGAGAACCAAATGCTTATTCCGTCAGGGAGTGATACAGAATGGAAACAGACCCTTTGACAAAAATGATCTATGCCCTTCAAGCTGTCCACTTGCCCCTATTTGTCTTATTTGCCCCTATTGTCTTATTTGCCCCTATCCCTCCAAACCTTTTCTATATACTTGTTGAAATGTCTTCTAAGGCCATCATCAGGTGGTCTATCAGGTTTTGTTCTTTGTCTACTGTACTGAACAATTTAAAAGTTAACCACGTTACTGCAGGTCTGGAGCCACAAATGGAAAAGCTGTGTGAGAACAGCAGATTTCCTCTCGGAAGACCATTAAAATGATTTCAGAAAAATCCATTCAATATCTTTTTTAATTCACTGTTTTTTTTAAATTTCAGCTTTTCAAATGACAAATACGACTTCAACTTCAAGTTTAATTGTTACTCATCCATACATGTTGGTGCGTGGAATGCACTGCCTGAGTCAGTGGTGGATGCAGATACCCCAGTGAAATTTTAAGAGACTACCGGACAGGTATATGGAGGAATTTAAGGTGGGGGTGGGGTTATATGGGAGACAGGGTTTAAAGGTCGGCACAACATTGTGGGCCAAAGGGCCTGTACTGTACTGTACTATTCTATGTTCTATGAATACAGCCAACCAAAACAGTTTTACTCTGGGGCCAAGGTGCAAAACACAGCACCAACAGTCATACACATCACAAGGCATATATACTGCATATAAGATAGCAGCAAGCACATCCAAGATGTCAGCTTGCTTTCTGCCAAGTGAACACTGAGGAGCAGTGCCAGCTCCAGCTTGGATGCCATGTCACACTGCGCCCAGCGCTCCAGTGGAGAATACCAATTTCAATGCCTCGCTGCTGGGCAGCCCTAAACAAGCACCACTGCACTCACCACAACCGAGGCCATGCAGCTCCCCTGCCATCCACCAAGTTAATGAATCAGACTCGCACCATTCCACATTAACAATGTTCACAAGAAAAGAGATTAAGGTGATCAACTGCTGCTAGATTGCACACTGCCTTCATGACTCGTCCAGTACCTATCCGATGCAAGTAGCAGTACGATTCGTACCAAATTCAACTCCTTCAATTTCTCCTCCAACAAACTGATGGGGTACGAGTGCAGTAATTTAAGTTCCTAATGTCTAGCAGTGCCTTGAACTAGAAAAAAATACATTAAAAAAGACAATAACGATCTTGGTTGACCCCCATAGTAGCCACTGTGTCTGAGTACATTACCATCTTACCAGATTTTGGAGAATTCGACAGCTTCTGAAAGTTGCATATCTGGAAGTTCCATATTACAGCACTGAAACAGTGTATGATTATGAGATCAAGGAATTCTCTCTTTATTGAAAAGAAAATATGCAAAAAAATGTTCATCAGGTCATCAGAGAGAAAACCAGAATTAAAACTTCAGATTGATAATCTTTCATCATAGCACAGCAAAGTTAAAACAGAACCATGATTTAAGTTGTAGGGAGGGAGGAAAGGGAGAGAATGGTTAGTAACTGCGGATGGAGGAAGAATGAAGTGGTGCTTACAGAGAGTGAGGCTTGTTAATCGTAATTGATCTTTCTGAATAAATGAATGCAGACACAGCGGAGAAAAAAATTAGAATTGTGAGACAGAAATCTGTAGTTGCTGGAAATATGAAATAAAAGGGAATGTGGAAAATACCCAGCAGGTCTGGCATCGTCTATGAACAGATAAACCTAAGCTAATAGTATATGCAGATGGATAACATTTCAAAAAACAATTCCAATTCCAGACTCAGAAGTCTGGTTATCTGAACATGTTCCATTCAATATTGAATTTTCAGAATTGCAACATACTTAATTGACTATAACTCAAGATAATTCCTCAAGATTACACTGGGCTCCACTGGGACAGTGTAAAAGACTGAAGAAAGAAATCAGGACTATTGTTTGGAGAATTCAAATGATATGAAATTGGATTGATGGGGTCACTGGTGCAGACTGAATGTGAGTGTTCTGCAAAGTTGGGCTTGTTTTCACTGATGAAGTGGAGACCACATCATAGGCACAATATGCAGTTTTGCTAAACTAGAAGAAATGCTTCATCTTGAAAGAATGTCTGGATCGTTCAATGATGCTGCAGATGTTGCATCTGAAGATGCATGGAAGGTGCTATAATGGTGGAGTGAATGTTAGTATAGACATGAAGGTTGCAATATGGTCCCTTCTGATTTCAAGGAGTGGAATGGAAGATGTGCCTGGTGGTGGAATCATATTGAAATTATGTAGAATGATATGATTAATATGAAAGCTGGTAGATGGAAAGTGATTGCTATAAGAACCCCAGACTTGCCCTGGGTAGGAGGAAAAGGCATAATCAGAATTCAGCAAATAGAACAGACATAATTGAAAATCCTGTCAACTATGGAGGAGGAGAAACTATGGAAAACAAAAAAATTAACAAGAAAAAAAAACAAAGTATGAGATGTACCATCATCACAAAAGATACAACGGGACAGAGAAGCTCTTTTTATTGCTTGGTTATCACTTATCCCAACTGAAGCAAACAAATTACTCAGTTGTCTCTTGTCTTTTAGTAGATGATTGCATTACATGCATTGAACATTTTACAAACAAAGTAGATGATTTTGAGGTATTTTGAAAGTAATAAAGATGCCACATAAAACAGAAATTCTTTATTTCTCAGTTTGCTTTTATTAGGGACCTGTAATACAAGTTGTAAATATTCTGCATTAAACCATCCAGAGTACTAGTAACCCAATCTGATAATGTGTTAGCAGCACCTCTCATTTAGTTTGCTAACGTGCTGTGGTATGAAGAATAAAACATAAGATTTCCCATGCATTTCCTCCTATGTCAGACATCTGCATTAAGCCTCCAGAGGAGCTAATTCCCTGGCGGTATAGAGGTCAAGGGTAAATTACATCTTTGTCATTTTGCTATTTTACTTCCAACAGGAAATTTTAAATTGCTATCTAGAGATTGAATCCTTTGGTCAGCAAACTGCACAGAGAAAACAAAACATATAGGCAGTTTCTTTTTTAACTGTGGAATAAAGGCAGTGTGAGAAATTAGTTACTTATATTGCGTGAACTTTTAAAAACTATTTTTAACATATTACTGCATCAAATCATATTAAAATTTCAAGGTGCCTCGTGCATTGTCATGTGATCTCTACGCTACTATATATATATTTGGTGAAACTTTACTGAAAGTGGAAGGCCCATCATTGTCTATACAGGTCTAGAAAGAAATGTTTACCTTAACTGTATCTTCCAGTATCAGTGTATAACCCTGGAGAGTACAACTATTCAAGTAAACTCCAAATACTTTTAAAGAACTATGATAATGGTTTCTGCCTGTACCATCCTTGCAAATGCGATATCACCTACCATCTGTCAGATGAAAATGAACTTCTCCATTTCCATAAAAACCATCAAACCATATGACATAGAGCAAAATTAGACCATTTGGCCCATTCAGCTCCACCATTCCATTGCAGCTAAATTATTTTCCCTCTAAAACCCATTTTACTGCCTTCACCCCCATAACCTTTGAGGCCCTTGCTAACCATGAACTTATCAACATCCACTATAAATATACCAAATGACTTGGCATCCACGCCCCTTCGTGGCAATGAATTCCACAGATTCACCACCATCTGCTAAAGAAATTCCTCCTCCTCATCTCTGTTCTAAAGCGACTTCCTCCTATTCTAAGGCTTTGGTCCTACACTCTTCACCCATGGAATATATCCTCTCCTTGTCCACTCTGTCTAGGCCTTTCAATATTAGATAGATTTTAATGAGACCCCCAACCCCCCTCTTCTAAACCCCAGTGAGTACAGCCCAGAGTCATTAAACAACCCTCATACGTTAACCCTTTCATTCCCAGGATCCCTCTCATAAGCCCATGCAGTCACGGGGAGAACATCCAAACTCCTTATGGACAGCCGCAGGAATAGAATCTTCATCTTACAGCTAGCGCTGTAAAGTGTCGTGCTAACACCTACACTTTCGTGCCTCTCCCTCATCAACAATCTACGTACCTATTACAAACATTCATTTGGTTTCAGACATAACCATATTTTAATAAATCTATGCTGACTGTCCCCAATTGATCTGTGGTATTCTAAATTAAGATTTATACTCTTCTTTACACTAATTTGGTTACCACTACCGTTAAACTAACTGGCCTGTAATTGGTCAGTGAAACCTTTCCTCCCTTTTAAAACTGTGATACAAGGTCAGCTGTGTTCCTGTCCACAGCACCATTCCTGTTGCGAGGGCAGATGAAGAATTATAATCAGAGTTCAACAATATACCCCCTTGTTTTCAAGAGAGCCTGGAATAAATGTTATTCAGACCTACTCATTTATCCGCTTTTAAATATACCAGGTTTCTAAATATGTTTACTATGTTAATTCATTTCAACATTTCACACTTGGCCCCTTTAACGTTACCCGAGTATCATCCCCGCTCTTTTGTGAAGTCAACGGCAAAATGCTCATTAAGAACCTACTTAGTCTGTTGTCTCCATACAAGGTCTCTGTTTGGTCCTATTCATTCTGTGTGCTTTTTATGTCTTTACTAAAGATCATGTGGACTTACTTCTTTTTTCACTTGTCTGTGTTTTTATTTCATATCATCTCTTTGCTTTTCAAATTATCCGATAATTGTACTTTCTACGCTAAATCTATTTGTGTCGAATGTCTCCCACGTGCTTTCCTTTATTACCTTACCTTCTTCTCTTCACTTCGCTGTCCAGGGGCTCTAGATTTTTTCTGAGTGGGGAGGAAGGATGAGTTTCCTCTTAATACCACCATTGCTTTGAGGCCGATCTATTTTCAACTAGTATTTCCAGTTCACTTGGGCTATATAATTTTTTCAGCCTTGTTTTAACCCAGTTTAGAACGTTTACTCCTATTTCAGCTTTGTTCTTACCGTCTATCTGTATGAAAAGCACTACTGCAAAACTGCTCTCCCATTGATGCGCCCTCCATCTGCTCCAGCCATTCCCTCAACCAAATCCAGAGTTGCCTTCTGTATTTGGGTTTGCCACATGCTGTGTTCTCCTGAGGAACAGTGGGACCCCTCCCTTTTCAAACTATCGCTCTTAATATTGAAAATAATGAAAATACTCCTGATGTCTCTTGTGTCAGGAATTCGGCTGCAACTTATCTCTATCTTACTGGGAATAATTGGACATCTATGGTGCATTTCCGACTAGGTAATTGACTTCCGTTGATAACCCCGCTCTTTAGTTTAATCCGGAAAACCTCATTTGCCTAACCTTGTAGCTGCGATTGTTTCTTCAACCTGTGTTGCAAACACCCTCTTTTATTGCCCCTTTCTATAAAGACTGGACACCTGTAATAGTTACACTTACCTCACACGTACTTTCCCTAAACGGATGAACTCGGTAGAATACTGCGCTACATGCCATTCAATGATTATTGAAATTGCAATTCTGAATTCAATGAAAAACGTGACATTCCAACTATTGTAGGTACAATAGCAATGATATATCTCGACAACTTGTTAATCTGAAATACATTTGCTTTCACCTATGAGAAGAGGGAATTGTTAACTAAACAAATCCTTCCGCCCCGTCGGTCAGAAGTTACTTAAAGCCATTGCTTAATATAATCGCTGATATTATACAATACAACAGTCCGTGCAAGTAGCTGACAATCGTAGTAGGCTCAATCGTGCACGTACCTGGTCTCTTCAATGAACCCCGCTGTGTCAACATTCTATGCAAGCACGACGCTGAAATCTAACACATTAATCTAAGTATGTCTCCAGAATTACTTTTTGATTTTGCTACTAGACTAAAATTGTCAATATAGAATCGAAGTGGGAATTAAATCTCTTCAGTGTTCCCTGTCTTCACTTGGATATTCTTCCCGGATTTTTCAAGTTTGGTTTTAAATTCTGCAGGCATTATTTATAATGTAATGTATCCTCTTGGCGCAATTTATAAAACAAGTTATTAATTTTTGTCAAATTATTCAACTGTGCGGGTGTTTAGGTTAATATTTAAAACATCATTGATGTATAAATAACTAAGTAAATAAATAGAGAGAAAATCAGTGAGAATCCTCAACGAGTTTGCCATAAGGTTTTCAATCGGTCTGTGTTGAAGGGCTCTTTAAACTCCCCTCAATACTTCAAATTGTTCAAGACATCGGCTTGTTCGATTTCTCAAGTTACGACCTACGTTTTTAATTTGTAAGTGTAAAAGATGTAACTAAAGTCCCTTAATGGCAAGGCGGGAGCACCGCAGAAGTCAATGGGTGGGTGAACTGTTCTGTTGAAAAGTTGGGATTCTTCGGACATTTTTGGATGCTCAGGTTTTAACATCTCCACGCAGGTTTGTTCAAAAGGGCCTATTCGTGGCCTGTGCCGCTTTACGTCCTAAAACCTGGCCACTTGCAATCGTTAGGCCAAGCTCTCGAATCCTCAACTACAGCCCCGATCGGAAAATTGCAGCCCCCAAGATACTACGATTTCTCTTTCCTTTAATAATTCAGCATCTTTTATCGGAAGTATAAATTTAATCCTAAGAGAGGTGTGATCGACCAACCCACTCTTACACTTTACCCTCCGCCCTTGCAAATGCAATGAAGATAATAGTCTCGGCCACATCGATACTTAAATGAAATGGGTAGAGATTTACTGCGGCATTTCCCAGCTTTACCGTAAGAAACATCTGACCCCGTGAATATTCCCACTACTAACAAGAGCAACACGATACCTCCCGCAGGCATCCGAAAAGGGTATAAACAATTGGCTTTTATATATCAAACACGAGGAAATCTGCAGATGCTGGAAATTCAAACAACACACACAAAATGCTGGTGGAACACAGCAGGCCAGGCAGCATCTATAGGGAGAAGCGCTGTCGAGTTTTCGGGCCGAGACCCTGACGAAGGGTCTGCCTGGCCTGCTGCGTTCCACCAGCATTTTGTGTGGCTTATGTATATCAGTTGGAACCTGCTGATCCTGTTACACAGTATAACTTTATAGTTTATTAACGTGCTCTTCAAATGTTAGGTTTATACTGGCAACGCGCTTCAAAAAAATTAATGATGCGTCGTAAAAATACTAACAACAGACCGTACAGGTTAACTAGGCGCGTGTGATAAATCGTGTTCAGCGCAGTAGCCTGTCTCAACACACTGTTCTCTTCTCCTCGTGCCAGACCGCCCCTTGTCTGTGATGGCTTCAAATACAGAATTTATTCTTTCTTTAGTTATCTTATCAAGAGCTTCGGTTTTGCGTGTTACCGCCCCGAGTAGTATTATGTTGCTTATCCAAATAAATCTATAGAACAGCGTGAACTAAGCAATTACATTCCGACGTTCTATTTCTAAACTCGTTCCAGCTGCAAACAAAACCGGTGGCGCGTCCGGATAGTCCACATCGCGTGCACATGTGTGAGACTGAAACAAATATTGGAACTTGGCAGAAGAGGCTATGGAGAAATTGCAATTCATTTTGTTAACAACCGTGCTAAAATCTCTACTGGGCTCAAAGAGAGCCGGCTATATAAGCATATTGCCTGGATTCAGCCACTTGAGTTCGACGTCTAATTTTCCATACTTAAGGCTTTTCAAATCTCCACGAGCGCCGCTGATAAATTGCTCCTGTACAGCCAGAAAAGCGTTCATTTAGTTGTCTGATTATGCCTAATACGTCCTTAAAATAAACTCGATTTGCGTTTAATTGATGCGTGTTTTTTGTTGTTGAACCGCAACCAATCCCATTACTGGAGTTAAGTCACCAAACCGCAAACATTGCCCAACTTCCAGTTCAGACCGCATTTCGCACTATCTCCTGTTCTCATCTGTCCCACATCAACTTCCTTAACTGGGGATGGTTGGTACCTGACATTTCTTTTACCTTGGTGCAAAATGAGAATGTCGCACCAATGTGACAAATAGGAATTTTTCTCTTGTTGTCTTTAACCTGATTTGATTAGAAGTTCCTGGTAATGAAAAAATATTGTCAGCACTTAAAATCTAATTACAAGATGCAAAGCCAACCCAGCGAAGATGGTACCCTCCAGACGGAGAGACTGGAATCTCATATCGTCAAGTTAATTTAGCCTCCTTAAATTGCCTTCCACAGAACTTTAGTTTTACCTGGAGGCATAGCACTGTGGTGAAAGATTTATAGTTCTTGCAGGTCATTCATAAAAGTATGCGTGAATTTTCTACATTTGCAAGGAACGCTTTTATTTCAACTCTTCAAGCCCGTGTCAGTAGAGATTAACACAATGAAACGAGGGCAGAAAGCGAGGAAATTAGTTCGATTAGGTAGTATTGTGTGCGTAGTTCGGTTGTGTGCACTGTTTAAAGCTGAGTGTTTCACACAATTCAGCGGCAGGGGCCACAAGGAGGTTTTAAAACCGTTAGGAACGGATCAATCTAAACGACGAACAAAGCGGTAGATAGAGATAATAGTAGACGGAGAGATCAGTTATCGGTAAAACACTGTGCAGAGTGAGCAACGTGTTTGATTGATTCTTCCCACGACGTTATATAGTTAATTACACAGTTACAACTCGTTCGTGGGATGTTCAAATACTCAGATCTCGAAATGGCTGAGATAATCAAAATTACTGAAAGCTTTTAACCGTGACCCCGTAACTCACGAGTTGTATTCCATAGCCCCGTAGCAAATGTTCGCGTTCATGGCTAGGCAATTCCGAAGTCGGACGTGCCTCTTATACAAACGCATTATAAATATCTCAATGTACTGAAACTCTCCTGTGCTTGTGTTCAAGCTGACTGGTAATTGTTACCTTATGAGTGAAAAAAAGGATAGTGGATATTAAACATTAACCTTTGTTCCGCCCCCCCCCCTCCCCAAACGTTCACCAGTCCCTTATGCGCTTGCAATATTTCTGTTTTATTTCTAACTGGAGCTGCATCACGCTTTATGTTTACAATTACTCCACGCAGTTGCAGACAGGCAAATAAAATTACCCGTCGCGTTCATACCCGTCCCCAGCCTTACGGAAAACTCAGCCATCATTTTGGCGACAAGACGAACCTAGTTAAATGTCACCCAAGCTAAAGGGCAAGCTAACATTGTCTTGTAGTCAACACTTGGTGTATTCAGAAATATCCCCACGCCGCATCACGGGGTAACAGAGAGACAGTTCACAATTAGTGTTGGGACCGTGACACTTCTTTTAGGTTCTCATCACTTTTCACACCGATATTGTGATCGTATTATCGTTGCCAGCATTAAATAATTAAACTTCTTCACCAAGTTTACTATCAAAATCAGATCCAGTCCCTTAGCGCTACGCAATAATTAAAAACACAAAATATTCTGCAGATGCTGGAATTCGGGGCAACAATCCCAAAAATTCTGGAGAGACTCAGCAGGTCAGTCAACATCTACGGAGATTAATAAACAGTTGACGTTTCAGGCCGAGATATCGTCTCCATGGATGCTGTCTGACCTGCTGAGTCTCTCCAGTATTTTGTGTGTGTTAGGCGATTATTATGTTAGTCTTGATCCAATATTTAGCCTCTGTCAACCTTACATCGCTCGGCAGTAATTTAAAAAGGTTTTTAAATTAATAAATGAGAAAGCAAATAACTGTCACTGTAACGTCTGATGAAATACCTAACGTCGATACAATGTACCCGATTATTAAATTATCTATTAGACAGACTGTTCCCTAATCAAAAAGAAAATCAACTTCTAATACAGAAACGCACGTCTGTCAGGTGCCTGGCCCACTGCACTTCCGTACACATTGTCTCCACAAGCCTTGAGTTTCGCTCGTGGTCTCATTTTCTTTATCATGAAAACCAACCTAATCACAGCGAAGTGAAGTTGTTCAAAGTGTTTGTGAGTCCCCGTCAATCTGGGCTATAATAACTGAATGAAAAGACACAGTAGAAACGAAATCTCGTTTACGTGTTTTAAATGAATCCATATAATCAAAACTACTTCTTTCGAATACACACGTTCGATCTTTTACATTGGGCTGCAGATGAACGGTTCTCTAATTAAAGCGATGTAAGCAGGTGAGCAATATAGAATTACGGATAGAAATATGAATGCACGGGAAGCATATAAATGCTCGCTGAAAGGACAAAGTAAGTACCATTGTAACGTTTGTGAACAAGTGACTGAAATGAGCAGTCCACTTCCCTTGCGTTATCGAAAACAGCACTTGGATTATTAGCAATGTCGACGATGTTAATGAACATATTAAGTCGCTGGTTAATATATTATCAATGTTGCACTTGTTAGAGAAAAAAAAGCGAAAATGTACCAGGTCACTTTATTTAGAACGGAAATGTCATCGCTGGAAGTGAATAAACGCGCTATATTTAGGAGCGGTAGAAACAGAATGGCGCAACGCAGGCAGAGCCAGCCTCTCGCTGAACTGCCCAGGAACGTGTGTAATGCATTCAGTCTATGTTCACAGACTAGGCAGTGCAGCTGGGAAACATGAGCGACGCTGTTTATTCAGGTTCCGGGGCTGGGTTGTCATCAGGGTAAATAGAAGAGAGGCGAGCGTGGTTCGTGCGGTTTCAGATCAGCCTGACTGACAGCGATGTGAAATGGGAATGCTAGTTCACACAGGAGCTGGATTACTTCTCATTCTTGCCGCTTTACTGCACTGACCAGATCCTTCGATCTAAAGGCAGGTAAAGTTTCTGCTTTCCGCTAGTGTTAGGAGAGTAAATATTCATGACACCGTCTGTAGTCAACTTAGTATTCTTGTCCTCTGTAGAGTACGATGGGGGTTTTCGATGGCTCTTCTGCAACATGTTGTGTTTTACAAAATTAATCAGAAGCAGGAAAAGAGCGGAGATGGGTGGTAGATGCTTGTGGTAATGGAGGAAGCGAAAGGAAGGGGTTGGCAAATTGTTGGCTAGATCACTGATCAGGAGACAGTTCACCCGAAATTCTCGGACCGGCCAGTGGACTCGCCTTCGGGTTAAGGACTGATAGGCGTAGACCGCTCAAAATCACACGGAAAGAATAGCCTTTAGACTAGGTACGTACACTACATTTTGCAGGGCACCGGCTATCCCCCACAGTCACTCGGTTCACTGTGTTTGATGTGTCTTGTCCATTCAACCACCATTCTGAAGAGAGGAATTAGCTTACTACACAGAACCCAGATGAAACGGGGTATGTGTAGCTACGGGGGGGGGGGGCGGTTTAGGTAAAATGCAGACTGTGAAACAACGGGACCATTATCTGATCTTCAAGGAGGCAGACACGTGTCGGGTCTTCCCTCACTGTCTAGAGGCTAATCCTGCAGGCTCTCTGAGAGGGATAGAATTTACTGGCTACACTGGCGGACGATGCAAAACACTCCTCGTCCCCGTAAACTCGGTGGCCGATGCACTTTGTGTGTGATATTCCTCGGTTTCATCCAGATGTTCTTATCTAACCATCTGTTCTGAATGGAAGCTCTGTCTGAATCAGCCTCGCATTCCCTTCTAACACAAACGTAAGAAACATTAACCATTAGAAGTATTTCTGTTCCTATGTCTACAAGGCACGCGTTGTCCTTAAAGCCGGACAGCGGCAGATGTGCGGGAACCAAAATGTTTACTTCAAACTCTTGGACTTCTACCTGTTTTTCTTTCAAAATCCAGTTCTTACCACCTTGTTTATCTTTTGCGGCTAAGAGAAAAAAAAGTGCGGAGTAAATCTTTCTCAAAATTGTTGTTTTAACAAGTTGCTTTAGTTAACTCGACACACGCGTTTACTTTTATGCTGAATTTGACCTATTCCGACGTTGCCTCCCAGTCCGCCTTTGGGCTGGTAATAACTGTTTCAATTGTTCCAATTTGTCTGGGATAAAAGTATGATCTGAGCCTGTGGAATTCAGCGGGCACCTGGTAAACCGTTTTATCTGTACATTTATGTTCGCTTTGCGAATAACGCCTACATGAAGCTTGTAAACAAGGTGGTGTAGGGACACAAACTATCAGGGCAAACCAATAACAAGGCCATTCTAGCCCTGGCACCCGGCCGTCCCCTCCCTTTGTTCACAGAATGTCATTTCGCCTTCATTTACCTGCCCATTTGAGCCCTTTTATTTTTACAGTAATCTACGATATTTTAAAAATACTTTTTTTTTGCCTTCAGTGAAACAGGATCCGTCTTCCATCCGTTATCCGGAATAGACGGTGGCCCCGGAGCGCGTTTAAAGATGAACACTATCGTTCTTAATAAGTTTGCCAATCAAGTTATTTTCGAAGAAAAGGCAAACGAGGTCGAGAGGAACAGCAGAACGTATATCGAAGTTATGGAAGAGCAGCACCGGGAGCTAATGATGCCGGACAGTCCGTCGAGCAGAAGCCAACGGGGTCTGCGACACAGGAGGTCAGGGTATGACCATTGTTTAAAAATGTAAGGTTTATATTAAATGACCGATTTTAATGAGGTCCACAAATGTTAGACGGAAGGAACAGCAACTGAACAAAAGTAAAGGACACACTTGTAAATGTGTTTGGATAGATTGACAACGGCGGAGTTTGTGTTTTGGTGGAAAGTTCGGCTTCGGTTTAAGTGTTTCCCCTTCCCCGAACGAAGGAACAATGCGTGTGTTGCGTAGGGAAGAAATAGTAAACAGTACGCACTATCTGGCCGTCCTGTTGCGTATTTAGATAACAGTGTAAATGCAATGTTAAATTTTAATTATTTTTCAAACTTATTACTTCAGTATGTTTGAAAATTATCCGAAATAGTGTACTTGGAAATGTGTTTCCGAGTTCCTCATTAGGCTAGTAATAACAATTTTAACAAAAACAGTTGTAATATGTAATAATAATTTAATAATGTAAACTGTTATAATTAGTTGTTTTCTAAATAATTCAGTCTACATAGCAACCACGTTTTACCCTCCATTTAAAACCTCGCGGAAGTGGACATGTAAAATCGTGTTCACGACTCATTGCATAAAACACACAAAGATACAAAATGGAAAAGTTCACCCAGGCGTGACATTTTAACGCCTCGATTTTTTTATATAGCTCGTTTAGATCTTTCACAATGGTTGGCAACGAAACATCTTTCCCTACGAGGTCTTTAAACAATTCAGGCGCAATGAGATACTGTATATAAATACAAATCCTGAAAATCGACTCTATATTATGTTATACGACGCTATATTTTTTTCAATTCCAACGAAAATGCAAATCAAACCCAAATGTCCATTGTCAATCAAAAGAATAATTGACTAAGATAACTTGTAATTTGTTTTTATAGTATAAATCATCTTGTTTTAACTTTAATGTCAACATCAGATAGAATTCCACTACTCCACGTTACTTTTGCAATGGTGAGAACGTGTAAGGTTATAGAGCTATTTCATGACAGCTGCTTTGGGTCACTGTGTGCAGTGCGGAAGTTTAGTTAACGACTGAGTTCAAAGGAATGCGTTCCATCAGATCAACGAACATCACCGGGTCAGATCACAAGGACCAGCAGCAACTGGACATCCAGCCTACAGATTTACAGCGACATCTACAGGTTTCAACCCGAATGCAGCTTCACATTGCCTCCAGCCTCTTCATGCTTCCCACATCTCCCTATTGATCACAAACATGTACTCATGTGCATAGTAAAGCAAGACCGTGCCCACTAATGACCTTATCCCCAACCAGCAATATACGAAAACATGTGTTTATAATCACATTGCTATGGCTTCCGCAGTGCCTTCGTCGCAAGAAAGATTATATTTTAATATACTTAAACAGCAATTATTTTAAGACGTGGTTAAGGTGTGAATGATGCCGTTTATGCTACACAATATGCAAAGAACAATCGCCACACTGAAACAGCTGTTCTGTTACGAAAGTCATTGCTTGACTCATTTACCAAGGCTTATTACCTCAACGCGAATCTCCTCAAACACGTGAAAACACCTCAATTACTTTATCATCATAAATCGCAACCACAAAACCCACGATATTTAGAGACACTAATATCAGCGACCCTAAAACAAATATTAATTGAATATTGATTGATTGAACGCTGATTGAATGTTGATTGTTTCTCTCTCTCTCCCCCCCCCCCCCCCCCCCCGCACATGCTGCCCGATTTGATGAGTATTTGCAGCTTTTCCTGTTTTTATTTTGGACACTGGGCATCTGCAGATTTTCTTCAATTTCATTAAACATTATTTCGCTTTTAGAGAAAACCAATTCAGTGAAATATATATATATATTAGAACGAAAACTTTCGAAAAATACTAAACGCCCTCACGTCTTTGATTCACGTCTATTTTGTAGATTAAAGTGAAAATATATGGTGGCGATGATCTGGATTTTTACTGTTAAATCTACCTACCACGTACCTTCCTCGGGGAATTTGGTTCACGTTTGACGTAAAAAGAGAGAGTTTAGTTAGTATTTTGCTTCAGATATAAAAGTGCTTGGATGGGGCGGCAGATTTTCAGTTTGCTATTTACAGCGTTTGACCCAGTGCCTCATTTTGACAAACAGTGATTGATAGAAGTGCAAACGCTGAAGCTCTGATGCAGATCCGAAGATACTTCAGTAACTCAGCAGGCCACGCTCCTAGGAATTCTGCGGATGATTTCATTAAAAAAAAATGGAGACACGAAACTGCACAGCAGTCTGGAGCAAAAACAAAAGCGATCTGCTAGAAAACTCAGCCGGTCAGGCAGCATCTGTGGGGGGAAATGGAAAGATAGTCGCCGTTTGGGGCAGAGACCCTTCATCTGGATTCATGTGGAAATGACCCGACGGAAGCTGGTCGGCCTTAAGTGTTAACTCTGTTTCTCCCCTTCGGGTACTGCCTGAGCTGCTGATGAGGATTTTAACAGATTCTATTACTCTCACGTGTCGAGCAATTTCTGAAATGTATAGGTTCTTGTGCATAATAATTTGATGGTGTGCAAAACACACGCATAGTGCACTAGACTACAAAGTGTGCTTCTAATTTGCAGCGTTCCAGGTATGTGAATACTGCCCTGGACATAGCGCGGGCATACTCTTAAATGATCTTTGATTTTTGTGTAACAGTTAACTGTGTCCATTTTCAGCGGAGTCATTGCTTTAGTTGCTGTCAGCAGGCTTCTGCTTCTGTTTGATTAACGGTGAATGACCATACCTGACTTGTGTTCTGCATTTGCCTGCAGCTCTCGGCAGAGCGGTGGCAAAGTGAGGCACAAACGACAGGCCCTCCAGGACATGGCTCGACCCCTGAAACAGTGGCTCTACAAGCACCGGGACAACCCCTATCCGACTAAAACGGAGAAAATTCTGCTGGCTCTCGGATCCCAGATGACCCTGGTACAAGTAAGATCATTTTTATTTTCACTGACCGAACACAAGTTCTCTCCGAGTTTTTTTTTTGCCATCTCCTAATATTTCCCCAAGTCACCCATTTTTTCTGCAGAAGAAACACGTTCAAGTTGGCTGCCTTGGTAAGTCTGAATTTACCATGTGCAAACTATATTCCAATAGCCTCAACCCGCCTCCCATTACGCCCTCGTATAGGTAAAAGACAAAGAAGGTTGTAGGTGCTTTGAAAATGGAGTTGTGGGGACGGAGTACAAGCTGCACTGCAGGAAGTGTGAAATACCCAAACTCTTTTCACTCTGTGGCCGTTAACTGTTACACTGCCGTTAGTTTAGGCAGGTATGTTAGGCGGGAGGTGTGGCGATACTTGTGGGCCGCCCCCAGCGCATTGTTTGTTAACGCAGACGACGCCCTTCACTGTATGCTCCGATGTACTTGTGATAAATCCAAGTCGCAATCAAATCGCCCAGTTTAGAGATTCCCATGCTATCCCGTCTAACCAGTGTTATTCTAACCAAGTCATAACGAGCAGAGACAAACAAGAGAAAATCTGCAGGTGCTGGAAATCCAAGCAACACACTCACACACGTACTCACACACTCACACACACAATGCTGGGGGAACTTGGCGACCAGGCAGCATCTATGAAAAAGAGTGCAGTCCAAGTTTCGGGAGGAGATCCTTCCACCCGAAAAGTCGACTGTACTCTTTTCCATCGATGCTGCCTGGCCTGCTGAAGACCAGAGACAACCGGGGTGTTTCCAACATCAGAAGTAATTGTATGATCTTCCACATCAGTTTCACACAAAACGGTAAAGTGAAAAGCTGTGGCTCAGTACATAAAACAGTTCCAACTCCTCAGTAACTCAAGTGGATAAGCAGCTTTAACCTTCTTTGAAAAAGTCCTTGTACTGACGACTCTGAGAAGTTGTTCTAATGCAACACGTACCGGTCAGTATGTATTTCTGCCTTCTGGTTCACGCATTCACAGTACATATTGATTCTTGTACAAAAATATGAATAGAAACTAGAGAGAAAAGTAAACTAACAGGATTTGTGCTCCAATCATTGTGATATGTATTGAATAACTTTTTAAGGACTTGCCTCGTGCTCCGCTATTTTCAAGCCTCCTGATCTGACAATCGCTGTTGTTTGTTGTGAGACAGTATTCAGTGGATAATACGATTTCTCTGCGTTTCATGTGATACCGAGTGAAATGTTTTTAGATCACTTTACCGTTCCGCTCCGTGATTAGATTTATTTTAATAGAGGACATCGTTCTGAAACGATCCCTCTGCAACTTCACAGTGGCCGCGGGGATTACAGCTGAACTGTACTCGCTGAGATAAGTCTTTTTAACGTGTGTTCCCTCAAGTGCGGTTCAGCTGCTGAATACTAGTGGCTACAATGTTGCACTGAAACTACAGTTGTGCCGAAACATTGCTCCAACGTCAAGACTTCGCGCAGACATTTAAAACAAACTCCCAGCAGCCGGTGGGATTTTTTTTCAGGCAACTGAATTAATCAGAATATGAACATTCCTACAAAGTCATGAAACAATACAACTATATAACACAACAAAGCAACAGTGGAATGGGCCACTCGGCCCTTCGCTCCTGTTCTAGCGAGTTCAACGTTGACCCTTTACCTTAGCGCTGTTTTCCTGCACCAACTCAATTTCCCAGTCCGGTTTTACACAAACATGAATCCGTGTTATGCTGCGGGCGTTTTTTTTAAATACCCGTGACTCTGCAACGCTTCATTACAGCAATGGCCAATTACTTTTAAAAGCGCATGTCTAAAACAGCTCTTCAGGAGAGTTAATATTGCTGGTTCAGTTTGGATTGACAATGGTAAGAACCAGTGTTCAGTAGTTTGGATTCCATTCACCCCCCTCTCCTTCAGTCAGCTGCCCCCCCCCATTATTCAAATTACAAGGCGTTGGGTTTCAAACCACATCTTGGGCAGTAATTACGGACCACTTGTCAATCATTTTTATTGTATCATTTGAACATGATTTGTAACCTGCTCTTACATCTCAATTACACCGCTGTGTTTCCCTCACTGACTTACAACTTGAGGCGACTGTTGGTAAGAAAGCGGCACCCGATATGATTAGTTTCTTCCTGATTTGTAGAGCCTTTCATCTCTGACATACCTTTGATGGAAATGCGGCTTCTCTCGAGGCATTTACACACTACAGAAGGTTAAGACAGCATCTCCACAAGGCGTTAGCAAATATTTTGCATCCAGGTTGCACAGCAAATAGCCAAACCTCATTCTTAATAGAATTCTGCATAGTTGTATTTCAGAAATCTATCTGTTACAGGGTCGATCGGATTATCTACCGGCTGACTCGTCTGATATCTTTCTATCCCTAAACAAAAGGCTGTACCTCGGTATGTTGTTCAGCTCATTTCCGTCTCATTCCTGTCATAGAATTACACCTGATACCCCACATCAGTAGTCTCTCACCTGTCTCCTCCTAGTTCACCGCAAATCCCCCCTCCCCCTCTCGCATGGGCCTGCATCTGTCGACTCGGCTGAGAATAAGGGATCGACTCATATATCAGTGTAGGTAAATCATCATAAACCAGAACCAGGCGCCCTAGGGTAAATTGGAAGAGGGTTGATGGTCATTACGTATTCCCGATCATCGACATTTTATTTATTATACAGCTCTGGAAGGGCTTGTAGCAATAAAAACAGTGAAGGCAAATTTCCTGTAACAGCAAGGAATCAAAACAGACAAAGATAAATACGGAAATGCTGTGGGTAATTCCTATAGCTGAAAAAAAGATCTTGGATGAAATCTAATGCTCAGCAATGAAAGACTTATTTAGTAACATTGTAACTGTCGCTCTGGATAGTTGTACCAATTTATCCAGCAATGTTTCACGCATTTCAATCTCTATAATTTGTTCTTTAAACGCTCGAGTTAGAGAATAAAGGAGCATTCTGTCAGAGCACAACTTCTTTGAAATTGGTGGTCTCGGATACTTTCACGCAGTGCTTCCACAATATGCCATTTGTTTTCCCCAATCGTCACCTCAGTTCACAAGCAAACCCGCGGCACACCCGAACAGCGGCTGAGGAGTCCAGCGAGAAACCAAAGTATTGAACCCGAACTAATTAAGACATCTGTTCTAAGCAACGTGTGTTGGTCTTCTAAAACGGGTTTCTCTGAGGGATAATAATCGCTGCCTCTCTTCTCCCCTGCTCTCCCCTCGTCGCTCCATTCTAGGTCTTTTGACAGCCAGTAATTAAAAATCCAAAAAAAAAATCATGATTACGTTTCTTTTAGCTTACTTAGATTTTCTCTGTTCCACTCAGACAGGATATTGCTTCAAATTTTTATTACTTTCAATAATTGTGAAGGCCCAGGATGGATTGCGTGGGTGCCATTTGGATGTATTTTGTTTCACCCCTCTTGGTAAAATCATCTGCCTCTAACTGTGATTAACACAGGTGTGTCTTGTATGAACATTTTTATTAGATTATTCACTTTGTTAGCTTTTTAACTATCAACTATATATTTTTGTTTCGATGCAACATCACTTTGGCTCCATGTTATGCAGTAAGAATTGACCAGGCTGCAATTTAATAAGAGTAAAACATTATGTCAGAAATATAGTTAGTAACTTAATATTTCAGTTTTAACTCAACCATAAAAGGCACCAGTAACTCTCTGATTGTCTTTAATTGTAGCAAATTAACCATTTTAATTTAAAAATTTTTGTTGTGTCCTGGTCCAATTATTTTCAATAAAATTTCAGGTTCTTGTAACTTGTAAAGAAACCTACAGAAACAAATTAATAACAGCTACAACCAAGTCCAGATTTGCTTGGATTTTTTGAGCTCAGAACTTCTTCCAGTTGGCAAGGCAGTACATATTGTTGGCTAGCTGAACTTGCTTGCTCCCCCAGTGACCACAATCAGCATGAAGACTTCCCTGCCACGTTCTACTGTATTATCTGCACAGAGCTCAAAGCAAACTCCGGGTGTAATGAGCAGCCAAGTTTTAAAAAAAAACCTCAGAGCACCAACATATGGTACCATGAAATCTTATCTGTTTCATTCCTCTTGCTTGTTTTAACTGTTTCATTCATGGAACAATAACGTCAAGTGTGGTACATATAAAGTTCCCACACCTAGAGGTCGAGAGGCTAAGAGGTCTTTGTGAAAATGGTTGTTGAGAAGAATGCTGACATTGCACCATACCATTACTGCAGCACAATGATTAATGGGTTGTTTTGTTGCATACGATCTGTTTCAGATGCAAAACTTGTGTTTTAATGAAGCTGCAGTCAAAATGATTGCATTTCTCTTTCTTAAAAATCCAGGAAACAAATTGAGTTAGTGGATGACATTTTTTTTAAACCAAGATTTTTGGAGGACTTGTTGTAAAATAGACATTTGTCTTTTTTAAAAAAGAAACATCCTTCCCTGATAGGTTTCAAACTGGTTTGCAAATGCCAGGCGCCGCCTGAAGAATACGGTTCGACAACCAGATTTGAGCTGGGCGTTACGAATAAAGTTATACAACAAGTACGTACAGGGCAACGCAGAACGACTCAGCATTAGCAGCGATGACACGTGTTCGGAAGGTATGGGAAATCAAAGTAGTCCTTTCAGTTCTATATTCTTTTGCAACATGTCTTGTTATTATTTGGCAATGCCGTATTACAGAATGTTCTGTTCTTTATGGATATAGGGATCAATCTGCAGTCCAACAAGTGCTGTGCACCCTGAAGGGAAACTAAAGAAAATGTGTGGCCAAAGTGCTACATCTCCAATTTAACGTGATGAGCAGTTGAACCCAAGTGAATTTGTAAAGGGGTCTGGGATATTTTTAGCTACTGATCCATCAGTTCCATTTTTTTGACATACAGTTTGTAATAAAAAGTGATATACATAGAAATATCTAAACCAGACTGTTTAATTCAAGGTATTGTATGTAATTAAAACCTTTTAAGAAATCATTTATGAGATCAGTTGCAAACCAAAACAAGTTGTAAGGCCCCAATTCATTTTCCTTTCCCTTATATATAGTGAGAAAGGAGCTGAGAAGAGGCTGCTAAGCAACCCCAGTTAAAAGTATAATAGACCTATGATCAGTATTTACAATTAGCAAAAAAAAATAAAAAAGCTTCCTAAGTCAATCAAAGGAAATAGTGATTTATTTTTCTGTGAAAACAGAAGTGAATATGAAAACTGATTACAGTCAGAATGGTAAGTTAATGATTGATACAGATGATAAGATTTCTAAATTTAAGAGCCACAGTTAAAAATCAGAAAGATGAATGCCTGTATGTAGTCCCATAATTAATATAATGTTTTTCTATGAGAATCCCAACTGCTTTTGGAGACATAATTAAAATCCTGGCAGCAACCTTGGCTTAATATCACTATAACTAGACCAACCCCATCTTGAGACAACTATGATTACACTGTTTTAGCTATTTAGTTACTGTGTTTGCTATCTGGAGCAGGACTCATTATTATGTTCCAAACACTGATATAATTATCAGATAGGGTTATATCATATGCATCTTATTTCCACCATCTCAAATCCTTTCATTTCATGTTAGGTAAGGCTAATTTTCCTCCCTTGCCTTGGTGACCTTTTTAACAATATATTGACTTTCAAAGTGTGAATTGACTGAGCACTTTACAAGTCTTATTAAGGCAGCTGCAGCTGTAATTTTATAACTACAACTTTTTCTCAGAGTAACTTTGCACTGAAAAGAACGGTTGTCAGGCGAGGTAGGTTGCTAGGTTTAGAACTGAATGATCAGATGTACCCAATGCGAAACCATGAAGGCTCCAGTCAGACTTTTGGATTAGAACTTCCACCGAAAGCTAAACGTCCCATGTCAGCAGGTATGCTCACGAGGGCCAACCAGTGCAGTATGTTGACTTTGGAATTGTAATAGCAGTTAATAGTCTGTTTATTCTGAAAGAAGCTGCACATTTTAGCCCATTATTAATAGGCTTTACCTAATCTGAATGGCAACAATAAATGCCTTATTGACTTTTGACGTTATTCTTGAGCCCAGCAGTTCTGGACTTCCACTAAGTGAGTCATTCTTCTATATAAATCTGATAAGGGAAAATGGGTACGTTCATGAATTGTGCAGAGCGTCATAGTGCCACAATCAGCCAGTGATGTGAAATTAGTTGCAATGGAGTGAAAGAGGTTTGGTGGTATTGGTTCAAGAGGATAGAAGGAGGGGCTTGCAGCCAAGATAAATTGGAAGCGTAAGGCAGTATATAGGATAGATTCCGGTGAATGATGACAGTTCAGCACTAAGTCAGCAGGCACTTGAATAGTGAAGGGGAGGAAAGAAAAAAAGCAATAGGGTAGCTGGGTTGACAAAAGAAGAGAAGATGACTTAAAGAAGACAACTTGTGGCAAAGTGGCAAAACTAGGTTATCTTTGCAATTCGAAATAATCTTTGGGTAATCATTATATTTCATTCTGGAAACCAGGGATGCTATAATGCCAGGCAGCAAAGACTAGTCTCGGAGTACATAGATGTCTTGTCAGACGAGAGATGAGGAGGAATTTCTTTAGCCAGAGGGGGTGGATCAGTGGAATCTATTACCACTGATTGCTGCAGAGGACAGGTTATTGTGTATATTTAAAACAGAGGTTGATAGGTTCTTGATTAGTAAGGGCGTCAAAGGTTTCAGGGAAACGGCAGGAGAAAGGGGTTGAGAGGGATAATAAATCAGCCATGATGTTCAGGTAGAGCAGACTTGATGGACTGAGTGGTCTATTTCTGCTCCTGTTACTTATGGTCTTATGATCTTAATTTTTCAGCAGGTTATTGAAATCTTTAATTACACAGAGATGAGATAGGATAGTCACAAAGGAGAAAGGCATCCCAGGTTAGACCAGGCTATCATTCCATTGTTCTAGTTGAAGTGAGGCTGCAAATGAGTGAAGTTCAGAGGGATCTAGGTGCTCTACTGTACAAATCACAATAAGCTAGTAGTCAAGTCAATTAGCCTTCATAGTGAAGAGACTTTACTACAGTTGTCCAAGATGTAGTTCAGGTGATATCTGGAATACCCTGCACATTGTGAGCCCTTACCTAATTTGTATCATCAGAGTCGGTCCCAAGGAAATGTACAAGAGGGCATAATTTTAAGTGTAAGGGGGATTTAAGAGTTAGTTTTTAGTATAGAGTGGTGGGTGTGTGGGATGCCTTGCCAGGGGTGGTGTTCAAGGCAGATACATTTGGAACATTGAAGAAACTCTTAGATAGGCACATGGATAATAGAAAAGTGGAGAGACATGTTGGAGGGAAGGGTTAGATTGACCTGAGATTAGGTTAAAAGGTCAGAGAATGTTGTGGGCCAAAGGGCCTGCACTGTGTTGTAATGTTCTATGTTCCATTTAATTCGTGGTGTGTGAGAGGATTGGTCAATCAAGAGAGACCAGAACACCATAGGATATAGAAACAGAATTAGGCTATCTGGCCCATTGAGTCTGCTCTGCCATTTCATCATGGCTGATCTAATTTTTCTCTCAGTCCCAATCTCCTGGTTTCTCCCCATATCCCTTCATGCCCTGACCAATCAAGAATCTATTAAGTTCTGCCTTAAATATGCATAGAGACTTGGCCTCTACAGCTGTCTGTGACAAAGAATTCCACAGATTCCCCACCATCTGACTGAAGAAATTCCTCCTTATCTTTTTCTAAAAGGACACACCTCTATTCTGAGGTTGTGTCCTCTGGTCTTAGACTCTCCCACCATTGGAAACATCCTCTCCACATCCACTCTATCAAGGCCTTTCACCATTTGATAGGTTTCAATGAGGTCACTCCTCTTTCTACTGAATTCTAGTGAATACAGGCCCAGATCCATCAGATGTTCTTTATATGACAAGCCATTCAGTCCTGGAATAATTTTCATGAACCTCCTTTGAACCCTCTCCAGTTTCAGCACATCCTTTCTAAGATAAGGGGCCCAAACCTGCTCACAATACTCCAAGCGAGGCCTCAGCAGTGCTTCATAAAGTCTCAACATTACATCCTTGCTTTATTTTCTAGTCCTCTTGAAATGAATGCTAACATCACATTTGCCTTCCTCACCACAGACTCAACCTGCAAATTAATCTTTAGGGAATCCTGCACAAGTCCCTTTGCATCTCAGTTTTTTATATTTTCACTCCATTTAGAAAATAGTCAAATAGAGGCTAGAGAGTTTAGGACTGTATTCCTTGGAATAGTGAGTGACCATTTTCAAACATAAGATCTTAAAGGGGCTTGAAATGGTAAGCGTTGAGATGTTTTCACGAGTGGAAGAGCCATGCAGAAGGCAAGAGTTTGAGATGAAGAAGAGAAGGATTCAAAGAAAGGGTCTGGTTATTTAAAACAGAGATGCACAGAAATTTCTTCATTCTGAGTGTAGGGAATCCCGGGAATTCTTTTGCTCAGAAGATGGTGGATGACAAATCATTAGATAAGGTGGAGATAAATAACTATTTTAAAGATCGAGGAAATGAAGTTTATGGGGAATTGGCACAGAAGAGGAGTGAGACCAGAATAGATCAAGCTTGATCATATTGAATGGTGCACCAGGCTTGAGGGACCCAGGGGCCTCAGAATTAGTCGGGTTTAATATCACTGGCATATGTCGTGAAGTTTGTTGTTTTGGGACAGCAGTACATTGCAATACATAATAATAAAAACCATAAATTACAATAAGAAGGACATATAAAACATGATTAAATGTGTAGTGCAAAAAAAGAGGAAAAATACTGAGGTAGTGTCCATGGGTTCATTGTGCATTCAAAGAGTCTGATACCCATTCTTGCTCCTATTTTCTTCTGTTCTTACACATGTTAATAAAGGAAGTCAAATTCAAAACTCTCACAGAAGGACAAATACAATCAATTTTTTCTTCTAATGTCTTTAACAAATACTTAAGTGGCTGCCAACAAATGTGATGCTATTAAATTTCTGCTAGTGATTCTGCATTTTGTAAAGTGTTAATTGACCTTTGGATGGAAACCCAGCAAAATTTGTGGCAGGAGTGGTTGATTTATGATGTGTTACCATCTATCGTTCAGTGAATGTTAATAACAACTTTGAGAAATGTTGATCAAAATCAGAAAGAATCCTGCAGCTGGCTTTGGACCCATGATATCAATAGATTGGATGAGGTAGCTTATTTTATGCCAAAGATTATTTTCTCCAATCACACTGAGGTGTGGCCAGGCTGTTAGTCAGTGTTTGTTGATTGAAACTGGAGAATAGGAGTTGGCAGAAACACAGATCGGCTGGAGCTCTACTTCTGTGTTTTATGTCGTCTACTCTATGAGTCTGTGTGTAACAGCAACAGTGAAGCTTAACTCTGCCATAAACAAGGCGCAATCAGAAATTAAAAATAGGGTACTTTTAGGATATACTTTATGGTTAATGCTAGATACTCATACCTCTGCTGTTCTTAGCCTCTCCCCACTATTACTGTCAATTGCATTGCATAGACAAGTTCATACACAGACCTGCCTACTTGAACAAGGGCTAGGAAGTGCAGTTTATATTATCTCTAAACATATTAATTCTTCTCTGCTTTATTGATCATTGACAATTTTATAAAATGCTTTCCTTAGTCACCTTTCCTTCCACCTATGTTAGCATTGATAAGCTAACAGTGTACAAAATAGAATTAAGGTGCAAAAGGTGCAAGGGGTGTCTAGAGTTATCAACTGGCATTCAGTACCGATATTACAATGGAGATGTCAAAACGCAAACACAGAATATTCAAAAGAAAATTAATATATTTTTATGATTGAAATTGGAATAAATACTTGACGTTGGTAAAATTGTTTCCTAATGGTAACAAAATGCCTATGAATATGTTTTCAACCTTAGCAATATGTTTTTGCTACATTTACCTTGGATGGAAATTAATGATGTCATTATATGTGCATAATTAATGCAAGTAACCTAACAGATACTAAAATATATCTGTTTCAGAATTGCATACAAGTATTTCACACAAAATATTATGGGAATTCTGAGTTAACAATATTTTTCTAGGTCTGGAGAAGAACTTTGCTGATGAGATGAAAGTGGGATCCTGATGGTTATGTTCAGTTTAGATACTGACAGCATAAGTAGAATTAGGAAAGAGAGTTTGCTAAGAGGGTTTGAAGATCAATGAGCAATGATAATAATCCCTCAATTATGCACAAATTAATTTGCACAGGAGATTAAAAGATGGCGGAAGGGATTTTATATCAATGAAGCATGAGTTTTGGGGAAATGTAAGGATAAAATAAAATAGTGTTACAAAACAGGTAAGGTAAAATTTGATCAGATTGAAGTAGGTAGGATGGGGTCAAGAATAAGAAAAGTACATAGAATTAGCTATTGGAATGATAGAGGGAAGTGATCTACCAGCTATATATAAAAACATAATGAACTAGTTGACTTTTAAACATTGAATTAAATGTTTGAATTAATATTCTGTAGTAAGTGACTTACAGAAGATATAGGAAAATTTGGAAAGCAGAGGAAGAGGAGGCTATTGTGATAAAGAATTGGATTAAAGCAACTGAATGGAGGAATTTTTGCTTGGAAAGTCACTTTGGGGAAAGCTAAGAAAGCACTAATGGAGTGAAATCTTTAGGCTCTCTCTGAATATTAGGAGAAAATATATTATGCAGACATGTAGCAGGTCTTTACACTTGCAATAGAGTAGGAAAACCAAATTTACTCTATCAGTTGTGAAGATGAATTTGTATCAAATATTCAATGTAGTTTCTCAAATAGTTATGCCAAGGAAGCCACAAAGGAACAGGGTATTTCAGGTGTAATATTGTGTGTTGAAATCTGATCAATTTGCAATCACGGAGGTTCTGCAGAAGTGCGATCATGAAATGACAGAATATTATATTTAGTTTGGAAGTGATTTAAGCACATCAAAAGCTAGCATTTTAAATCAGATCAAAACAAACTTAGTAGGTATTATTGAAGTTCAAGGTAGTGGAAAACAAGATAAAAAAAACAGAAGCAAAGATTGAAGGAATAATTCATAACTTGCAAAAAGTATCCATTTCCTCAGCAAATAAAACCCTACTAAGAAAGTGGTCTGTTCATAGCTAACAATAGATGTTAAAGACAGCTTGAAATAATAGGAATCCGCTTAGAATGCTGCCAAAGAAAGGGCTGACAGCATGAGAGTAAACTTGAAAGAGACATAAAAACAGATTTTAAAAACTTCCATGGATATTTTTAAAACAACTAGAGATTGGCCAACGTCAGCATTTGTACTTGAGAGCCAGAGACAGCAGAAATTACAATAAAGAGACTACAAATCATGAACGAACACTTTGTTTCTATGTATCTGTAGGAAGTACTGATAATATCTGGAGAAACCAAGGGTTGGTAAGAGAGAGAAATGGAAAGAATTTAATATTAATAAAGAAATACCCAGCAAATCATTTGGATCTGCTAGCCCACATCTGGGAGTTTTAAAAGATGTAGATACAGAACTTCAAAGATTCCCTCAACTTTATAATAGTCAGCACAGCTGGAAGGCAGCAATAATAACCACAAAGGAGAGAGAGAGAGAACGTGAAACTACAAACTATTTTGTCTCAAATCAGTAGAAGCAAGTAGAGTATATTATTTGAACATATTTATATTATTTGTTGCACAAAAGCAACAGATACTAACAAAAAGGAAATGGTATTTGACAAAGCTTTAGCAGCTTTTCAAGTTGTAACTAGAAATATAGATAAGTGAAAGCAATGAATGTGGTGTACTTGATATTTAGACCTATTCTAGTTTCTAAGCAACAAACTAGAAGTTCAGACACAAAATTAGAACTCACGGGATCAGGGGACATGTCAGCATGAGTTTGAGTTTTTGGTAATAAACAAAGATGGACAGTAGAAGTTGTAGTGGTGGGCAGTGACTGGGATGGAGGGGGACATGGGGGATGGTAATGCAAGGATTTATACCTGAGCCATAAACATTTCAGTCTGTCAGTGTATTAGATGAGGGACTGAGTGTTTTCACGTATTCTGAACATACAAAAATAACCAATCATATAATCTTGATAGATAAAACACAATTTTTTTTGTCTCTTCCCAAATGCATTTTAACTCTGATTACCAATGCTCTGCCAATAGAAATAGTTCTGTTTACTTTGTTAGTTATTCTTAATGATGAATCACTTCAGTAATTCTCTCCTTAATCTCCCAAACTCTGAAGAGAACAACTTTCACTTCACTTTGCAGTTTATTAATAAAGTTTCTTATGTTTCATATTAAGAAATGTCTAAAGTGTGTTCAAAGTCTGTGATTTATAAACATCTATAATAACTTCTTTGATTTTGTACTCGGTGGCAATGTTTCTAAAGCTGAGAATTCATACATGAAATGCATTTATTTCTCTTATAAACCCAACAACAGGATTTTTAATGTTGTTTTACACACTTTATCTTATAAATCTCAGATGCAGAACATCCACCAAGGAACCCGGCTGTCGGAGAATTCAACAAACCCGCTCAGGCAGTTGTTAAAAAAGAAAGTCCGATTCTGAAGGCAGTGGGGAGGGCAGGCACAATAATCAGTGAGGATTATGTGTCACCGCCAAAGTACAAGAGTAGCTTGTTACATCGCTATCTGAACGACTCATTGAGGCACGTCATGGCATCAAATGCAGCTATGAAAGCTACCGACAGGAAAAGAAATCATTCTGGATCATTCAGCTCCAATGAATACGAAGAAGAATTAGCATCACCTTCTTCATCTGAAGCAGATGGGAACTTTGTGTATCGCACTGGTAAGGGTTCTGTACTTTGAACATCAATGTTAAAAAAAGATTGTTATTTAAAGCTGGCAACTCTGCATTTGTTACTCGTGAGAAGTTAGTGGTGGTGGACCTTTCTGGAATGTAATCTTTGAATTTTTGTATCAGTTTAACATAAGTAAATCACTTGACACACTTCAGCAGAGGATAGTCATCATATGGCCTGCTCCTGCTCCTATTTCTTATGTTCTTATTCAGTCAACCAGTGTTCTGTCATATACAGGCCAAATTGATTAACAATGTTAAGTTTCCTTCAGAAGATTATATTTGGCAGCATTTTCAGTCTTTAGACAATCCAGATAGCTTCCAGTTACTTTTCTCAACAAGTTTTTATTTTCAAACTAATCTCCATGCACACATAATCCTCAATGGTTTTGTGCAAAGTTTCCAAGCTAACAATTTGAAACTAATTTTTCTCACTATAAAGTTCATGGAGGTTAGCAGTGACACAATCAAAACCAGCCCACTGACAAGCTTCACTGGAGCCTTTAGTCATAAGGAGACTGGCTCAGAGCTTTAATCAACATGACAAATGAAAGGCTCCCCAGCTGTCTTTCTAAAGTGACACTGAAGGATTTTGTGTTTGTCATGCAATGGCAACTGTATTGAGAGACCATCACACCCATGAAATGCATCCTAGTGAGGGTTAGAACTTTTGGACTAGATGTAAGAGAAAGTTGTGGGGTAGGGGTTGGAGGGAGTATTCAGCGTGTTTTTGTTTAATCCTCCATTTTAGCATGCAAAAGTGCACTCAGAGTGTCAGCTGAGACCCAAGGAAGAATACAATCATAGAATGACTGACAGGCCCACTACGGTGCTGTCATGGGTCCAATAACCTGACAAGGATCATTTGAAGAAGAGGTACATTGGCCATTTTGTCAGCTCAGTGATATAACAGTGAACAGAAACTTCCTGATGCAGCCACTCTCTTAACTGGACACATCACCATGAAAATAGAGTTATTCTGCATGATTATAAGACTCGTATTAATGTTGCTCCAGGCTGTCCTCTGCAATATTTGTATTGAAAATACTTTAGACATTCTTAGTAAGGAGCCTAAGTTAAGAACTGACATTTGTTTCATTTTCTAGTCAATGTTTAATTAGTCTGGAGTAAAAATGTAGTCCAGTAGTCAATAATGATAGACTAGAAAACCATGGAGGAAGTACTTGAAGAAGGAAGTTCCTGCCCACAGGAAATGTATGAGTTCCCTTTTAACAGAAGTGGAGTATCGGGCATATAAACGTTTTAATTCATGAACCCAGCCAGACATTATTTATGTTTCCAGGGTACTTATGCAATTTTTTTCCAAATGCTTGCATTCATCATAACTGTGGAATATTGAGGCAAATTACAGCTTAAAGTTTCCTTAAAATAAAAACAGAACCTGTTTATAGCTAAATGAATACAGTAGCTGGAAAATTATTTATTTCTGGTTAAAATACATGAGTGGTTGAAACCTCCATAAAAAGCCAGCACAGTACTGTTGCAACTGTTGACTTTGAGCAGGCTTGATTTATAAGACTGAATGTAATGAATGCCTTTAAATAGGGTTGTAAATACATTTTTAAATTACCATTCATCAAATCTCTATACAAGAAACCTTCATTGTACACTTAAGTAATTAAATGCTCAATGCAAGGCTTTTAGAAAGCACAGAAAACTATAATAAATTATACTTAACTGATGCATAATGTTGACAGAAACAAATATTTGAGCTTATGCCATGACATAAATTGCACCATGGACACAGTATCCAGCAGAGCAGACAACAGTAGTTTCCTTTTTTTCCCTATATCGATGAATGAAATAGCATTTCCTAAATGAATTCTGATTGTAAAATATACTGAACTGATAATCAAACATAGTGGCGGCCTTACTCATACATTTACTGCTTATTTTACTGTACATAGTATTTATTACAAATTACTATAATTTGCACATTGCACATTCGGATGGAGACATAACATTTTTAATCCTCACGTATGTGAAGGATGTAAGAAATAAAGTCAATTCAATTCAATGCACTCTGGTCCATTTTTATCCCCTTATTGAAGACTGCCTGACCATTGTCACGTAACTTGGTTGTGAGAGCTTTCTGTATGTTAACTGGCTGCTGTATGTTTCAACACTGGGATCCCCAGTCATAGTGGGACAACTTGGGGCCTCACAGCACTAGAGATCCAGCTCCAATCCTGACCTGTGTGGAATTTGCACTGGTCTGTCACTGGCTGCTCTGGTTTCCTCCACATCCATGCAGAGTGGCAGGTCAATTGGCTTTTGTAAAGAGTCTCTAATATATTGGTAGAATCTGTGGGGAGTTGAGGAAAATGGGGAGAAAATGAAAACTGGATGTAGAAAGATTGTTTGATTCAATTGTTTGCATTATTTGTGTTATTTTCTTTCTCTTGTGCATTGGGTGCTGGCCTATTTATTCTTTTCTTCAATTGGGTTCTTTCAGGTTTCTTGCTTTGTGGCTACCTATAAGCAAACAAATCTGGAGGTTGCACAATTTATTATTCTTTGATAATAAATGTACTTTGAGTCTTCGACTCTGTGATGATTGGCAAGGACATAGCAGGCCGAAGAGCCTGTCTCCTTGCTGCAGCTTTCCACAGCTCCATCATAACAGTAACTGCACTTCAAACACACTTTATTGGCTGTTAAATGCTTTGGGATGTCAAGAGTATTTTATAATTCTACAGGATACTTTCACTGGATTAAATCAGTACTGTTTTAAATTTGGCATAATACAAATTTAAATTCACCAATCCTTTGGAGAGATGTGCACTAAGGAGTGGGAGCTGGAGATAGAACTACCATACTGTCTCACATTCCTTCCTCTTTGGGTTTCTGCACCTACTCCATTTATGTTTGCCTGTTTTGACATCCGGAATCTTCTAGTGTGGAAATTCTGGGAATGATGGTGTTCACTGTTCTCGCATCGAGTAGTCGGACTCATCCCCAAAAGGCGGAGGGGGGGGGGGGGGAACAACCTTCAAAGCTCATATCTTCCATTAGGATTGAGCTTTCCATGTGTGTCATACATTTCATCTCAAGTGTCTCTACCTAAAATCACAATTACCACCTCAAGGGAGACAAGATACTTAGCCATTTGGGAAAAAATTAATCATTGATAAAGACCAAAATGGAACGTTTCTCTGTGGAGCATGCCAGGATATGATTTAAAGGCTATAAGGTCACTAGGGAGTCCAGGGAAAGCTGCAGGTTTCAGAGAGGTCATAGAGTCATACAGCACAGAAACAGGCCTGTCAGCTCATCCCTAGTCACATTGACCTGCTCCTGGACCGTAAATCTCCAAACCTTTCCCATCCATGTACTTACCCGAGCTTTTCTTAGATGTTCAAATCAAGCCTGCTGGCAGCTCATCCCACCTTTTCACCACCCTCTGAATGGAGAAGTTCCCCCTCATGTTCCCCTTAAACATTTCACCCTTCACCCTTAACCCGTGACCTCTACTTCTAGTCTCAGCGGAAAAAGCCTGCTTGCATTACCCTGTCTATACCCCTTGTTAGTGGTGCAAGTGAGTGCTGCCCCTTCAGCAGTTGCCATCTCAATGAGACATTAAACCAAGGTCTAATACTTCTTGGGTGAATGCAAAAGATCTCATAGCTTGATTTAAATAGAAGTTATGAGTTTTACTCTGTTTTCCAGACCATATTTATTCTTCAAACAACATTATTTAAAACGAAAAATCATTATCGCACTGATGTATGCGAATTGGCTCCTGCATTTTACATATTGGCATAAAGGCTACATCTCTGTAGGTACAACATTGACATAAAGCACATTGGAATGTCTTTTTGATTGAGAAAGATGCTATACATGTCTTTCGTAAATTCTCTATCGGGCAAGATGACAAGCTTTAATGGTTTCATTTGTGTGAAATAGTTTATGTGGTGGTTGTACTCAGCAAGATAACAGAACCAGATGTAGCTGGGGGTATCAACAATCATGATGCCCACTGTATTTAGTGATTCACACCTTTATTGATGCTAAAAGTTAAAATGTGGCTATTAAATAATTATGTGTGATTAATACCAGAAACAAGACAAAAAATATATCATGTATCACAACAGCTTGCAAGGGTAAACTAGTTAATGACATTCTGCAAGTGTCATAAACTTAGTGGCATGAAATTTGACAGTGGTCATGGAGTTCCAAATGCTGTCTGCAGCACAATGTGAGACAAATTGCATTGGATGCTATATTAATACGAAGCTGGCATGTCGATTTGTGGAGTAAGGAGATCATGGCTTTGGAATATTTGAAAAATATGTTGTACTTACTGATGTTAGAAAAAACATAGAAACATAGAAAACCTACAGCACTATACAGGCCCTTTGGCCCACAATGCTGTGCTGAACATGTACTTACTTTAGAAATTACCTAGGGTTACCCATAGCCCTCTATTTTTCTAAGCTCCATGTACCAATCCAGGAGTCTCTTAAAAGACCCTGTCGCATCTGCCTCCACCACTGTCACTGGCAGCCCATTCCACGCACTCACCACTCTCTGCAGAAAAAACTTACCCCTGACATCTCCTCTGTACTTACTTCCAAGCACCTTAAAACTGTGCCCTCTCGTGTTAGCCATTTCAGCCCTGGAGAAAAGCCTCTGACTATCCACATGATAAATGTCTCTCATCATCTTATACACCTCTATCAGGTTACCTCTCATTCTTCACCGCTCCAAGGAGAAAAGAATAGAATAGAATATTCAGTTTATTGTCATTTAGAAACCACAACTGCAATGCAGTTAAAAAGTGAAACAATGTTCCTCCAGAATGATATCACAAAAGCACACGACAAAACAGACCACACTGGAAAACCTACATAATGTTTGGTAATCCCCAAATCCAGAGTCTGGAGAGGCTGCTGCGTATTAATATTGTGCTGCCATCTTAGCGCGTTGCCTGGAAAGGAGCTCCAAACCCACCAGACAAAACAAGTCTACCAAGACACACCAAGTCAGGAGACCAACTCTACTACCCATGTAGCGTTCTCGCTCGGGTGTAACTGAAACGCCAAATTAAACGCCGAGATAAACCATAGTCAATGCGAACAAGGTCGCAGTAAGATTAACCATTTACTGTTCACTCTTCACATTAACATATGGTGAAAACTGTTGATAAAACAATACAAGATTGATACAGTATTTGTTCCCTTCTAGATATCACATTTACATTGCAAATACTTGTAAAAGTAACTATAATTACATTACGTTAAAGTGCAGAGTTTACCTACGCCATTGACTGCTTTAAATACACTTCAATGCAAACTATCCGCAACTCTTTAACTAACGAAAACATAAACATTATCGACCGTCGTTACTTTTAACAGGATCGGCGTTAACATTTTAATACAACATATCGATTATCTATTAACTTACAGCGTTGCTCTCACTGTGATTTCTAACGCTTGCAAACAACTTCTGCTCGGGTCTGCCTCGTGGGAGCCCCCCGCCTTCGCGTTGATCTCAAACCGGTATTTTCCCACAAGACGCGGCGAAACCGTATGTGACGTCATAGCATGCCGATATATTTTACAGGCAATGAATATACTTTAAGCACTTCTAATTCTAACTAGAAAATACTAACAAATGAATTATTAAGCGAAAATATTATAAACTAAATAACTGCCATAAAGGCAACACAACCCAACAAACCAAAAACTAAAGCTACAAGACCTAGACAAAACCACAAAGTTACAACAGTGCAAACAATAGCATAATTGATAAAAAAACAGACCATGGGCACAGTAAAAATAGTCCAAAGATGTTAAAAGACTATAAGTTCGAAAGGAACCACCACACAGTTTCCACAAGTCCCCAGGGTCCTGACAGACTCATCATCCCACGCAGGCAGCAGAAGGGAGTACCCCCGCTATGGACTTACATGGTGCCGCCCGACTCAGCCTCACAGACGCAGCACACACTGAAAGCACTGCTGGTCCCAGCCTCGCAGGTGCAGCACACAGTGAAAGTGCCCCGACCGCAGTGGACTCCGAGTCCGTCAAACCTCCAAGCCTCTGACCATCCCCTCCGGCACAGCCTCTCCAAGTACCATCCTCTGCCGAGCACGCTACGATGTCCCCACCGCTGGCCACCAGCAACGTGACCCCGAGGACTGGGTGCCTGTTCTTCTCAGCAGAGACCCGGACCTCACAACAGCAGCAGCAACGAAGAAGGCCATCCTGGAGATTTCCAGATGTTCCTCCATGCTCCCACATCCGTTTTTCATCAAATTAGGATTGTGCACAGCACCCCGCTTGACAAATAACAGATGTCAACTCCGGAGAGGCCGCTGCAAACTGCATCGCGCCGCCATGTTGAAGCACCAAGAAGGCCCAATTCACTCAACTTATTCTCATAAGGCATGGTCCCTGACCCAGGCAACATCCTTGTAAATCTTCTCTGCACTCTTTCTATAGTTTCCATGTCCTTCATTTAGTGAGGTGACCAGAACTGAGCACAGTACTCCAAGTGGGGTCTGACCAGAGTCCTATAAAGCTGTAACATTACCTCTCGGCTCTTAAACTCAATCCCACAGTTGATGAAGGCCAATGCACCATGTGCTTTCTTAACCACAGAGTCAACCTGTGCAGCAGCTTTGAGTGTCCTATGGACTCGGACCCCAAGATCCCTCTGATCCTCCACACTGCCAAGAGTCTTACCATTAATAATATATTCCGCAATCATATTTGACCTTCCAAAATGAACCACCTCACACTTATCTGGGTTGAATTCCATCTGCCACTTTTCAGCACAGTTTTGCATCCTATCGATGTCCCACTGTGATAGCCCTCCACACTCTCTACAACACCCCCAACCTTTATGTCATCAGCAAATTTACTAACCCATCCCTCCACTTCCTCATCCAGGTCATTTATAAAAATCATGAAGAGTAGAGGTCCCAGAACCAATCCCTGCATCACACCACTGGTCGCTGACCTCCATGCGGAATATGATCTGTCTACAACCAGTCTTTGCCTTCTGCGGGCAAGCCAGTTCTGGATCCACAAAGATGTTCTTCTGCTAAAGAAAATGACTTTGAATTTCATCACTGCTTTTCTGGATTCTTAGCCTATGCTCACAATCCCAGACACAAAGTACACTGCAGATGCTGGGGCCAAAGCAATGAGTACAGTGCTGGAGGAACTCAGCAGGTCGGGCAGCATCCGTGGAAATGAGCAGTCAATGTTTCGGGCTGAGACCCTTTGTTAGGACTAAAGAGGGATGGAGCAGGGGCCCTATAAAGAAGGTGGGGGGAGGGTGGGAAGGCGAAGGCTGGTAGGTGCCAGGTGAAAAACCAGTAACGGGAAAGATCAAGGGTTGGGGGAGGGGATAGGCAGGAAGGGTGAAGAAGGATTGTAAGGGGAAAGCACTATGTGTAGTAGAAGAAGGTGGAATCATGAGAGGGGTGATAGGCAGCTGGAAGAGGAGGAAGAGTGAAACTGGGATGGGGGAAGGGAGGGGGAGGGAATTACTGGAAGTTGGAGAATTCAATGATCAACATTCCCAGTACTGAAAATAAATATACTTGAAGAGGATGGGTGTCAACATGTCTGCCGGATCTATAAGCTGCTTACAGATTGTGATTCTTGTAACATATTTCTTGGAACTTTATCAGATCTTTTTGTTTTTTTTCTTTTTCATTCCCCCCACTTTTCTTCTATTCTGTTGACTTCTTGTCCCTCCTAGTGACTTTTATTCATATGATAGCCTAGACAGTTCTAGTAGATCAATAAATCATGTGACACCCAAGCCTATTTCTATCCTTATGCAAAATCCATTCAGGAAGGGGAAACTTTGACTGGTTTATCACTACCGTCCAAGTACCAGGAGTACTGTAAGGCTTTATCTTTGTTCAGCTAAAAATAGAATTATATTGACGTCAACTCTGGGAAATCACTATCTACATAATTTAAATATTCAACATTTTTAACAAACACATGTTTGGAGAAGGAAACTATTTCTGTTTTCTGCCCATGCTTCCTTGGAGAGGTTAATGCTTAAGCATTATATCACAGGACTACTCTAAATTCTAATTACTTTCGGCCCTTCTTACTTAATCAGATGTGTTATCTTAGACCTTGCATATTTTTTCATTCCAAGTTCTAATTTTAAGAGATGTACCCAAGTCTTGGCTGGAGCTCTAGTTTCCTGGAGGAGGGACAGACGAGGTGCCAACAGAATTTTGCATGCCCAACAGAATTCAATAAAAAAGAATTCAAGGGAGCTATTTTTTTCTTAGAATCTGCTTTTCATTTCAATGTTATAGAGCATTGCTGGACACTGGCTCCAAGGACGACAGCTTGTAGAAAGCTTTACTCAAAATACATAGAAATTCTTTTGATGCCGTGTTCCCTCTAATTTGCATAAAAATCTTGTGCTGTGCAATTTTTTTTGCCCAGTGACAACATGTGCACACTGAATAATTTCTTCAATAAAAACAGTATTAACAAGTCAGTTCTAAAATCTGCAGACAAATCATAGCAAACTCCATTTTGTCAGCACTGTCTGCATTAGAAACCAGAAAAGGAAAAGTGATTGTATACGATCATGAAATATACTTAACATGCCAGCGAGATAGAGGGTGACAACCTTTTGTGCGCTAGTAGCAAAAGATGTGTGTGTGCACGCACTCCTTAGAGGGAAGATTGGTTCTATGTTCTGATTTCATGAGACACGGAGCTCAACACTACTTCCACAAGGCACTTGTTCTTATCTGTTGCAATTGGCTTGTCTGTGTGTCTGTGAGTAGGCAAGTGGGTGGGATGGATTGAAAGGGGTTTGTTTTGCTGTTGTAGTTTTGTTTTATTGCTATTATTGTTGCTTGTGTTCTGTGGAACATTGTTTCGACATGCACATGACTAATAAATCTGACCCTGAATCTGAAGGTGATGGGTACTACCATCCTACAATAAGTAGAATTTATTCCACTAAGACAACCGACTTCTGTTGCTTAATCACACTCCTTTAATTCAACCTATCTGTAGACGTTGTCTGGGATGTAGCTGTTCTTGTTTGTTTGCTTGATTATCCTATACTTTTCCTTAAGCAAATCGTTTAACTGCTTGCAGAATGCAGGTATAGAGGCATGTAATTTTCCTGGACTTAAATGCAGTCTACAGTTTAATCAGTTTATATCCTTGCTGCTCAGAAGATGAGAGTGTGTAAATTCCAAACTTCATTTGGTCTGGTAATCTGCAATTTCAAGCTTTCTGCAATGAAATTCACAGCAAAACACTTGCAATTAAATCATTTATCTATCCAGCAGTCTAATACACCTGGGCTGACAAAGGAAACTGGACAAAGTAGAACAAGAAGTGAAGAACAATATAAAATTTGTAGTGTCTGATTGTGATTCTTGTGAAGCCTTGTTCTGTGTGCGTATTGTTAGGAAGAAGCCCCGACTTTCAGGGTTTTGATGAAATTGAGGCTACGCATGCCTACCTTTTTGAAGGAACAATATTGAAGCCACATCACTCCGATATAAAAAGCAAAATTTTAGGAGAAACAAAACTGAAAATGTTGGTGAAGGTGGGGACAGGGGAGTAGGTCACCAAGTGGAACCAGCTGATAAATTGAGTAAAATGGAATGAATGGTACATAAGACAATGAAAACTATAAAAGGAATTATTATCCCATTAACTTTGGTCTCAGAAAAAATACGTTGCAGAACATTGCTTTGAAGAAGCAAGATCCATACTGCATCTAATGAATAGTTTAGAAATGTGTTCAAATATTAAACTGAGCTGCCACATGATGAGCACAACAGACATGCTGCTTATTGCAAAATGGTCCATTGAAAATTCTGGTACCTAGTAATCTTTACACAATCGAAGTTTTCTTCCTTTGATGTCAATGTAAAACCAGTTTTCTACTGGTTAATCCCCACAATACATTAATTAAATATATTGTTTCTGACTATTACTAAATTTCTTCATTAGTTATTAAAAATGCACGCCAGGTATTCTGACTTTTTACAAGCCCTTCTGAAGTCCATCCATAGTTATTATCAGATTATTTTAGCTGAGCCCAAATTTAGGCACATTATTCAAATGATTATTCACCATTGTATTTTAAAATAACCTATTAACATTTTTTTGCCTGAGTAAGTTCTTTCTTAAAGACATCTATATCTTATTCCTTCTCTTAAAATATGCTGGAGGCCTTTAAGAGATCTCCCTTTTTTTAAACTCCATGAGAAGGCTTTATCCTTGAATATTGATCTTGGATTGTCGACTATCCTTTTCAATCACCCGAATGCTATGGTAGGAATCAATTGCATTGCTTGTTTAATTTTAATAAGAGATAAAAGAGGGGCTGAGGCTAAGCTAAGGTCTTCTTTAGTGTATCCTCCATGGTGATCAAGGTGCACCCCATGGAATCTTCTTCACCAATATTGTGAGCCATCACTTTACTGCCTATGTAATATTTCTCTCTCAACTTTACAGTTAAAAGTTCAATTTAAACATACTCTCAGTGAGGTTCATGTTCTTTGATCTCACTTGAATTTTTCTTACACACTTTTCCTCAGCCTCGCTCTGTCAAAGTCAAAATATAGATGCCTGGCAACATCATCTTTTATCTCCTACTACTGGAGAGAGCAATTCCTCTCACACAGTCCTGACATAATACGCAACCTATAAAGGTAAGAGTTGAATTTATTGAACCTTGACAATGCTGACAAAGCTATTGGCTCATTAAAATATTCATCACTAATGAAATTTATTGAATATCAGAAAAGCACCAAGTCTTTTATTTGTACAGAAGATCAATGTCAATGGTTTAAACAATATTACATCCAGCTAGGACACATGATCTCTCTAAATTTCTTTCACTAATGATAATGATCAAACTGATAGCTGTGCTAAAGATATTGGAGAATCATACTTGGGGCACTGAATTTAAACTGCTTTCTGCCTAGCTAACTACAGCTCATCATGTGTATTAAAAAGATCATTCAGGTGATGTGGTGACTCTTGGTTAGTTGGCAAATGTAGTTTTTAATTGCCCAAAAAAGATTGGGTTGGAAGAAATCAGTGGCATTGCTTTTATACAATTGAAAGCAAACAACAAAACAATCATAATGGTGTTATGAACATGTCAGAACATGTTAAGATAGTATTTTTTGAATTGTTAGTTCAGATTTGTGGATTGCCCATACACTGAAGTAGTTGCTGTGCACCATTTCCACACACATTCTCTACTATTTCTGTTTTCAACCAATGCATTGGTTTTGCATTGGCTGAAAATGGCATTCCTAAGAATTTCCTACCAATTATAAAAAAATTAAAAATAAGATTTAGTAAGCTTGCATTAAAATTTTAGAAATTTATTTCACTCTGATTACATCTATACTGCTGCTGGTTTACATCCAGATGTTATGGGAGATGTGGTCTCAATATATTATAGTAAAACAGTGCTCTGGGAGAATTATTCCCTGTGAATTATTCTCTTCTCCCAGAGAAAATATTACCTTTGGCTTTCTTTTTCTGTTGTAATCCATAGTTCCACCTTATAATGAAGCACCTCTCCTGGCTCTGGTCGCTCATCAAGAACTATGTTCCTTAGGAGAAGTGTTTGGCCATATGGAGAATAAGGGCAAAATTTGATATTTCTCAGCAATTTAAAAATGGAAAACCAAAGATCTTTTGCGAGGGCCTGCATGAATTTCACTGGAATCCTGGACTGCAGAATTGCTCCAGTATTTTTTTTCTTAGCCAAATCATGCATTAATATATATTCTATGTTAGGAATTCCCCTACTAGGCAATTCAGTATCTATTTCGCTTATTTGTTAAATTTCCTCATTTTTGTACCCTTTGGCAGCTGTCCACATGAGCAAAAATCTAAGAACCATTCAGAGAAAAAGAGTAAAGTCAATATTTCTTACTATTCTTACAGGGTATTGCTATTATACTTGGCTTGTCAAGCCACACATGTTAATTTTTCAGATGCAAATCACAGGGAGAAGCTCTCCATTTCTAATTCCCATGGCTAAAAGAATTCTCTATGCACTAAAATTGTCCAAAAGTTTCTTCTTTTTCTGATTTCTACATGATTTCACACTACTTCTGTCAGTCAGTATTTCACTAACCAGCTGATTACTTATTCTGACACATTTAGCAGAGACTGTTAAAATTCACACAGTTAATTTTAAAATTTGCAAAACCTCGTAATTATAATTTCACTTGTCCAGTTAAGTAAAATTTAGTTTTTTTTTAAAAGAAAGGCATGGTTGGGAAATTAACTATCATGGATAGCTTACTCCTATTAATGCAAAAATTTGAAACAATTAAGTACAATTGACCTCACAAGGTTGTTTATCACTGAGGATTTGTTAAGGACTGAATTAAACATTTTATTTTTCTGTTGTTAGATTGTAATTTCTTGATTAGTCATTTTTTCCACTGACAAATGCAATCTGTATCTCATCAGGAGAGAGCACATTGGCAACAGATGTTCTCAGTAGGCAAAGTGCATATTTATTTATTGCTGATGCTAATTATTTATTAGCTAACAATTTTGTAACTCTACTGGACCCTAACTTCCTAAAATTTATAAATTAAAGTTGACATGGTGTAATAGGGTCTTGCTAACAACACATTCTTTCACTGCCAAGTAAATGGGAAGTCACAGTTTATTTACAATCCTGTAACAATGAATGGTCCACAATGAAAAGGAAGTCTTTCAGAGGCAGTCATCTGAACCAATGTGATTATGCCTGGGAAAATAACACATAGTGGGACATGGGGGGGTGGTTAGGGGAGGGGGTTTGTCCAGGACTGTGCCTGCACCTGGAATCCTTGCATGTGTTTTTTTTAACATTGAAGTGACACCTCAGTGGTGAGCATGCCTTAGGTGCTAAGTAGCTGAGGCCTCTGATCCCTGAGCACATCTGATAGGGACAAAAAAAGGAAAGTCTGAGGCAGAGTTCTACCATAGAAAGGCATCGGAAACACTGATGAAAATAATTAAAGAAATAATGAAAAGCAAACAACTTGCAGATCATTAAAATGTAAAATATAATCTGGAGGTTGAAGGCCCATATGTGTGTGTGGGGGGTGGGGGGGAAGAGTGTGTGGTGGGAAAGGAGTTTGTTATATTGTTCCTGCTTGTTTTATGTTGTTCTGAACATTGTGGTTATGCTACATTGGCACGTGAATGTATGGCAATACTTGCAGGCTGCCTCCAGCACAACCTCAGATCGTATTGGTTGTTAACACAAACGACACATTTCATTTGATGTACATGTGGTTAATAAGTAAATCTAAACCTAAAGTTTTGTTTTCAAAAATTATTTACTTATTGTTGTTGCCCATTCTGCAAATTGAGAATGGATGGGGAATCTACTCTTTGCCCTACTGTGATTTGACATACTATCAGAGAGGCCTTTCTTCCAGCCAGCCAAGATCATGTTGGTGGGCTCCACACGATGGACCATCATGATTTAATAAATCCAAGACTCGGACATAGATTTCTGTAAATCCTCTGTTTAGCTTAGTGCAAGTGACTGACCATTAGTAGTTTGCATATTGTCAGGAAGATGTAATCTAAGTATGGAGGCTATTTGCCAGAGGAGAAGATGTGCGCAGATGTATATGTGCATATGTAAATATGCAAAGGAAGCTTTGTGTCCACGTCAGTAACTTCATATCATCTGTGATGTTGTTGCTAGCACCCTGATTCTGAAATATATAATTCTGAAACCTAGTCATAACTCACTCCTGTGTTAAATTTAAATGTATCTGTCGAGCCTCAGTTTTCCCAACATTTTTGAGTGGGTTTGTTTAATGATGATCACATCTCACTACCAGGACTGGATTGGACCCTTTGATCAAAAACTGCCTGGACTTAATTATTGTACTATGTTGACTCAGGCTGTGTTTGGCTTTCATAGCTATTTTTTTTTAAATTGCTATCAATTAAACAGAGATGAAAGTGGTTGGTTGGAAAGTAAGTCTGCACCAGATGACCAATATGACAAACATCCATATTTGTTTGCTGGCAATTTTGAAATATTCATCTAATACAAAGAAGATGTGTCTGTTGAACAGTTTTGTTTGGTGTTGTTTGACAACCTCTGTGTGCTCAAGATTTTCCCCGCCATACTATTTGACATGAATGTGATCTGGATTTGAACTGTATGCAATCACTCATAATAATATATACTACCCTTTGAAAATTTATTGACCTCAAATGACTTATCAAGAGCTGTGGATTTCATTGATGTTTGGCTCCCAAATAAAATAATTGGGGGGGGGGGGGAAATAGCTATTAATTAGTACATTCTTAAAATATGATATTATCCAAGAACTAGCTTGGCTTGGTATGTTCAATTATGTCAAGTGCAAATTATCTAGAAGGAATTTTCCTTATTGTTCTATCCTACTCATTCTATTCTCAATCCTTGACCACTCCATTGTTGTTAAATGGAAAATTATTGCTAATAACTTATGCATAATAAACGCATAGAGTACATTTGATGTGTGTGTGTGTGTGTGTGTGTGTGTGTGTGTGTGTGTGTGTGTGTGTGTGTGTGTGTGTGTATGAGATGTCTATTAAAGTAGATAGCTAGAAAGAGTACAGTGGACCCAGCTGTGGAGATCAGAGCCAGACTGGAAAACATTTTTTTGATGCCAGTGCTGCCTGATCGGGCTAAACAGATAATGACTTTAAAATTGCTGTAATCTGGTTCCACTTATGCATTCTTCTTTTTGTGGTGTTATTAGAATACTGATTTTAAAGCTATTAAAAATAATGCATAAGTGTTCAAGGCCAAGAAGTTGCTTGCAATATTCTTTTTTGTAACTGTTACCAGAACACAGTTGTGGTTGAAGGGAATGTCAAGCACATTAGATATTTGCACATTGATATTCAACAGTTATTTCCAGGCTTTAAGTATTTCTAATTTCTAATATACCAATCAATAATTTGCTGAAAGGACAATTTCTACAGGACCTTTGATGTAAATGACACAACAAATGGATTGTTGTGAGGTGTAATGGCTTGGAACGTTGTTTTCCCCATCTGGAACTTGGTTTGAATTCAGTTCAGACCACTCTTCTCTCTCTCAGGACTGCTAATAACCCTAAGTGGAAAGGTAGCCATTAAACCAACTCCAGAGGATCTAATCTTAGAGCAGACAAACAGCCTTAGTTGGACTCCAGTAAGAATTAAGTTGTCAGTGACACTCAATGCATGGTTGATAGCTCATCTTGAAAACAGAATTAAAACACATTGTTCTGGCAATGTGGAAGGAGATTTATCAGATAGAGCACATCAAGAGTAGTTGATATTAAAATGAACAGAGTAGAGAGAATCAGTTTCTAACTATCATTATTTCTCTTTTGATTTAATTGATACCAAATTCATTAAACAGTAAAATCTCAGTGATTCATGATAATGGTTCACTGACAGTATTACTCATATTGAGTAATAGGAAGGAATTTTAGTTCAGTGTATGTTAGCACTTAGAACTTAAGCCAATTCAATAGCAGCTCATAATATTTTCATCATGGAAAAACTTGCATTATGACCTAAGATAATTAATATATTTGCATAAATGTTCTCTACTATGCTAATTATTTTCAAACAAGAACTATATTACTATTATATGAAAAGATAATACAATACAAAAAAACATATAATTCTAACATGAAATGTATAGCTGAAATCTAATAACGTTAAAAAGAGCAGATGCAACTTGCTCAAATCATATCTGCATTATTAGGAGAGATCACACAATACAGGGTTTATTCCCTAAAATTGATAAAGTTAAGGGGATAATTTGATCAATAGTTGCTTTAATTTCAAAGAATGTATACAGTATGCAACCTGAAATTCTTACTCTTCATAGGCATCCACAAAAACAGATGCGTGCCCCAAAGAAAGAGTGACAGTAAAAGAGTTAGAATCACAAAGCACCCCTACACCATTCTCCCACACACAAGCAGCAGCATAACAATGACCCTCTGCCTCCACTCTTACTTCAGCAAAAAAAATCAGCATCCTCCACCCATCAAGCAAGCAACAGCAAAGCCCCCAAGAAAGACCATGATCTGCAGTACAACAAAAGCAAATTGTTCAGCCCAACGGTTCGACATACCACAGGTTCTCTCTCTCAGAAAGGTGCAGAAAGGCGTCACTCTTACACTGCAAGACATAACATAGATAAACAACTCACTGATTTAGGGTGTTAAAAGTCTGCCGTGTCGAGAATTGGTGGCAAACTCTTCCCCACCCTCAAGAAAAAGAGAGAGAACACGCGATTCACCCAGTACAGAGCCCCTGAGAGGTGATCCGCTGTTCCCGATGTTGTGTTTTCTCTCGTGACGCTTCAGTTGGCCGCACTGGCATAGAATCAGTTCGTCCTCAGGGACGTAAAGCCTTGCAACCTTGAAGACGTGCTCGTCTCCTAGGCTGTATCCTTGGTATATCGAAAAACGGCTGGTCAATGAACTCCGGGAACAGGTTCCACCACCGCAAAGAACCAAAGATTGAGTGTAGCTCCAGGTCAGGTTCCTCGACAAAACCTTGGAAAGGAAAAAGAGACGTTAAAGATAGAAATTAAGCTGCTTCACAGATAAGCTCAAAGCAGTCACCATTGGGTGCCATTGTAACTCCATAGCTCTGTAATTCAAAATTTTATTGGGAACTGATAGAAATAAATAAAGAGAAAAATTTTCTGGTTGGAAAAGCTCAGGTTTAAATCTGAGATTCAAAGGTGTTATGGTATTTAGATTAAAATGGGTATATGGCATTAAATAACAGGACATATTCAAGAGGCTTATTCAATGAGTGAGCAGAGGTGCAAAGTATGGGTTTTACTATTTGCACATATCATGTGTAAATATGATTTAGCCACTAGAGATTGTGCAATAATCACTTTTGGAGAAATCCATTAAGAAATTGGCCTGGGCACTTGTGTAATGTACTGTGCCAGACCTTTTCTCATTGCTCGTTAGCACCTCATGATGTCCGAGATCACAAACCAAATTTTTTTGTCCAATACTTGGATAAAACTGGAGCTTTTGTGTAGCGAGCATCCTAACAGGCTGCATCACTGTGGCAAACAGGAAAGCCCTGCAAAGGGTAGTCAACGCTGCTTAACACATCACCAGCACTAGCCTACCTGCCATAATGGATGTATTTACGGAGAAGTAGCAGGAAAGGGCCAGTGACATCATGAAAGATCCCACCAAGCCTGCTCATGCTCTGTTTGTCCCATTCCCATCAGGGAGGAGGCTACAAAGCATGCATGCCCGGACCACCAGACTCAAAAACTGCTACTTTCCCCAAGCAGTAAGGCTGATCAACACCTTTGCCCACTAACCCACCCCTCCACCCTCCATCACCACTTCTTTATCATTTCCTGTCAGTCACCTTATGTACAGACACTAGTGTCATTTATGGATGTACAGTCAATCCATGTATGTAATCTAACATGTATTTGTATTTATTGTGTTCTTTATCTTATCGTGTTTTTTTTGTGCTGCATCCAATCCGGAGTAACATTTATTTCATTCTCTTTTACACTTGTGGAATTGCGTTAAACAATTTTGATCCTGAATTTTGAACTCACAACATTCTTTGAGCATTCATAAAGAAAACAAGATATTGCATTGAGATGTCCATAAAGTTTCACTTATGACATTATGACACTATTATGACACTAATGACTTATTCAAATCTATCAGTCACTATTTAAAAGGTCAGGATACCTGAAGCCTGATAACTGGTTGTTCCAGTGCTGATTTGCAGCCTTTTAAATTGGGGTGCCACAGTAGTGTAACAGTTAGTGCGATGCTATTATAGCTCGGTGTATCAGAGTTCAGAGTTCAATCCCAGCATCCTCTGTAAAGAGTCTCTGTGAGTCCACCCCGTGAAATACATGGGTTTTCTCCTGGTGCTCTGATATCCTCTCACAGTCCAAAGACATAGTAGGTTAGTAGGTTAATTGGGCAGTCTAAATTGTTCCTGGAATAGGTTAGGGTTAAATTGGGGGTTGACAAGGTTTGCTAGGTGGCAAGGTTTTGAATGGCTGGAATGGCCTATTCCATGCGTAAATAAAATACAGAACAAATTGGAACACTACCAATTGCATTACAGTACTATAAAACTGTGTATTAGTCCCTAATAGTTATTGATGGAGGAATTCATCCAGTGTACGCTACATTGACAGTAAACAAACAAAATCAGCACAGTGCTGATAGTGGACTGTCTTTAGATTATTGCATCCCCAAATTTTCATTTTCATTGTAACATTCAAAATGATTGTTGATACCTTCAAATTCTTCGTAGTTTCTAACTTGCTGAAGTAGTGGAATCATTTCATTCTCACTCCTGGTCGTTTCTGGCATTTCAAAGTCTGAATGCTTGAAACTGTAGTGAGCAAAACAGTCCTCAACTGTTTTCCTGCTTATTACTGGGCAACTCTCGGTGACAAAAATCATTGCTTTTTACACACAAACACGCAACTGATGCTATTTAAAAACTGTTTCCTCTAAGCATGGTGTGATATCTAAAGGCCAGACATGCATATTTCCTATCCCAATTAAGTGGCATAGTGTCCCAAAAAATGAAGCAAGTTTTGGCAATTTGCTCAATTAGTTTTGCTCTTTAAGATTTATCCAAAATAAGCAGCTGCCCTGATTAATCGATGGCCCACTGTGCTTGATCTGAATTGTCACACAGTATTTAACCTACACAGGCACATATTTACTAATGTATGTGCAAGCAATGCTAACTCTTATAATCTTTTGTGGTTGAATGATTGAAGAAGCTAATTCTGTTCCAGATGTTCCTGGGTTTCCTCTGGTTCTTTGACATCAATAACATTTAAGATTAAGTTTCTCTCTATAAGTTAAAGGCTAACTGAAGCCTCTGTTGCAATAAGAGTAATTATGGGATTTAATAAACATGGGATAGAAAGCTTTTTTTCTGAGGTTACTATATTTCATACTGAAATGACCCTCAGAGTGTTGACAAGTGTAATTACATGATACATTACACAAGATCAGACAACGTATTTCATTGGAATAGCAGGAAATATGCTCAGGGCAGTGTACAAATATAAAATCTTCTAGTATACATTTTTCATCAAGGTTCACTGGGTCCACATAGATCATCTTTCAGCGATAGAAAATGGAAGTGTAAATCCTATTTCATCTACTCCATAATGTATGGTTGCTTCAATTGATGTGGATTGGGTTTGGCAATATTTTTTGAGAAGTATGTGGTGTAATTCCTCCGAATCACCCATAACTAATTTAGTAAGCAATCTAAAGCTATTTTGCCTGTGCAAGCAGGAATCTGAAACTTTGCTTTCTATCATTGCAATTTAAAAAGTTATAGCATAAAGTGAACTTTAAGAAATTCACTTCAACTCAAACTAATTGCTTAGGAACTTTTCAAGCGCCATCACGCTAATGATATTAGTGTATTGGAATGTACTACTTGAAAGGATGATGGAAGACAAAGTAGCAGGAACTTGAATGTGAACTTCAAACTTGCAGAGTATTAACAACGATTGGGACTCATTGGAGAGCTCCTTTGAAGAGCCAGCAAAAGCATGATAAGCCAATTGGCCTTCCTATTGCATTCTGTGATTAATGTAAGCAGAAAGCTAATTGGGTCTTTGGCTTGGTAATGTTTTTGCTTAACTGGCTGAAATGCAGAGCTCTATTTTCCTATACAGGCAAAAATGAGTCAGGTTTGTTGGGCAGTATGTCGTCATATAGCAAGACTTCAGGGATCAATTGTTATAAGATTCACATTGTGTTTATGTCATGTTTATATTTAATGCAGGAATATCGCACTGCATTATGTATTATTATGGAGTCACGTTGATAAGTGTGTGCGAGCTATTTAAGTTTTTATAACTTTGTGACCAGTGACATCCCAATGAAAATATGCTTTGGAAAGAAGTGAGATCAGTCCTGGAAAGTCTAGTTCAAATCTCTGTAACTCTCAAAATCATTTGCCTTTAGCGCATTTTGTTTAGTGTAAAAATACCTTCACAAAGCACACCTACAAGGGGTGCTGCCCAAAAAAAAAGCAGGATCCATTATCAAGGACCCCCATCATCGTGGCCATGCTCTCTTCTTGCTGCTGCTATTAGGAAGGAGGTACAGGAGCCAAAACCACATTCAGGAACAGTTATTACCCTTCAACCTTCAGCTTCCTGAACCAGAGTGGATGACTTTACTCACCTCAACTCTGAACATCTATCTATCTATCTATCTATTTATCTATCTGTGTTTTACACGGTTTGGCTTCTTTTGCACGTTGCTTCTTTGTGTGTAGCTTTTCATTGATTCTATTGTATTTCTCTGTTCTACTACAAATGCCTGCAGGAAAATAAATCTCAAGGTAGTGCATGGAGATATATACAGACTTTACAGAATAAATACATTTATTTTGAACTTTGAATATTCTTCATGTGGCATGGACAAGCAGTGAAAATGATCCTATAGAAGAGAAGAATGGGAAGAACAGTCTTAAAATTCAATGTTACCCTTTGCTAGTTCTTTGGAGATTAACAAGGATAAAAGTAGCTTCTATTTGATTGTTTGTGAGGGAAGCACTGTAAGAGGAAGAGAATAACATTCTTCTCTTTCGTTCTCAGAGATGGTGGAACAGGGACTGAACCAATTAACCAGGTTAGTGAACTTCAGAAAATTCTACTTGTATAACTTAAAGCTGCTAATCTGCATACTAAACTTTATTTCTATTTTTCTTAAGTTATCCAAAGCAAAAGGAAGCTTCCAAAGATGAAACCTACTGGAAGGAAATTAACGCTGCCATGGCCTTAACAAATCTGGCACAGGCAAAAGGCAAAATACAAGGAACAACCAGCTGTATCATTCAAAAGTCCTCACATATTTCCGAAATAAAGACTTTGAAAATTACACCGGGTAAACCATTTTAAAAAAAAGTTTACGTGACTTAAGACATTTCAGAAGCAAAAGCATTCAATGTAAGTGTATTAATGAAAGTGCTGCAATCAAATGCTGACTCCTGGCTCTCGAGGCCAGTTTAGAATAAATCTTTTTTTTAATCTAATATTATGTGTATTAATATATGTAGGATTTTGCAGCAGTAAGTCTTTTGTAATTGCACACATTTCTGCTGTTGTTGACCAGCTTATTTTTTTTAAAACATGAACTGACTGTAAATTGTTAAAACAGTACAATTTCTATGAAAGTATTAACTTATTTTATATTACTCAAATTAATCTTTGACATCTCATGTTGATGCTGTCAACGTGAATATAAAGTAATATAAATAATATATCAATAAGCTACAAGTTGCACACTGAAAGCATTTCTATCACAGTGAAATTGTACTTTTGTATAACAAGATCAGTTCCATATTGTAAAGCTCATTTTTGACAAACAAAGCAAAAAGAAAGTCGACAACAGAGGAATGTACATTGTGGTCCTGAAAAAAACATTGGGATTGTAGTGGCATGTCACTTTATTTTGACTGTAACTCTGTTGACATTGCTTTGCCTCAGAGAACACATGTAAAAAGCACATGAGAACTGGGAAGTCATACAGATCTAAACTGTGATCTAATTAGAAGCAGCTACCTTTTGCACTCAGGATTCAGTTGTGCCAAATGATTAGCCAATATTAAGCTGGAATGTTCCATAATTACGATGTACTCAAACAATTGTTTTCCATGATGACAGTATTCCAATTTAAAATATGGAAGATCTAATGTAAGATCTAATGTAAGTTACAACTAGTGAAATGAAAAACTATTATGACCTTCTACATTAGAAACCTAAGCTTGATGAATATAACAACATAAAGAAGTAGAAAGCTGAACATTATAGGCTAACAAGCACAGAGAATTTAAAATACAATCTAATACATTGGATTGGAATTTTTCCAAGGAGATGGCTTGCATATTTACATCCAAATTTCTAGCTGATCTCATTAACTAAGGCTGCAAGGAGATGTGACTCAGAAGAGACCAGTAAAAATAATCAAAGCCCAATGACTGAGTTGAACTCACATCAAATATGTTTTTCAAGTATTAAAATCAGAGTTTCAAGCCAACTATTGGTCATGCACATGTGTAAGAACGTGCAATTGTGGAAGATTTTCAATTTTTAATGTAAATTATGCTGAATTAATTAAAATGCTTTCAAACAAACTGGAATAAAAATGTAATTCTCAGAGAACATAATTTTTTAATCTGATCAAAAAATAGGAATAAAATATTGGTTAAGCTTACTGTTGTGTTAGTCTGGATTTGAACCGCGGTGCAGTTTATTGGGATAAGTTTGTAATTCCTTTAAGGACAAGCAATAATTACATGTATAACTTACTTGTATCCCAATTACCTCAGCCATTTTTTGATTTTTCATGAACTTTTTGTTTTAAATTCCAAGTATGCCTGGGAACAAATGAAGGGGGAATTTGACCCCTCTCTTGGTTGCTACATTGGTCCTTGAAGCATGCCAGTATACTGCCTATTTTGTGGTCAGGTGGGCAGGGTTGTGAACTTGTTAGGGTACAAGATCTGACTTGAAGAAGTCATCTCACATCCCTTCAGCCTGCTTCAGGATATTGACAACTGGTGGAAAATGAAGAGGCTGCATGTGAATTTTTCAGGCTCACTTTCTAATTTAATTAGCAACAGGTCATCTTTCCGATTACATTCCTAGCACTACATTTTTTCTAATATCTGGGTACAAGCATCACCAATAATATCAAAGGAAATAATTTTATATAATATTTCTTAAAATTATTTCCTATTTTTGAAGTGTAAAAAAAATCCAATGTAATATTTTGGGGCCATCCAGTGTAACTTCATTCCAAGCATGCCCTTCTCTTTGTGCAATGAATAATGTATTTTGAGATGATATTTGTAAATATTTTTTTACCTTTTGTGCAAAATGTTAAAATTTGCAAATTGCAATATGCCCTTAAGTGTAAAACAGATAACTGACCTATTATTTTGGCCTGTATAAAAGAAAACAGCTTTAAAATAAAAGCTCTTTATGGTAGTGTCTTTTTTAATATATCACAGTCAACTAAAATATTAGTTTCAATTGTTTGTGTAGTTTCTGAATATATTTAATTGCTCTGTTGTGTTTAATAAGCAGTTTATTGCATATATTGTTATAATTATATAAATTATCAGAACAATAAACTAAATGCATGACAACTATGATTTTTGAATCAATACACTTACCAATTCATTGTATAACTACATATCATCGATGGGTTTAAAATCATTACTCTGCAAAAATTACTTAGTTCCCACAATCCATGATTAATATCAGCCTGTGAAGATTCCCACTCTCCCACTAGAGGTGGAGGGCAGGTAGTGTTGAGGAAGCAGGAAATCTGCAGAAGGACTTAGACAGATTAGGAGAATGGGCAAAGAAGTGGCAGAGGGAATATTGTGCAGGGAAGGGTATGGTCATGCACTTTGATAGAAGGAATAAAAACATCGACTATTTTCTAAACAGGGTAACAGTTCAGAAATCAAAGGTACAAAAGGACTTGGAGTCCTTGTTCAGGATTCACAAAAGGTTAACTTGCAGGTTGAGTGGGTGGCGAGGAAAGCAAATACAATATTAACATTCATTTTGATAGAACTAGAAGAATGCAATCCTGAAGTTTTATAAAGTTTTGGTCAGACTGCACTTACGAGTATTGTGAGCAGCTTTGGATCCTTTACCTAAGGTAAGATGTGCTGGCACTGGAGAGGGTCCAGTGGAAGTTGATGAGAATGATCCCACAAATGAAAGGGTTAACATATGAGGAGCCTTTGAATTTAGAAGAATGAGGGGGATCTCATCGAAACCTATTGAATATTGAAAGGTCTAGATAGAGCGGATATGGAGAGTGTGTTTCCCATAGGGATGGAGACCAGGACAAGAGGTTACAGACTCAGAATACAAGGACGTCCCTTTAGAATAGAAATGAAGAAGAATCTATTGAACTGATGGCCACAGACTGCTGTGGAGGTCAAGTCATTAAGCAGAGGTTAGTATGTTCTTGATTAGTCAGGGTGTCAAAGTTCATAGGGAGAAGGCAGGAGAATAGGGTTGAGAGGGATAATAAATCAGCCATGATGAAATGGTGGAGTGGACAATATGGGCCGAATGGCCCAATTCTGCCCCTATGACTTATTTTTCTATGATCTAAAATATCCTCAGAAAAATAGTTGTGATCTTTAGTCAAAGGAGGCAAATTCTCCATGAAGTTTACCTCCTCATAGGTTCTTAAAGATATAGAGCACTGAAACAGGCTTTTCAGCCCATCATAATAACCATCAAGTACCCATTTGTCTAAGATTACACAAATCTTACTCCAACCTGTTTTCCCATATTCCCTTCAATTTCCACCACACATCTACACACTAGGGGCAAGTTACTAGCAGGTAATTATCCTACCAACTCCCAAACATTTGGGATATGGCAGGAAAGCAGACAACCTGGACAAAATGCATGTGGTTGCAAACTCCACACAAGCTGTACCCAAGGTCCCAAATGAACTTGGGTCTCTGGAGTTGGGAGGCCAGCTGCACTCGTGTTCCTCTCTTTTCCATAATTTCATTCACAACTGCCAGAGTTTCTCTAAAGCCATTGATCAGTCTGAACATACTCCTACAACACCAACACAATATGTTGCTTGCTTCTAATTAACTTCACAATAACTTGCTTCTAATTAAATCGCATATCTGAGTATCATCGTTGAGATTTTGGATATCTGCACACATTGTTCTAATACCCAACAAATTCCCTGCAAAAAAACGATCATGAAATTACCTTTGGAAGAAAGTTATTGAGATTTTCATGCACAATCATGTGTGAAACCTATCCAGCTCCCACAGGACCAGCTTAAGTCTCGGCATCTTTGATAAGTTGCTTAGAATCATAGAAACATACACCACAGAAACAGGTCCTTTCAAGTCATCCAACATGTTCAGGGTGATTGTGATTAACGCTAATCCCATTTGCTGCCTTAAACCCTAATCACTGAATGCTTTTTGTACCAATACTTCTCCAAATGCCTTTTAAACACTGTAATTGTACCTGCCTTTACCACTTCCTTAGGCAGCTCTTTGAGAGGAGCTTCATCCCAAATCAGATGGCAGCTAAGCACTTTGATTTCCTTGGAGAGGAGAGAATCCGAAGATTTAGTAACCTGGCATTCCCATCAGTGAGAGCAAAGTCAGGAGAAAAGTCAATGTGTGTCAGGAGAACCTGGAGAACTGCCGAGATCACTGGTGGCCCATTGGTGGCTTGTCGGTGTGGCAATCCCCACTCACCCTTGCAATATTGAATGAAAAAAATCACATCTTCACAGATATATGTGGGTGAGATATCCACCATTGACATTTATTGTAAGGCCATTATAAAAATCTGAAGTGGAAAGTATCCAAGTGTCTTAGTTCATGATTGGCAGAAAACTAGAATCCAGCTAAAGAAAGTAGTAAGGACTGTTCAGTTATGCAGGACATTGGTGTGACCACGTCAGCAGCACCATGTATAGCATTAATCTCCTTATGTAAAGCAAGGTTATAATGCATTGGAAGCAGTTCAGAGAAGATTCACAAGATGATGAAGTGGTTGGGTTGGCTTATGATGAATCTATGGGCAGGCTAAGCTTGTATTTGCTGGAGTTTAAAAAAACATTTGATTGAAAACATTTATGCAAGATCACAAGGGATTTTGACAGGTTGTACATGAGAGAAAATGTTTCCTCCTGCGGAACAACTCATAACTAATAGCCACTATTTAAAAACAAAGAATCTCATATTAAAGACAAATATTTCAGGACCACAAGTGTTTGAAACTCTTCCTCAAGTAGAGTCTTTGACTATATTCAGTCAATCCATATGGATGAATAGATTGTTTCCAAGGAAGTGGGTGAAAGGTCACTGGAATGCAAATTTGTGGTTCCAGTCAGATCAACTACTATCCTGTTGAATGGCAGAGTATGTTTCTAGAAGTGACGAGCCAGTCTGCTCCTCATTCATATGTTCCTATGTATGAGTTAGCTGACTAAATGGGTCAAAATGTTATGGTCAATGCAGGTGACTGTGTGGAAGAGCATGTTAGGCTTGGCATCAGTACTCCTTCAGTGAATGTTGGTGTTAAGATATAGAGTGTGAAGATGGACTGTAAAGTTAGCAGACTGCTTAGGGAATATGAGTGAATCTGCAGATGCTGGAAATAAATAAAAAAACACAAAATGCTGGCAGAACTCAGCAGGCCAGACAGCATCTATGGGAGGAGGTAATAACGACTTTTCTAAAACGACGTATCTAAAATAATAGGTAGGGATGGGGGTAAGGGTGGGGGGCAGGGGTATCAACTCCTTCCTGCCGGCATGAACATCCAACTCACTGACCTCCGTTGATATCCCTGCCCCCCACCCTTACCCCCATCCCTATCTATTATTTTAGCCTGGTTCTCTTTCTCTCTCTTTTTCCCCCCTCACTATAATCTCTCCCCCCAGCCCTACCTTTCTTTCTCTTTTATTTCCCATAATTCTCCACCTTCCCCCTAGCCCATTTCCCTCCAGCCTATCACTTCCCAGCTCTCTACTTTATCCCTCCCCCCACTTCTTATCCCCCCTCGACCATCCCATGTTACTTCACTCCTGATGAAGGGTTTTGGCCCGAAACGTTGTTATTACCTCCTCCCATAGATGCTGTCTGGCCTGCTGAGTTCTGCCAGCATTTCGTGTGTTTTTTTTTGCTTAGGGAATATATTTCTTTACTGAGGAATCCTTAATAGCCTACATGTGAATGCTTCCCCCATCCCAAACTCTGATGGGAGATGATGCTTGTTGTGTTCAAATTCAGCTGCCCACAAAAATTCATCCCTATGTCTGCTTCATAGTGGCATCCTAGCATAGTGATCAGCACAATGCTTTACAGTACGGGTGACCAGGGTTCAGTGCAGGCGCTGCCTGTCAGGAGCTCCCCATAACTGCACGGGTTTCCTCCGGGTGCTCCCGGTTCCTCCCACAATTCAATGATGTACTGGTTGGTCATTGTAAATTGTTTCATGTGTAACACTGTGGTTCACATTTTTATTGTTTTGCTGTACTTATTTCATTTTGGCAGTTCTATAAGAGCAGTCTGTTCTGTTTCCATGCTTGTTTGGGTTACTGTTAAAGAGGAGGAATATGCACCATCCAATTCGGATGTCCAGATTAAGGGGAGGTTGCTCTGGTGAGAGACACTGAGGTTGGGCTTGGGGCTTTTGTTAGAAAGAAGAGAAGATGAAGAGAGAAGATGCTGGGGAGATCCGGTCGTAGTATACGATCCAGCGGGAGACCCGTCTGTTCGAGATAGATTGCGAATGGCGTTCGGAAGGTGGTGTGAGCTTTCACACAAACCGAGGGCCCAGCGCATGAGTGACAGACCAGTTCAAGACAAGCTCCAGCTTGTGCACGTTTGACGGTTTAATCAGAATAGGTCCTTTTATTTTTGTTATTCTTTACTGACCCTTTAGTTAAGATTCATAAATATAATTCCTTTAATCGTATTCAGTGTACTGTCTGATATTTTCTGGCATTAATTTAACAGGGTAGCAAATGACGCAGTATCCACACAAACTGGGGTTTGGGGTGGGATCGTCTGCACTGCAATCTGACAAGTTTGGCTGGGCCTGAGGTTGTTTTCCCTGGTCTTAAGCAAGGAAGCCAAGGAAACCAGGGTGGTTCATGTGATTAGGCTAAAACTAAATCCATGATTAGGAAGTTGCTGGGTGGCATGGTTCAAAGGGCTGGTAGGCCTTCTGCACACTGTATCTCAATGAACAACCAATAAATAAATAAATAGACAGGTCTACCAAAGAACCAGTCCCACCTCAAGATGACCAAGTCACTGCCCTGACACATTTCAATCATTCCTGTTGCAGTACTTCACCTCACTTGAAGGAAGCTTTCAGATGGAGGAGAGTTGAACTATGAGACCAATGGGAACCTAGCTACCCACATCCTCAGTGGTGGAGTTCCACTATGCAGACAATGTTTGCATGTGCCCATGTTTGCTGAACTCCAATTTGCTCAATGAAGCAAGGGAGAGGATGGGCCTTAACAACAGCAGATCAAGGGTTTGCTTTCAGTATGACACCAGTGTTCGAAGTCATCCTCAATTAATAAAGTTTTAGTGACACCTTGAAGACAGCTACCAGCAAAGGTAGACATCACTATATTTAGTTCTGTATTTAGTGAAAGGGTACTAGAAGATCAGGACTTCAAACCCAGTGCAGAATTCAGCTGTGATCACTGTACTTCTTTATGTCCGTGAGGCATGAAGCACCCTCAGCACCTACCCCAAAGCACTAGAGGAAAAGCACTTGCTCGTGGTTTACAAGGTCCTACAAATTCACTGGATGGATCAGAGAACCAATGCCTGAATCCTGTCTCAAGCCGACATCACAAACAAGAGAAAATCTGCAGATGCTGGAAATCTGAGAGACACACATAAAATGCTGGAGGAACTCAACAAGTCAGGCAGCATCTATGAAAAAAAGTATAGTCAACGTTTTGGGCTGACTTGTCTAATGCTTGACTAATCTATTGGAGTTTTTCGAGGATGTAACCAGGAAGTTAGACAAGGGAGAAACAGTGGATGTAGTGTACCTCAATTTTCAGAAGGCATTTGATAAGGTCCCACATAGGAGATTGGTGGGTAAAATCAGAGCTCATGGCATTGGGGGGAAGATATTGACATGGATAGAAAACTGGTTGGCAGATAGAAAGCAAAGGGTAGCGGTGAATGGGTGTTTCTCTGAATGGCAGCTGGTGACTAGTGGGGTGCCATAGGGCTTGGTATTGGCACCACAGCTGTTTACAATTTACATCAACGATTTAGATGAAGGCACTGAGAATAACATCAGTAAGTTTGCTGATGATACTAAACTGGGTGGCAGTGTGACGTGATGAAGATGTTAGGAGAATTCAGGGTGACTTGGATAGGCTGGGTGAGTAGGCAAATACTTAGCAGATGACATTTCATGTGAATAAGTGTGAGATTATTCACTTTGGGAGTAAGAACAGGAAGGCAGATTATTATCTGAACGGTGTAGGTAAGGGAGAAATACAAAGAGATCTAGGAGTCCTTGTTCATCAGTCACTGAAGGTGAATGAGCAAATGCAGCAGGCAGTGAAGAAGGCTAATGGAATGTTGGCCTTTATTACAAAGGGAATTGAGTACAAGAGCAAGGAAATCCTCTTGCATTTGTACAGGGCCCTGGTGAGATCACACCTGGAGTATAGTGTACAGTTTTGGTCTCCAGGGTTAAGGAAGGACATCCTGGCTGTAGAGGAAGTGCAGCGTAGATTCACAAGGTTAATTCCTGGGATGTCTGGACTGTCTTACGCAGAGAGGTTAGAGAGACTGGGCTTGTACATGCTGGAATTAAGGAGAATGAGAGGGGATCTGATTGAAACATATAAGACTATTTAGGGATTGGACAAGATAGAGGCAGGAAATATGTTCCAGATGCTGGGAGAGTCCAGTAACAGAGGGCATGGTTTGAGAATAAGAGGTAGGTCATTTAGGACAGAGTTAAGGAAAAACTTCTTCTCCCAGAGAGTTGTGGGGTTCTGGAATGCACTGCCTCGGAAGGTAGTGGAGGCCAATTCTCTGGATGCTTTCAAGAAGGAGCTAGATAGGTATCTTATGGATAGGGGAATCAAGGGATATGGGGGCAAGGCAGGAACCGGGTATTGATAGTAGATGATCAGCCATGATCTCAGAATGGCAGTGCAGGCTCGAAGGGCCGAACGGTCTACTTCTGCACCTATTGTCTATTGTCTATTGAAACCCTTCGGCAGGACTGGAGAGAAAAGCTGACATGTAGATTTGGAAGGTGGGGGAGGGGAGAGAGAAACACCAGGTGATAGGTGCAACTTGGAGGGGAGGGATAAAGCAAAGAGCTCGGAAGTTGATTGGCGAAAGAGACAGAAGGTCATGGAAAAAAGAAGAAAGGGAGGGGGAGGAGCACCAGAGGGAGGCAATGGGCGCGCGAGGAGATAACTTGAGAGAGGGACAAGGCGATGGGAAATGGTGAAAGGGGAAGGGTGGTGGGGGCATTACTGGAAGTTTGAGAAATCGATGATCATGCCATCAAGTCTGAGGCTACCCAAACGGAATATAAAGTGTTGTTCTTCCAACCTAAGTGTGGCCTTATCCTGACAGTGGAGGAGGCCATTGATGGACATAACGGAAAGGGAATGGGAAGTGGAATTAAAATGGGTGGCCACTGAGTTCAGTGCTCCCAGTGTAGCCTCTTGTATATTGGTGAGATCCAACGTAGATTGGGAGGCCACTTCACCCAGTATCTACGCTCCATCTGCCAGAACAAGCTGGATCTCCCAGTGGCCAACCATTTTAATTCCACTTCCCATTCCCATTCCAGTATGTCCACCCACCCCTTCTCCCTTCACCATTTCCCATGTCCCACTCTCAAGTTATCTCCTTGCCTGGCCGTTGCCTCCCTCTGGTGCTCCTCCCCCGTTTCTTCTTTCTTCCATGACCTTCTGTCTCTTTCACCAATCAACTTCCAAGGTCTTTGCTTCATCCCTCCCCCGCCAAGTTTCACCTGTTGCCTGGTGTTTCTCTCTCTCCTCCCCCCACCTCAGCTTCTCAGCTTTTTTTTTCTCTAGTCCAGCCCGAAACATCAACTGTACTTTTTTCCTTAGATGCTGCCCGACCTGCTGAGTTCCTGATGTATTTTGTATGTATTGCTCAAGCCAACATCATCTTGTTTTGAAGTTCTCATTACATTGATCCAACTCCATTGAGTAGGCTTTGGTATTTGCATTTCAACATTGAATTCCCGAAGCAGGCTCTCTATTACCAGCTCTATTATGAAAAGAGATTACCAGCCAAACAGACGCAGAGATTTAAGAAAGTGCTTAAAGCATTTTGAAAAAATTGAGGGGATTATAGCTAAAATGAATCCCAAAGACTGCCAAGAAGATGGATGCCACAATGCTTAGATTCATGTTAACTCTAATCCTCTGATTAGTTAATGACAGATCATTTGCCCTTGATTAAGTTCAACTTCTGTTCTTATTTCATAACTGAGAACTTAAACTATTCTACTTCACTGAGCTCAGCTTAATTTTTAAAAATGCACCCAAAATTTAAACATATGTAAAGTATCTTCAGAGTAATCTGCATATAGTTAGATTTTTTTGATTTTCAGTTTCATGCCCTACAGGTCTAGCTTGGCAATTGTTGCTAAAATTTTATCTTTGATGGATCCATTCAGTGCAGAGTAATTATTTTCATTCCTTTTAATGAACATTGTTTCATAGTTTGAATTTTCAATTTAATATGCGTTAGTTTACAATTACTGTTATTTAAACCCACATAAGGAGTATCTCATTTAGTTTTTCCAGTTTGTTACACTATTCATTAATGTACTGAATTTGAAATACAATTCCTTGCCTCAGATTACCTAGGTCATGCTTAAAATTAACAATTGACAACATCAGCTGCAGATGGCAGTTCTAAACTCCCACCATCCTTTGTAGATGTTTCACCTATCTTCAGACCTAAAAGGTCTGGCTCTAATTTTAGCCATTGCCAATGATATCCTTCTTTCTACCCTTTATATCTTGAAAACTTCGATCAATTCTCCTTTGATTTTTTTTTAAATTCCAGAGAACCCTAGTTAGCATTCAACTTGGTAATTTGCCTTTTGGAACCCTAGGTATCTTGGTAAAACTATGCTAAACTCCTTCAGAAGCCTAAGAAGCAAAACTGTTCTACATACTTTAGGAGTAACGTATCATTGGGGCATAACTTCTATTCACTTGTGTTCTAGCTTTGAAGGTTAATATCTAAACAGGCATTTTCAGTCTATAAGGGCAATTCATGAACTTGATTAAGTTTTTTGAAGAATTAATCGAGAAGGCTGATTAGGACAAGATGGTAGAAATGATCTATATGGATTTCAGTAAGGCCCTTGATAAATTTCCACATGGTGGGCTGCTCTGGGAAGTTAGATCATAGGGGATCCAGAGAGGGCTAGTTAATTGGAATGGCTTGTTGGTGGGAAGCAGAGTGTGATGGTGGAAGTTTACTTTTCATGCCCTCTGACCCTATGACTTTAAAAGGTCATGTACAATGTTCTCATTGACTTCCTAAAAGTTGTGGGGTGGAATTTGGGGTTTTACTCACGTTGTTGCTATTTTCTTTGTCATTGCCTTTACTTGCTTTGTAATTTTAATAAACTCCCATTCTTGATTCAATATTAGTATCCTTCAAGTGAGTAACATGGCACCTTCTTCATCTCCTGTGAATATTGCTGCAAAGTAATTAATCAGAATGGATACTATTTCCTTGTTGCATAAACAATACCACCTTTACCAGCTTTCAATTGATCAGCATTCAACTTAAATAATCTTTGCAAGTATCATTGTAGAAGAAAGATGTTAAATAAGAAATTCTTTGCAAATGTATTTCTACTTTTGGAATTCTATTAAAGTTGTTCCTTATACAGTATATAAGACTTCTTCAAGGCAGAGCAAAGAGAAGATAGTGCTGTGAGAAGGTGGTGCTGGGAGAGGGCATTGTAGGGAATTTGGGGGGCAGGAAGAAGTAAGTTCAGGGAAAGCTTGGTATGGAGAGAAGTTAATGCAGACAGGGAAAGGACATTACAGGGACAGGATGGTATGGGGATAGAGTTGAAGAAGGTGATGGTGGTACAGGGAGAGGATGGTAGAGGGAGAAGATAGGAGAGGGTAATAGTGGTAAAGGGAGAGGGTGGGACAGGGAGATGATGGTAGAGGGAGGAGGTGGTATGAGAGGATGGTAGAGGGAGAGGGTGGTACAGGGAGTGACAGAGGGAGAGGTTGGAAGAGGGAGAGGGTGGAACAGGGAGAGGGTGGTACAGAGGGAGGGTGCTATAGGGAGAGGGTGGTAGAGGGCCAGGCTGGGTCAGGGTAACAGTGGTACAGGGAGAGGGTGCTATAGGGAGAGGGTGGTAGAGGGCCAGGCTGGGTCAGGGTAGCAGTGGTACAGGGAGAGGGTGCTATAGGGAGAGGATGGTAGAGGGACAGGCTGGGACAGGGTAACAGTGTTACAAGGAGAGGGTGGTACCGGAGAGGGTGGTACTGGGAGAGGGTGGTAGAGGGAGAGGGTGGTATAAGGAGAGGGTGGTATAAGGAGAGGGTGTTATAGGGAGAGGATGGTAGAGGGGCAGGCTGGGACAGGGTAACAGTGGTACAGGGAGAGGATGGTATAGCAAGAGGGTGGGACAGGGTAACAGTGATACAGGGAGAGGGTGGTACAGGGTAACAGTGATACAGGGAGAGGGTGGTACTGGGAGAGGGTGGTACAGGGTAACAGTGATACTGGGAGAGGGTGGTACAGGGAGTGACAGAGGGAGAGGTTGCAAGAGGGAGAAGGTGGAACAGGGAGAGGGTGATAGAGGGAGAGGGTGGAACAGGGAGGGGGTGCTATAGGGAGAGGATGGTAGAGGGCCAGGCTGGGTCAGGGTAAGAGTGGTATAGGGAGAGGGTGGTATTGGGAGAGGGTGGTACAGGGAGAGGGTGGTCCAGGGAGAGGGTGCTATAGGGAGAGGGTGGTACAGGGAGGGGGTGCTATAGGGAGAGGGTGGTACAGGGTAACAGTGATACAGGAGATGGTGGTACTGGGAGAGGGTGGTACAGGGTAACAGTGATACAGGGAGAGGGTGGTACTGGGAGAGGGTGGTACAGGGTAACAGTGATACAGGGAGAGGGTGGTACTGGGAGAGGGTGGTACAGGGTAACAGTGATACAGGGAGAGGGTGGTACTGGGAGAGGGTGGTACTGGGAGAGGGTGGTACAGGGTAACAGTGATACAGGGAGAGGGTGGTACTGGGAGAGGGTGGTACAGGGAGAGGGTGGTACTTATGATGTTTAACATCATACGTCAGCAAATTGTTTGGCATGTCTCCCCTCTCACTGTGAAATGGGGATACCCTTTTTTCCCTTATTAGAGAGAGAGGGAGCCTGTGGTATATCGTATTATGGGGTGAACGAGTAGTCTTTGGGGTATTGCGAGTCTGTGTCTCTATTGAAGCTTCGCTTCATGCTTGAGTGCTCTGTGGAGGGTGCTGATGCATTTCTTGCTGGTGGAGAGGGAGAGGGTGCAGTACAGGGAGAGGGTGGTACAGGGTAACAGTGGTACAAGGAGAGGGTGGTACTGGGAGAGGGTGGTCCATGCTTGTGCATGGGAGGGAGGTGGGGGCGGGCTTTGCGGTTCTAATGTTTAACTGTCATTCATTCTTTGGGGCACTCCTCTATTTTTGTGGATGTTTGTGAAGAGGAAGAATTTCAGGATGTATATTGTAGACATTTCTCTGACATTAAATGTACCTATTGAAACTAATTGATAGAGAGGGTGGCACAGGGATCAGGTGCTATAGAGTGCACGGGGGACAGGGAAACGGTGGAACAGAGAGAAAGGTACAGCACCAGGGTGGTGTGGAGAGTCCTTGGTGAAGGCTGTGCTTGCTTTCAACTTAACTGTAAAGGCTGAAAGGATGAATAATTATTTGTTAATTTAAAAGTTCTAAAATTTCTGTAAGTTTGAAATAGTTGAAATTTTTTTTAGCTTTTATGAAACCTTCTGATTTAAGATAGCTTTCCTGTTTTGAATGTTTTTGAATATTACTGTAACATTCATCGACTGATGTGCCTGTTTTTTATGCCAACACAAACTGAAATTCACTTCCTTTAAAGCGATTGCAGCAAGTTCCAGCACAGGCCCCGGTCGGTGAACATCTAGACATGATTCACCTTGGTGTGAGTGATATTTCCTTGATGTCACTAACAGGCAGGATACATCTTCATTAATCATTGGGATCAGTAAACAAATGCAGAGCCTATATGTCCTGAATCTTACACTCTTGGTTCAACAAGTCGAAATACACTCACTAAACCGCTAACAACAAAGTTATAATATCCCTCACTGAAATCTTTTATTTTGCTTTCTTTCTATACCTGTCTAACTGGTCTTTCGCACTGGTGAGATGAAGGGGTAGATGGGTTCTGAGCCATGACACAATATAGAAATGTTTCCATCACCCAAGTTCCCCTTCTCTGTTTAGCAGCCTTCTGTACAGTAGTGGCTGCCAGGGAGAGATTACTTTAAATCTCTGACTCATTTTCCATGAACCCCAGCAGCAATGCCTGCAGAAATTGTGCAGGTTAAGATACAGTGAGATAGTAAAACAAATCCAGACTAATGATGTTTTTTAAAGACAAACTGTTCCAATTTAAAGTTTTGCACAATTGGCCAATAGGATTAAATGAAGCACTCATGCAACAGAATCAGGTAAAATCCAGTTTCAAAGCAACTGGTTTGATAGTTCCAGCTAATTTCTGCAGGGGTGTGTACTGTCAATTTTTTCCCCCCACTTTTGAGCAAGGCTTACTTTGGAGACGTGTTACTTCCTGAGCTGCTGTGAAATGCAAAACCTCCCCACAAAAGGTTAGACCTATTCCCCTGCACAAGGTCTTACTGGGGGATCAGATAATTTTGCATGTCTTTTCAGTGTCAGCAGGGAGTACAGTTGCTGAATGCAAATTCTACCCCATGATTCATCTCAGGGATGTAGACATCTCTACAAAAGCTGGTGTGTATATTCGATCCTTCCAACACTTGAGAAGAGAGTTGTGAGCTGTCAGCCTGAACCTGTGCAAAATGCATGTTGAAGACACTCCAGCGGTGTTGCTAAATCAGAACCCTGGAAATCACTCATAAAGGAATGTGATGAAAGAATGCATGTGCCGGAATTCACTGACACTGGATAGAATGAGAATCAGGATCAGAACCAGGTTTATTGTCACTGAGATGAGAAAATCTGCTGCTTCTAGAAATCCAAGCAACACCCATAAATTTCTGGAGGAGCTCTGCAAGCCACACAGCGTCAATGGAAAAGAGTAAACAGTTGATGGTTCAGGTGATGAAGGGTCTCGGCCCGAAACATTGACTGCTTCCTCTTTTCCACAGATGCTGCCTGGCCTGCTGAGCTCCTCCAGCAATATGCTGTTTCATCGGTCTTGAAATTTGTTGTTTTGTGACATCAGTCCAGGGCAAGACAACTAAAAACTATACTTTATAATAAATAAATAAACACATAGACAGATAAATAAACAAATAATACATAAATAAGTAAATAGACAAGTAAGTAAATAGATACAGTGACAGAGGTATAGCACGGTAGCATCCTTGGGTTCGTGGACTATTCAGAAATCTGATGGCAGAAGAGAAGAAACTGTTCCTAAATCACTGAATGTTGGTTTTCCTGTTCCTGAATCTCCTCTCTGATGGAAAAAAATCAGAAAGGGGCATGTCTGAGGTGGTGAGGGTCCTTAATGATGGACGCCAACTTCTTGAGACACCATCTTTTGAAGATGTCCTCAGTGGTGGGAGGGTTGTGCTGGTGATGGAGCTGGGTAGGTCTACAACCCTGCACAGCCTCTTTTGTTCTTGTGCATTGGAGCATCTGTACCTGGCTGTGATCCAACCTACATCTGTGGAAACCCATTAGAATCTTTGGTGACATACCGAATCTCCTCAGAGTAAAACTGGTAAAATTCCTCTGCCTATTACTGTTTTGCTATCAGCAACAATTCACTATTACAGAGCTTTGGTTATTGGAACTATGAATATTTTTCTACTGTGAAAAATGCCAGCAGTCCTATATGGAACTGGACTGAAACACGCTAAATGCTGTTCTGGGCATGGTGTTCTATGCTTCTACGTGCATCATGATGGTCATGGTAGATTGAAGGCAACCATGAGCCAAGAATGTGCTACCATCCGAGAGACTCACAGAGCCTCATGAACATCCAGTTTTGAGTCAGAAAATGTTTTCTGAATCTATTCCATTGAACACAGTAATAGGTCCATATGAGGAATGTCCTTTGACTTAAATTGTTGGCCCTTTCTTAACAAGTAAGAATGATTTAAAATCATAAGACTACAGATGCTAAAACTGAAATACAAACAGGAAAATCTGGGGACAGCCCAGCAGGGCAGTCAGAGACTGTGGAAGGTGAAGTCAAATTATTGTTTCAGATCAATGATCTTTCATCAAGAACTAGAAATGTGTGTAAAAACACACACACGCAGGCATATTTGAAGTTTTAGAGTGAGGGAAGTGTGAAAGATGAAAGGGATTGCCTGTGACAGAGTGAAGACCAGGGACGTCCAAGTGACACAATTGCTTTGTATGCTGTTTGATGGAAGGGGATGAATGAACCATTACTAATCTGTCTGGAGGAGTGTCAGTAGATCAAGTAAATAAAGAATGCTGGAACTGTGAAATATAAGCGTAATGGGAATTCTGAAATGAAAGGGAATGCTGGAAGTTACAGGAAGATGATTCTATATGTCAAGAGAAAAAACGGTGACACAAGCTGGGAAGGCGGATGATCTGAAATTTCTTTGGTTAATTTCAATCCCCAAGAACAGTAATGTGTTGAGAAGAAAGATGGGGTGCTGCTCCTTGAGCTTATCTTAGGGGCTGAACGTATGAAGCACAGAGCGCGAGCAGGCTGGAAGATAAGAGGGCAAACAACTGGAACCTTTCTGGATTGAATGGAAGTGTTCTGCAAACTGTCACCTAATCAGCATTTAGTCATAGTATCATTGAGTTGCACAGCATAGAAAAAGGCCCTACTACCTGTAGTTGTCCAAGCCCACTGAGACGTACATCTCATTTCCCAGCACTTGGCCCATATACCTCTAAACTCCTGTCATCCATCGTCTGTACATCTTCAGTGTATTTAATGTACATGCTTCAACCAATTCCTCCAGCACAGGGCTTCCCAACCTTTTTTACACCATGAACCCCTACCATTAACCAAGGGTCCAAAGACCCCAGGTTGGGGAATTCCTGCTCTAACAGCTAGCTTCATATTTTTACCACCCATTGTTTAAAAAATAGCAGCTCAGGTGCTTGAGAAGCCTTTCACCTCTAACCTTAAAACAATGTCCTCTAGTTTTCAATTCCCCAACCCTGAGGGAAAAAAAACAACCGCTCAGCCTACCTAAGCTGATCATGATTTTATATACCTCTGTGAGATCACACCTCAGTCTCCTATGCTCCAAGGAGTAAAGGCTCAGCCTGTCTAACCTTTCCCTATTACCCAGTCCCTCAAGTTGACAACATCATAGTGAAGCTTTTTCCACTATTTCCAATTTAATCATGGTTGCCAAAACCAAGCACAATACTCAAGTGCAGCCTCACCAACATCTTGTACAATCATAACATAACCTCCCAACCTCTATACTCAATGCCCTGGCCTATGAATGTCAATATGCAAAATACCCTCGTCACCACCCAGTCTACCTGTGACTCCACTTTAAGGGAGCATTGCACCTCTCCTTCAAGGTCCCTCTGTATATTCCAACAATAACCTGGGCCCTTCATTTAATATAAAAGTCCAATCTTGAATTGTCCTTCCAAAATGTAACACTTCCCAATAAATTCCATTTGACATTCCACCATCTACCTACCCAGCTGATCAAAACCCCACTACAGTTCTTGATACTCATCTTCGCTGCTTATGACACCACCTGTTTTAATGCATCTGCAAACTTGCTAAGTATTCCTTGTAGATTCTCATCCAAATTATTAAAATGCAGTTGATGACAGATAACACGAGCACGACGCTGACCCCTGGGGCACATCACTAAATCACAGACATCCCACCTGAGAAACATCCTTCAAACATCACCCCCTGCTTTCTTTCATCCAGCCAATTTTGTATCCAGTTTACTTGCTCTCCTAGGATTCCATGTGATCTGACCTCCTGAGGAGCCTATCATGCGGAAACTTGTCAAAAGCCTTTCTAAAATCTATTTATTTCCCTCTCCTCGTCTTTCCTCATCAATTTATTTAAAGACTCAATCAAATTCATACGACAAGATTTCCCACATATAAAGACATGCGGGCACTGTGTGGCTGTGTGGGTATGCAGCTGCACAGTAACTGAAATGCTCCCATGCACATAGCCTTTTTGCCACACAGCTGGGCTGGGATTTTCTTTTATATAATGTTTTATTAAAGTGGCGCACAGTATTCAGGCTTTGTAAAAATTTCCTGCTTGAAGCCATGGTCCATGCAGTTGTAAAAAAAATTAGAAACACAGAATTATAGAAAGCCTACAGCACAATACAGGTGCTTCGGCCCACAAATCTGTGCCGAACATAGAAAATATAGAAAACCTACATCACCATATAGTCCCTTCAGCCCAGAAAGTTGTGCCGAACATGTCCCTACCCTAGAAATCACTAAGTATGCCTATAGCCCTCTACTTTTTCAAGCTCCATGTACCTATCTACAAGTCTCTTAAACGACCCTATCGTATCTGCCTCCACCACCGTCGCCGGCAGCCCATTCCACACACTCACCTCTCTCTGCGTAAAAAACTTACCCCTGACATCTCCTCTGTACCTACTTCCAAGCACAGTAAAACTGTGCCGTCTTGTGTTAGAGGGAATGTTACATTGTGGCTGCCCCTAATCAACCTCAGCCTTTCCAAATGTAGGTATATTGTATCCCATTCCCAAGTCTTCACATCCTTCTCGGTGGTGAAAGCAGATGAGAAATAACCACAGAGAATTCTGTCCATCTCCAGCTGTATGGGAGGGGTGTGGGGCAGGTAGCAGGGAAGGAGTGCTGGGATGACAGGGGTGCAGGTGGCATGGATGCAGATACACACAGCCTTGTGACACAAGGCAAAGTAATTTGATTCCATACATGTGGTTAATTGATCACTATGGAATGTTTCTCTTGTGCTTCCCACACCCTCCCTCCTGGAAAAGAAGCTTCTTCTTGTCCTGCCTGTTTAATTTGCTTTCACTATCTTCTCTATCATTATCCTGTCTCTCATTTGCCTCACTCTAAGTAGAATTGTACCTCCTGTCAGCCTAGTATAAACTCTCTCTATAAGCACTGGCAATTGTCCCTGGAATGAAAATCAACCCCTCCAGTTTAAATGTAACCTTTCCCTCTTATACAGGTCGCACCAGCTCCGGAAGAGATTCCAATGACTCAAATATCCAAATCCCTAGCCCTGTACCAATTCTTCAGCCTCTGAGACAGTGATTGCAGGGTCACCAGATGCTGCAGGATTCACACAGGTGTAGCTTTATTCTTCCTTTCAAAGCTTGCATAAAAGATGTTGAGCTCATCTGGAGTGAGGCATCACAGCCACTTGTGATGTTAGCATTCTCTTTGTTGGAAGAGCAAACGCTGCCTGAGCTGACACACACCCAACTCCATCTCTAACTTCAATAGGAATTGTTTTTTGACCCTTAAAGTAGCCTTCCATAGGTCATATCGGGACTTATTGTATCGTTCTGGATCACAGATCTTGATGAAGACTATGACAACTGTGGCATATTCATTCAGATGAGTCCCTAAGTATTGTCCAGTTCACTGGCTGAGAGCAGTCCTGTAAGCACTCCTCTGCCTCACTTGACCATATGTTATTCGTCCTCATCATTGGTGCCATGGCTTTTAGCCTCTGTCTATACACCAGGAGGAGAAGCATAGCTAAGTGACTGGACTTTCCAAATTGTGGGTGTGGGATAGCATGGTAAGAGTTCTTGATGGTGGTATAACAGTGGTCAAGTGTGTTGGCTCCTTTGGTCCCACAGATGATATGTTGGTGGTACTAGTTCAGAGACTTCTTCAAGCTGGCCTGGTTGAAATCCTCCACAATGACAGGGAACACACGAGGGTGATTTGTGACTACAAATTATGGTGCTCAGCCCCTCCAACGCCTGCCTGACATTGGCCTGAGGTGAAATGTACTCTGCTACCAGGAAGATGGAAAACCGCTTTGGCAGATAAAGTGACAATACTTGAAAACTAGATGGTTGAAGTCCAGGATCAAATAGACAGTCAAAGAGATTGGGTCGAGTGAGCAGGACTGGGATCATTGACCTCCTATCTGAGTCAATTTAAGTCGTGTAACTGTCTATGGAGTGTTTATTCAGCAACAAAAGTGCCACTTAAATGCAAATCACTGACCTAGTCACTATGGTTTATGTAGTTATTAGAGTAATGTTGTTATGCTGTTCACAGCTTATATGTGTTGACTATCATTTCCAGGGTAATTAGCACTTGGTTTTAGAATACTTGTCAATTTATGATGTTCAGGTGCAGGTATGTTGTTCATAGAGCATGCAGAAATATTAACAATATTTCATGGGATCCTCTTATTGGAATGGGAATGGGAAATTGAATTAAAATGGGTGACCACTGGGAAATCCTGTCTTTATGTGGCAGACGCAGCAAAGGTGCTGATGAAGCAGTTTTTAGAACAAACTGTATTCCCTCCCACCTTCATACAATAGCAAGTTCTGCCTGGTTTCCCCTTGAATCCTTCTCTGGGATAACCAAGCAAAACATTAAAATATTTCTTCAATCAGTATTTATATTACTTAATCCCAGCCAGGTGAATTCCTTTGGTCTCACAGCACGGGAGCCCTCCGGTACCAGGGCTCTTGGTATTATATGGCTAGTTAGAGTGCATGTACAACATACGAAGTCTTATGCAGCATTATCTTACTGTTCTAACTGCAGTTTTTAAATATGTAAGGCATTCTTTTCCATACCAGTTGTCTTTCCTATCAAACTCCATGATCTATTCCAGGGATGCTCTTCCACAGACTCCAGTCACTCTCACTTCATTGGAGAATCTGTTTATTAAATCTAACCTTTCTGAAAAGTTCTTACTTGGCTGTGAAAAGTTGTGAGATGTCAAGGCCGTGAGAGGTGCAAAGTACTATAAATGCAAGCCCTTTTGCTTCTTACTGGAGTGAGAGTTGGCTGGCTGTTTCACAATCACAGCCAAGCCCAATGCTCACATGGGATCCAAACACACATTTCCAGTAGAGGCCATTGGATAATGATCAGTAACCAGGACCAAGATTTCCCCTTTAGTCCAGACATGCTGAATCAGTTTGTTGAGCCCCATTGGTGCCCATCTTGGAATCACAGAGTTCAGCATAATCCTAGAATAAAGCTTGGAGCATTCTTTATTGGTACCAGAACCTATTGCACTCATCCACTGAAATGCTTTGTGGAGCCTCATTTCATTCCCACACAGGCTTCAATATGTTGGTGGTCAGATCGTCTTTATGCTTCAAATGAAACAAAAGCAATTTTTAAATGGCTCCCAGTGTTTCTGCTTTAGTATCATGCATTTTCTTTTCCACCACATTAAATTGAGGTAATGAGCTGTCATTTCTGCTAAATCAAATGCCTATTTACATTTTGGGTGCAGACCAGAAATGTGGACATAATTCTGCCATAAGTTGGAAATATATTAGGAACAGCAAAATGAAATGAAAGCTGTCTTATGGTTTAATAGCATTGATAAACTTTACATTTAAGTCACAACTCTGCCTCTAGCATAATTTCGCTGCAGTGGCACAAAAATCTTTTGGTTTTATGTTTTCCAAAATGTCATTGTAGGTGTTTTCAATTCAGCTATTTTCTGTGGAATTAACAAAGAGGTGACCTCATATTTTCAGTTTAGCTGTTCCTCTTCCATGCTTATCAGCTCACGTATCGTACACAAGGCCGAGATGAACTGGTTTCAGCTAGCTTTCCCCAGGCATGCCACTCATGAATCCTGCCCACCCACATCTGACAACGAGGGCCGATTGAACTTACCAAATGAGTGCCAATCTGCAGCAAGGCCTCAGTGCTGAGTAGATCTTAGGTGACATTTTGCTACATGCACCCTTGTGTAAAGATCAAGTCAAGTCAAGTCAAATCACTTTTATTGTCATTTCGACCATAACTGCTGGTACAGTGCATAGTAAAAATGAGACAACGTTTTTCAGGACCATGGTGTTACATGACACAGTACAAAAAACTAGACTGAACTACATAATAAAAAAACAACACAGAGAAAGCTACACTAGATTACATACCTACACAGGACTGCATAAAGTGCAGGCATTTACAATAAATAATAAACAGGACAGTAGGGCAAGGTGTCAGTCCAGGCTTTGGGTATTGAGAAGTCTGATAGCTTGGGGGAAAAAACTGTTACATAGTCTGGTCGTGAGAGCCCAGATTCTTTGGAGCCTTTTCCCAGACGGCAGGAGGGAGAAGAAATTGTATGAGGGGTGCATGGGGTCCTTCATAAAGCTGTTTCCTTTGCGGATGCAGCGTGTAATGTAAATGTCCATGATGGCTGGAAGAGAGAACCCGATGATCTTCTTAGCTGACCTCACTATCCGCTGCAGAGTCTTGTGATCCAAGATGGTGCAATTTCCGAACCAGGCAGTGATGCAGCTGCTCAGGATGCTCTCAATACAACCCCTGTAGAATGTGATGAGGATGGGGGGGGGCGGTGGGAGATGGACTTTCCTCAACCTTTGCAGAAAGTAGAGATGCTGCTGGGCTTTCTTTGCTATGGAGATAGTGTTGAGGGACCAGGTGAGATTCTCTGTCAGGTGAACACCAAGAAGCCTTTTGTTAAAACTGTGAAGGATATGTACTGTTCAAATATTAAAGATTCGCATTTGCTTTCTTTTCTTCATTGCCCATTCACAATCTGAATGTTGCAAAGCCAAAGGTCTATATCCATTTGAACAAGTAACAAATCAACATTGAGAAAGGTAAAAAAAAAGCCACAGTTTGATTAACAGTGAAAATGACATCGTACCAACTGATAATGTTTCAACATGTGATAAAGAAAATAAAATAAACTGCTGACCTTACAAGTTAGAGGTAACTAAAGAGCTTTAGAGGGGTTCAGCCAGGAACCAAGCCCTTTGACCCAATGAATCTGCATTGACTATCAAACATTAGTATAATATTCTCATCAACTTTCCAAGATCCTTGTAATCAATTAAACAAGAGGGGAAATGTACAGTGAGTAACTAACCCACCTATGCCATGCTTTTGGAATGTTTGAGGAACCCAGAGCATTCAGGCATTCAGAGGAAGCCTGCACTGCTGCAGGGTGAACAAGAAAACTCCACATAGACAGCACCTGATGTTAAGAATGACAGTGATTCTCTTGGATTCAGAATTCAAGATTCAAGGTTATTTATCATCAGGCACTGACTGTTCCCTATTTTAAATAGATATTCTTGTACCACAGGTGCTTGCCTTCACTTGACAAATTGCTATCTTTTCTGTCACATAAGTAGCAAAGGGAAGCATTCCTGTTCGTAACTTTTCCAAGTTACCATCAAAGGCTTCCGTTGAAGTATCAAGGCGAATGCTGAAGTTTGGTGATCGTTTAGGTGCTTCACTAGCCTGCAGTCTCCAAGAGCATTCTGGGAGGCAGAGACAGTGTGTGGAGCGCTGGCTGCGGGATAGGGCCCAAGCCAATGCTTGACTCCATTTTGCTGACTGTAGCTTCCATTGTGCACTGATTAAAGCGAAGTGGGAGATTGAAGGAAGTGCAGAGGGTGGGTGCTGGCTGGCTGCCTTATGATTGTTCTGCAAGGGCAGAGCCTGCTGCTGTGTCCGGAGAATGTTGCCCAGATCTTCTGCATTTTGGATTTGGACTGGTCAAAGAACACTGAGGCTGTCTACAAGAAGGGTCAGAGCCATCTCTATTTCCTGAGGAGACTGAGGTCCTTTAACGTCTGCTGGATGATGTTGAGGGTGTTCTACGAGGCTGTGGTGGCCAGTGCTATCATGTTTGCTATTATGTGCTGGGGCAGCAGGCTGAGGGTAGCAGACACCAACAGAATCAACAAACTCATTCGTAAGGCCAGTGATGTTGTGGGGGTGGAACTGGACTCTCTGACAGTGGTGTCTGAAAAGAGGATGCTGTCCAAGTTGCATGCCATCTTGGACAATGACTCCCATCCACTCCATAATGTACTGGTTAGGCACAGGAGTACATTCAGCCAGAGACTCATTCCACCAAGATGCAACACTGAGCGTCATAGGAAGTCATTCCTGCCTGTGGCCATCAAACTTTACAACTCCTCCCTCAGAGTGTCAGACACCCTGAGCCAATAGGCTGGTCCTGGACTTATTTCCACTTGGCATGATTAACTTATTATTATTTAATTATTTATGGTTTTATATTGCTATATTTCTACACTATTCTTGGTTGGTGTGACTGTAATTGTCCTGTTTATTATTTATTGTAATGGCCTGCATTTTTTTTGTGCACTTTATGCAGTCCAGTGTAGGTCTGTAGTCTAGTGTAGCTTTCTCTGTGTTGTTTTTTTTTATTACGTAGTTCAGTCTAGTTTTTTGTACTGTGTCATGTAAACCATGGTCCTGAAAAATGTTGTCTCATTTTTACTATGCACCATACCAGCAGTTATGGTCGAAATGACAATAAAAGTGACTTGACTTGGTTATTAATAGTGAAGGAATAACGGTATTTGGCCATTTGCCACTTGCAGACAAGATGGCGCCAGTGAACGCTTCCTCTGCAACATCTTCTAGATAATCAATTATTTCAGTTTTTCTATGTCTTCTACTTATTCTTTTTATCTTAATTTTGTTTTTGAAACTGTTGGAACCTGTGACTTACAATCCGTAGTTCAATGGAGTGAGCTCGCACTCTGCTGTCCCAAGAAAACTCCAGGAGAGAAATGTGACCATGAGCTACCACAAGGAGAAGCTTAGAGACGAGACGAGGGGCCATGCTCAGCTCCATTTCTTGCTGATTAAAGCACTGAGAAAGATTGAAACATTGAGGTAAATGCAGAGGAGAGCAAGCAGTTCTTGGAGAGGCCACTGATTCAAGTCTCTTCCTTCAGAGAGGCTGTATGTTCAAGTCAATGCTTTTGGAGATGTTTTCAAAATCCTGAGATTTATGGATTGGACTGTAGTTCATACTGGTCTCTTTCAGTTCTACGTTCTTTATCGTGTTCTTGTCTATTCTTTCTTGTTGCTGATTGGTGGGTTGGGGGTTTGGGGTTTGATGCTCTTGTTGTTGTTTCTCCATGTGAGTGATCTGTTAGTTTTCTTGGATGAGGAAGGGGTGGAAGAGGTTTTGAGATTGCAAGTTCTTGTTTATTTTTCTTTTCATGCAGAAGATTGACGTCTTTCATTCAACTACCATGGATTTCGGTACTTTATGGCTATCTGAAGAAGACAAATCTCAGAGTTGTATTCTGCATGCATACTTTGAAAATTAAATAAAGCTTTGAATGCTTGATCTTTTTATTGAAAGCCAAGCTGCAATCAACAAACTGCAGCCAGATGTATATTTTGCTGGGTGCTCCAAAGCAGAGTGGACAGCCAGTGAGATAGTGTCCACTGTAGACCAATTGTAGTGGTAGGTGAATTGTAGCAGGTCTAGGTCCTTGCTCAGGCAGGAGTTAATTCCAGCAATAACCAACCTCTCAAAGTACTTCATTATAATAGATGTGAGAGCTACTGGTCATTAGTGTTTGAGGCAGCTCACCCTGCTCTTCTTGGGCACCAGTGTGATTGAAGCAGGTGAGAATCTAGACCACAGCAGGGAGAGGCTGTTCGTAATTATACATCCGTTACAGGATATCTGCAAAAATGCTGCAAGTAACTATCAATGTTTTGGTGCCTCCTGGCATTAACAGATCTTCTCTCCTGCCTTATGTTGTCTGATAAACAGTAGGCACAACTAGGAGAGAGGAGAATGGCTGAAGTGAACTTGGCCATCTACACTAATTCAGCCACATGGAATAAAATGAAAGATCATTAACCTAAAACATTTGTTTCCCTCTCAGCGGATGCTGACTAACTTACTGTCTCCAGAATTCTCTGTTATTATTTCACATTGCTTTACAGATCAACCATGAAACAGTCAGCAGAATTTAGATTTCTCAGTAAAACCTTCAGCCAAAAAATTAAATTAGTTGTTTTGGAGAAGTGGTAGGCCACATGCATTTCATGCTGAGTACCTCAAGAGATTGACATAATTAAGTTCAAGCACACCAGACACACAATAACCTTCCCTCCCCTCCCCAATGGCAAATTCTTGTTCAGTGTATCCTGGAATGATCCACAAAAGCCAACAATTTTGAAATGAAGCAGTATGAGGTTTCAGGACATCAGTGAATTCAGATCTTAGGAAAGCTTTTGCTGTAAAGGTGTAACAGAAAAAAAGATTTATATTGAAGTGGCACTTTCGTAGCTTTAGGATATCCCAAAGTGTTTTTTCAAGGGAAATTGCTGATGCATAGTATCATAGCAGGGCCTGCAAATAGCAATGGCCTAAATAAATACAAACAAGTGCAACTGGAGCAGGAATAAGTCTTTCAGCCCATTGAATCTGTCCTATTATTTGACAAAAGCATGTTTCATTTTCTGTGTCAGCGTTAATCATCCAGTTCTCTCAGCAAATCCACTGGTTTCTCTAAATCCAAGAATGTTTATATTGAACACAATCAATGCCTGAACCTTCACAATCCTCGGTGACAAGAGAACTTCAATGATTCATCATCCTCTGAAAGGAGAGTTTTATCTTCCTTGTTCCAGATTCCTTGGCAGGGAAAATTCTGACCCACATCTGCGTTGTCAAGGTCAGTTTGCGATACACAATTAAGTAATTTGTTTCACTGAGGTCCAATAACAACAAATGCACAAAACTTTGTTGGTTTCCTGTACCTAGAGATCTTTCATGTCTGGGCCACTGATTAAATATCTCATCCGAAAAATGTATCTGCAGTGATGCAGCGTTCTTTCAGCACACCATTGAAAAGTAATGTGAGACTTTGCGCTGTTGTACGGCATGGAACTTGGACCTGAAAATGGCTCAGTTGCTGAACCAGAACTGTCACTGCTTCATATTATTGTTTTAAAAGTTATTTGAACTATGTCCTTTAAGATCCTCCAGCTGAATTGTTGACTGTCCACTTCCCTCCACATGTACTGAATTCCTCCAGCCTTTGTGTGCTGCTCTGGATTTCAGCATCCAGATCAGTAATGCAGAATAGTGGGTTCTTCTCTATTACGCACAAGATGTTCTTTGAGATAATAGACTCTTAACCACTATCATAAATCTACTTGGAGAGCTAGAAGCTGCTGTGAGTATGTGCCAACTTTAACTTCAGAATCAGAATCAGGTTTAATATCACCCACATATGTCATGAAAATCGCTAACTTTATGGCAGTAGTACAATGAAATACGTGATGAGGTAGTGTTCATGGGTTCGATGTCTATTTAGAAATCAGATGGCAGAGGGGAAGAAGCCAAATTTTCATGCTCTCCATGGTACATTTGTAGAAATTTTTCAGTGCTCTCTTCAAAGGTGTGACTGAAACCAGTCCTTCACACTTTCACCTATGACTGTTCCCCTGCCTATACCACCAAATCCATCATCAAGCTTGCAGATGACATCGCAGCGATTGGATTAATTACAAAAAGGAGGTGCAGAAGCTGTCTGAGTGACTATAACCTTTCACTCAACATAAAAAAAAAACAAAGAAATGATTATTGACTCCAGGAAATCAATGTGGTATGAACAAGCTTCACTACTCATAAACAGTGAAACATAGAAAGGGTCTCCAGCTTTAAGTTCTTGGGAGTGGACATCATGGAGGAACTCTCTTGGACCATCAACACCTCCTTGATAGTAGGAAAGTCTCAGAAGTGCCTATACTATCTTAAGACTTTAAAGAGAACAAATCTGCCCCAAAAGCTGGGGGTAAATCTTCATTGATGTGTAATTGAGAGCATACTGATCTACAACACGACAGTATGGTACACTAGCTGCAAGACGATTGACCAGAGAGCACATCAGTGGGTGATCAGGACTGTACAGAATGCCATTGGGACATGACTACCAGATAAAGAGGCCATCTACAAATCACACTTCTTATGACGGGCATACAACATTGTGAAGGACTCATCCCACCCCATAATTAGCTCTTCAACCTCCATCCATTTGGCAGGTGATACAGAAACATCTCTGCATGGACATCCAAACTGAAAAGCAACCTTGTTCCTCACGACTGTCATGCAACTGAAAATTGCTCCCCCCTTGCCATCCACCCATAGTCCATAGGTATTATGGGCAATCTCTTTAGAGCAATACATGGGCGTGTGCAATATTTGGGCAGATAACTTCCTCTTAGTTCAGAGCTCTTTGTTTTTATTTAAATTTCAGTTTTAATTCTTGATGCTATTTTATATTTAATCATTGTATTTTATAACATGGACATGTACAATACTTAAATGGGAAGCCACATTTTTTTTAAATTTTAGAGTTGTTTGCTTTTAATTTAGTTGTAACTTAGATGTCAGTCTAAATAAATTCAGAAGTTATTTCAAAATTAGTGATTGTATTTTTAGTACGCTGTTTTGCACTGAATGGCGTAGCATTGCAATCTTGTCCTCAGCAACGACAACAAAGCTCGAAGTAAGCAAGTAAGTAAAATCTATTGGTCACTTATTTTCATGTTAACTTGCTGTTGCATCATGATTCTTTAAAACAAGAATTATTTATATAATTATATTTTATATTTATAATACATTAATTTAATATTAATATAACAATATTTTCAATTACACAAAGAATTTTGAAAGACAAGCCAAGAAAAACAGGGCTGTCTAATGCATTGCACAGATAAATTGGAACACCTGCCTCTACCATTGGTACAAGTCTCAGGCAAAAAGGAACCACCCAGTGATTTAAACTAGATGGAGAATTTTTATTGAAATCCTGTGGAAAAGAGCAATGTATTATAGGTTTCAGGTTATTTAATATTAATGTTTATATGTCAGAGCCTTGTGTCATTACGCAGATAGTAAGGAAGATGAAAAATGAGTAGCCAGGCAAGACATCAACCAACTGACCAGTGTCCAGTTTTGATCTCTGAAGATGTGGGTTTAATTTGATTAGCTAAGAGATACCTTCTCTTTCCAACTGTCCCTGAACTCCTCGATTTCAACCATCTTCAGACAGAATATTTTCAACATGAGAAAGTCTGAGATGCTCGAAATCCAGAGCAACACACACAAAACACTGGAGGAACTCATTCTCGAATTAAAAAAAATTTTGGCCCCAAATATTTGCTTTGTTAATTAATGACCTAAATGATTCAGTTGAAAATAACATCCAATTTCACCAATTACACAAAGATACATAGCACTGCAGGCACACGATACAGAAAGATATAAACTGATTATTGTCTGGGACCATGAAAGGTTGTGTGTGAGAAGTGCACTCCCAAGAGTTTGAAACTGCTTGCAGTTTCCACTGCTCTACTGTCGATGTGAAGAGGGGTGTGAGTGATACAAGTTCGCTTAAAACTTCTTCAATGCCACTGTTATATAATGTAACAACTCAACAAAATAAAACCACGGAGCCAAGAATAATGTGTCTAACTTCGTTTTTTGATTAAAGCGAGGTGGATGTATGACATGGTGGCGCAATAATGTAAGTAATTAACATAATTATACATATCATTAGTAATGAATTATTTAAACAACAAAGAATGTTTAATGGAACAACGTATTTACATTATTACTGAAATATAAATACACGACAGCAAGGAGGACTGGGAAACTGTGGAGGTTGTGTTATGGGTGGGTCATCCTTTGCAACTTTCCCCTACAATAGCTCAGCATGCTGGTGTGGAATGGGGATGGTACATGCACATGACCATCGACTATAGGCAGTTGAATAAGTACCCACCACCCCTCACAGTGGCTGTCCTGGATGGAGTGCCCCTTATTAAGGACATAGGGGGTAGGGACTGGTAGCACTAGTGTGCAGTTGCAGATTTGGCCAATACATTCCTCTCTATTCTCCTAAGCCAGAATCACAGGGCCAGTTCAATTTTATCCAGGAGGATAGACAGTACATCACTTGCTCCCTCCCACAGTGGTGTGTCTACAGTTCCATCTTGGTCTAAGGCATGATTGCCTGAGACCTGAAGGAGATTGCAGTTAGACCCCACCCTCTCTCAAGGCCAGAAACCAGAGTGGGCCAAGCACAAAACTTTGTGTGCTCTGGTCCTTACCTCCTAAGAGGGGACACAGCATTTTATGGAGCTCCTGGGGTATTGGCATCAGCATATCCTCCACCTGATGATGATGCTGTGTCTCCTGGAAAAAGAATGCCTTCCAATGGGGTCCTCTTAGCCCCTAGACAGAGTGGGGTGACATTCGAACTGCAGGTTTCAGCTACCCCAAGGGTGGTTATGTGGAGCCATTTGCAGCTGATGAAGGGGTGTTGTGTTCCCTTGGGATTTTGGATGAATCCCTTTCTCAGACAGTGACCCAATATACCCACTTCAAGAGGCAGCTGTTGGCCTGCTACTGGGCTCTCTTGGCCACAGAACATTAGACATCCTCTGAGTCAGTTGTGCTGCAACCACACCTCCCTAATGAGCAGCGGGTAAAGTCTGACAATGTAACCCACGCTATGAGGACCATGTTCGGCAGTCTTCCATTGTTCAGTGACAGACAGACAGACATACTTTATTGATTCTGAGGGAAACTAGGTTTCATTACAGTCGCACCAACCAAGAATAGTGTAGAAATATAGCAATATAAAACCTCATAAATAATTAAATAATAATAAGTAAATAATGCCAAGTGGAAATTAGTCCAGGACCAACCTATTGGCCAAGAGTGTCTGACACTCCGAGGGAGGAGTTGTAAAGTTTGATGGCCACAGGCAGGAATGACTTCCTATGACGCTCAGTGTTACATCTCGGTGGAATGAGTCTCTGGCTGAACGTACTCCTGTGCCTAACCAGTACATTATGGAGTGGATGGAAGACATTGTCCAAGATGGCATGCTACTTGGACAGCATCCTCTTTTCAGACACCACCGTCAGAGAGTCCAGTTCCACCCCCACAACATCACTGGCCTTACGAATGAGTTTGTTGATACTGTTGGTGTCTCCATTGCAGACCAGGCAGAGAAGGGTTGCAATGGGGTGAGCCACCACCATGAGCAGGTCCTGACTCTCCCTGATAACGACCACTACACTCCCAATGAGGTTCCTCTATCAATCCCTCACCTATACCATAGGGTAAACCCTATGATGATCTGACCTCTGAGTAGAAGCAGCAAGACTGGTTTATCATTGGCTCCAGCCATTGGCAGAGCAGTAACCAGTGACACAAAGCTGCTCAACCCTGTGTCAGGAAGGTCATTACCCAGGAGTGCAGGGGCTGGGGTGGAGGAATCTAGCCAATTAACTGAGCCCGTGGTCTGTGAGGATCTGCACCAACTCCTGGGCAGTAGCTAGCAGCATGGCACTGTGGATGCCTCACTGGCATGGGCAGACCTGAGAGGTGCACGGGCAGCCCCTCTGGAGCACAAATGGAGCATCCATATCAATGCCCAATCACAGTTTACCATGTAGATGCTTGCATCTCTGGGGACACTGAGGTGGCCATAATGCTACTGTTGATTGATTGACTTGTGCAGATTATGACGGTCGCAGCATTTTCCAAGGAGGATCACGGCAGCCTGGCAGTATGGGCAAGAGCAGGCATCTAGAGGGTAAGGAGCATGGAAAAGGGTGGTAGCTCCAGGGGTGGTGCTAGCATCTTGATGAGGCCAGGGCAGTGATCTGCAATCTGCCAGCAGGTTAAGCCCAGGGGCTGGCTAGTGGGACCCTCGGGATGCATCTATAGGGGCATGGAAGCTGGTCAGGTAATGTGAGTTGATTATGTGGGACTGCTGTCGCTATAGAACAAGAAGCAGTATATGCTCACAAAGATGGACATAAATTCCAAGGTCCTGGTAGGGTTGCTATGCAGGCACACTGACTAGAAAAACACAAGAAAAGGTTTGTGGCACTTGTCATCTGTTTATGGGATCCCCTAGGAGATCCATCTCAGACAAAGGCTCACGCTTTGCAGAAGCCAAAGTCCGGGAGTGGGCTGCAGAGTCCATCACTTGTGAGTGAATTACATCCCATACTACCCTCAGGCAGCGTGGCTGACTGACCGTATGGACAGCAAATTAAGTTATTGTCCCAATCTGCACCTTTCAGGGCTGAACTCACGGCTGGCAGGCCCAGGTGGGTGTCCGATGTCCTGGCATTGGGCCAGGTCGGACCCAGCAAAGGTGGATGAGATGGAGTTGGAGGAGGAATTGGGGAATCAGAATCAGAACTAACATCACTGGCATATGATGTGAAATTTGTCAACTTTTCCGAAGTTTCCAGGGCACAAGCCTGGGCAAGGTTTTTTTTTTACGGAAGACCGGCAGTTGCCCATGTTGCAAGTCTCCCCTCTCCACGCCACCGATGTTGTCCAAGGAAAGGGCACTAGGCTGATACCACTTGGCACCAGTGTCATCACAGAGCAATGTGTGGTTAAATGCCTTGCTCAAGGACACACACGTAGCCTCAGCCAGGGCTTGAACTAGCGACCTTCAGATCACTAGACCAACGGCTTAACCACTTGGCCACGCGCCAACTCTTAAATTCAATAAGCGGTGCAAAAATGGAAATAAAAAATTACTGAGGTAGTGTCCATCGATTCAACGTCCTTTCAGAAATCGGATGGCAGAGGGGACAAAGCTGTTCCTGAATCACTGAGTGTGTGCCTTCACACTTCTGTACCTCCTTCCTGATGGTAGCAATCCAGGGGATGGGGATCTTCAATAAAGGATGTCACCTTTTTGAGGCTTGGGTGTAGCACTCACAGGAGCTACAAGAGCAGGAGACTGTGGTTCGCAGACTGGAGAGTACACAACGGGTGGCGTCGCGGGGGTAACAGGGGAAATAATCTGTCTAGAAACCCAGAGGCTAACCAGGAAGGAGTGATTTTGTGTCTCCTTACATTACAAAATGGCAAAGTGGTGGCCATGATGATAATCAGCGTGAGATCCTACAACACATTCCTATGCATGGCGTATGAGTGTACAAATCACACCGGCGCTTCAGACTGTTGGATCTACTTGAGAGGGCCAACACACTCTGCAAAAGGGGTGCTACTGATATCGATCCCCTTTAATGAAGAAAAACAGGACTGTTAGAGGAGCTTATCCAGCTTCTCCAGCTCTGGGGGAAGCCAGAGGGAGTGGAGTAGTTCATTTCTTGCTGCATCGTATGGGAATGGCCTTAAAGAACTTGAGTCTCAGTAACCCCCAGTGGAGGAAGTGTTTTAAAGGCTGGTACTTCTTTACTTATGATTTGTCTCATCCCAAGGTCCTGCCTCGGAGAGTAATCCCCCTGCCAACATGGAAGGGGAAGGAGTGTTGGTGCAGGCAATATGGTGAGCACAGCTCCAGCCGGTCAGTGGAGCGCAATGGGTGTGAGCAGGAGCAGAGTCCTGGGACGACTGTGGCACCAAATGGTACTTACTGGATATGCGGCTCCCAGACCTACCTCTGGCTCCCCACAGGATGGTACGGCTGCTGCTGGCTGGGGTATGCGGTAACATACATACACCACATTAATAGCCTAGAAGAGCACCCTGCCCGTGAGATTTGGCACAGTAAGAGCCATATCACAGAGTCAGAAAGGTTCCGAATGATAGCCTTTTCCCTATATGGTACAGCCAGACAGACCCAGGAACTGATATGCATGGCCTATGTGATGGAGATGCTGGCCAACGAGATGGCCGCTCTGCTCAAGCATACAGAGTGCGCACCAACCAGACTGTCAGCTGAGATGATGGGTATTCGGGATGGTGGCCTTGCAAAACTGGATAGGCTTGGACTACCTGCTAGGGCAATGGGGAAGGAACTATTTTTGAGTGGGGTCATCTGGACTTTTATGCTGCTGTACCTTCTCTTAGTAGGGCTGAAGAGAAAAGGAAATGGCCAGGGTAGCAGGCATACTTGATAATCTTTTTAATCTGCCTGAGGCAATTCACTGTGAAGGTGGACTGGACAGAAGGAAGTGATGAATATGTGATCAACTAGGGACTCTCCAAGCTTCTATCAGACCAGAGCAGAGCAGAAGTCACTCCAGGCTATGATCCAACCCATCAGGATATTTTATATAGTGCACCTATGGAAATGCTGGTGGATATGACACTTGAGGAAGTATATGGACAATGTGCTTTCTGGCTATGGATCCTTATGGATCCTTATGCATCCTTATGGATGCTCAGGAGCTTGAAGCTGTTGACATCTCTACAGCAGCTGCACTGATAAGGACAGAGATGTGTTCACATCCACAACTGCATCCCTGCCTCTGCTCTTTAAGCCAACAGCAAGCTCCTTAGTCTTGCTGCAATGACATGGCAGTTCTGTCACAGACCTGCAACCCTGCTCTAGAACATCAGGCAGTCAGGTAAACAGGAGGGGAACAATATCCTGGCTGGGACTTTCACTAGTACTACTCAGGACGGTTTGAACTAGTTTGTCAAGGGGTTGGAACCAGAGTAGCAGATCAAAAGAGGGAGGGATTGAGAGGAAGGTAGATGTCAAGGCCAGTATGAACAGCCAGGAACAAGGTAATAGGTATATTAGGATAGATAGTTTGAAGTGTGTATATTTTAATGCTGGGAGTGTTAAAGCTAAAAGTGATAAGCTGAGAGCAAGGATCAGTACGTGGAACTGTGATGTAGCCATAAAGAGACTTGTTAGAGAGAGCAACAGAAAGTGCTTAATGTCCCAAGGTATTAATGTTTTAGAAAAGATAGAGGGGAAGGTAAAAAAGGGGTGGGGGGGCGTAGTTGCACTACTAATCAGGGACAATATTACAGCCATGCTTAGAGGGGATATAATGGAAGGCTTGTCCACTGGGTCTATATGGGTAGAACCCAGAAATAGGAATGGTGGAATTACTCTGTTGGAATTGTGCTGCAGACGTCCTCTCCCCCAATAGCCACTAGGACATTGAGGAACAGATATACAGACAGATTAAGGAAAGGTATAAAAACAGTTGGGTTGTTGTCATAGGGGCTCCAGCTTCCCCAATATAAACTGGGACCTTCTTAGTGCAAGAGGTTTAGATGGGGCAGAATTTTGTTAGATACATCCAGGAGGGTTTCTTAAATCAACATGTACATAATCCAACAAGGAGAAGGGCTATACAGAGACCACAACTCCTTAAGTTTTAAGATAGCTATAGATAAGGACAAACATAAACCGTGCAAGAGAGTGTCAAACTGGACTAGGGCAATTTACAAGAGCATTAGTCAGGAACAAGGGAGAGTTAATTGTGAACATCTATTTTTTTGGCAAGTCCACATCTGACATGTGGAGGATGTTTAAAGACCATCTGTGCAATGTGCAGGACAGGAATGTTCCAATCAGATGGAAGGACAAGGATGGCAAGGTAAGAGAACTTTGGATGTTGAGAGAGGTGATGAATTTAGTCAAGATAAAAAGGAAAAATATGTAAAGCTTAGGAAGCTAGAATCAAACAGAACCCTGGAGGATTATAAAGAAGCCAGAAAAGACCTGAAGAAGGGAATTAGGAAAACCAGGAAGGGCCATGAAAAGTCCTTGGTAAGTAGGAAGAAAGAGAATCCCAAGGCATTATATACATACGTCAAGAGCAAGTGGATAACCAGAGAGAATGCAGGACAACTCACGGATAAAGGGGGAGACACTTATGTGGATGCAATAGATATGGGTGAGGCTCTTAATGAGTGTTTTACATCAGTATTTACCAATGAGAAGGACATGAAGGATAGGAACATGAGGGCAGAGCATATTGATATATTGATATGCTAAGACATTTTGAGGCAAAGGAGGATGTAGTGTTGGTTCTCTTAAAGAATGTTAAGGTTGATAAGTCCCCAGGGCCTGAAGGAATGCACCCCAGTTTATTGAGAGAGCCAAGAGAAAAGACTGCTGGTGCCTTTATCAATATCTTCATGTCCTTTCTAGCCAGAGGTGAGGTCCCGGAGGACTGGTGAGTAGCTAAAGTTGTTCCATTATTCAAGAAGCGAATCAGGGATAACCCTGGAAACTATAGACAGGTGAGTCTCATGCCAGTGGTAGGGAAGTTACTGGAGTCGATGGAGGCATACAGTCAAACAGCGAGTGACTGTCATGGTCACTTTTCTTGTGATTGCAAACCCCTTTGGACATTATGATCTGGTACTCTGCAAGTTCAATTTGCTGATTTATTGGGTGCAAGCAGGGGCGGATGGAGGGAGCTGAGTCCTCGGTCATGGCGAATAGGCTTGAAACTATGGTGTCGCCTGTTTGCAGCCGCCCAGAGTGAGGGGATGAAGCCATTGTGCTTCACTGGAGGCCGTGTGGCGTGGTGTTCGGAACAGGGTCGGAGCTGCCCTCCCAGGGTTTCGCTCAGCAGAAGCCAAGCTCTGTTGTAGCCAACAGCAGATTTTTTTGCGGCACTCAATGGGCTTGGGCCTCAGGCTGTGGGGTTGGTTGCTTTTCAGCCACTGGAGGTGAGGTGTCTGAGCCATTGTGCTCCACTGAGTGTGGCATAGCCAGTTGTGCTGACTGAAGATTTAAAATGGATGGAGGGCTATACATATATATTTGTCTGGTTGTGTTTTGTATACATGAGGACTGGGCCTCAAAGCCATGGATTTGTCTAGCTGGAGTTGGGTGTCAGGTTGAGGGCTGGCCTGGGGGCCAGTTGATAGATGATATTGGAGGGTCTGGACTACATATATAATGTATGTATTCTGCATCATTGTAATTTTACTGATATTCTACTGTACGTGGGTTTGTTAATGTGTATGTATCAAGCTGCAGTATCGTGGTGGGACATGGAATTAAAATGTGTGGCCACTGGGAGACCATTTCTCTGAAACCCAACGTAGACTGGGAGACCGTTTCGCTGAACACCTACACTCTGTCCGCCAGAGAAATCATGATCTCCCAGTGGCCACACATTTTAATTCCATGTCCCATTCCTATTTTGATATGTCTATCCATGGCCTCCTCTACTGCAATGATGAAGCTACACTCAGGTTGGAGGAATAACACCTTATATTCCACCTGATGACATGAACATTGATTTCTCTAACTTCGGTTCATGCCCCTCGTCCCCTTCTTACCCCATCCCTAATTTATTTATTCCCTCCTTTTTTTCTCTCTCTCTGGCCATCACTCTTTACCAGTTCTCAATCTCTCTCTGGTGCTCCCCTCCCCTTTCTTTCTCCCTAGGCCTCCTGTCCCATGATCCTTTCCCTTCTCCAGCTCTGTATCCCTTTTGCCAATCGCATTTCCAGCTCAGAGCTTCACCCCACCCCTTCCTGTCTTCTCCTATCATTTCGCATTTCCTCCTCCCCGTCCTACTTTCAAATCTCTTACTATCTTTCCTTTCAGTTAGTCCTGATGAAGGGTTTCGGCCCGAAACGTCAACAGTGCTTCTTCCTATAAATGCTGCCTGGCCTGCTGTGTTCCACCAGCATTTTGTGTGTGTTGCTTGAATTTCCAGCATCTGCAGATTTCCTTGTGTTTGTGTTTTTAAGTTCTATGTTACTCCATTTAAGTAAAAGTAATCAAATTTACCCTGTGTGGCAATTTCATTAAGCGTTTAAGAAGATTTGGTATGTCACCAAAGACTTGCAGATTTCTATAGATGTATGGTGGAGAATATTCTGACGTTGCCACACAGCCTGGTGTGGAGGCTTCAATGCATAGGACCACAAGAAGCAGCAGAGTGTTGCAGAGTCAGCCAGCTCCATCATTGGCATATCGAGGGCATCTACAAGAGGCGGTGCCTCAGGAAAGAAGCATCCATTTACCCTGTGGCAAAGCAGAACAGTGACACCCTTAGTGGAGTTGCTGTCTCAAATTCAATCCTCACTTTGCGTGCTGTCTGAGCGGAGTCTGCATGTTCTCCATGAAACTGCATGGATTTCCGTTCATGCCTTAAAGACATAGAAGAGAAAACATATAACATAGAACATTACAGTACAGTCCAGGCCCTTCATCCCACGATGTTATGTAGGCATTTTAACCTTGCTCGAAGATCAATCTAATGGTTCTCTTTCACTTCACCCTCCATTTTACTTTCATCTCTAAGAGTCTCTTAAATGTCTTTTGTGTATCTAAACTAATGTATCTACCATCAATCACCCTGGAAATGTGATTCATACACTCACCACTCTTTGTTCAAAAAACCTACACCCCGTACTTTCCTCACATTAGCCATTTCTGCCTGAGTAAAAGGTGCTGGCTGACAACTCTATCTATACTTCTAATCATTTTATACATTTCTATCAAGTCACCTCTCACCCTCTATTGCTCCAAAGAGAAAAGCCTTAACTTGATAAACCTTTCCTCATAAGACATGCTCCCTAATCCATGTAGCATCCTAATACATCTCCTCTAATCTCAGGGGTGTATATGGTGACATATTTGTACTTTGATAGTACATTAACTTTGAACTTTGATTGTCAATATCTTCAAATACTTGAAGTCATGAAATCGTTTCATTTTCTGTTCCAGTTGTTTCTGACATTTCCAAGTCTGAATGCTTGAAACTGTAGTAAGCAAAACCGTCCTGAATTGTCTAACTGCTTATTTATTGCCAACCATTGGTGAAAAAAATCACTGCTTTTTGAACACTGACACATGCAAATGGCGCTTTTTAAAAACTGTTCACTCTATGTATTGTCTGATGGCCACGCAGGGGCACGCGACTGATGCTGGTTAGAAACTGTTCACCGACAGTCTCCTGTCAAAGTAAATGGCATCGTGTCCCAAATAAACAAAGGAAATTTTGGTTATTTCCTCATTAGGTTTTTGTTCTTTAACAGTTGTCCCAAATAAGCGGCTGCCCTGATTAACCGATAGCCCAATTAGTCAGAATGTCACTGTATTTAAAGAAGAGGTTGACACGTTCTTGATCAGTAAATTACCAACAAAAAATGAAAGCGTTACTATAACCATACAAAATAAAGGTTATTGTGACTGATGGAGATGTAAATGGAACTTCCTGCAATTTTGATAAAATACAGATAAAGAAAATCTAGGAGATAATGTTGTACCATTTGAAGAATTATACTGACCTTTATGCTACCACAGAATGTACCATCGTCGGTCAGAGAGAACGTTACCTGTGTTTGGATTTGTCCGTGTAGATGCTAATGCAATTAATGTTGAAACGTTACTAAACTAAATGGGAAGTTCCTAGCATTGTACTTCTGATTTATAATAGAACAAATCACTATTCCTAAGTATGGTTGATGATATTGACAGGAACTACTTACATCTGTATAAGTAGATTATTGGTTCATAGTTATTTACTCTTTGATGCATATCTATTTAATAAGTATTTTAAAGGAATAACAACTTCTATCTAAAGAAAGTTATATTTGAGATATGAAGCTAAAGAAGTCCATTCTTATACCAATATTCTTGCACCAATATTCCAATGACATTTTATATGTTTAGTAGAATCATTTATATTAATATAAACCCTATTATACCAAATTAACTACATTTTTACATGATGAGGCAATTCTCTTTTTTTGCTAAAACCATAATAGTGAATGTATGCAATGTAAAATTGAAAACATATTCTTAAAGGAAAGCCAGTTTGATTTGTAATGACAATAGACGATTCATCGCATACTTCAAATGACAAACCTGAGTTTCCTTCAATAAATTTCTACTTCAAATAAAAATTGTTATTATAGATATTGTAGATGTCATACCAAACTAATTTCTGAATCCTATTAGCAACTTAACTTTAACTACAATATTTGGAGCAAAATAATCATAACGCATGTACAATCCTACACATACTCAGCATATGAACTGTTCATTTAATTCATTATAAACAATAGACAATAGGTGCAGAAGTAGACCATTCGGCCCTTCGAGCCTGCACCACCATTTTGAGATCATGGCTGATCATCCACTATCAATACCCGATTCCTGTCTTGTCCCCATATCCCTTGATTCCACTATCCATAAGATACCTACCTAGCTCCTTCTTGAAAGCATCCAGAGAATTGGCCTCCACTGCCTTCCGAGGCAGTGCATTCCAGACCCCCACAACTCTCTGAAAGAAGAAGTTTTTCCTTAACTCTGTCCTAAATGACCTACTTCTTATTCTCAAACCATGCCCTCTGGTACTGGACTCTCCCAGCATCTGGAACATATTTCCTGCCTCTATCTTGTCCAATCCCTAAATAATCTTATATGTTTCAATCAGATCCCCTCTCAATCTCCTTAATTCCAGTGTGTACAAGCCCAGTCTCTCTAACCTCTCTGCATAAGACAGTCCGGACGTCCCAGGAATTAACCTTGTGAATTTACGCTGCACTTCCTCTACTGCCAGGATGTCCTTCCTTAACCCTGGAGACCAAAACTGTACACTATACTCCAGGTGTGGTCTCACCAGGGCCCGGTACAAATGCAAGAGGATTTCCTTGCTCTTGTACTCAATTCCCTTTGTAATAAAGGCCAACATTCCATTAGCCTTCTTCACTGCCTGCTGCACTTGCTCATTCGCCTTCAGTGACTGATGAACAAGGACTCCTAGATCTCTTTGTATTACTCCCTTACCTAACTCTACACTGTTCAGATGATAATCTGCTTTCCTGTTCTTACTCCTAAAGTGGATAATCTCACACTTACTCACATTAACCGTCATCTGCCAAGTATCTGCCCACTCACTCAGCCTATCCAAGTCACCCTGAATTCTCCTAACATCCTCATCACATGTCACACTGCCACACTGTTTAGTATCATCAGCAAACTTGCTGATGTTATTCTCAATGCCTTCATCTAAATCGTTGATGTAAATTGTAAACAGCTGTGGTCCCAATACCGAGCCCTGTGGCACCCCACTAGTCACCAGCTGCCATTCCGAGAAACACCCATTCACCGTTACCCTTTGCTTTCTATCTGCCAACCAGTTTTCTATCCATGTCAATATCTTCCCCCCCCCAATGAGCCCCATGAGCTCTGATTTTACCCACCAGTCTCCTATGTGGGACCTTATCAAATGCCTTCTGAAAATCGAGGTACACTACATCCACTGGATCTCCCTTGTCTAATTTCTTGGTTACATCCTCGAAAAACTCCAATAGATTAGTCAAGCATGATTTGCCCTTGGTAAATCCATGCTGGCTCAGCCCAATCCTATCACTGCTATCTAGATATGCCACTATTTCATCTTTAATAATGGACTCTAGCATCTTCCCCACTACTGATGTTAGGCTGACAGGACGATAGTTCTCTGTTTTCTCCCTCCCTCCTTTCTTAAAAAGTAGGATAACATTAGCCATTCTCCAATCCTCAGGAACTGATCCTGAATCTAAGGAACATTGGAAAATGATTACCAATGCATCAGCAATTGTTGCGTCTTCAACTGAATGTATGAAGGTGATTTTCCGCAAGATGAAAGCCATTTAGTTAAAGCAACATGTGCATTGCATTATTTTGCTCATTGAAAAGGTTGTAGGTAGAAGCACATATTAAGAGACCTTTCACTGAATTGATATTGTCCATGAGAGGTTAATTGGAATCTCTGAAATCTGTCTTCTTAGAAGTATGATGAAAGATGATAAAGATTTCCTCCCAATGGTAACTATTATCAATACTTACCACAATTGAAGATAATTATGGCTAAGCACTGACCTGAGAGATTTAGTATTCTGAGGGTTTAAATATATGAGGATATTTCAATTATCCCTAGGTTAAAGTTTATCAATTATATCCAGAAAGTCCCAAATAGTATACACTTAAATCCTTAACCTCTCTTCTTTAAATTATGATTTTCCTTGCTTTTGTCAGTCTGAATCTTGACAAAATGTCTCCTGCAATCATGAACTGAAGACAACTACTGACTGATGTCAATTAGGAAGCAATGGAGCCATTTTTTGAGTCTTTTGTGAATATAATTACAATTATTTCCGATACCCTATAAATTCCCATAAATTGTCTTGAGTTAATATCCTGTCTAAGTAATGACTCAGTTCAACAGAAATTTGGAGGCTTTGAATTTGAATTATGCTAACACTATTTGGTTAAGCTGTTTCATCAAGCAATTGAGAGGTATAAGTCAACAAATCCAGTACCATAGAACGTGTCCAGTCCAACATAAACAATTAGCACCTGGAAATTATAGTTTGGGCAGTATTAAAGTACACACAAATTTAATCATAATTGTGAGTTCTTTCAAGTTGAGGTGGGAAACTTTTCGCACATGATTTCTTTCTGTTAGGAATGTTAGAAGATGAAGTGGTTTTAAAGATTCTGAAAGGATTTTATTGAACAGAAAGAAACATTTTGCCATTCATTGGGAATCTGGGACAAGGAACTTTAAGACTATAGGCAAGCCATTCTAAAATGAAGTTCAGAAATACTTTTGGTGGTACTTCTTAAAAAAAGCAGATTTTTTTTTCAAATTTGAGATTGGTAAACTTTTGCTAGCCAGGAGTAGGTGATATTCATCCAAGGCAAGTGGATAGGGTTAGAATATATATTGATTCTGATCTCATTCAGTGATGGATTAAATCTTACTCCTGCTTCCTGTAATACTATGTTCTGTGTGGAAAATATGTTGTTTCTTACACCTGGCAGAGCTGTTTCTTCCACCTAGCAGAGGTAGCATGCCAATTTGTTATTTTTTTCAGTACTAAGAATAATACACATGTTCCACATTATGTTACACCCATAAATTCACTAATCACAGTGAAAGCAGATACCATAGTCCTAGGGTGTGTTGGGTCAAACCTATCTCCCTAGTGTGTACCACTGCAATCTCGGACTGAGTAATGGAAAGTGTTTGCTATTATAGTGACATACCTGGTGATTACTGAAAATTTATTGCGTTCATCAAATGGAAACTTTTTAATCTTCAGTTTTTTGAGCATTCATTTTCAATTGGAGTCCTCCAACCCAAAAAAAATTCCACAGCAATTTACTGTTCCGCAGTCAATCAGATCTCAGTCTTTCTGAAATAAAATGTTTGAAAAGAAGAAGGCTTTATAATGAATACTTGTTTAAACAAATACCTGAATCAATTATTTAATAATGACATAGAAATTTCCTTTATGAATATAAGAAATAGGAATGGGATTGGTCTTACGGTCCTTTCAAGTCTGCCTGACATCTGGCCCTGGTTTCCCTGCTGACTTTAAACATACCAGTTTCACTGCAGAATTTATTGTAATACTGTACAATATCCAAGGAAAGGCTAGATTTAATGAACATCAGGAGTATAAATAGAAATAACATCTAACTGTTCGCAAAATTTTGCACACAGGCACCACTAAAAGCCCAATCTTGTTAGATCATCGAGTTTTATTGTATCTAATATCAACTTTGATAGTGGTGCCAGCTATTTCTTTATGTGACCGAGCTCTTTCACATTACAGAGGCTGACTCCCTCTGTCCTTTGTCTGCTAGCACAGTAGCTAAACCAAAGAATTCCCACTGTTCTTGGATTAGATCTTGGAACTTGGTAGGACAAGCATGCAATTATTAGTATTTCACGCAAAATGCTGGTGGAATGCAGCAGGCCAGGCAGCATCTATAGGAAGAAGCACAGTCAAAGTTTCGGGCTGAGACCCTTTGTCCTGAAACATCGACTGTACTTCTTCCTACAGATGCTGCCTGGCCTGCTGTGTTCCACCAGCATTTTGTGTGTGTTGCTTGAATTTCCAGCATCTGCAGATTTCCCCGTGTTGGTGGGTCATTAGTATTTGTTGGTATTGAAGAATGACTTGGACGAGAGTGACACTATCAGGAAACACTAACCATTGTCAGGCAAAATCCAGCAGTAAGGAAAAATCCAGAAAGCACAGAAATGAGCAGGAAGTGTAGATCCAGTAAGAAATCTGATGTTACAAAGCTTGCTGAAAGCAAGTTATTTATTTAGCAATAGAAAGTGTCATTTACAATTTTTAAAAATATAATTGTAAAAATCTGTTCTTCTTAGTAAACTGTTTTCTAAATCAACCTTTTCATTACTACTTTTCCACTCGTGCATTGTAATTTTGCTCCTTGGTATGTTTGCTACAGCCAAATGGGAATTCTAAACGTATTAAGTTGGAAATTATTTGGTGAAAATGTTGATGTTAAAGTAGCTTTGGCAGAGATTACTGAGTGGTGGAATTAGTTACAGAAATGACTTTTCATACTGCACTTTGATTAAGCAGCAGGATTAAATGGCATCCATGATAGGATTTTACATTTGTTTGAAAAGACATCCTATATGATTTCTCTACAATGATATGGATTGCTGCACATTTATGGGGCACAGGGGATCCAGAGCAAATTTCATAGAATCAGAGAATGGTTTCAGCTTGGAAGGCTCCCCTCAAGCCCGTAGCAGTCTAACATAGAGCAAATCAGTTAGTCTCATTCCTCCACTCTCTCTCGACAGTCCTGGAATTCTTTCTTTTTAGATACTTATCCATCTCTCTTTTGAATGCTCCAATTGAATCAGTTCCAATTACCATTCTCTCTCCAGTACCTCTTCTACCCTGACTATTCTCACCATTATTTACATAAATCAATCTTCCTAGTGTTACTCCCAGTTCGTTCATTCTCCCTCAGTTCTTGACACTTCTACCAAAGGGAGCAGTTTCTCTCTTCCTTCTCTGAAAGTACCTTTTATAATTTTAAATACCTCAATGAAAATCCCTAGAATTCTGCTCCGTTCCAAAGATCAGTCCATCCACATAGTTAAATCCCCGATATCTGGAACTGTTTAGATAAATCTTTTCCATACCCTGTCCAAAATTTTCATATCTTTCCTAAAGTGTGCCAACCAGAATGGACACAATACTTTAATTATGCTGAAACAGGATTTAAGAAAGCTTAACCATTACTCTGATACTTGATCGCCCCATTTCTAAAGACCAAGGCACTTTCTTAAACTGCTGTACTACTTTCAATGCATTTAAACTCCTAGCACTTTTTAAAAGTGAACTTTTTGTATCTGCTACTTTTCTTTCTAATTCTGCTTATCAAAACTATACCATTTCTACCATTAACTTTCATCTGCCCATTCCATCAGTTCTTCTATATCTCATTGGAATCTATTAATATTCCCCTTCACTTTGCACAACTCCTCCCAATTTTAAATCATTTGCATTAATAAAAACATTAAAAGCAAGCAGTTTTTCCAGTACAAATCCCTGAAGACTCCATGCTACACTTTCCTGCAGTCTAAAAGAACAACCCTTCAGGATTGCTCTCTGTTTTCTATCTCTTTGCTATAATTTTAAATTCACACTGCTATAGCTCTTTGACTTAATTGACTTCAACCTTATTTTATCAAATACCTTTAGAAAGTCCATTGCATCACATCGACTACATTTCCCTCATTGACCTCTGTTATTTGATCAAAAACAAACTTACCAAGTTATTAGACACTATTTTCTTTTATTAATTCATTGCTGGATTTGTCTAATTAATCCATATTCACCTAAGTTGGCAAGTAATGTTGCAGCTATGTGGGGCTACATCTGGTCTACAGCGTGCAGTTCAGGTCAGGAAATGGAGGTTTTGGTGAGGGTGCAGGAGAGATTCATCAGGATTGAAGTGTATTATCCATAAGGAGATGTTATGGAAGGTAAAGATAGGCTGCACAGTCAGAGTCATTCTTCCCAGGTGGAAATGTCAAAGACTAGATGGCATAGATTAAAGGTGAGAGGAGGAGAGTTTAATGAAGATTTGTGAAGCAAGTTTTCTCACACAGAGAGTTGTATTGCCTGCAATGTGGGGGAGTGGTGAGAGCAGATATGAAGGCAATATTTAAAAAGGATTTAGTGGACACATGAAAAGGAAGAGAGCTGAGGGATATTGACCATTGCAGGAAGATTGGATAAAATAGATTGCCATCATATTTAGAGCAGACATAATGGGCTGAAGGGGCTGTTCTTATGCTGTACTGACTAATGTTTTAGGATCAAGTGACTATTAATTTTGTTCCATTTTCTTGTTAGCCACTGGGGCTAACATATCTGTGTGCAACACTTGCAATTTTCCAGTCTTCAGCCACCACTTTGTGTGAAATTTCTGCTGTGTATCCAAGACAGTTTACTTACACAATGTATAGAGGAAACTATACTGGATGGAGTAAGACTGGACCTCCTCTTAGGAACAAGGTGGGCCAAGTAACTGAAGTTGCAGTTTGGGAGCATTTTGAATCCAGTGACAACAATATATTAATTTTAAAGTAGTTATGGAAAAAAAGTTGAACAGGTCCACAGATTAAAGTCCTGAACTGGAGAAGGGTCGAGCTCAAAGTTATTAGACAGAACCTAACGTGCTGACCTTCATCAGTCAGAGCTTCGAGTTTGGCAATAGGGCTATTATGTTGAAGTTACATGAATTATTGGTGAGTCAACACTTGGGGTTTTGTGTTGAAGGTCTTCTTCAGTCCGTCGTTGCTGCATTTGGAGGTCCCCACCTGCTTATAAAGGGCAACAATCATACCAGTGCCCAAGATGACCTGCGTGAGCTATCTTAATGACTAAAAGCTATTGTTGGCAAAATGTCAGATGGTGACAAGAAGGCGTACAAGAGCAAGATAGATCAGTTGATTGAATGGTGTCACAACACAACAACCTTGCACTCAGTGCCAGTAAGACCAAAGAATTGATTGTGAACTTTAGTAAGGTGAAGTCGAGGGAACACACACCAGTACTCATCAAAGGATCAACAATGGAAAAAGTGAGCAGTTTCAAGTTCCTGAACAGTACAGTACCAGAACAGGCCCTTGGGCCCAGCTTATTAAATTAGGAATCAAATAACCAACTAATCCCTTCTGCCAACACAATGTCCGCATTTCCTCACATTCATGTGCTGATTTAAATATCTCTTAAAAGTCACCAGTGTATCTACCAGAACTATCACCCCAGGTAGCACATTCTAGCAACCCACCACTCTCTCTGTTAAAAACACTTGCCCCTCACATCTCCCTTCAAACTACCCCCTCTCACTTTAAATACATGGCCTCTTGTATTAGACATTTCCAACCAGTATAAACAATTATTGTCTGTCTTCTCATATGCCTCTTATAATCTTATACACCTCCATCGTCTCACCCCAGCCTGTGCCACTCCAGAGAGGTTTGTTCAACCTCTCGTTATAGCACATGCCCTTGAATCCAGGCAATATCCTGGTAATTCCTGAGTTTGAACATCTCTGAAGATTAGTTGTGGGCCCAGCATATTGATGCAAATACAAAGGAGGTATGAGAGTGGGTATACTTCATCAGGAGTTTGAGGACGTCCGTTAGGTCACCAATCACACTTGCAAATTTCTACAGATGTACTTTATTCTTCGGAGTGTAGGAGAATGAGGTATGACCTCATTGAAGTTTTAAAAATCATGAGGGCATGGATAAAGCTGACAGTCATTGTCCTTTCCCCAGGGTCAGTGAGTCCAAAACTACAGGACACAAATACAAGATAAGAGGGGAAAGATTTTAAAGAGACTTGAGAGGCAATTTCTTTCCCCAGAGGGTAGTGAGTACCTGGAATGAACTACCAGAAGTAGTTGAGGCAAGTACAATTGCAATAGATTGTGGATAGAATAATGGAGGGGGGAGCTTGGAGGGTTACGGGATGATGAAAGCAGCTGGGACTAGCAAGGAGGATATTATAGCCAACAAGGACCTGTTTCATTGTATTATTCTACTATCTATCGCTGAAACACTCTTATACTTTTTGATACACCCTGTTCCAGCTCCCTTCTGAACTATTCATAATCATCGACCTTCTCACTAGTATTAACAACCTGGGATTTGTCATACACATTTTCTACTCTATTTTACCTTTCCCTTATGGCTGTGCAGTGAGATCTGGTGTTTCCTGCTGTTCTCTCTCATGAATATGCACCTAGACTGCAGCTGAAGCATCTTAAAGGCCACCCAAAGTTCATGAAAGGTTTGCCTGCCAAGATTTGATTCCAATTCACAGGAGCTAAATCCATTTTTATCAGTTGAAGTTGGTTCTTTTCCAATGAACTATCTTTATTTTGGAGTAGCTTTTCCATCGGAACTCCAGCAATATTTTGATTGTTGTTTCTGACATGATGAATTATAGGTGGGTCACCCTGCTGTCAATGCATGCTGGTGATGGAAGGATTGGGGTGGCTGATGGGGTGCCAGTTAAGCAGCTGTTTTGTCTCGGATGATATTGAGATTTATATTCCACCAGACTTTTGATTGTTCACCTAGTAAATGCTGAAAAGATCTTGGGGTGTCAGGGGCTAAGTTACTCAGTCTCTGATACGATATTGCAGCCACAGTGGTCCATTTGATTTTCTGGTCAAACAATGACCCTGCCTGCCCCTCAGTAAATTTATGGTGATGTTTAATAGGCCAATTGGTCTCAGTAAATCACCACAAACATATATGAGTAGTAGAAGAATCAGGGTGGAGTTGATGGGCATGAGAAAGAGTACAGGTTACTGGGATATGTGGGGTAGGGAATTAGCTGATGCATAAATTCCATGGGATTCATTAGAGTGGTGAAAAAACGGAGACTTCTCATAATAACGTTATTAAATGTCAAGGGTAGATAGATTGCTTCTTAATTCTAGGATGTTGCCTTTCACTTTTGTGCCATTTATCAGTTCATGGCTGTTTGTAGAGTTGGTCTTGCTACATGCAAGCATGGCCTACATCAAATGCTGAGGAACTGCAAATGGAACAGAACACTGTTGTAGCAGCAGTGAACACCCTACTTCTGAAGTTATAAGAGCATAAGACATGGGAGCAGAATTAGGCCATTTGGCCCATCGAATCTGCTCTGCCATTCAATCATGTCTGATCCTTTATTCCCACCTCAGCTCAACTCCCTGACCTTCTCCTCGTAACCTTTGATGCCATGTCCAATCAAGAATCTCTCAAGCTCTGCCTTAAATATACCCAACAATCTGGCCTCCACAACTGCCTGTGGTAATAAATTACACAAATTCACCACCCTCTGGCTAAAGAAATTTCTCTGGTTTAAATGGACGCCCCTCTATTCCAGAAGCATCCGTTCCACATCTACTCTGTCTAGGGCTTTCAACATACACATAGTTTCAATGAGATCCCCTCTCATCCTTCTGAATTTCAGCAAGTACAGACCCAGGACCATCAAATGTTTCTCATATGATAACCCTTTCATTGCTGGAATCATCCTTGTGAGCTTTCCCTGAACCCTCTCCAAGTCAGCACGTCTTTTCCTAGATGAGCTCAAAACCATTCACAATACTTAAGGTATGACCTTATCAGTGCCTTATAAAGCTTCAGCAATACATTCCATTTCTTGTATTCTAAACCTCTTGAAACAGATGCTAACATTGCATTTGCCTTCCTCACCACCAACTCTACATGCAAGTTAGCCCTTAGGGTGTTCTGCACAAGGACTTCCAAGTCACTTTGCATCTCAGATTTTTGGATTTTCTCCTCATTTAGAAAATAGTTTGCACATTTATTTCTTCTACCAAAGTGCATAGCCATGCATTTTCCAACATTGTATTTTATTCACCATTTTTTTTTCTCCTAATCTGTCAAAGTTCTTCTGTAGCCTTCCTATTTCCTCAACACTACCTGCTCCTCCACCGATCTTCATATCATCTGCAAACTTGGCAACAAAGCCATCTATTCCATCATCTAGCTCATTGATACACTGCATAAATAGAAGCAGTCCTAACAGCAACCCCTGTGGAAGACCACTAGTCACTGGCAGCCATCCAGAAAAGGATCCTTTTATTCCCACTGGCTACCTCCTACCAATCAGCTAATGCTCTAACTTTCCTGTAATACCATGGGCTCTTAACTTGGTCAGCAACCTCATGTGTGGCATCTTGTCAAAGGCTTCTGAAAGGCCAAATTTACAACATCCACTGCATTCCCTTTATCTATCCTACTTGTAATCTCCTCAAAGAATTCCTACAGGTTTATCAGACTACATTTTCTCTTAAGGAAACCATGCAGTCTTTGTATGCCCTCTCTTTTGCTTTTACATTAGCTTCAATTTCCCTTGTCCACAGATTTTTATTTATATTTGGAATACATCTATCTTGCAACTTCCTCATTTCTTTTCCCCGGAAACTCATGCCATTGCTGCTCTGCTGTAATTCCTGCCAACATCTTCTTCCAATTTATTTTGGACATCTCCTCTGTCATACCACTATAATTTCCTTTACTCCACTGAAATACTGCCACCTCAGACTTTACTTTCTCTTCATCAAATTTCAAGTTGAATGCAAGATCACTGTCTCCTTAGGGTTCTTTTACCTTAAGCTCCCTCATTATCTTTGTTTCATTACATAACACCAAATCCAGTATAAGCTGATCCCCTAGAAGTCTCAATGACCAACTGCACTAAAAAGCCATCTTCTGGGCATTCAACACACACTCTCTGAGATCCATTACCAACCTGATTTTCCCAATTGACCTTCATGTTGAAATTTCCGATAACTATCATAACATTGACCTTTTGACATGGCCATTGTATTAGTTCTTGTTATGATGGGACAAAGGTCACTGATGAAGTAACTGAAGCTGGTTGGGCTTACTACTTCCCTACTCTATTTTGTCTCAGTCCATTCTTTCTCTGGTTTCTCTTGAGATGTGGCATATCTACCTCCTCAAATATGGCATCCACAAAATAATTCATTCAATCTGATTGAACTACAATGGCTTCTGCTCCCAAAACTCAGAGCTTGTGCAACTCCAGCTGATGATGTTCCCTGAGCCTAAGTTGCCCAGAGGCATGGGGAAAAATTCACTTGGCAGAGCATATGCATTCCAGAGGTCTTGAATAAACTGCCGTGCCTCTATTATTAACAGATAAAATATATATATATATTAAATACTGCACCAATAATGTTGAATTACTTGCTGTTCTTTTGACCTCGAATGAACTTTTAAAAATTCCCTGCTCTTTGCTTAAGCTCACCGGCACTCTTTCCTTTTCAAGCTCTGCAGGACTCTGTTTCCCACACATTTTTTACACATAGCATTTCTTTTTACTGCTCTTGTGATCTGTCTCCTGTGCTCTTTTTTTCCCACTAGGGTCTCTGTGCAGTTGTATCTGCTTTAAAAAGGAGAACTACATTGTTATGGAAAAAAGCTATAAATTATAATGCTTCATGTAGTGTTTTCTGACAACTTAAAGTTTTGCAAAAAACAGGATTAATCTACAAAATGAGAAAATAAATCAAAGTTCCTAATTATCAGCTGATTAAATACAATAGAACTAAGAGAAGGAAGTGAGTAAATAAACTTCTACGTGCCAGCACTGCCCATCACCAATAGGTTCTATCCTCCTTACATAGGGTGGGGAATCTGATAAGTCACAGACATTTGGAGAGGGAGTTCATTTCTTGATTAGGCAAGACAAACAATATCTTTGATTGTGATGTATTTATGTGTGGGATGATTCATCAGGATGGCATACAAACTAATGTTTGCGCTGTATCTAGTGAGGTACTGTGAAAATAATAAACCAATACCAATACGTTAGTGATTATCAGATCAAAGAGGCCATCATCATTATGAATAAACATTATGCATGAGATATTTAATGAATTCAGGCTTTTAATTCTAACTTTACTGAGATATCTGCAATTCAACTTGCAATACTAAACAGAGTTAAATCCACATAGATAAAACCCATCCAACATCCAAGTTATTGCTGCTTGATTAGTAATAGCTGGCCAATATAATCATATGTAGCCTCTTTCTCCATTTTAATGATGTAACAAAATTGAGCTACACTAGATGTTCTACACAAGCTTTCTTTCATAAACTCTGTTTAACTTTAGCCTCTAAGTTCTAGTATGTAAACAAACATAACAGCTACTTCTGATTCCTACACCTTCAAAATATGAGAACATTCTTTAAAGAAAATAAATGGTTTTTGTACAGATGGAACAAATGTCTCAGCAAAATCTTGTGAATATTTCATGTCAATATCAAGATCCACATGGATTATAGTTTATTGGACACTATGCCAAGTTTATTCACTCCGGTAATAAATCTTACTTTATGTTAGAATAAATCTCTGCTCAGTAGCCACAAGCAAGGACACAACATGCATAATTGTCAGCCTTAGTCCATTACCAAGTGTGAGATTTATGAATAAAATATTTGAGAAAGCTGCTGACTTCATCCAAATACACAGGGCACTTCTGTTAGACAGTACACCTATTTTTACATTAAAACACAGAGAACATAAATGTTTAACTCTCACTTCCAGTGTTCCATTGAAAATTGTGGCATGTTCAAATAACTATTTTGCATAATTGTCTACAAGTAGCACATTAACTAATATAAAAGCATAACTACATTTTGAATAACAGCTTGATATGAATACCATCAAAATGGGTAACTAGACTTAAATTATGTAGCTGATGTCACATCGTTTAATGACCATGTGATAATCCATGTGCAGAAAGATGAACATCTAAATGTTGGTTAACATTACTGAGACAACTGGCAACATGGCAGATATATCTTCAACATCAAAAGATTAAAACTAAAAGCAAAATCTATGTAAGTGCAACTAATAGGAGACATTTTAAGAGGGATTCTCTTGCTTTCAAATGGTGTAATTCAATTGCAGATGGATCTTTTCATCAAAATAACACATGGCAATTGGACTAATGTAAAAGCAAAACCATTGCACAAAAACATTATTAAGAACTAGTCCATAACTCCAAGAAATTACTGATTATACTGATTTTTTTTTTATTTAGAGATTCAGCACATTAACAGATCCTTCTGGTTCAATGAGCTCACTCTGCCCAATTACACTTAATGCTGATCAGTTAATGTACTAACCCGCATATCTTTGGAATGTGGGAGGAAACCAGAGCACCCAGAGGAAACTGGCATGGTCACGAGGACAATTTACAAATGCCTTAAGACTACAGCGGAATTGAACCCAGGTCACTGGTGCTGTAATAGCATAATGCTAACCTCTACACTGTCATGCCACCCCGATGCTAAGCAATTTAAAAAATTTTCTAGTACAGCACTTCAACTCTTTCATGATATGCAACTTCACATCTTGGATTATGAGCATGGAAGGGTTAAAGAGCTTCTAAAATACTATAATCTGAACTTTATGCAGTAAAATAAGACAAAACTATTCAGAAAGCAGCTTGTTTTTATTTTCCTGTGCAGAGAAAATAAATTAAAGCTTAATTAGTCTGTGACAAGAGTAAACAGTAACTTTTCTTTGGATAACATTATGTGAGTTAGCTACTAGTTTTTCCATACAAAACAGCAGGGTGTGAAATAGATTCTAATGCTTATGTTGGCACATTGCAACATATTTCAATGGTTCTTTTACAGAGGTTTCTGGTATTTAATCTGGACCATGTTTTATTTCCATAATTTAAACTAAGATTTTGCTAAGTATCATAAAAATTACTCTTCATTCTTTAAAAGTATTTGAATTATTAGATAGTAGACCTTCATTAGAGTGCAATGTTTAATGCTGCGATAAACCAGAACAATTATATTCTGTTTTGAGCATCAAGTAAACTGCTGTAGTTTCAATTAAACTGTGTAGACATTAATCTAACAAGATGCGTTCTTTTAACCTGGAATTTACATGAGAAATAATTTTAAAACATCAGGATAGCTCAACAAACATTAAGCTATTTCTAGTCTGGCTAAAAGACCACAAAATGAATCCCAAAGTGATCATTTAAATCCAAATGTATAGATTTGGTGAGTTTTTTTTCATTCGCTGTTGGCTTACTTAGTAAAATATTCAAAGCATTTCATTTTAACCCCAGTGGGTGTTCAAAAAATTGCCATTGTCTGGCTCCACCTGACAGAATCAAGTTCACTGTTGCTGGAGCAGACAGCTGATCCATGTTGCAGCCCAAACAAAATGTTCAGCTACAGGCAATGCTGATCCCATAACGAAACAAGTAAGACAAAATTAAACTTCTTGTGCTTCTTATAGAAATAGTTCTGATTCAGAATTAAATGTGGAATTAGCAACAAAAGTTGAAACTTCCCAACATTCAATACAAATAGACTAGCAATACGCTAGACTGTGAATGAGCATAAAATAAGGAAGTTATTTAAGTTAGAGCATACAGATAGAAGGAAAATGTTTCATGCATCTAAATAGGAAGGCATCAAAGCTGTTTGTCATCTATTGTTTTATGCTGTACATTCAAATGATTACTTACTTTTAACTGTCATCTTTCCATTACCTAAAATGCATATATTCTAATTTCTGCTTTTATCTTCATTTCTTTCCCTTAAGTGTTATTGTCTATAACATTGTTTCAACATCAAAGATTAACAGCATGATTGAAAGTAGATTTAGAGGTAGCCTAAACCCAATCTTATTGCCTTCCTGGCTGGAGGAGTTTGTGCATTGGCCGAGGGCACAGTGAATACTGTGAAGAGTTGAGGATTGAAAACTGTTCTAAATGATGTGTAAATACATGTACTGCTACTAGAATTACTGATACATGGGAGTTGCTTTCTGCTGCTATTTAATGGCAGCAATTGGACCTTAGAACTGTGGGAAGACTAGGAGTCAAATATGAACTTGCTACATTTACCTTCTGGATGCAAACCACATTATGTTCTGAAGTGAAATGGTTTATGGATAAACAAAGTTTTTGGATTCAAGTGAATTGCCTCTTGTTATGGAGATGGAGTTTTTAAGATTAAAAAAAAGATGCTGACAACATTCTGCTGCAAGAAGCTAATTCAGTCAGGTAGGATTTGAAGTAGCAAATGAGTTACTACAGTAATCGTGCTAAATTGTTCAGCTGGAAATACTCAGCAATTCAGGCAGTATCTGTACAACAGAATTAATATTTTAATGTTCTAACCTTTCAGCAGAAATGGGAGGTTTGAAGTCGTTTTTTCAGTTGCAAAGGAAGTGAGAGGAGGGGAAAAAGGGAATGTCTGTGTTGAGTTGGAGATCAAGATGGACTAAATAACCTAAGTAGTGTGGATGCCCAAACTGAAAGAATTTGATGAATATTCATTGAATGAAGCTGGCTAGTCTGGAGACATAAAAAGGTGATGAATGATGATAGATCGTGGACATATACCGCTGCAGTTAATTGAAATAAAAGAGAATACTGGAGCTTCCCAGCAGATGAAGTATCACCCGAAGAGAGATCAGAACTGAACTGATTTTACAGGTTGATGATTGTTCATCAGAACTGAATACCATTGACACCAACTAGAAAGGCTGAATATCTGAAGTTGTTGAATTCTATATTGTGACCTGAGGTGTGGAACTTGCCGATCAGAGGAAGAAATGTTGTTACTTAAGTTTACACTGGGTTTCTTTGGAACAGTGTAAGAAGATACAGACAGACGTCATGGGGGGGGTGGGGGGAGGAGAATTAAAGTGACAACTGAAGATCTCAGAGTTACCTTCCCAGACTGAAGAGAGAATTTCTGCAGTCACACAATGAACTTCTGGTTTATCAGAGTGACCACAATGTGAGCACCAAATGCAGAACATTAATTTGGAAATATAAGTGAATTGCTAATCCACCTGCATGTAGTCTTTAAGTCTCTTGATGGTGCATTGTGTTGGTGGGAAGGTGAATGTTGATGGCGATGGGAAAGTAAGCCAAGGAGTCAAAGGGGGAAGTACCTTTCAGAAATGGAGATGGAAAGATGTACCTGGAGATGGCATCAAATCAAAAGGTGGAAACTATAGAAGATGATCCAATGAATATGTAGGCCACTGAGATGGAGGAAGAATCCTATTCCTTTTCCAGGAGGGAGGAGAGTTAGTGAGGACAGAAGTGAACAGAAGTGTTTTTATTTCTAGCAGTTGGAGATCTTTGTTGTGCTTTTAAGAGAATATTTGCTTGCTTTAGGTTTTGCTTCAACTATACAATCATTGATATGAGAGGGATTTCTAGCAGAAACGGTCCCAAGGGAGATTGCAAACACCTCAGCATACATATGAATTTGAAATTAACTGGGCTGACTTCTGCCTCACACACACAAAAATGCTGGAGGAACTCAGGAGGCCAGGCAGCATCTATGGAAAAGAGAACAGTCGACATTACAGACTGAGACACTTTAGCAGGACTGAAGAAAAAAAGATGAGGAGTAGAGTTTAAAGGTGGGGGAGGGGAGGGAGAAACACAAGGTGATGGGATGAAACTGGGAGAGGAAGGGTGAAGTAAGGAGCTGGGAAGTGGATTGGTGAAAGAGATACAGGCTGGAGAAAATGGAATCTAACGGGAGAGGACAGAAGGCCATGGAGGAAAGGCAAGGAGGAGGAGCACCAGAGGGAGGGGATGGGCAGGCAAGAAGATAAGGTAGGAGAGGTAAAAGGGGATGGGGGATTGGGAATGGTGAAGGGGTGGGGGAGGGCATTACCAGAAGTTCAAGAACTCAATGTTCATGCCATCAGGTTAGAGGCTACCCAGACGGAATATAAAGTGTTGTTCCTCCAACCTGAGTGTGGCTTCATTGCAGCAGTAGAGGAGGCCATGGACTGACATATTGGAATGGGAATGGGAAGTGGAATTAAAATGGGTGGCCACTGGGAGATGCTGCTTTTTTCTGGCAGATGGAGTGTAGGTGCTCAGTGAAGTGGTCTCCTAATCTACATCAGGTCTCAGCAATATACAGGACGCCACACTGGGAGTGCCAGACACAGTATATGACCCTAATAGACTCACACGTGAAGTGTTGCCTCACCTGGAAGGATTGTTTAGGGCCCTGAATGGCAGTGAGGGAAGAGGTGTAGGGGCCGGTGTAGCACTTGTTCCACTTTCAAGGATAAGTACCAGGAGGGAGATCAGTGGGTAGGGATGAATGGACATAGGAGTTGAGTAGGGAGTAATCCCTACGGAATGCAGAAAATGGGGGAGGGGGAGGGAAAGATGTGCTTCGTGGTGAGATCCTGTTGAAGATGGCAGAAGTTATGGTAAATTATATGCTGGACCTGGGGCTGGTGGGGTGGCAGGTGAGGACAAGAGGAACCCTATCCCTGGAGGGGTGGTGGGAAGATGGTGTGAGGGCAGACATGTGCAAAATGAAAGAGATGTGGTTGAGGGCAGCGTTGATGGTGGAGGAAGGAAAGCCCCTTTGTTTGAAGAAGGAGAACATCTCCTTCATTTTAGAATGAAAAGCTCATCCTGAGAACAGATGCAGCAGAGATGGAGGAATTAAGAGAAGGTGCTGGCGTTTTTACAAGTAACAGGGTGGGAAGAGGTATAGTCCAGATAGCTGTGAGAGTCTCCGAGTTTATAATAGACATCAGTGGACAAGTTGTCTCAGGAGATAGAGTCGGTAAGATTGAGAAAGGGGAGGGATGTGTTGGAAATGGACCAGGTAAATTTGAGGGCAGGGTGGAAGTTGGAGGCAAAGTAGATGAAGTAGATGAGCTCAGCATGGGTGCAAGAAGCAGCAACCATACAGTCGTCGATGTAGTGTAGGTAATGTGTGGGATGGTCACCAGTATAGGACTGGAACATAGACTGCTCCATGTAGCTGACAAACCGGCAGGCATAGCTGATACCCATAGCTGGGACATGTGTGAGTGCCTATGGTTACAGCTTTTGCCCCTACACCTCCTCCCTCACAACCATTCAGGCTCCAAAATAGTCCTTCCAGATGAGGCAACACTTCACCTGTAAGTTTGTTGGGGGTCATCTACTGTGTCCAGTACTCCCAGTGTGGCCTCCTGTATATTGGTGATACCCAATGTAGATTGGGAGACCGTTTCACCGAGCACCTACGCTCCATCTGTCAGACGAAGTAGGATCTCCCAGTGGCCACCCATTTTAATTTCATTTCCCATTCTGACGTCCATCCATAGCGTCCTTTACTGTTTCAATGAGGCCACACCCAGATTGGAGGAGCAATGCATTCCATCTGGGTACCCTCCAACCAGTTGGCATGAACATCAATTTCTCAAACTTATGGTAATGTCCTCCCCTTGACCATTCCCCATCCCCCATCCCCTTTTCCCTCCCTCACCTTATCTCCTTGCCTGTCCATCACCTCCCTCTGTTGCTCCTCCCCCCTTTTCTTTCTTCCATGGCTTCTGCCCTTTCCTATTAGATTCCCCCTTCTCCAGCCTTGTATCTCTTTCACCAATTAACTTCCCAGCTCTTTACTTTACCCCTCTCCCTCCTGGTTTCACCTATCACCTTGTGCTTCTCCCTTCCCTCCCCCCTCCCCCAACTTTTAACTCTACTCCTCATCTTTTCTCTCCAGTCCTGCTGACGGGTCTCGGCCCAAAACATCATCTGTAGAGTTTTGGCCTGTTGAGTTCCTCCAGAGTTTTCTTTTTCCATTTTGAATTTATTTCTTATACCCTTCACATACATGAGGAGTAAGAACCTTTATGTTCCGTCTCTGTCTGAATGTGCAACGTGCAATTTATAGTTATTTGTAATAAATAGTATGTACAGTAAGATATACAACAAACCAGTCAATGCAGCTCAGAAATACAATTGTGTCAGCATGAATTCATCAGTCTGATGGCCTGGTGGAAGAAGCTGTCCCAGAGCCTGTTGGTCCTGGCTTTTATGCTGTGATACCATTTCCTGGATGGTAGCAGCTGGAACAGTTTATGGTTGGTGGGGTGGGGGTGGGGGGACTTCAGGCTCTTTCTATTCACCTGTCGCTGTAAATATCCTGATTAGTGGGAAGCTCACATCCACAGATGCACTGGGCAGACTGCACCGCTCTCTGCAGAGACCTGCACTTGAGGAAGTACGGTTCTCATACCAGGCAGTGATACAGCCTGTTGGCATGCTCTCAACTATGCCCCTGTCGGAGGTCCTTAGGATTCGGGGACTCATGCCAAAATTCTTCAACAGTCTGGGGTGAAAATGGCGCTGTTGTGCTTTTTTTCACCACACAGCCAGTATGTACAGACCAAGTGATATCCCTGGTGATGTGTATACCGAGGAACATATGTCACCACTCATGTCAATATGGGTGAGCCTTTTTCCATTCCTCCTGTAGTCCACGTTTTGTATGTGTTGCTTGGATTTCCAGCAACTAGATTTTCTCTTGTTTGCGATAGGATGACTTCTGCCTCCTGGCTGTTTGAAATAGTTGGATCATCTCTTTAAGGCCAATGGGGTTGTTCTGTTGATTATTTCAATCACTCCCAGAAAAATAAAATGCATTTACTAAATACTAAAGATATGGTTCCCAACATTAAGAACAGTTATCAGAAATAATCAATAATTGTGTTTTGGAATACTGTTTCCTCTGGAAAGTTTTTGACATACATATTTTGAAGATATTAAAGTTGAAGAGTCATTAAGCAATACAGCAAGGAAACAGGTCCTTCAGCACAATTTGCTCAGTTCAGTTCAGCTTATTGTTATTTAGAAACTACAAATGCAATGCAGTTAAAAAATGATACAATGTTCCTCCAGAATGATAGCACAAAAGCACACGACAAAACAGACTATACCAGAACATCCACATAATGTTTGGTAATCCCCAAATCCAGAGTCCGGAGAGGCTGCTGCGTATTAATATAGCGTTACCATCTTAGTGCGTTTCTCAGAAAGGAGCTCCAAATCCAACAGACAAAACAAGACTACCAAGATACACCAAGTCAGGAGACCAACTCTACTACCCAACAAACCAAAAACTAAAGCTACAAGACCTACACAAAACCACATAGTTACATATAGTTATGGTTAACATATAGTTACAACAGTACAGACAATACCATAATTGATTAAAAAAAACAGACCATGGGCACAGTAAAAATAGTACAAAGATGTTAAAAGACTATAAGTTTGAAAGAAACCATCACACAGTTTCCACAAGTCCTCAGGGTCCCGATAGACTCGTCATCCCACGCATGCGGCAGACGGGAATACCCTGCTATGGACTTCCAAGGCACCTCCAGACTCAGCCTCTCAGACGCAGCACACACCGAAAGCGCCCTGACTGCAGCTGACTCTGAGTCTGTCGAACCTACGAGCCTCCGACCATCCCCTCCGGCACAGCCTCTCTGAGCACCATCCTCTGCTGAGCGGACTATGACGCCACTGCTAACGGCCACCAGCAATGTGACCTTGAGGATTGGGGGCCTGTTCTTCTCAGCAGAGACCTGAACCTCATAACAGCAGCAGCAACAAAGAAGGCCTTCCTGGAGATTTCCAGATGTTATTCTGTGCTCCCACGTCTGTTTTTCATCAGATTAGGATTGTGCATGGCACCCCACTTGACAAATAACAGATATCAACTCTGGAGTGGCTGCCACAAACTGCGTTGCACCGCCATCTTGAATCTTGACCTCAGTTAGTCTGATCGATCAAGATGTTCATCTAAGCTAGTCCCATTTGCTTATGTTTAGACCATATCCCTCTAACCCTTTCCTGTCCACATACCTGTCTGTGTACCTTTCAAGTGTTTCTGTTGTACTTCCTTGTCCATTTCCTCTGGAAGCTAGTTCAATATATCCACCACCCTCAGCACGTTGCCCCTCAGATTCCTTTTAAATATTTTCCCTCTCATCCTAAAGATATACTCTCATAATCTTGATCCCCTTTCCCTGGGGACAAAAAGTCAGTGCATTCATGAGACGCATTTTCTTCATGCACAAAGCTGTGCTGACTATCTCTAATCAGTTCTGACGAAGCCTATCGATCTGAAACATCGACTGTCCATTTTTCTCCAGTGATGTAGTCTGATCTGCAGACTTCTTCCAGAGTGTTATTTAAGATCCCTAAACAGCTCTTGTCTGTAAATCCTAATAGGTCATGTGCTTCAGAATCCATTCCAGTTACTTACCTACCACTAATGTCAAGTTCACTAGACAGTCATTCCCCAGTTTGTCTTTGCTGCACTTCTTAAATAATAGTACCACAATGGCCACTTTCCAGTCTTCTGGAATTTCATGTTTTGCTAAAGATAATGCAAGTACTTCTGCGGAGGTCTCCACAATTTCTTCCCTGGCTTTCCACAAGGAAGCAGGGATATACTTGGCCAAGTGATAAAGATTTATTCACCTCAACCAATACCTCATCTTTAGTCACTTGTATATGGTCCAAGACATCACAACTCAATTAATTGCCTTAATTCCTTATTTTCTATGAACTTCACAACAGTAAAAACTGATCCTGTTGAACATGTTGCAGTTTAATCTTGTTGCCCATAATAAAATCTCGATAAAAGCTTGGTTATACACCATTGCAAATTCATTTACATTAAAAATCTTCAAGGTTTTCAAGTCGGTCTTACAAAATATAAAAATAGCTGCATCATTGACATATTCTGTAGTTTTTCATTGTTCTGGTAAATTCCCACAGCTTTCCAAAAGCTAGAGATGGATTATCACCCTTAGTCCTTATTTGAAAATTGCAGAGTCTGGACTGGTTTCTGTTGTTAAAACTAACAAAATTAAATTGAACTATATTCCCACACTTATTTAAAATTGGATAAAAATCTTGAAAAACAAGATGAACATAATAATCATATTTTTGACAATAACATATTAAATATTTATTATATTAAAGAAAAAATTGCTCTTGAAAAAAATCCTCTACATTTGTACAGTAAATGAGCACAAGATTCCAGATTAACCATATTAGTTTCAGTCAATTCATTTCACATGAGAAGGACATTATGGTAAGAATTGCTAACGCAAAAACTGAAGAATGAAAATTTAAAGAGTAACATGCTACTTTCCCCCATCAAGAAGATTTTCTGTATAAATAAATACAGTATATTTTTCTCTAGAGAAACAAGATTGTGTTTCTCATATGCAGTTTCTAAAGGATTTTGATAGGGCATATATTTGGCATATGTTTTAATTGCTTGACAGATTGAAGTTTCAAAAACCATTGCCTTATTAGATCATTACAAGACTATGCCCTCCCTCATTTATGACAGGATTCCATTCCTGAGGACTGCTCGTAACACAAACAGATCATAAGACCGAAGTGAACAACCACATTGTATGGGAGAGGATCAAGGAAACAGCTGAAATGAAAAGGCGAGCAGGTGTGGAGAGAGTGGCTGCCAGCGGGCCTCTCTGTCTCAGTAACCACGCTTGCTCAGCACACTCAGTTCAACTCAGCTTAGCTATCCCAGTTATCCGGAACAGTCTTGCTGAAGAGTCTCGGCCCGAAATGTCAACTCTTTAGAGTTAGACCATAATACATAGGAGCAGGATTAGGCTGTTCGGCCCATCGAGTCAGCTCTGCCATTGCATCATGGCTGATTTATTATCCTTTTCAACCCCATTCTCCTGCCTTCTCCCTGTAACCTTTGACGCTCCGATTAATCAAGAACCTATCAACCTCCACTTCAAATATACCCAATGACTTGGCTTCCACAGCTATCTGTGGCAATGAATTCCATTGATTCACTACCCTTTGGCTAAAGAAATTGCTCTACTGTTTTAAATGGATTTCGCTCGGTTCTGAGGTTGTGCCCTCTGATTCTAGACTCCCCAACTATAGAAAACATCTTGTCCACATTCACTGTACCTAGGCCTTGCAATGTTCAGTAGGTTTCAATGAGAACCACCCCCCCCATTCTTCCAAACTCCAGTGAGTATAGGCACAGAGCCATCAAATACACCTCATCCATTAACCTTTTCATTCCTATGACCCTCTCCAAATCCAGCACATCTTTTCTTGAATATGATGTCCAAGGCTACTCACAGCACTCCAAATACAGTCTGACCAACACCTTACAAAGTCACAGCATTACATCCTTACTTTTATACTCTAGTCCTCCCAAATTGAATGTCAACATTGCATTTGCCTTCCTTGTCACCAACTCAACCTGCAAGTTAACCTTTTGGGAACTCTGCATGAGGACTCCCAAATCCCTTTGCACCTCTGAGTTTTGAATTTCCTTCCTGTTTAGTCTGTGCATTTATTCCTTTTACCAAAGTGCATGACCACACATGCTATATTATATTCCTTCTGCCACTTCTTTGCCCGTCTCTCAGCCAAAGTCTTTCTACAGACTCACTGCTTCCTCAACACTACCTGCCCCCCCCCACCTATCTTTGTATTGCCCTCAAACTTGGCCACAAAGTCAATTCCACCATCCAAATCATTGATATGTGTGAAAACAATCAGCCTCAATACCAACCCCTGTGGAACACTACTTTATTCCTCTCCATTGATGCTGCCTGACCTGTTGAATTTCTACAGCATTTTGTGTGTGTTAACCTGGATTTCCAACACCTGTAGAATTTCTTGTGTTTACAATTGAGCCCAGTATTTGGTCTTTTCAAGAAAGTTGCCAAAGAGCGAATAAAAAATGTTTTAGTTTTTTAATGAATTTTGAAGACTGGAATAGAAAATAAATTAATAAACTTAATAAATTGCTTGTAATAATAGAATGAGTGGCATAATTTTTGTACCATAACAGTCTTTACTATATAAAATTAATAATAATTTATATCAAACTGAACTTAGTTTAGCATAGAGCACAAATCTGGCAGACAAATATAGTAAAATGTTTTATGACTACTGATTGGGAAACCTTTATTCATTATATTTTTTGGTTACATAAATTCCACATGAAGCATTTATTTTCTGCTCACTTCAAGCTCAAAACTGAAAACATTTGCAAAGTAATGTATGACATTTCAAGGGAAAATTTTAAATCCAGAGGCCTTGAATTTATACAGGCAAAAATTGTTTTCATTATGTTGGAGCTGGCTTGCAATTTCTTCTCTTTCCTGCTCATTTGGCTTCACATCAGGATGTAGTAACAGAAGAAATTTAAGTAAGAATACTGCATACAAAAATGTAACTTTTTGTAATATCTGTGATTCTTTCCAAACAATGCAAACTGCTTGCAAATATTACTCTTTGTGAATACTACAACCTCTTTGTTGAACAAACTAGCAATAAAAAATAAATAATACATTAAATTGCAATTGTTCACTAATATTCAAGCAATAGAATTGCTATTTATTGAAATTCTCCTAAATGGCCACCCCACTGATCTTTCCACTACACAGAAACTCCTGGTTCCAAGATGAAAATCAAACCAGCTATTGTCATTTTCTCATATTCCTCACTATTATTATCCACCTTCCTACTCTGCTTCCTTCAAATATTCCTGAAGCTACCCGTAACATTTCGCCCTCTGTTGAGAATATCTTTACTATTGCTCAATACATTCACAACATGTGGACATCAGACAGTGGATCTGGCATCCATTGTCCATCCCCAATTCCCCCTTGAACTGAAAAGTTAAGATGTGGGTCTGGAGTCATACTGAGGCCACAGCAGGTAAGGAATGTAGGCTTCCTTCTCTGTAGGATATTATTGAACCAGATGTACTTTTATGAAAATCCAACTATTTTGTGATCATCATTACTGATACTAGCATTTCAGTTCCAGATTAATTTAATTACATGAATTTAAATTTCCCAGCTTCCATGATGGGATTCAAACTCATGTGGCAAAATCAATTGTCCAGGTCACTGGTCCAGAAATGAAATCAATAGGCTACCATTAAAAAAAAATCATCTCCCACGTCTAATTTCATTCCTGAGAAACACATTCTTACATTCACTGCTCACTTCACTGGTACAACCATCATCGTCATGATCTCAAAGTAGCTTTGATGGTACACAACAATTTTAGTTATTAATGAGTCACAAATCTAGTCTTTCAAAATTGCTCAATACTCCCACATATTGGCTCAGCACTAAGCATTTCTAGATAAATAAGATTGAAATCATGTGTTCATTTATCTCTGCTAGTCCCATTACTGCTTCAGCACATCCAACCATTTGGTCTGTCTGAACCTTGGACCCTAGAAACAATTGAAGGGTCTAGAAACAAATGAACCATCAAGTAGACATTCCATTTTGGTGTCTCCTGAGAAATCTTACAGTTGTCAGCCAATTTACTTTACTGCATGTGATATCAAGAAACAGCAAAAGGCACAGTTTGCAACAAGGTTGTGAAACCAAAAAATATCCTAGTTACTACGCTTAAGACCTGTGGTCAAAATCTAACTACACCACCACCCTAAATGTTCCTGTATAATTAAAACACTGGCATCTTTCCAGTAATGTGGAACATTATCTGAGTATATCCTGCTCAAAAACAAAAGGACTCCCAACAGTAGGACCTCTCAGATATAAAGGGGGAAGTCTATGGTTGGAGGTGTTGGAGATCCTTAGTGAATACTTCAATCCTATGTCTACCAGTGAGAGGGACTTTGACAAAATTAGGGTCAGTGTAGAGCAGACTAATGTGTCGAGGCAGGTTGAGGCTAATAAAGAGCTAGTAAAAACTTTTGAAAAACATTAGGGTAGTTGAGTCCATGTGGGCTGAATGGAATATACTCTAGGTTACTATGGGAAGCAAGGGAAGAGATTACTGGGACCTTGACAAGAACCTTTGTGTCCTGAATAGTACCAGAGGATTAGAGGATGGCAGATGTTCTTTTGCTGAAGAAATGTGATAGGGACAATATTGGGAATTATTGACCATTGAGACATCAGTAGTGGGAAAAACCTAGGGAGAGGATTCTTAGGCACTGGATTTATGATCATTTGGAGAAGCATAGTCTTATTAGGGATAGTCAGGATGGCTTTCTGAGGGGCAGGTTGTGTCTCATGAGCATGATTGAGGTTTTCAGCAGGTTTCTTGAGGAGATATTAAAACAAATTAATAAAAGAGCAGTGGATGTTGTGTTTATGGAATTTAGTGTCATTTGCCAAGGTTCTTTAAAGTAGGGTCATCCTGAAAGTCATGGGTCATGGGAGCCAAGTAAACTTTGTTGTGAAGGTTTAGAATCGGCTCACCCACAGAAAGGAAAGCGTGGTGGTAGATGAAGTGAATCCTGCCTGGAGGTTGGTGACTAGCATTCTATTAGGACCCCTACTCTTCGCAATTTTTATAAATGACTTGGATGAGGAAATGGAAGGGTGAGTTATTAAGTTTGCAGATGATACAAAGGTTGTGGATAATGTGGAAGGTTGTAGTTTACATCAAGATGTAAACAGGATACAGAGCTGGGCTGAGAAGTGGCAGATGGAGTGCAATCCAGAAAAGTGTGAAGTGATAGACTTTGGAAGATAAAATTTGAAGGCAGAGTACAAGGTTAAAGGCAGGATTCTTAGCAGTGTGGAGGAACAGAGAGTCCAAGTACATATATCTCTCAAAGTTGCTCAGCAAATTGATAGGGTGATAAGAAAGCACATGGTGTGTTGGCCTTCTTCAGTTGAGGCATTGAGTTCAAGAGCTGCAAAGTAATGTGCAACTCTACACAACTTTGGTTAGACCACACTTAAGAGTATGTGTTCAGATCCAGCCACCTCATTCTAGAAGAATGTAGATGCTTTAAAAAAGGTGCAAAGGAGAATTACCAGGATGTTTTCTGGTTTAGAGAATATGTCTTATGAAGAAAGGTTAAGGAAGCTAGGGTTTTTCTCTTTGGAGTAAAGGAGAATGACAGGTGACTTGATAGAGATGTATAAGATTATGAGAGGCATAGAAGGAATGGACAGCTAGCGCCTTTATCCCAAGATAGAAATGGACAACACCAGAGGACATTCATTTCAGGTGAGTGGACGAGTTTAGGAGAGATGTCAGAAGTAAGAATTTTTTTTAAACACAAAGAGCATTAGGTACATGAAATGCACTGCCAGGGTTGGTGGTAGAAGCTGATGCAATAGGGATGTTTAAGAGACCCTTAGCTAGGCACATGGCCATAAGAATAATGGTTATAGGCTATATTGGATTGAATGTGGATTAAGCTTATATAGATCAGCAGAACATCATAGGCTGAAGGGCCCATACTCTGCTGTACTGTTGTATGTCTACGTTCTAATTACTGCCCAGTCGGTCAATGCTCAATCATCACCAAGATGATGCTATGTGCTATTGACATTGCTATCAAGGACCATTTCCTCACCAATATTTTGTTCATTAATGCTCTTTTATTTTTCCAAAAGCACCAAGCTCCAGACTATATGACAGCTTTGATCCAAACAGAGTAGAATTCTAGAGATGAAATGACAATTACTGACACTGATATCAAAGAAACATTTTATAAAGTGTGCCATCATGGGGCCCTGGTCATGGTTATCACATAAGACCATAAGATATAGAAGCAGAATTAGGTCATTCAGCCAATCGAGTCTGCTCCGCTACATCACGGCTGATCCTAGATCCCACTCAAGCCCATACACGTGCCTTCCAGAAATAACCTTTGATGCCCTGACCAATCAGGAAACCATTAATTTTCACTTTAAATATACCCATGGCCTTGTCCTCCACAGCTGTCTGTGGCAGAGCATTCCACAGATTCACTACTTTCTGGCTAAAAAAATTCCTCCTTACCTCTGTTCTAAAGGGTCGCCTCTCAAGTTTGAAGCTGTGCTCTTTAGTTCTGGACACTCCCACCATAGGAAACTTCCTCTCCACATCCAAGTTCTCTGGACCTTTCAACACTCAGTAAGTTTCAATGAGATCTCCCCCATATTCTGCTAAATTCTAGTGAGTACAGGCTCAAGGCTCCCAAACACCCCTTCATTCCTAGAATCATCCTCATGAATCTCTGCTAGACTCTCTCCAATGACAACATATCCTGTCTGAGATATGAGGCTCAAAACTATTAATAATACTCCAAGTGCGGCCTGACGAGTGGCTTATAAAGCCTCGGTATTATCTCCTTGTTTTTATATCTTATTCCATTTGAAATAAAAGCCAACATTGCACTTACCTTCCTTACCACAGACTAAACCTGTAAATTAACCTTCTTCTGGGAGTCTTGCACGATGACTCTTAAGTCACTTTGCACCTATGATGTTTGAATTTTCTCCCCATTTATATAATAGTCTGCATGTTTGTTCCTTTTACCAAAATGCATTATCATACATTTCCCAACACTGAATTCTGACTGCTACTCCTTTGCTCACTCTTTCAATTTGTCTAAGCCCTTCTGCAATTGCATGGCTCCTGCAACACCAATTACTCCTCCACCTATCTTTGTACTATCTGCAAACTCTGCCACAAAGCCATCAATTCCATTATCTACTATGTGAAAGGTAGTGATCCCAACACAGACCCCTGAGCAACACCACTAGTCATTGGCAGTCAAGCAGAAAATGCCCCCTTTATTCCTACTCACTGCGTCCTGCCTGTCAGCCATTCCTCTATCCATACCAGTATGTTTCATGTAATGTTATGAAATTTTATCTTATAAACCAGCCTCACTTGTGGCACCTTATCAAATGCCTTCCAAAAATCCAAATAAATGACTCTCCTTTGTCCACCCTGCTTGTTACTTCCTCAAAGATCTCCAACAGGTCTGTCAGGCAAGATCTCCCTTCACAGAAACCATGCTCACTTTGACTTATTTTATCATTAGTCTCCAAGTATCCCAAAACCTTATCCTTAATAATGGACTCCGACACTTTCCCAACCACTGAGATTAGACTAACTGGCCTATAATTTCTGTTCTTTTGCTTTTCTCCCTTCTTAAAGATTGGAGTGACATTTGCAATTTCCCATGCCAGAATCAAATGATTCTTGAAAGATCATAACCAATACATCTACTATCTCTTCAACAACCTCTTTCAGAACTCTGGGATGTAATCCATCTGGTTCAGGTGGTTTGTCCACCTTAAGACCTTTCAGTTTGCCTAGCAATTTTTCCTTTGTAATAGCAATGGCACTCACTCCTGCTCCCTGATACTTGACCTCTGGCACACTGCTCGTGTCTTCCACAGTGAAGACTAATGCAAAGTATTTATTAAGTTCATCCACCATTTCTTTGTCCTCCATTACTACCTCACCAGTATCTTTTTTCCAGTTGTCCAATATCAACTCTCACCTCCCTTTTACTTTTTATACAAATAAAAAAAAGCATCCTGCTTTACATTATTGGCTAGTCTGCCTTCATATTTAATCTATCTCCTTCTTATGAGTTTTTTAGTTGCCTTTTATTGGATTTTAAAGAAGCTTCCCACTCACTTTTGCAACATTATATCCCCTTCCCTTGGCTTTTATGCAGTCCTCAACTTCCCTTGCGAACCCCTGCCATTTGAGAACAACTTCTGTGGGACATGTCTATCCCACACCTTGTGAGCTATTTCAGAATGTAAGAACTTAATAGGAGCAGGAGTAGGCCATCTGGCCCATTGAGCTTTTCTCTGCCATTCAATAAGATCATGGCTGATCTGGCCATGCACTCATCTGCCACTACCTGCCTTTTATCCATAACCTTTAATTCTCCTACTGTGCAAAAGCTTATCTAACCTTGTCTTAAATATACTTACTGAGGTAGCCTTTACTGCTTCATTGGGCAGCGAATACCACAGATTCACCAGCTAGGAAAAACAGTTCCTCCTCATCTCCGTCCTAAATCTATTCCCCTTAATCTTGAGGCTGTGTCCCGAGTTCTAGTTTCACCTACCAGTGGAAACAACTTCATCTATCTTATCAATCCTTTCATAATTTTATGTTTCTATAAGATAGAACTTAGAAAACATACAGCACAATACAGGCCCTTCAGCCCACAAAGCTGTGCCGAACATGTCCCTACCTTAGAATTTTTCCTAGGCTTTACCCATAGCCCTCTATTTTTCTAAGCTCGATGTAGCCATCCAGAAGTCTCTTAAAAGACCCTATCATCGCTGCCTCCACCACTGCTGGCAGCAGCTCATTCCACACACTCACCACTCTGCGTAGAAAACTTACCCTTGACATCTCCTTTGGACCTACTTCGAAGCACGTTAAAACTGTGCCCTCTCCTCTCATTCTTCTGAATTCCAGTGAGTACAGTCCCTGGCAACTCAATCTCTCCCCGTTGTCTAACCTCCTCATCTCTGGTGCTCCTCTGCACCACATCCAGGAGGATATACTTACCCTAAACACAGAACACACTGCAGATGCTGTGGTCAAATCAACACGTCCTGACGAAGGGTCTCTGCCCAAAACGTTGACTGCTCGTTTCCATGGATGCTGCCCAACCTGCTGAGTTCCTCCAGAGTGTTTGTACGTGTTGATATACTTAACCTTCAAGTAAGGAGACCAGAACTGCACGCAGTACAGGTGCAGCCTCACCAGCACCCTGTACAGTTGCAGCATAACCTCCCTGCTCTTAAATCAATACATTTAGCAATGAAGGCCAACATTCCATATGCTTTCTTGATTGCCTGCTGCACCTGCAAACCAATCTTTTGTGATTCCTGCACAAACACTTCCAAATCCCTCTACACAGCAGCATGCAGCAATTTTTAACCATTTAAATAATAATTTGCTATTTTCCTTCCAAAATGGTTAACCTCACGTTTGCCAACATTGTACTCCATCTGCCAGACTCTTGCCCACTTACTTATCTATATCTGTCTGCAGTCTCTCCATATTGTCTTTCTCTGCAATTTCAACCCCACATCATAGATACTATTTGGAGGCTTATGTATGATTCCCATAATAGTTTATTTTTTAAAAATCCCTTGCAGTCATTTCTTAACTCCATCCACAAAGATTCAACCTTCTCTGACCCTGTCATCTCTTTCTAAAGATGTAATTCCATCTCTTATCAACAGAACCACACCACCACCTATGCCTTCCTTCCTGCCCTTTTGATACAAAGTATATCCTTTGATATTACGCTGCCAGCTATGGCCCTCTTTCAGCGAAGGAATAGGAAATTGGATAGGAAATAGTCCAATAATGTAAGTTATACATCATACAGAGGAAAATGGGAGTGACTCATCTCAGCCTCAGTATGTCACTGCAAGAATGCTTCAAGGCAGTATTCTAGTCCCAAGCATAGTTATCTTACATAATGGGGATGTTGCTGATGATTGCATAATGTCAAATAGATACATCCCCCTCAGTAAATGAGGTAGCCTATGCCTGCATGCAACAAGATCTGAAAATAAATGAAGCATGGACTAGTAAGTGGCAAGTACAATTTAAGCACCAAGGCATCTCTAACAAGAGAGTCTACAACCCACCTTTGGATATGACTGTCAATTAAAGTCAAGATAACACTGACAGGATCATCTGGGGTTTGAAGGATAACCATTAAACACAATGTACCTAAACCAGTCACTTAAATGACGTAGTTGATGCTTGTATGCTGCAGCAAATACCTCACCTCCCAACCTCCCAAAATCCTTTCACCATCCAAATAAATCAGAAATCAAAATTGTTAAGGAGTTGGCCCCACTTCCCTTAATAGATGTAATTCCAACACCCAAGAAACTTAGCACCATGAAACCACAAGATGGTGAAATCTGAAGCAACAATCTGCTGGAGCATCTGAGGGGAGGAAAGAAATTGCCAAAGTTTTTAGTTAAAATTCAGCATCAGGAGCTTCACATCAAATAGGACAAAGCAACCTGTTAATTCATGCATTCTCTCCACCACTGTGTCACAATAGCTGCAGTGTGCATGCACAATTTACAAAAAGCATATTCATTTACATAGCATATTCATCTATGTACTCTGACATCAATTCCCAAATCTCTACCACTAAGGACAAGGCCTTCAGATGCATGGGACCACCACCTCATTCCATTCAAAGTTGTACAACATCATAACTTGCAAATTGTTTCTTCACTTGTTATATGTCCTGGAACTCCCTACTTAAGTGTTGGTGGGAATAACTTTATCAGAAGGACAGCACTGATTGAAGAAAGATACACATCACTACAGACAATTAGGGATGTAGGAATTCCAGAACACAAAATCCTGTGAGTAGAGAACTGGCTGTGTTCATTGTTCAGCCACTCATATAAACCAGTAGCAACAACTTGCTTCCTTAAGTCAGGTCTTGATTGGCAAAATCCTGTAAAAGACTTCCCTGTTGAAAATGTCAGGCCCTGCCCGTAATAATGTTTTGTAATGGGTTAAGTGCTTCAATATTTGAAGGTTTGAGATTTCTGAAGGTCTTTTAAACAGCTTTTGTAGCAGTTAAGCAAGTGGGCACAGTTGAAGTATGTTAATAATTGCATGTAATGAATTCAAATTACTCTGGGAACCCTTCATTTAATAAAAACAATTTTATTGAGTCTTATAATCAATCTAATTTGGGTTAAGCACCTATATTCAGTGTAATTGCTGGAAAAATGCAAAAATCTAGAACTTTATTGCTGAACTCCAGATGAAATTCAAGATTACAATATACAGCATTTAGCACTTCAGAAGTTTTTCTTTATTTGCTGATGTGCTAACTTGGATCGGTATTCTAGTCTGCCGAGCAAAAAAGTTACTCTTTTACGTTTTGGCCTGCACAACTTTATGCATATTTTTTCTCTCCATTTGTCCTGTCTAGAAGGCCCATTTTTTCCTCCCTTGAACTTATTACTATCGATATACTGATTAGCAATTTATCCCCTTGGCACTCAACCCAATATTGTAGATATCTCCCACTCATCAAGGGTTTGCAGATTTCGAATATGCCATTCTACTGAATTGTACCTTAACTTTTTAAAAAAGTCCTTCAATGTACTGGCATCTTTCACATAACTTTTTAAATTAAGTAACTCCAACATCGTAACCTCAGGAGCTCTTGAAAAAAGACCTGGGATTGTTCCTTCAGCTGTAAAATTGTGATGCAAATTCCATCAAATACTGACAACGTTCAACTCTAGTGCAGTTCCACCTTTCTTGACCCATGTCTAATATACAGGTTGCCCAAAGTATAATATTCGATAAGTCAAATTCTTCTGAATAAACAGTGCCTTAGACATTGTGTTCATCCATCACAAACACTCTCATCTTGCCAATTATGTTAAAAACCTGTTGTTATTCTCTCAGTCTAAACTAGATATTTATAATCAAATCACATACAAGAGAAAAATCTGCAGATGCTGGAAATCCGAGCACACACACAAAACGCTGGAGGAACTCAGCAGGACTCGAGAAAAAAATGTTTGTAAGATTTCTTGATCATCAAACAAGTTCCTAAATCAATTCTTACTTCTATACAGTCCACCTGCTTCTATTTTCATAATTGTATCAAAGTCTGCCTGGTTTTAATCTTGACACTTTCATTCCATGACTTTATTTCAGACCTAACCATTGCAATGTTCTTCTCGGCAACTCACCATTTCTTAATTTACATTATCTACGTTTAACATAAAGTTTTATTACTAGAATCCTAAATTACATCAAATCCTACTCAATCACTCTGTAGTTATGGACCTTCTTGGCCATGGTACACAAGGACTGCATTTTAACAAAATCATTGTTCAGATACGCTTCCAAAGCTTCATCCTTCTCTAACTAGGAATAATTCTTTGATATCAGGCTAAAGCAAAGAATTTTTATGCTGAATTTACCATGTTCCCATTCAACATAAAAACAGATCTGTTTAGTCTATGCTCACTTTCAGAGCAATCGTATTTCTCCACTAGATTCCCTTAATCTCCACAGATCCCACTTTCCTACATACTGACTGGTAACTTACAGCAAACAATTAATCCACCAAACCTCACATCATTGGGCTAGGGATGAAAACTAAAGAAACTGGGGGAAAACACAAGTGGTCGCAAGAAAATTATGCAAGCTCCACACTGACAGCACTAAACATCAGGTTTGAACCTGCCTCACTGGAATTGTAAGGCAGCAGCTCTACTGTGCCTCTAGTTTCTTTAACTGATTGCCAACTAAGTTTATGAATAGTTACCATGCTTGTAATTTGTATGGCAATGTAATCTTTGCAACTTCTTTCCAGTAATAAAGAAAATTTAGACACTGTGCGATGAGAAATTATAGGATGCTTTCAGTTTAATTTATGATTTTTTGGTCACTGAATGATTCTGATGTCCAAAATATTCAAATACACAACTTAACTAACTGAAACACCTTTGTGCATCTTGAACTTTACCAAGAGGCAGCTGTCTCAATGTTGTTTTACACCTGTGGGAATCTACAGGTTGAAATACATCTTGTGAAATAATGTTCTGTCCCCATGTTTCATGCCTCAAATTGGAGGAAATTTTATGTCCATGCAGTTGGTTCTGGAGGACTCAGAAGAGAAGAAATTGGTTGGTGTGGTGGCTTGTAAATTAGCTTAATCCATTACACCATTGTATCTCTCCAGCATTTAAAAATAAATGAACACATTTGTTTAAAAAATGTTAATTAGTCATGAAGCACAGAAACATTTAAAATTATTAAGAAAACAAGTATTTGGAAATTGCCTCTGATTTTTTTATTTATATACAGTATATACTTTGATGTAATACCTTGTATCATTGTTGTAAAACTGTAGAATACTTATCCAAATTGTGCTCACACTATACTTGCAGAATGTAATTTACAGCACTTTAATTTCTCATTCACTGTCCCCAATCTTCACATTACTAATTGCAGTCATAATTAAACAGATAATTTAGCTTCTTTAAAACTTGGGAAATACCCTACACAAATTTAGGATAATCGTTTCTTCTCCTTGTTCAGCAATCATGCTCTGTCTCTCTGTCTTTTGAAGGTAAAGTCTCCAGAGGACAGTTCCAAATTGGCTGCCTGTTTGAAATACAGAGACTAGCCTAGAAAAGTGCTGTTCACACTTGGAATATTAGACATATCTTGCACATTTCATCAACAATTGCCTATGCAGTAGAGGCCTTTAATGATAATGCCATTGTGAAGCACTTTGGCACATTATTGTAAGTTAAAGGCACGATATAAACAAACCTTTATTTTTACATTTAATTTTCAACCTGCTCAATTCCAAATATTTAGCCTTTTATTTACCTTTGGAGATAACAAATATTCTACCCTAAAAAAGATAGTTGTGCAGCTCATAAGATACAAGAGCAAAAATTAAACAGCACTGGGATTATTCCTTTAATTTCATTTTATGACAGCTACCTTTAAGCATTCAGCAAATATGCATAAGATAAAGCAATAAATAAACACTAGAAGCATGCAGCAATAATAGATTTTACATTTTAGAGATTTGACTCAACTTTAAGATCCCATTCTCTACAATTCCTATTTAGCCTTAAATCTACATTTCTTAAAAAACAATTTTCAGTATCACCACTTAAAAGAAAAATTATATAGATTACATGAAAATGTAGTTTGCACAATACTTTTAAATATTTGAATATATAATAGTAGAGTTCTAAATGAATGAGACTGAACAGAAGTATTAATGTACCCAGTAAAATAAAGCTAGAATGTTAGAAGAGTATTCTGGTAATTAAGGATTAACTTCATAAATGACTGAGAAGTATTTTCAAATGATTCTAATCCTTTGGTTATTATGGAAGGGAAATTTACGATAGGTCTAATCTTTCATGTCAGTAGAGTAAGCGTTAAAAAAAATCATATTTTTCAACAATTAATGTTGCATGCCACTCATAATCTGTTTAACACAACTGTGGACATGACAGCTAAAAAAATTCTGATGCTGTGAAAAAACTCAGCAAGATTTTACCAGAACAATGTGAAACAGTAGTTTATGAAGAAACGTTGATACTTCAACATCTGATACAAATTTACTCTCGTGCAGTTATGCTTAGTCAGCTAGATTAACAGCAGTGGAAATATAGTTATCTTAAAACATACCAAAATTTGCAAACCATACTAAATATTTGAGGCTGGGGTAAGGGAAATACAGCAATGTGGTTCAGCAATGAAGTGTGAAAACACAAGAAAAATTATTTTGAGTCTGCAGTGAATAGTCAGTTTCTAGATGAAGCTGGCCTGTATAAACACACACACATGAACTCGAACTCTCAATGATTAGAATTTCTAAATGTTATTTTCAAATTACAAGGAGATTTGACATTACAAGAAATGTGTTTTTGAACACTAACTATGGATTTCAAAGATCTGCAAGGCTACAACTGACTTAGCCTTGAGTAATTACAGGGACAGTTTTATACAACATGAACAAATTGTGCAAACTGCAATGTCAACTCTAGAGTTTATACAAATGATTCACCAATTATTTAAAATTGGCTTAAAGCAACTGCATCGAAAGTCTTACAGTACGGAACAATATCCACCACAAGAACCTCCACTATTGGCATCAGATGAGTCCGATAATCTCAGTTTACTACTTTGACTTTCACTCTCCCATAATCCAGGTGTCTGAATAATCTTTTCAACAAGTTCTTCAAATGCACACTGCACACCATCACGCGTCTTTGCACTTGACTCTGCAAAATGTTTTAAAATAGTTTAGAGAAAATGCGCTGTGCTATGAAATCAAGACAAACAATAAAAAGACTGGAGGAAAGGATGCTGAATTGAATCACTACTCATCAATTCATTATTCATTACATTCATTTCAGATTTTTAAGTTTAAGTTTTAAAAAAATCTGCACAAGCATAACTTATTTGGATTTACAATAATTAAAATTGAAAATAAAACAAACTAATTAATTAGTCTTAAAACCCAAACATTTTCCTCCCAAACAAAAATACAATGCTGAAATCAAAAAACGTTCAAAAGGATTGACATTTTGCTTGCATCTTATTTTCAGCATATATTAATTTCTTTCTCTAATAGCTACTGAATAAATTTGTTAAAGCCAACAGCTCTGTTAAAATCTGGTTAGACCACACTTGAAGTATTTGCATTCAGTTCTGGCCACCTCATTATAGGAAGTATGTGGAAGCTTTAGAGAGGGTGCATAGGATGCTGCCTTAGAATGCAAGTCTTCTGAGGATTGGTTAAGTGAGCCAAGGCTTTTTTTATTTGGAATGAAAGAGGATGAGAACCATCTTGATAGAAGTGTATCAGATTATAAGAGGCATAAATAGAGGGGACAGCTAGTATATTTTATTCAGAATGTTGATGGCTGGAGGATAGCATTTTAAGGTTATGAGGATGAAAGTTTAAAGAAGTCAGAGGTTAAAAAAAAACACAGAATGGTAAAGGCTTGGAATACACTGCCGGGGGTGGTGGCTGAGTTTTCATACATTAGGGACATTTAAGAGACTCTTAGGTACATGAGTAAAAAAAAACAAGAGGGTTTTGGGCTATGTAGGAGAGAGATGTTAAGATTGATCATGGAGTAGGTTAATCCAGGTAAGTACAACATCACAGAATAAAGGGTTTGTTCTATGCCAGGCAAATAACCTCTTCCTCAATATCAGTAAGACCAAGGAGATGGTCCTTCCCTCAGGAGCGACATATACAAAATGCTGGAGAAACTCAGAAGGCCAGACAGCATCTATGGGAGAGAGTAAACAGCTGATATTTTGGGCCAGGACCCATCATCAAGACTGGAAAGAAGGGGATAAATCAGAGTATGAAGTTCTCCTCAGGGGAACTCACAGCATTCACACCCAACTTTACATCAGTGGTACTGCTGAGGAAACTGCAAGCAGTTTCAATCTCTTGGGAGTGACCATCTTACACAATCTCTCATGGTTCCAGAACACATTCTACATAATCAGTAAAGCTCATCAATGCTTCTTTCTGAGAAGGCTGAAGAGAGCTGGACTATGCACATCTATACTTACATCATTCTACAGATGCGTAGTACAGAGCACCCAAACCTGCTGCATCACCGCACGGTGCGGAAACTATACTGTGGCTTACAGGAAGGCTTTGTAACAGGTAGTCAAAACTGCTCAATGCATCTACCGGCACCAGCCTATCCATCATCAAAGACAAGTAGACAGAAAGGCACTGAGAAAGGGCTAGTAATATATCTGAAGGTTCCCACACATTCTGCTCATGAACTGTTTGTTCCACTCCCAACATGGAGGAGGCTTCATAGCATCCATGCCAGGAACACTAGGCTCAAAAGCAGTACTTTTCCCAAGCAGCAAGGCTGATCAACACCTCCACCCACTAACCCACTGGTTCACACCCCCCACCACCACTATTTTATCATTTGTCAGTCAGTCACCTTATGACTGCTGTGCCTAGTGTCACTAAATGGACACATAATGCATATAAGCAATTTTATGCATTTATATTTATTGTGTTTTTTTTTATTATTGCATCCCATATCTCATTGTTATTTTGTTGTACTGCATTGGATCTGGAGTAACAATTATTTTTGTTCTCCTTTACAGTGCACTGGAATTGGCATTAAACAATCTTGAATTTAAATGTAAAATAAAAAAAAACATTGAATGAAAGCCTTCACTGGTTAAATTTTCTTCTGAAAACATACCTATGAATAACATGGAATGTTTCCTTGCAAACTTCAGACCTTCATTCCGGTCCACTTCACGATTGTCCTTCAACAAAATAATTGTGTTAATAACCAAAATTACCACTTTAATAAATTTGTTCACAGGGGAAAATCCACATTCTAACAATAAGGTTGGTTGGGAGAGAAAGATTGTGAAGAGTCTAATTTTAACTTTGCTGCAATACATTAAAAAGTCAGAGATGCATCACTTTGCAACATTAATTGAAAGTTGTTAATAATTAACAGCTTTTGTTGCTCGATTAACATGGAAAATATTGCAAATGGAATGATAAAACTAAAGAAAAACTGAACAAAGTTAGGTGGAGTTAAGCCAGAGGGTGATATTTATGTGGGGTAAAATGGGTTGGTGAAGTTCAATCCAGATAAATGGTAAGTGATGTATTTTGGGAGTACTAACGAGGCTGGGACATACACCATGAATGGCATATCAGAAAAATTCCTATACCATTTGGAAGAATAAGATGTAATATTTTATAAACTGAACCAAGTGAAATTCAAGCAAACATCTTAAACTGAAAATGAGTAAGAAATAGCTGCTAAATGATCCAGAGATTTTCAAGTGGAAAGAATATTACTGTCAATGAACATTATGGCAGTTTCATACAATGAAGACAAAGCCTTCTGCTAAGAATTTGGGGAAAATAATTATATTCAAAATCCTTAATGGTATCTGCTGATCTACAAAGGATTGATAACTCTGCGGCTGCAATTACATTCCAGAGTAAAAAATAATTATTTAAAAATTCAATTATTAGTGTTCACGACATCACCATTGCTTAAAATGGAGCTCATGTATTCACTACAAAAACTCAAGCAAGGTATACAGTAGAGACAATTTCATTCTAAGCAAGGTAGTCAGGTGAGTACATTCAGATAACCATTGTAGAAACTACTTTAATAAGTCCATATGCCTTGTAATGATTTGCAAGAACAATTACCAAACAACTGACCACTCAACTGAATAATATCTTGGAAATCTGAAATAAGGTTGACAATGATTATGTTTACAAAGAGTGCTATTCAAAAAGCTAACTCATCTATTCAAACAAGTGTATCTGTATACTTCCAGCATTTCAAATCTGTTGGGTTTGCCAGTTTGACAGTAGTTTGCAGCAGATGGATAAAGTGATAATCTTACAAGTTGCTGTGCTTCATTAAAAAAAGAGTGCAGTTCCACAAACCATCAATGGTCCCAATAAGGCTGAAGAATTTAATACGCTAGAATGGAAATGTTTTCCAATCAGGCAAGCGGAAAAGAAAAACATCCAAAACAACAACTCACTCCATGTAATCTCTTGGAAGTGAGTAACAAAATTTAACACCACATCACAATAACAAATCATTAGTATGGAATCATAACTATTTCTTGATACATATACAACCTACAGAATATTCTCAGCATTTTCATTACAACATTTAATCAAGCCAATAATTTTTCCCTCTCATGCTTCTGCTCTAAAATCCACCACTTTGACAATCTTAATTACTTTTAAGCAAAAAGTTTACCTTATTCTTGTAAAAATTTTATTTTAAAGAAATAGACTTACAAAATTCCAATAACTTCCAGTTTACGTTTCCATCATACATTTTTAATTTGTTGAAAATATACCCATAGGCAAGCATGAGTATTTGGCTTGGTTAGTGAAACAATATTTTGTTGTCAGGATTTGACAACAAATAAAAGTTTAGAATTTCAAAAGTATCCACTAGGTTTTTCAAATTTGAGAGTCCAGGAAATAAAGTCTTTGAAAGTGCTTAGCCATTAAATGGAATTATGGTTGATCTTTGTCCTAATTCCATTTACCAACTCTCTCTCCATACCTTTTAATAATTTTGGTTAATAAAAACATCCATCAATCTCATTTTAATTACTTTATAATGGTGCTATCAATTAACTTGGCATACCTATTTTCCCAAATTGTGGAAAGAAATCTAGTTGCACTCTTATTTGCATCCATCAAATCTTCTACTAGCATTTTAAATCTAGGTCTGTCAATCTGTCTTTGTAGTTTAACCTTTCAGTTCTTGGTATCATTCTGATGTATCTGCACTATGCACACTTAAAGGTCAATAACTTTCCTGAAGTACAAGGTCTAGTTAATCTCACCATAGCAATACTGAGTTATCAACTAGATTTTACAAAAGCAATAAATTTTGTATAATTTACATGGGAGGATGGGAGGTGACCTGATAGAAGTGCATAAGATGATGAAAAGCTTTGATAGTGAGGTCTCCTGGTGGCGCTCATGGAGTGAGGTTTAATCTGGCTCCGCTCTATTCTCTTTACTTTTATTACCTGTAGCCACCCTTATTTACTCTCTTTTATACCTACACCAAAAGGTTTATGTTATAGATATACTTTTGGACTTTGACTTTAATTCACTGGAAATGAATGCCAGATCACAAGAAACAAATAACAGGAAAGGTTCGGATCCCAATGGAAAACGAGACGGTGATTCTAAACAATCTAAGCAAGCTCTGTTAACTGTTGAAGCAATGTGGAAATTTATAGATGATAAACTTACTCAAAAATTTGCCGTGTTTGAAGGAGTTTTAAAGACGATCGAGGATAATTTTAGATCGCTTAGATGTGAAGGTGCACTAGTTACCGATCTTGAAAATCAATCTCGAAGACAGAATCTACGGATAATCGGGCGGATGTTGAGGAGGGTGATCCTATTAAGTTCTTCTCTCAATTTTTATTCGATGTGTTTGGCACAGAAATCCTTGATGACCCTCCATTAATCGACTGTGTCCATCGCTTATTACGTCCAAAATCTAATCATCCACGGCCAGTAATTATTTGTCTCCATTATGTTTATATCAAGGAACATCTGATTCTCTTTGCTCGGTGGAAAGGCATGTTTGAATTTAAAGATGTCAAATTCCGGGTCTTTTTGGGTGGGGGTAGGGGGTTTCTTTCTTTTTAGATTAGACTTCTTCACCTAGGCTATTTTGAAACTACTAATATGTCGTAACTTCCGGTTCCTCTTTGAACCTTTTCTCCTCTTCCGAGTTCATGAGTTTGAATTCTGGTTAACCCTCTATGTACCATATTACTGGTCTAATTATGATGGATAATATTATTAATTTTGTTTCGTGGAATACAAACGGTTTAAATCATCCAATTGAACAGAAAAATTTTTCAAGGTATTCGAAGAATGAATGCTTATATTACTTTTGTACAAGAAACTCATGAGGAATGAGGATAATCAGTGTTTATGCAGGTTTTGGAAAGGCCCAAAATACCATTCAAATTCCCAGGCTAAAGTGAAAGGTGTTTCTATTTTTATAGATTCATCTATTTCATTTGTTCATTACAAAACAATTTCGGATTCAAATGGTAGATTTTTGGTCATCACTGGCCTACTTTGTAATAAAAAAAGTGGTTATGGTTAATGTTTATGCTCTGAATATTGATTATCCTGAATTTTTTAAACACTTATTCTCACCCTTTCCCAATTTAAATGACTATATGTTGATAATGGGAGGAGATTTTAATTGCTGTTTAAATCCTTCAATGGATAGATCTAAGACTAATAAGGCACTTCTGAATAAATCTGCTACCTCTATTAATTCCTTTATGCTTGATTTTGGAATTTCAGAACTCTGGAGGTTTCTACATCCAAAGGAAAAAGAGCTTTCATTCTTTTCTCATGTTTATCATAGCTATTCTAGAATTGACTACTTTTTTATTGACTCTTGTCTAATTCCCTCTGTTGCTGACTGTAATTATGATTCCATTGTCATTTCTGACCATGTGCCACTGAAACTTTCTATTAAACTAATGGATACGCCTCTAGTTTTGGACAATGACAATTCAATTCTATATTATTACATAACTCGGTCTTTATGAATTTCATTAAGGAACAGAATGATTTTTTCTTTTCAACAAATTCTACAGATGAAATTTCCAACGGGGTATTATGAGACACTTTTAAAGCACACATCGTGGACTGGTTATTTCATATTCTACTGGACTGAAAAATCGATTTAATGAAGAGATTTGTATGTTGGTTGATAAGATTAAAGTAATTGACAAGATATACTTTATTGCTCCTAGTCAGGAGCTTTATAAAAAAAAATGGGTCGAACTTCAAATGGAGCATTGTTTACTTTTAACATCCTCGATTGAAAATCAATTAAGTCTAGGATTCAATTTTATATACATGGTGATAAATCTAGTAAACTACTGGCTAGTGTTATGATCCCAGCCCCCTCCTTTGTGAGAATCGCAAGAGCACCCGTTGAAGGGCGGGGGGGGGGGGGGGGGGTCAGTAGACCCAGTAGGAGAGAGAGAGAGAGAGAGAGAAATGTGCCGAATTGCACGTCCCACCCGGGATGCAGAATAAGACGACAGCGACTATTGTCTCATGGAGACCATGTGAAAAGCCCTCGGGCAAGGTGGGCTGTTTGAGAGAGAGATTGCATCATCCCAACCTGATTGACACCTGCGACCCCGTGAGGAAGTATAAAGGAGAGTCTCAGGGGGACAGCCCCTTGAGACGCACCAAGAAGACAAGAAAGAGTGATCCCGCAGCAGCGGGAAGCCATTCTGAAGGAAGCCACATGCGTTAGATTTCGGGATTGGACTTTGTGGCTGGAATCACAGGAAACCGCTTTTAACTAACATCGGGGAGAGGGAACCAATGCTCCCCTAATTTCACGGAAGCTTCATCGAGACTCGGCAAGTTCTTTCTCTTCTCCCCATTCTCTCTCTCTCGGTCGCCCCACGTGAAACCCAGCGATTCTCAAAAGGCTGAGGCTTGCAGACTTCTGAGTGACTTTTATATTTCCAACGGACAATCTATTAACCCCTAGACAACAGTAGAGCTCACTGCTTAATGATGATTATTACTATACCCGCGCTTTAGATTGAGTTTTGAAGATGTGCACTATCTGAATGTTTGTATTAACCTTACTTTTGTGTCCCTTTATAAATAAAAACGTTTGAAAATAGTGACATCAGACTTCAACGGACCTCTCTATCTTTGCTGGTAAGCTATCCAGTTATGGGATACGTAACACTAGTCATAGAAATCTGCTTCAGTTAAACATCAAATTATTAAAATTCGTAAACGAGATGGAACTCTGATGGTTGATCATGATAAGATAAACAAATCTTTTCAAGAATTTTATACTTCCTTATATCAATCAGAATCTCCTGATGACCCCACTACAATACATGAATTCTTAAGGAAATTGAAAATTCTGAAATTATCACCTAATGAGCATTTAGTATTAGATGCTCCTATTACAGAACAAGAAATAAAGGATGCTATTTCTTCAATGAATTCAGGTAAGGCACCTGGCCCAGATGGTTATACAGTAGAATTTTTAAAATCCTTTTCCACTATACTTTCTCAGTGGCTATGTAAAATCTTTAAGGATGCACTATTTATAGGTAAATTACCACAATCTTTTTATAGTGCCTCTATTTCCTTAATTCTTAAAAAAGATAAAGATCCAACTGAATGTGCATCATATAGGCCTATATCTTTATTGAATGTAGATTCTAAGATCTTTTCAAAAATAGTGGCAGCTAGATTGGAGAAAGTACTGCCTTGAATTATTTTGGTTGATCAGACTGGATTTATTAAAAACTGCTATTCGTCCTTTAATATCAGGAGATTAATGAATATTGTTTATACTCCCTCAGTTAGAACTCCAGAATGTGTTATCTCATTGGATGCCGAGAAAGCGTTCAATAGAGTTGAATGGCCATACTTATTTAGTACACTTGAGAAATTTAATTTTAGCCTGCAATTTATATCTTGGGTTAAACTGATATATTATGCCCCTATGGCTTCGGTACTTACCAATACTATAAGATCTCCTTTTTTCCCCCAGTTGTTTCGGGGCACTAGGCAAGGTTGTCCTCTTAGCCCATTGTTATTTGATGTTGCCCTGAACCATTAGCTATTGCTATTCGTGACTTGCCTTCTATATTTGGCATTTCTCGTGGAAATATGATACACAGGTTATCATTATATGCAGACGATTTGTTATTATATATTTTGAATCCTGAGAAATCCATTCCTACTGTCATATCCTTGCTCGCTCAGTTTAGTAACTTTTCTGGTTATAAACTGAATCTTAATAAGAATGAACTTTTCCCTTTAAATATGCAAGTTCCAATTTATAGACGTTTACCATTTAGATTGGTTGCGGATTATTTTACTTGTCTAGGTGTTAAGACTACTAAAAAACATAATCATTTATTTAACGTCAATTTTTTATCTTTAATAGACCAGGTTAAACAATCGCTTACTAAACGGCCCTTACTGTCTATATCATTGATTGGTCGAATCAATGCTATTAAAATGATTATCTTACCTAAATATCTTTTCCAAGCTGTACCAATCTTTATTCCTAAATCCTTTTTTGATACTATTGATTCTAAAATTTCATCATATGTATAAAAATAAAAATCCTAGGCTAAGTAAAAAATATTTGCAGAAATCCAAACAGAAAGGTGGCCTGGCACTGCTGAATTTAAGATTTTATTATTGGGCAATTAATATTCGATATTTAATATTTTGGACAAGATGTGGATATTAACATCAGTCCACAATGGGTTAATCTTGAATGTAATTCTGCACAAGGATTTTCACTGACTTCTATCTTAGGGACCTCATTTCCCTTAGTTTTTTTCTCAATTGAATAAACAAATGGTTAATCCAATAATTAAACATACATTTCAAATATGGTTTCAGTTTCGTAAATTTTTTGGCTTGAATAAATTTTATCAAGTGAAGTCCTATTATATCTAATTTTTTCTTTCAACCCTCTCTCATGGATCAAGCCTTTTTGGTTTGGAAAACAAAGGGTATAATATGTTTTCATGATTTATTTTTGGATTAACTGTTTCATGTTTTTTGAACAGTTGTCTAATAAATATAATTTGCCCAGATCCCATTTTTTTAAAGATACTTATAGATCAGAGATTTTTTAAAAATACGACATTACCTACTTTTCCGATTTCATATCCAACTGATATGGAAAATTTTTTAGGCTTAAACGCTTATCAAAAGGGTTTAATATCAATAATTTATGATATGATTATGAATATACAGCCAGATATATCTGATAAAATTAAAAATGTATGGGAGAAGAAACTACAACTTCCTTTACCTTTACAGAAATGGGAATTTTTTTTTCAATTATTTAACTTTTCTATTTGTGCTAGACATACGTTGATCCAATTTAAAGTGGTACATAGGGCTCGTATGTCTAAAGATTAATTAGATCATTTTTATTCACATATAAATCCAACTTGTGATAGATGTCACTCTGAGGTAGCCTATGTTTTGGTTTTGCCCTCTTTTGGAAATATTTTGGAAAGATATTTTTGATTTATTCTCTACAGTTTTGCACATTGATTTAACCTCACCCTATTACTGCAATTTTTGGTTTACCAATGATTGATCTGCCCTCTGCAGCTCGGCGGATGATTGCATTGACTACTTTAATGGCTAGAAGATCTATTTTATTGAATTGGAAAGAGAAAAATCCTCCTACTACATCTCAATGGTTTTCTCAAACCTTATCCTGTTTAAATTTAGAAAAAATTAGAAGCGGTACCTTTGATTCCTCGGTTAAATCTGAAGAAAGTTGGCCTTTTATTCACTACTTTCATAGAAATGTAATCTGACTTTTTCCAATTCCTTTATATTATTCATTAATTTGAGTAGAGGAGCAGAGTTGATGACACTAATAATTTTTTTTGATGTAATAGAATAGCCCAGCTTGCTTTTTTTTTAAGTTTAGGTTTAGTTGTGTTTAGTTTAGTTTATTTTGTTTTTGATTTTTCAATTTGGATTTTTTTTCCACCTTTTTTTTCTTGCATCTTGTTTATATCAAGGGTTTGGGAGGTCTATTATATGGTGTTACCTATAGTTTTTACTCATGTGTTAATTGTCAACAATGTAATCTCACTCCCTTTGTACTATTATGACCGTTATGTATCTGTTTTTGAAAAATTTAATAAAAAAATTGAAAACAAAAGAGAAGCTTTGATCTTGTGGATAGCCAGAGGTGTTTTCTCAGGGCTGAAATGGCTAACCTGAGGGGACAGAGTTTTAAGGTGCTTGGAAATAGGTATATAGAATGCACTGCCAGCGATGGTGTTAGTAGCAGATACGACAGGGTCTTTTAAGTGACTCTTAGGTAGGTACATGGAGCTTAGAAAAATAGAGGGATATGCGGTAGGGAAACTCTAGGCAACTTCTAGGATAGGTCACATGGTTGGTACAACATATTGGGCTGAAGGGCCTCTAATGCACTGTAGCTTTCAATGTTCTAAGTTTAATTTCAGAAAACAGCAAAACAATAACAGGGGAAAATCAGTATCAGAAATTAATACAATACCAAGGTGATCCCTGAGTGGTTTTGGCTGCTTCACTTACCTAACAATAAAAGACATGAAATCTAAGACAATGGTTAAAGAGGTCTAATGTATAAAGATATGCAATAAACCACAGAAAATCATCCTGGTTTATCTGGACACAAAAATCTCTCTATTTACTGACAGCCAGTTCACTAGCAAAATTCCATACACACAGATAACACTCTATAATGTACTGTGCACCATCTAGTGGTCTTGGCTTACAGTGTACTGGTAAAAGCACAATATGGGCAGATGGTTGCCTTGAAACAAATCAGAATTAAATTAAAATTCTACTTTTGATCCAATTTAAATAAAAGTTCACTACACTAAAGGCTAACCAACTGCCAAATGAGAACATTAGAACTACTAGAAATATATTCCCGTTCTACAATGGAAAGGGTACTTGAGGTAAAAAGAATATTGGAAATACTCAGCAGATTAGGGAATAACTTGAGGAAGCCCACAATTTCAGCATATGATCTTTTATCAGAACTGATGACTTTTCACTGTTATGAAAGCCAATCAGCTTGAAACAGAGATAAAATAACAAATCGCTTAATTTTATGTAGTGTTGTGGATTTTTAAAAAAATGTACCATTATTAATCTCTTTAAAAACATAGGTTTTGAGAAATAAAAGAATATAGTTTAAAGTAATCTTTTACATGTGTTACTATCAGTTATTAATCAAGCAATTTGGTATTAAATACTCAGGTTCCAATAATTAGCATAAACAGCAATAGGGTTGGATGGAGTGCTGAACTCTGACCTGCCACAGTTGCTGACACAGATGCACAGTAGCCTCACTGCTGCAGTTTTCCCAGCAGCTGAGCCTGAATCTAGGGGGGAAAAAGGTCTACTGACTGCAGAATATCTACATCATTACTGCATCACATCCATTCTCCTCTCCTCTAGTTGGACTGTAAGATGGAGCTAGATCAGGAACAGAACCAAAATTCACAGTACTGGTAAAGAGTGGGAGTGTAGGCAATGGGACAGTGAGCATCTCCCACATCTTTGACTTGCTGGTGTTTACCTGGTGAGGACTTCAATAGGAACATTCTTCAGATTGCCAGTGTTCCTCATTACCATTCAAGTCACTGCCTGTTATATTTACTGGCACTGTATATATTCACGCCAAACTCTTAGTCATCTCCCTTACTTCAAAAGATATTATTACTCTTCAGCAGGAATTATAATTAAGCTGCTAGATAATAAAGTGCAGTATTCAATGCTTGGATGAAGGAAAATGAGTTGGAATTGGTAGAATAAAAGAACCTGGAAAAATGTAGGACTGAATAATGTTACACAAATATAGATGGGCAAGTCCACAGATGGAAAGTTAATTAAATCTCATCATTTGAGATAACACGATCAAAGCCTTCTCTGTTGGATTGTTCAAAAATTTTAATCTTCAATTACGATCATTGAGTTAATTTAATTACAGATTTACCAACAGATTAATTGGAAGTATACAACTTTATTATATGACTTACTTTATCAATTTTGTTTCCAACTAACATTTTCACGATATCATTCCTTGTGCAATATGTCTCCAATTCATTCAACCAATTTTCTAGTCTTATAAAGGTCTCTCTTCTTGTCACATCATACACTGAAATGAAAAATAAACAAGTTTTCCAAACTTACAGATGCAGTTAAGATTGAAGACAAAAAATTTTAAGTCATAAAACATGGATTGGATTTTAGGTAGCACAAATAATTTTATTCATACCCAGGATAACGCCTTGTGCGCCACGATAATAGCTAGGAGTCAAAGTCCTGAACCGCTCCTGTCCAGCAGTATCCTTAAAGTAATGAACAATGACATTTATTCTGAGAATTCTGAATGAGTGTACATAGAGAAAAATAATTGGATTTACTACTTAGCTATCTATATATTCATTTTCAAGGTTTATATTGTTGGCATTTTTTAATACTATACAAACTTCGGTTTATAGCTGAATTTCTGGAAAAAAATGCCATTCATCGGTCTTAGCTACCTAAAATTTTCTTTTAATGCAGAGAACACAAGATTTTATCTTTATATTAAATTGAATTTGATGACATATGAAACAGGAGTAAACCATTCAACTCTTCAAGTCTGTTCCACCATTCATTATTATCATGGCTATTCTTTCAGCTCTGCACCAATTTATAGCACTTCTCCCATAGCTCTTGATCCCCTTAAAATGTTAAAACATCTTTGGAATTTTGAACTAAATATCTAAACATTTGTAGCCTCAAGGGTTCACCCACTGTGTCCTCCCACCGAGTGAGGAAATTTCTACTAACAATCCTCAACAGCCAATGTTGTTTTGTGCCCCCATTCCTAGGCTCTTCCGGTGGGAAACATCTTCCCTACATCTGGCCTTTAAGAATTTTGGATATTTCAATGAGATCGCTCTTATAAATTCTAGTGAATAGTGATAGTCCATTAAGTCTTAACTCATTGATGCTAGCAAATGCTTGTTATGCTTCCTCAATGTCAAACACATCTTTTCTTAGGTAGTGTGACTAAAGGCTACTTGAACTCCATCTGGAGTTCTTCAAAATGGCGAATTACACATTATTTGAAAAATTAGTTCTTGTAAATAGACAACTTTACCAGTTAGTCCACTGCAGATTTTTTTTTGCCTGCTGCATTTAAATGTTTTGATTTCTTTAAACTTGTGATCTCATTACTTGAAAGTATTTTTTGCCATATTTGAGAACTTGTCCTTGTTAATCAGATTCATCAAGTAAATTTTAAGAACTTTCTTGTAAGGAATGCTAATTTTAAGTGTTTACATGCATAACAGGCATTTTACTTAGGAAGTATTTATAAGCATCTGAGAATAATCTTGAAAAACTGTTTAGCAAATCATCCCTGCATTCAGAGTGTAGGCTAGATAGGGAAAAAAAAATCACAATGCCACTACAATGTGGAAAGTTCTGATAAGCAAGGTTAGATTAAGTATGGAGGTGTGCCTTGAAATAAATTGATTATGCATGCTTCACAATGTGAAGACCTTCTCACTTAACTATAAAATCCATTATCATAAAACCTAATGGTTTCCATTGGTCACAGCAAACAGCATGAAGATTTCTTTTTTTTTAAACTTTTTTTATTGCATTTTTAAATGATTACAAAGTATGAAAAAACAATGTATATAACCCATACCCCCTCCCCTTAACCCCTCCCCCCTAACTGCCCTATAGAAAAAAAAAAGAAAGAAAGAAAGAAAGAATGCCTGGTTGTTGGAAGATCTCCACATGCTCCATGGAATTCGTAATAATTTTAATATGTATATTTATTTCTTTCCCCTAATAACCAATTGTTTCATCTTCAAAGCATCTATATATTTAATCCCGTCTTTTGTAAATAAGGGCTCCAAATTTTCAAAAATGTTTCATATTTATCTCTTAAATTATAAGTAATTTTTTCTAATGGAATACAACCATAGATTTCTTTCTTCCAAGAATCTATACTTAAATGTGTATCAGATTTCTGATCAGCGACAGGAGTAATAAATCTCAAAACTTGAGCTGCAAGCGCCCCCCTATGGCTAATAGTGAGCAACAGTGAAAGTCAATGGATATTGTGGACAAAAACAAAATCAATAACTTAACCTCACCCAATCAGCCAGTGACATTATAAATGTACCCTAATAGAAGTTCCAAACATATTTTTACAATATGAATTGCAATGGTAAAGATGGCATTGAGAAGGAAAATGGTCCAAAAGTTTATTAAAAGTAACTGGAGTAATCATGCAATTTTACTTGCAAGAACAAAAAGCCTTTAAACCTAGGGATGGATAGAAATGACATCTATAGACTCCCTACAGTTCCGAGAATAAAGGAATCCTAACAGTAATATATGTGGTTCCAGAATATGAAAAAAGATTTTAAAATATTAAGACAGACTTAGTGGCAAGGGATTCATTACAGCTAAGCTATTACATGTGATCATAATTCCAACCAGTCCCTAAGATTAAAGTGGAATTCAGCAACTTTATCCAGATTTTAAAATAGTCAAAGGAAATAAATATGTGCAAAGATAAATAATAAAATAAATCACATCCTAAATCCAGAGCTGCAAAAAAACTATTTCCTTTGATGTGCCTTGGATCTATCCGGGTGTATTAATTTTACAGAAAGTAGGGAACACCTTGTCAAAAGGTTCATAGGCATGGGGGTGTGTGTGCGTATATATATATATATATATATATATATGTGGTTATATGGTGGAGGTGGGGGAAGAAAAATGTGAAGTAATTTTTGTCGTCTGAAGTATTGTTATGACACAGCACTCACTGTAAAAGTGACAGTAGAATTGTTATTTTAAAAGGCAAATGGATAGGCACTTAAAATAATCTGAAATAGCCTTTTTGCATGTCATAACTGCATGATTCATAAAATTAATTTTGCCAGTCAAATTTCTCATAATCAAATATTTAGCAATGATGACCTTTGACACAAGATAATGGCTTCAATTATATCATTATATTCCGTACTTTGGCTGGGCAAGTTTCTTATCTAAAACAAATCATTGAGTTGATCTGTCTAATTCAGAATTGCCCTAGCTCCAAGATAATCTAAATTTCTTAAATGAGCCAAAAAATTACATTAGAATTTTCTTACATTTTTGGTGATCTCCTATTTCTAGTTTTCTGCACAGCAGGAAAACCCTGATGACTTCAATGCAGACCCACCAATAGTCCTGTAGATTTGCATCTGGGCTTATAATTGATCTTAATTTGGAGGCATTTCAGCACTATAAATTAAATACCATGTTCACTTTAAAAATCTTGCCTGCTCAGGAATCATATATTTGATAATGGATAGCGATCAGTGAATGTTCGGTGTGGATCAGTTTTGATGACATCAGAATTCCCTTTTATTTGATATACCCAAACCCCACGTAATGCTACCCTGCATAGAGCTGATTTGTTACGATGCGGTTATTCAACTCATTAATGACATTTTTTGAAATGGAAAAAATTCATTCCAAATGGTAATGAAAACTTCTCAAGAGCAGATGCTATTATGGTAAACATTCTATTAGCCAATGAAAGTGCTTTACATAGGCTCTGAGCCACTCACAGCCAATCATGAATTAGTTCACATTTTGCCTCCCTTGAGTGTGTAAACATTCTTGCTCACTTGCCGATTTATTCCTATTTTTCCCACCCATAAAGTCTGGAAACGACCTGCAACTTCCAGTGAAGGTAGCTCATGTAAGACATCTAGGAAAAGCATCAACATGGATGTGAAACTGCAAGTGATACTGCAATTGGAAGCTGGTGAGTGGTGTGTGGAAGAAGCAATGGCCAGAAGCACGCAACGACATTCTAGGATTTCAGGCAGAACCAGTTATCCAAAACATCATAGAACTGGCCGATGAAGCAGGATTAGCAGATGTTAAAGATGGTAATGTTGAAGAGTTATTGCATTCTCATGGGTGAGAGCCTAAATAACGAAGAGCTTCGAGAATTGGCAGAGAAACACCTCCTGGATGAATCTGAGGGCACGGATGGAGAAGAGGAAACACCTGCAATAAACCTGACCACAAATTTCCTCAGCACAAGCATCACCACGATCACACAAATCATGGACCAGTGCATGGATAATGATCCTGACTGGGAATGAAGCAATAAAGTTGTCTGAACATGATTTCCTGCTACCAAGAACTGCTTGGTCCCACAGCCTGGTTCCTCCTCTAACCACCATTCATTTCCCTCCACTGCTGCTGCTCCATTGAATATATAAAATAATATATCATATATCTCGGGTTTGATATTTTTTCAAGCACACATTCCATTTACATAATGTTATAATGACCCTGCATAGCGCTGATTTACATAGCTGTCCACTTCCAAGAACGCATCCTCAGTGTTAAATGGTGTCTGAATGTATTTTAAAAATCCCATGAAGCAAAGTAGTAATTTAATTGGGACTCAATCTCATAATCGTCATTTAAACAGCCTCCATGTCCTTAAAATCAAAATAAATGTTGTCACTTCATAAAGACAATCTCGCAGTTTCATACTTGTGCTTCAATAACCTCCAGTATCTGTAAAATAACTTTTCATCAAAGCAGAATTTAACTTAATGCTCAATCACAAAGCTACAATTATTTTACAAGAGTGGATAACAGAATCGCTCCTGATAGATCAGACAACTCTTCTTCTGCTCTTTTTATGTATTTGATTTTGTGCTGCTGTTGTTATTCAGTTGCATTACTGAGACTGGAAAATTTAGCCCATATTTTAATGGAAGTAGCAAAAAATACTATTTTTATTGTAATGGTATTAAGTGGAAAAAAAAACAGAAAACATTTCTAACCACATTAATGATAAGAGTGACAAGAAGCATGAATGGCAGGGATACTTCACTATCAGATGAACTCAATGCCTTCTATGCACACTTTGAAAGGAAGAACACAACAACAGCTGTGAAGATCCCTGCTGCACCTGATGACCCTGTGACCTCTGTCCCAAAGGCCAATGTTAGACTGTCTTTAAAGAGAGTGAACCCTCGCAAGGCGGAAGGTCATGATGGAGTAACTGGTAAGGCTCTGAAAACCTGTGCCAACCAACAGCGGGAGTGTTCAAGGACATTTTCAACCTCTCACTGCTATGGGCAGAAGTTCCGACTTGTTTCAAAAAGGCAACAATTATAACAGTGCCCAAGAAGAATAATGTGGGTTGCCTTAATGACTATCACCTGGTAGCACTCATATCGATAGTGATGAAAAGCTTTGAGAGGTTAGTCATGACTCAGCAAGGACTTGGACGCATTGCAATTTGCCTATTGCCACAAAAGGTCATTGGGAGACGCAATCTCAATGGCTCTCCACATTGCTTTAGACCAACTGGACAACAGAAACACCTACATCAGGATGCTGTTCATCGACTATAGCTTAGCATTTGATACCATAGTTCCCACAATCCTGATTGATAAGTTGCAGAACCTGGGCCCCTGTATCTCCCTCTGCGATTGGATCCTCGACTTCCTAACTGGAAGACCACAATCTGTGCGGATTGGTGATAACACATCCTCCTCGCTGACAATCAACACTCGGCTACCCCAGAGGAATGTGCTCTACTCTCTCTATACACATGCCTTAACAACAGTAGAATTAAACAATCAATAAGTGATTAAACATAGCTTCAATGATTATAATTATGTCCTTACCTTCAGCTTTTTAAATGTAAACAGGTAACTTTTCTTATTGATATCTTTGTGTTTGAAAAGTACGTGCTAAACTGAGACTACAGCCTGTAACTAACGGGCTCCTGAATCCACTGTGACTGGCTTTGTGGCTGTGGACTCACTTTTATGAAATTCAATTAGGAATGTCATTTGCTTATTTTTATTGTTTGTACGATGTGTCTTTTTTCTGCAAATTGGGTGTTTGACGGTCTCCTTTTTAAATTGGTTCTCTTGCTTTTGTGGGTGTCTAGAAGGAGACAATCTCAAGGTTGTATATATTATAAATGTACTTTGATCTTTGATTTTGAGCCTTCAAACATAGTGGTACTGTCGAGTGTCAGGTAAAGAAGGTTTGCCTGGTGATGAATGAAGGCCTTCCACATGTACCAGCTTGAGTTTTCAGTGGCTTAGTCACAATCAGAACAGGGTTCACCACTGCTTGTCAAATAACTTCATAATTTTGGTGTTTTCCTGAGAGATCCAAACTTGCTGCCTTTCATGAGGAGAAATATTGATAGGTGTTTGGTGAACTATCAGCATTTGCCAGCTGTTCATTAAAAATAAATTCAACAATTTGGTGTTGTGCATTGGCGTAGGTGGCGTTGTGGATAATGAAGTAGGTTTTCTAAGTTTGCAGAGAGATTTAAGCCAGTTAGAAGAATGGGCTGAATGATGGCAGATGGAGTTTAATGCTGTTAAGTGTGAGGTGCTACATTTTGGTAGGAATAATACTATTACGTATTCAGGCAACAATAAATATATGAGTTAGGCATGGGTTTATATAACAAATAACACGTTTATTGAACACTAAACAAACCCCCCAAAAGTAAACAAACACTAACGTAACCGGAAATCAGCTGCTGTGCGGCAGCTTAAACAGTTCTTAAAGCGATGTTGCAAAAACAGTTCTTTAAAGTAGTATTGCCAAAAGTTCGAAATGCTCACAGTCCATTTAAGGGAGAGACTTATTAAGACGATTTAAATTCTCTTTCACGTCGCTTTGCTTCAGTCCCTGAAGTCGAACTCTTTCCCACGAAGAATTTACGAAACGTAACGGCTTAAAGGCACTGACCTTTATCACACTGTTCTCAATCTTTTTTGCTATCCCGCAGAGATTAACACGACAACAGTCAACGAATTCCTTCCAAATAAGGATTAAACAAGGTCGAACCCGTTTCACCGTCGAAATAGATTCTCCTCGATCTTTAACTTCCGAACTCCGATCTTCACTCTCCACTGATTCTCAACTAGCCGTATTGTAAAGAAACTGCTGGCAATGCCCTTTTAAACTTTAGGCACTAGATAAAACTTCATCTTTCAACTAAACTGCGTCATCACATTAAATCACGCAGTGGCATGAAGTCAACTTGGCAAATCCAGCCACGAACTGCCCCTCCTCACAGGGTGGGGTCTTCCTTTTATACCCTGTAAAAAAAACCTGTCCCATGATGTCTACTGGTGGGAAAATGACATCACTCCACCATCACAAGACCATTACCTCAAGTCCAGTATAGCTTCAACCCCAGTCACATGACAAGGGTACCACTGTCATGTGTCACGAGTACGTAACAATACAAATAGGACATACATGGTAAATCAAGTCAAGTCAAGTCAACTTTTATTGTCATTTCGACCATAACTGCTGGTACAGTGCATAGTAAAAATGAGACAGCGTTTTTCAGGACCATGGTGTTACATGACACAGTACAAAAAACTAGACTGATCTACATAATAAAAAAAAAGAAAGCTACACTAGACTACAGACCTACACTGGACTGCATAAAGTGCACAAAAACAGTGCAGGCATTACAATAAATAATAAACAGGACAGTAGGGCAAGGTGTCAGTCCAGGCTTCGGGTATTGAGGAGCCTGATAGCTTGGGGGAAGAAACTGTTACATAGTCTGATCGTGAGAGCCCGAATGCTTCAGAGCCTTTTCCCAGACAGTAGGGCAAATGGTAGGGCATTGAAGAATGCAGTAGAACAGAGTGATCTAGGAATAATGGTGTATAGTTCCCTGAAAGTGGAATCTCATGTGGATAGGGTGATGAAGAAAGCTTTTGGTATGTTGACCTTTATAAATCAGAGCATTGAGTATAGGAGTTGGGATGTAATGTTAAAATTGTACAAGGCATTGGTAAGGCCGAATTTGGAGTATTGCGTACAGTTCTCGTCACTGAATTATAGGAAAGATGTCAACAAAATAGAGAGAGTACAGAGAAGATTTACTAGAATGTTACCTGGGTTTCAGCACCTAAGTTGCAGGGGAAGGTTGAGCAAGTTAGGTCTTTATTCTTTGGAGCATGGAAGGTTGAGGAGGGGGACCTGATAGAGGTATTTAAAATTATGAGGGGAATAGATAGAGTTGATGTGGATAGGCTTTTTCCATTGAGAGTAGGGGAGATTCAAACTAGAGGACATGAGTTGAGAGTTAGGGGGCAAAAGTTTAAGGGTAACATGAGAGGGAATTTCTTTACTCAGAGAGTGGTAGCTGCGTGGAATGAGCTTCCAGTAGAAGTGGTAGAGGCAGGTTTGGTGTTGTCATTTAAAGTAAAATTGAATAGGTGTATGGACAGGAAAGGAATGGAGGGTTATGGGCTGAGTGCGGGTCAGTGGGACTAGGTGAGAGTAAGCGTTTGGCACGGACTAGAAGGGCCGAGATGGCCTGTTTCCGTGCTGTAGGAGTCAGGATTTTCTAAAATTTAGGGGGAGCCTGCATGCAATACAAACAAAATTTAAAATAAATTTTTTATACTTTAGACATGAAATTTAATTAAAAATAACATGTACTTCACTTGAAGTACTATAAAACCACAAATAAAACCACTAGCTTTGCCAGCAACTGGTGGAGATCTTCAGATATCTTTAAAGAGGCTAAATATATGAGATAAGCTAACAAGTTTCTGAATACAAAATACACAAGCAGTTATTAAGAGATTTGCACAAGTAATATAGAACACTAAACTTGAAATGTACTGTAACCATATGATCTAAAAGATTTATACTTACTGCTGTGCTAAAAATTCATTCTGCAGCTGATGGATCAACAATCTTTTACATTTATGGCGTACATTCAGTGTTTACAGATGTGAATTATTATTGCTGATTGTGACCTCTCAGCAACTGCTTGTTGGAATTACTCAAATGATTTTGTACGGATTTGTCAAACTCAATTAAAGACATCAGGGAAAGCTCGACACAAGAAAAAGTTACATCTCTTGCCAAAAAGACTAAAATGGCATGAATTATAGAAAATGGTTGTTCCAGTAGATTAAGTTTAGAATTTTGTTTACATACACAAGTAATTTCAAGCTTCACAACATACCACATTAAGCATTTAAACTCTTTACAGTTAAGTATGTAAAATTCATGTCTAGAGTAAATTGATTCCAATGTAAAAGGTGAAGTACTGTATTAGTGACAACGGAACAATTTTCCCCAAATAGCGAAAAGGGAAAATTGGCAGAAAGAAAGGAAAACCTATCATGCTTTCTCATGCAGAGTCAGCCATAGCTTAATCCAACAAACATTTGAATGATTTTCTGTGCTTTATATACAAACAAAAATATTTCTTTGGAGTGGGGGAAATTAGCAAAGCAAAGATAAACACACAAAATGGAGCCTCAGCATGTTAGGTAGCATGCCTAGAGTTGACACTTTGGATTAAGGTAGTCTGAGTTCCTCCAGCATTTTCTGTTTGTTGCTCTAGATTTCCAGCATCTGCAAAATCTTATGTCAGAGTAAAGACAAAAATACAAAGTGGGGGATAACCGTTTTTAGCAAATGTTGAAAACAAAGACCTATAATTCACTGTAAAAGTGATACAAATGATGATTATCACAAGCTGGACGTTTGTGCTCCCTTTATTACAGCGATGTGTCAAGATATTTCAAACTGGATAAAGTCATAAAATGAATGCAGTTAACTTATGCTTCTGATTGTACTTGGTGAATTATATTAAGATTGCCAATATATTAGTGATCCATTTTAAATGCATGCAAGTTTCTTAATCAAACAATGTTAAGTTAAAAACACAAAAAAGTCTACAGATGCTGGAAACCTAAAGTAACACACACAAAATGCTGGAGGAATTCAGCAGGTCAGGGAGCATCCATGGAAATAAAGAAACAGTTAATGTTTCAGGCAGAGACCTTTCTTCAGGACTGGAAAGGAAGGGGGAAGATGCCAGAATAAAAAGATGGGGGCAGATGACTAGAAGGTGATAGGTGAGGCCTGATGGGTAGGCAAGGTAAAAGAGTTGGAGAGGAAGGAATCTGATAGGAGAGGAGAGTGGACCATAGGAGAAAGGGAAGGAGGAGGGGACTCAGGGAGAGGTGATAGGCAGACAAGAAGAGGTAAGAGGCCAGAGTGGGGAATGGAAAAGGAGGGGAAGAGGAAGGAACTATTTTTATATACCGGAGAAATTGATATTCATGCTATCAGGTTAGAGGCTACCCAGATGAAATATAAGCAGCTGCTCCTCCACTGAGAGTGGACTTACCTTGGCACAAGAGGCCATGGACCAACATGTCAGAATGGGAATAGGAATTAAAATGTTTGGCTACCAGGAATTTCTGCTTTTGGCAGATGGTGTAGAGATGGTCAACAGAGTAGTGTCCCAATTTAGTATGGGTCTCATCAATGTAGAGGAGGTGCATCAGGAACAGTGGACACAATAGATGACCCCAGGAGATTTGGATGTGAAATGTTGCCTCACCTTGAAATACTGTCTGGGGGCCTGACTGTAGGTGAGAGAGGAGGTGAATGGGCAGGTGTAGCACTTGGGTCACCTTCAGGGATAAATGCTGGGAGAAATTAATGGGGAGGAGTGAATGCACAGAGGAATTTCAGAGGGAGTGATCCTGTGGATGGGTGGGGGGGGGGTGAAGGAGTGAAGGTAAAGATATGTTTGGTGGTAGGATCAAATTTTTAGTTATAAATAATTATTTTCTAGAATTTTTCAGATCTCAATACTTTGAATTTGATTTACAGCAATGAATTTATGGATTTTATTTTACAGATTTAATTTTATGTGGATTATTTTTATTTACTCACTTCGTGTTGGTTCAGAGAAAGAAGGGATATGAGGCAGAAGTGAATAAATTGAATTAAGGATAGATCATCCATAATCTAATTGAATGACTACACAGACTCACAGAGCTGAATGGCATTATAGTTTTTATAATTGGTAGTTGTAATTTTCTGAGTCATACCAACATGTTTGAAGAGATAAAAGCCTTCAAGCATACAACTTAATTTCAAGAAATAGACTGCAAATTCTCATGCACAACTGGATGTCATTATAAAAATATCACCTGTACTATTAATACATCGCTATGGAACTATGCTTGTCTCGTGCATTTAGATCAGTGCTGTTTAATTGCCCTTAAGCAGCAAATCAAAATTTCCCCAATATAAAGAGTATTGCCCTTGCCAGGTGCAAAAATAAGTCATGACCTTTTAGAAAAAGATATGTAACCTTCACACAAGAGATCTATCTCATTGATGTCTGCTAGAAACTCTGAAGAGTGGATAATCTTTCCTCCTCTGGGAAGAGTATCAGCTGATGAGAGTCTAAATTATCTGCGCAGAAAGCCAATTGTATTGTCAGCATTTACAGTCAAAAGTAATTTTCTTGGCTTTGGCCCACATGCCTGCAAGAAATACTAATTGCATTCTCAATACCCCACTTGCTCATTTACAAACCAGCAAAATGGCATTTAATACAGCTAGGCACTTAGTCTATATACAAGTACAATAAAATAATACAAGTCACACACTATTCATGCATCTGAATCAATCATACCTTTGCCATAGCTTGCTCACTGTCCTCAAGATGTTTACCGTACAATTGGATCAATTGTGTGATCAGATCACAATGCCCTTTACCCTATTCAGGGATGTTCTGCCAGACAGCTTAAGTCATACTTCAACAGCTCCCCTTTGGATAACAGCATTCTTGTTTCACATTACAAATCAAATTGCCATGTTCTTGGAAAACAACCATTAGGAGGGAATTTTGCCAGTTCTCCTATGAATAGTGGCCAAGGCAGTTATTGGAGGCAATATTACATCTACAGAAAGAAATTAAATGTCTTGGCCTCACAAAACAAAAATCTGGAGGACTAAACCAGCTGGAGTCATCAAGAGTTCATATTACTTAATTACAGGCTTGAATAGAGGATGATCGGCTGATCATACAGGTCTGTCATTTAGTTCACAAATACTAATTATGAGCAAACAGTCTAAGCAAAACACTTTTTGGCACATTAACTGTGGAAAAAAGATCTAGTGGGACTACTTCACTGATACACTGTTAGGATAATCAGGCTACTACAGAATCCAAGGCAATCTCTATGGAATTTTAGTAATTCAATTGTATTTTAGCCTAATCTGTATCATGTGCTACTATAGCCATAAATTATTACTTTTAATTAAATTGGAAGTCACCAAAAGATACATGTTGAATAGTATTCTCTCACTGGCCAACCTCCAATAGACATAATGCAGACAGGGAAAGCCCCTAGTCCAGATCTATTCCCCAGGGTCGATGATAAATATTTGCTCCTGAACTGGCTCAGTTACTTACATGTGGTGATCCAAAATAGCAGCACTAACAATACTTGATCTTAGTTGGACTAGCAAAAGAATTACCTCCTAAATCCATGAAACACCTCCAAAAAAGGTGCTAAATACCAGTAAAAAATAAAGCTCATTCTTAGTGACTTGTTTTATTGCTGAAGGTAAGAATAGGAAAAGAACATTGCAAATTAAAGCAAAAAAAGACACTAAAGAAAAAGCAAAAATTGGAACACTGAGGGTTAAAAGGACAAGTAAAAGCAATGAATAAAACATAATTCTACCAAATTAGTGCAGACCTGTTTTGTGAAATGCACAGAAATTAAACTTGATGGAAACTTTTAACCACATTAGTTTATCAAGAACGGTTAAACAGCTATTGTAGGTACTGAGTTCAGCAAGTCTTTAATTACACAACTTGGCTGTTGTTATTTTTTCACTATTTATTCACAATCTGCAAAGCAAGTATTTAACGTCTGTTCCTAATTGCCTTTAGAACGGTGAGGATAAGCCTCTGGTTTGAGGCACTGAAATGAGCTTAAACCACTGGAGTCTGCAGCAAAATTGTTCTTAACTTTTCATCAGTTTCAATCTAACACTACAGTGCAAGACAATAATTTACTATCAGTTACAATACAAAATAGGTCAAAAGAGGAGGAATAGGGAGGTAATGTTTATGGACCATTCAGAAGTCTGATGGTAGAGGGAAAAACTGTTCTGAAAATGTTGATTGTGGGTCTTCAGGCTTCTGTACATCCTCCCTGATGGCAGTAATAACAATAGGGCATGTCCCAGATGGTTAGAGCACACGATGATGGATGCCACCTTCTTGAGGCAGTGCCTTTTGAAAATGTCCACCATGGTGCCCGTGATGGAGCTGACAGAGTCTAAACCCTCTGCAGCCTCTTTCAACGCAGTGATTGAACCTCTGTATCAGGCAGTGATTCAGCAGACAGGAACAGTTGTAACGAAACCCACATCAAGAGGTGCCTCCTGATTACTTGGTAATCAGCTGGCTTCAGCTAGCACCCTACCACAGTCAATGGCTCCCAGTATCATTAATTAGGAGGCCGTGATCATGATAGGATTCACTCTGCAGTTTAAAAGGGAGAAGATAAAATCAGATGTATCAGTAAAGGGGATTACAGAGCCATGAAAGAGGAGCTCACCATAATTGATTGCAAACATGCACTAGCATGAAGGATGGCCGAACAGCAATGGCTGAAATTTCTGTGGGTAATTCATAAGATACAGACTAAATACACAAAGAACTAAATCACAAAGAATGTGTTTTTGAAAGGAAGGATGTGGCTAACAAGAGAAGCCAACGATGGCAAAAAAGGAAAAGAAAGGGCATATAAAAAGCAAAAATTAGTGGGAAGTTACAGGATTGGGAAACTTAAATACCAACAGAAAGCAACTAAAAAAGCAATAAGGAGTAAAAAGATGAAATATGATGATTAGCTCATCAATAATATTAATAAGAGCAAACATTTTCCAGATATGTAAAGAATAAAAGAGAGGCGAGAATAGTTACTAGACCACTGAAAAATGACGATGATAGGTATTAATGGGGTACAAAGAAATGGCAGATGAACTTAATAGTGTCACTCCTCACTATGGAAGATACTAACAGTATGTCAGAAATTTGAGAGTGTCAAGGGATAGAGGGGGTGTGGTTGCTATTTTCTAAGGAGAAGGCCCTTGGGAAGCCTAAAGGTCTGAAGGTTAATAAATCACCTGAATCTGATGGGACTACATCCCAGGTTTTTGAAAGACGTAGCTGACGAGATTGGGGTGGCATTAGAAATTATCTGTCAAGATTGGATTCTGGAATGGCTCTGGAGCAGTGGATATCACTCCACTCTTTAAGAAGGAGGAGAGGCAGAAAAAAGGAAATTATATGCCAGTTAGTCTCACCGTTTCACCTCAGTGGTTGGGAATACATTGGAGTCCATCATAAGGATGAGTTTTTGGGGTAATTGGAGACGGATGATAATAGATCAAAGTAAGCGTAGCTTCCATAAGGGGAAATCTTGCCCAACAAATCTGTAGAATTTTTTGAAGAAATAATAGGCAGGATAGACAAAGGAAAGTTAGAGGATGTTGGGTTTTGGATTTTCAGAAGGTATTTGATAAGTGACACATAAAGCTAATTAATAAAACAAGAGCCCATGGTATTGCATGAAAGATTCTAGCATGGATAGAACAAACACGAGGAAATCTGCAGATGCAGGAAATTCAAACAACACAGAAAATGCTGGTGGAACACAGCAGGCCAGGCAGCATCTATAAGGAGAAGCACTGTCGACGTTTCGGGCTGAGACCCTTCGTCAGGACATGGATAGAAGATTGGTTTACTGGCAGAAGGCAAAGAGTGGAAAAAAGGGGGCATTTTCTGTTTGTCTGCTGATGACTAGTGGTGTTCTGCATGGGTCGGTACTGGGACTGCTTCTTTTCACATTGTATGGTCATGATATGGATAATGGAATTGATGGCTTGTGAGTAAGTTTGCAGATGATATGAAGATAGGTGGAGGGGCAGATAGTATTGAGGAAGTAAAGAGGTTACAGATAGACTTAGATTAGGAGAACAGGCAAAGAAGTGGCAGATGGAATACACTGTTGCGAATTATGGTCATGCACTTGGTAGAAGAAATAAAGGCATAGATCATTTTCTAAATGGAGAGTAAGTTCATAAATCAGAAGTCAAAGGAATTTTGGAGTCCTCATGCAGGTCCCCTAAAGGTTAACTTGCTGGTTGAGTTGGTGGTAAGGAAGGGAAATGCAATGTCAGTGTTCAGTTCCAGAAGACTATAATATAAAAGCAAGGATGTAATGTTCAGGCTTTCCAAGGCATTGGTCAGACTGTAGCTGGAGTATTATGAGCAGTTTTGTGCCCCTTATCTAAGAAAAGATATGCTGACATTGGAGAGGGTCCAGAAGAAATTCTCAGAAATGACTGTGGGAATGAAAAGGTTAATGCACGAGGAGCGCTTGATGGTTCTGGGCCTGTACTCGCTGGAGTTCAGAAGAATGAGGGAGGATCCCATTGAGACCTTATTGAATATTCAAAGCCCTAAATAGAGCACGTACAAACAAGATGGATGAACTCAGCAGGTCGGGCAGCATCTGTTGAAATGAGCAGTCAATGTTTCGGGCCGAGACCTTTCATCAGGACTGAAGGAGGAGGGGGCAGGGGCCCTACATAGAGGGTGAGGGGAGGGTGGAAGGTGAACAGAGGAAAGATCAAGGGGTGGGGGAGGGGAAGCAAGGAGCGATAGGCCGGAGAGGTGAATAAGGAATGTAAGGGGAAAGCACTATGGGTAGTAGAAGGCAGAATCATGAGAGAGGTGATAGGCAGCTGGAAGAGGAGGCAGAGTGGAAGTGGGATGGGGAAGGGAGAGGGAGTGAATTACCGGAAGTTGGAGAATTCGATGTTCATACCAAGGGGCTGGAGACTACCCAGACAGTGTAGGAGGTGTTGCTCCTCCAACCTGAGTTTGGCCTCCTCATGGCAGTAGAGGAGGCCATGTATGGACATATCCGAATCGGAATGTGAAGCAGAGTTGAAGTGGGTGGCGTAAGTGCTACACCTGTCCCTACACCTCCTCTCTTACCATTCAGGGCCCCAAACAGTCCTTCCAGGTGAGGCAACACTTCACTTGTGAGTCTGTTGGGGTCATCTATTGCATCCGGTGCTGCCTCCTCTACATCGGCGAGACCCGACGCAGATTGGGGGATCGCTTCGTCGGGCATCTCCGTTCCGTCAGCCACAACAGACAAGATCTCCCGGTTGCCACCCACTTCAACTCTGCTTCACATTCCGATTCGGATATGTCCATACATGGCGTCCCCTACTGCTATGATGAGGCCAAACTCAGGTTGGAGGAGCAACACTTCATATACCGTCTGGGTAATCTCCAGCCCCTTGGTCTGAACATCGAATTCTCCAAATTCTGGTAATTCCCTCCCTCTCCCTTCCCACATCCCACTTCCGCTCTGCCTCCTCTTCCAGCTGTCTGTCACCTCTCTCATGATTCTGCCTTCTTCTACTACCCATAGCGCTTTCCCCTTACATTCCTTCTTCACCTCTCCTGCCTATCCCCCTTCCTGCTTCCCCTCCCCCACCCCATGATCTTTCCTCTGATTGGTTTTCCACCTGGCACCTTCCACCCTTCCGCCACCTTCTTTATAGGGCCCCTGCCCCCTCCTTCTTCAGTCCTGACGAAGGGTCTCCGCCTGAAATGATGACTGCTCATTTCAACAGATGCTGCCCGACCTGCTGAGTTCATCCAGCTTGTTTATACGTGTTGATTTGACCACAGCATCTGCAGTGTACTTTGTGCTTCCTAAATAAAGCAGATGTGAAGAGGATGTTTCCTATAGTGGGTGAGTCTAGGTCCAGAGTGCACAGCCTCAGAACAGAGGGACATCCATTTAAAATAGAGATGAGGAGGAATTTCTTTACACTGAGGGAGGTGAATCTGTGGAATTTAATGCCACGAACAGCTGTGGAGGGTAAATCATTGAGTATATTTAAAGCAGAGGTTGATTGGTTCTTGATTAGTCAAAGGTTATATAGAGAAAGCAGGAGAATGGTGTTGAAAGGGATAATAAATCAGCCATCAAATTGCCGATTTGACTCAATGGGCCAAATGGCCTAATTTGCGATGTCTTATGGTCTTTTAACACTACTGAAAGACAGGGTTATGGAGGGGTGCAGAGGGAATGAGGGCTATGTTGATTCAAATGTACTCTGATCTAATCTAGTAAAGTTTCAAGGAAGTGTTTTCTTCACACTGTAGATTGGCATAAGACACAGAGTACTGTACAAAAAGCAGACAAAGATTAATATGTAGACTGCATGTGTAATGTATTTCAAAAGTATTTCAGATTAACCCTAAAGGCAGAGACGTCAGTCTTAATAAATGTTATTGTAAATAAGTCACAACTGAGGTAGTGCAGCAGCTGGTGCAATTGCTTTACTGTGCCAGTGTTTACTGATCGAGGTTCGATTCCCACTGCAGTCAGCAAGTTGTTGTACATTCTCCCCCGTGATCATGTGTGTTTCCTATAGATGCTCCAGTTTCTTCCCCCATTTCAAAGACGTACAATCAGGGTTAGTGAGTTGCGGGCACGCAATGTTGATGCCAAAAGCACGGCGACACTTGCAGAATTTTCGGATTCTGTTGGTTGATTATGCAAAATGACCTGTATCAGCGTATGTTTCGATGTACATGTGACAAGTAAAGCTAAACTTATCTTCATCTCTTTTAGGTTAAAGGAAATGTATCTATTATTTGTGTATGATGACAAGAGCCAAGTAAAATTGTGAGTGTTATACAATATTGCCAGAGGCAACTACAACAACAACAGATTAAAACTGTTAAAGGAAATGAGGACACTAATTGTGTGAGCGCTGGAGACTCCCCAGACTGATCCACTATAACTGCTAGGTAATATTGTACATCATTTTTAAAAATAGTGACCATTAACCAATAGAATTTGAATGTTATTTTAACTTAGTTATGTTTTATATTTAAGCTAAAATGAGAGTAACCAAGGTTTGGCTAATCAGTACCAAGTTAACTTTTGCTTATAATTTCACTGTAAACTTAGTTTTAACATTATCTGCTTTTGGCTCAGGACTGACTTGTATCTGTGCAATAATTAAAGTGACAGATTAAGCTACTAAGCATGAGGAATTTCAGAAAACACTGCAGCCATGCAGTATATGGGAGCACTTTGGACCAGAATCTTTTCTATAATCAAGAGGGAAATGTACTCCTACACTTCCAGTTTGTTTTACCTTGGCTATGTTCTCCACCAAATTCTTGATGCTATTTATACAAGGAGACTTTGACCAGTGCACCTCTGCTGCCTGGGATCATCACTAAGGGTTCAGCAAAAGGTTCAATATAATTTACAAATAGAAAGAAAGAGGATAGCCTTGCAAATACATCAATGATCTAATTATCCCCAGGAAACTAAATGAAAGTATGAAAGTTGAGACTTAAGGACAGATGTACCACTCACCAAAAGGAGCAGTGCCAATTAAAATGGTCTCAACAGAAGCAAATTCTTCATCCAGAGGGAAAGTAATGAAAAATAATGAAGCTGCATTAAACTCACAAGGAACTTCACTTACAATCAGGAAGATTTTCATCTACATATATTACAAAGATGATGCAGAAGCACAGTAGAAGCTTTAGAGAAAAGGATTTAGTTGAACTTGGGTCCTTTCCTAATAGGAGTAAGCTCCATTAAGACCAAGGTATATTTTGACTCTAAAATAAAAGTTAGAGCATGAGCAGCTAGAGGTGACTGATTACAGAAGAGTTTGAAAAGATACTGGACAATGAAGTAAGCAGAGGCAAGAACGCACCCATACAGACAGTCACCAATAAGTCATAGTCAGGAGATTGGGGCTGAGAGGAATATTGGATCAGCCATGATGAAATGGCAGAGCAAACTCAATGGCCAAATGCTGCTCCGATACCTTACGGTCTCAGCAGCTTTTGATCAGTGGACTACACAGAGCAACTACTACTATAAAACAGATCAGGCATTTAAGGGTAGTTCTGCTAAACCATAAACACTCTTAAACATAAAAAAAGAACAGAAGCATAGACAAATGAAGTGGCAGGAGGCACAAATGCCAACACATTGGTGAAGCTGCATAATTCTATACTATAAATATTACTGAATACACTAGCAAAGTATCTGACTGTATATAAAAAAAATCAAGTTTTGATCCATTCAATTACAAGCTCTATGTAAAGTGAACTGAAATGAAGGAAGGGTGAGGGGAGGGGAAGGGGTTGAAGTGCAGCAATTAAACTGCAAGATATTTGATGGTTGCTCCAAAACCATCAATAAAAATTTAGAGCAACACACACAAAATGCTGGAGGAACTCCGCAGGCCAGGCAGCATCTACAGAAAAGAATAAACAGTCAGTTTCAGGCTGAAGAGTTCTGATGATGATTCTTGGCCTGAAATGTCGACTTTTTATTCTTTGTCACAGATGCTGCCTAGTCTGGTGAGTTCCTCCAGCATTGTGTGTGTGTTGCTTTGGATTTTCAGCATCTGCAGATTTTGTGTTTGTGAATATAAATTTAGAACAGCCATTCAAGGTAGAAGCCAAGTGCAAGACAAATAATTTGCCTTCAGGTGCACATGTTGGAGGCATAGACCATCAGAATCCAATGCCAGGGCAACAATACAAGTCAAGATATCTCCGGCAAAAGCTATTTCAGAAGTAACTCAAAAATTTTAAAAAGGCTTCCAATCTAATTTTAAAGTAACAATTCCTAACCTATGTACCTCAAGCTTGACTTTTATGAGCCAGACCCTTATTAAACAGGTGTTCTCAACGCTTAAAGGTTAAAATATGTGTATGCATTTGCTTATTCAAACAATACCATGCTCTCTATTCTCTTTAATAGTCATGACCTCCAAGAATTTTGCTCTGAAATTCTTCATGTATCTGCTGCCAGACTTAAGCCACTATATCTGAGGCTCAAGAATTTAATTCCTAAATCTCTTCCTTCTATTCCTCCTTTACAGTGACTCTTTGCTACCATTCATGGCTAATGTTTTGATTAATAAAGCACCAATTTAGGGAAACTACCTCATGGCTTTTTCCAACAACCATCAATGTACAAAGTAGAATCAATAAAGAGATCAAGGAATTCTTTTGTAAACTTAGTAACATACTATTTAATTACAAAAAAAAGGTGCTATTTTGTTTTGCTTAAGGTAGAGTAGCACTGTTTGCACTAACATTTAATTCAGAGTCATGATACTGCCTTTATGCACAAGTCTACAGAGTAATTTTAGAGACTCGTCTACTTACTCTACTCCTCTTGAATTCATCTTTAAGATGCTAGTCTATTTTCAACACAGAGTTTAAGTGCAATTTAAAGACCTGTTATTCAAATCCTTTACTCACCCATATGGCAAGTTTTGCTTTATTTCCATCAACTGCAATTGTTTTCACTTTGAAGTCAACACCTACAAAAGAAAAAAAAACTTAATTTCCAAAGCAGCATTTAGAGAGGCAAGGGAATATGCAAAGAATGGAGAGATATAGATCATGTGCAGGTAGATAGGATTAATATAATTTGGCATCATAGCTCAGATATTATTGGCAGAACCTTTAAGTTACTTTGGAATTTATCAGCAATTTATCTGCAACATGCTCTGAATCTTTTTGCACCATTCTTGCTTAAAAGCACTTGTACTGAACCAAAGAATCCTGATATTTTATGGAATCATAACTTATTGTTCACCTTATGAAAACTCCCTCCCTCTGTGACCTTGTAAATTTCCCCTTCTCTAGATATATAATTTAGCAACTAAAATAAGGAATTTTCCAATGTGAACTAACATAATGCAAACATTATAGAGTTAAAATTGAACTACCATAGCGTATAACAATTTTGCAATATGCCCACAAACAGAATATCAGATTTGGCAAAAACAATATTAGAGATATGGTAAAATGATGAACAGAATAACAACAACTATAAACTACTATACCTAGCCAAGTTAAATCTGTTTTCAGTTATATTAAGTCAGGTGATTTTGTTTGAATTGTGTTTAGTGGCAATAATGCAAGAACTGGTTAATAATGAAGGTTATGTTGCAACAGCTGTTGCTGACACAAACAAATCTGAAAGCAGACTTAAACATTTATTAAGCACGTACAAACTTAGAGCCTTCAGACACTTATCTTCAGTTTAATACACTTATCGAACAGGAATCAGACAACAAGGAAGAGGCTCCTGTAAACACACTCACATTGTCAAGATGACTTGTTTTTGTGAGCTGAAAGGTGACTGATGAAACCAAAATGGGGCCTAGAGTCTGCATAATATAAGCTGGGTGGCAACTGATAGGAAGATGGGTGGTAGTTTATGACATGGTGCAATCTTTCAACTACTTGTGCAGAGCTTTTGCTTGTTCCTGATGTACGAACTCAGAAGTTCTTATACCAATCCAAACACTCCTTTCCTATTTTGAGTAGATGTGGAATCAGGGATTCCCCGGAGTCAGCTGGGATATTTCAAATTTTCCCAGGGAGACCTTGAGAACATCCTTGAGTGCCTTCCTCTGTTCATCTGGTATCTGCTTCCCAGGGCAAAGCTCAGAATGCAGGGCATCTAGTGTTGCCTGCATTACTAGGTTCTCAGTGCTGGGAACATTTGTCTGAGAGGATGCTAATATCGATTCAGCCATCTTTCCAATGGATCTGGTAGATTATATTAAGACGGCATAGACAGCATCTCTCTGATGCAGTGATCAGAAGTATAAAGGAGAGCAGAATTCAGAATCAGAATGCTTATTATCACTGACATATGTTCTGAAATTTGTTGCTTTATGGCAGTACAGCACAAGACATAAAAATTACTACAATTTACCTAAAAATAAATTGTGCAAAAGAGGTACATTGAGGGTTCATGAACAGTTAAGAAATCTGATGGGAGAGGGGAAGAAGCTGTTCTTAAAATGTTGAACGTGCATCTTCAGGCTCCTGGATTTTCTCTATGATGGGAGTAATGAGCTGGTAGCACTAAGAATTCAGAATGAGAAGCAAGGACTCACTGTCCAAAAATTGGCAGATTTGTTTTTATTGTAGATTCTTAATAGCAGTTATTTCTTTTTCATTCTCTGTCCTGCATTTATTCAAACTCTGAACTGAACTGGGGCAGCACAGTTGCATCATAGCGGTTAGTATAACGCTTTACGAGTTCAAGTCCCACCGCTGTCTGTAAGGAGTTCATACATCTCCCCTTGACTGTGTGGGGTTCTTCCACGTGCACCAGTTTCCCCCCACATTCCAAAGATGTACAGTTTAGGAAGATGTGGGCTTGTTGTGTTGGTGCCAGAAGCTTGGCAACATTTTTGGACTGCGTTGGCTGTTGACGCAAACAACGCATTTCACTGTATGTTTCAATGAACAAATAAAGCTCATCTTTATCTAATTACAACAAAATTATGTCAATACAGAACAACAGTCATGTTGCATAACAGATAAAACTAATCCAAATGACTACCCAATAGTCAGAAACACAGAAAGGAACACCAAGCTGAGATATATGAGCAAATGACATTTCTTTATGCCAACAGCATACAATTCATGTTCTAGTTTCAATTTATTATGTACAAAATAGCATGAGAGTTAATTCACGGCGTTATTTAAGATTCACTCATTTCCCTTCAATTTCAGTGGGATGTGAACCATATAATTTGTACAATGCTGCATTATAACTCATTTAACCTACCTGAACTGGAAAGTGGTTATTCATATTTATCCTAACAAAGCCTCCCTTCAGTTTATACATTGTTGTTAAGCCTCCCATTAGTCATGGAAAGCAATCCAAGACTAGCCAATTTTATACTGAAAATTATTCCAGTCCTAATAAAATCTTCATAAATCTGCTCTCTACCACAGTGACATCTTTCCTGTGATGCGGTAGCTAGAAGTATACATGGTAATAATGTTGTGGTTTAAACAGAGCCTTGATATAATGAAGACAGGAAAGGATTCAAGAAGGGAATTATGATACCCAGAAGGGGCCACAAGAAGTCTTTGGCAAGTAGAATTTAAGAGAATCCCAAGACATTGTATACATATACTCAGTGGCCACTTTATTAGGAATACCAGCTCATTAATACAAATTTCTAATCATGTGGCAATAACTCAATGCATAAAAGCATACAGACATGGTCAAGAGGTTCAGTTGTTGCTCACAGCAAACATCAAAGTGGGGAAGAAATGTGATGTCAGTAACTTTGATCATGGGATTGTTGGTGCTCGATGGGGTGGTTTACGTATCTTAATAACTACTGATTTCCTGGAACTGTGGGATGCAGAAGAGGATCTCTAAACACACAATATGTCAAACCTTGAAGTGGATGGGATACCGCAGCAGAACACTAACTGGTTCCACTCTTGTACCTATTAAAGTGGCCACTGAATGTACATAAAAAAGAAAACGTGCTTGAAGTTGAAGGATTTGATGAGTAATTTACATCAGTATTTACCAAGAAGGATGTGGAGGATAGGGAGGGTAGTGTGAAGCATGTTCATATGCTAGGGCATTTTGAGATAAAGGAGGTGGTACTGTTCGGTTTTTTAAAGAACATTAAGGCGGATAAGGATATGTTTCCAGGGCCTGATGGGATGTACCCCAAGTTATTGAGATGAGACACCTGGACTTTGACCAATATTTGCATGTCCTTTCTAGACAGAGGCAAGTGGTTAATTGTTCCATTATTCAAGAAGGGGAATGGAGATAATCCTGGGAACTAAAGATTAGTGTGTCGCAATTTACTGGACAAGATTATCCAAAGTTCAAAGTAAATTCATTGTCAAAGTACATATATGTCACCATATCCAACCCTGAGATTCATTGTCTTGTAAGAACAAGATGGTGCAAGTGAACCACACTGAAGTTCTAAGGGACATGTACGTACAGTTCATGAGGATAGGATTATAAGCATTTGGAAAACTGTGGCCTATCGGAAAACGTCACATGTTTTTGTGCGGGTCAAATCACATCTTACTAACTTGAATGAGTTTCTTTCTGAGGACATGACAAAGGTGATTGATAATGAAAGAGCTCTGGATGTTGTCTACGTGGATTTCAGTAAGGCGTTTGACAGGGTCCTCTCTGGAAAACCCATCCAGAAGATTAAAATAAATGAGATCTATAGTGATTTGGCTGTTTGGATTCAGAATTGGTTTGTCCATAGAAGACAAAGGAATAGTCAATGGGACTTATTTTATTCTGGTTGGAGGTCTGTGACTTGTGGAGTTTTGCAGGGATGGAAACGTAGATAGGTAGGTTAGTAAGTATGCAGATTATACTGCATACTTTGGCGGATTGGCTGTGTTGTGGATAGCACGAGAGATTGCCAAGGATATAGTATGATAATGATCAGTTGTAGATGTGGGTGGAAAAATGACATATGGAGTTTAATCCAGCCAAATGTGATGTGTTGCCCTTTGGCAGATCAAACATAAAGGGTCAGTATACTGTTAATGGCAATTCCCTTAACATTGTTGATGCACAGAGGCATCTTGAGGTTCAGGTTTACAGATCCCTGAAAGTGGCTACACAGGATGATAAGGAGATAACAGCAGCATATAGTATGTTTGCCTTTGCTAGTCAATGAATTGATTCAAAAGTCAGGAAGTTATGTTGCAACTTTATATAGCTCTAGTTAGGCTACATCTTGAGTATTACATTCAATTCTAGTCACCCTATTTATTTTAGTGTATGTATTTAGATATATAGTGTGGAACAGGCCCTTCCAGCTCAAATGAGGGCCCAGCAACCCACCTATTCAACCTTAGCCTAATCACAGGGCAATTTGCAGTGACCAATTAGCTTACTGACAGGTACATCTTTGGACTGTTGAAGTAAATTGTAGCAAATGGAGGAAGCCCACATGCTCACAAGGAGGACATACAGATTTCTTACAGAAGACGCCAGAACTGAACTCTGACACTCCGAGCTGTAATAACAACAACACTCTACTTAATATTATAGAAAGAATGTGAAGGCTTTGGAGGGGGTGCAGAAGAGGCTCATCAGGATGCTGCCCAGAACATGCTATAAGAGGTTGGAAAAATTGCATTGTGAAGCCTGAGCAGTGAGGTGTCCAGAATTGAGAGGCAGAGATCCAGTGAACAGCAGATGTCTTTTTCCCAGGGTTTAAATGTCTAATACTAGGGAGCATGCATTTTGGGAGAGAGAGGATGCAAGTTCAAACAAGACATGCTGGGCAATTAAAAAAAACAGAATGGCAGTACCTGGAATAGGTACTAGGGTGATACAGACAGGCAAATATTACAGGCTTTCAAGAGGCTCTTACACAAAAGTTCAGGAAATTGGAAAGATATGGGTATTCTGTAGGCTGAAGAGATCAGTTTATTTAAGCATTAACTTCATACCCGAGGAAGCAGAGGCATTGGTGAGCTTGTTTGGTTGTGGCATCTATTTGGTTGGACCAGGACAGGCTATTGATGATGCTCACATCTAGGAACTTGAAGCTCTCTACCCCTTCAACATCAAAACTGTTGATATGGACAGGAACATGTGCACAGTCCTCCCCTCTTTCTGAACTCAATTATCAGCTTCTTAAGCCTCACCATTTCTGAGAAGTGCTTGCACGCGATGATCCCTGTAGCAAAGTTAGCACTAACCCAAATGCAGTGACAGCAGTCCTGTTTTCCATGAAACAGTCTCTCAAGTTATTTAAAGTTCGGCATCTTTACGCAGATACCAACGCTGCTCCTGGACTGCCACCGTGATGCTGCGGAGTCCGCCCAAATGCTGCAGAAGCAGCACTCAAGCAGTAGGTTCCGTCCGGTCTATCAGTGAATTTTTGCTCTTACTTTAAAATTTTATTTTCTTTTGCCTCTAGGTTCCAATACTTCCTAGAAACTCGTTTGACTTGACAATTACATAGGCTCATCAGGACTCACTATTGAAAGGCATTTTCTTTGTTCTCCAATGCTTCTCACACTTTCACTGCTACTGAAAATTCACTCATTTCTCTCTTCCCAAGCACCACAAACAGTCTCAGGCACAAAACATTAACTGCATTTCTCTTTCCACTGATACTATCTCACCAGCTCAAGATTCACATTTTCTGGCCTTCCTTTTCAGATTTCCAGCAACTGCAGGTTATTTTTTTGATTTTCATCATAAAATTTAGTTTCCCTTGGGTTCAAGAAAACAAATTAAAATTGCTGTGGCCGGTAAGGCCTGTTCACTTTTATAATTTTTTTTTTAAAAATTGCATATTTTTTCTACTGTTTTTAATTTTCTTCCCTTAAACATTTGGGGGCTCTGTATCAAGAAATAGACCATTAATGTATTTGCTTTGAAACTGGCAACATAAAACATTCCTAGGTAAACTTATATTAAAAAACTACTCTGCAAAAAACATTTGAACCACTACTCAGCAGAGTAACCCAAATGCACTACTGAAATTTTTTTGCTTACCATTTCAACAATTGTTATGGCTTAAATAGGATTGACAGCTTGTCTTTTACTGCCAAATTTTTCAATCAAAATACTCTGCATTCACACATATTCAGAACTGAGATGCGACTGCAGACTCTTTTCACTTGCATCTCCTGTAGCCAACAAGAAATTAATTCCTTCAGTCTGCTTGAGATCTGATCCATTTTCCAGATGTGAAAGGATACGACTGGCATTGCACCAATTGTGCTCAGGGGTTTCTTGCTTCATTTATGAGCAGTTGCATGCCAATTCCAAGACACCTCAGCAACTGATTTTCAAAATAGAATAGTATAATACTTCTCTTACAACACTATGCACAACAGAATGTCTTACATAAGGGATATCTTCAAATAATGGAGGCAAGGGTAAATGAAGGGAGGCACGAAAATGCACAGCAAGTCCGGTTATAAATCAACAACTAGCAAGCAAATTAAGAGTGTAACTGCATCATACATATAGGTCACAAAAACAACCTGGAATAGGAAAGATGTGTTGCTGGAAAAATAAACAAAAAACCAACTGGTGAACTGAAAAAAAGTTGCAGTAGAGTGAAGCAAATTCACAAGGGCTAATTTTGAGCCCTGCCTAAGATTTCCAGAACAGAGAACTATAAGATGTCATCAAGAGAGAAACAATCAATATTTTTAAAAGGTCAACCACATGAGGCAATGCCAAATATCTTGGTGATGGGCCTGTGCTTAAAGTGATACAATTCCTATTGCAATGTTGTTTCTACAGGTAGATCTGGGGCAGGAAATTGGAAGGTTCTGAACCAATGACAGAAAAATTAGTGCAGTTAGTTGTGAAGCAGAGATGTTCAGATGAAATGAAACAAAGTAGTTTAGACCTGCCAATCAGTAATGACTTCAAGCCCCACTTAGTATAGCAGATGCTGACCAAGTATTTCACAATTCATTTGTCAAGTAGGTAAATAGGCAGTAGTTAATAAATCAACTTTATTTATAGTAGCGTTACAGTTCTTAGTGAGGTATTCTACAGCACTGTCAGATTGAAAGTTCAAGGCTATTGGCCAAGCAGCAATGAAAGATAAGCAAGTGATTGTCAAGTCTGGATGGTGAGTTTTGGATTTCACTTACTGTAGCAGATGTGGCATTTCTACAAACCTATTTTTCTTGTGCTTTTAGGCATTAAAGCTAGACTGGAAGGTGGTGTTCAAGAATCTTTGAGAGTTACTGCAGTGCATTTTGCCGATAACACAGTTTGCAACCAGAAAACATAAAACAGCGCAATGTTTTATCCTAATTAATCCAATCACTATCGTTTTGACTATGCCATGCTATATTACTTTATGGCTCTGATACTCATCTAAACTAGCCGCATTTACCTCATCCCTCTAAATTTTTTTCATCTAGGATGCTGCCTGGATTAGAGAGCATGTCTTGAGGAAAGGCTGAACGAGGTAGGGTTTCTCTCTTTGCAGCAAAGGAGGATGAGAAGTGATTTGATTGAGATATATAAAATAATAAGAGACATTTAGCATGGACTCCTCCATCCAAATTCTAGAAGATCTTGTCCCTCATAGTTCCTTCCAGTAATTTCTCCAACATAGATGTTAGGCTTACTGAAATCACATAGCAACTGCTTCATTCCAAACATTATGAATGAAAGTGAACACAATGGATTCATCAGCAAATATCTCCACTTTATGGAAAAAAAATGAGAAGTTACTAAAATACAATGACTGAACAACTTGAATCTAATTGAAACAGGGGATATTGTTTTTAAAGGGTGAAGAGGCTGAAGGGAAAATTTGGGTGAGGTATTCAAAATGTTAAGATGATTTGAAAGGAAGGGAAGAACCTGTTTCCATTGGCAAAACGGCCAGTAGCTACAGTAAGTTAAAGTTATTAGCAACATTACAATGGCGGAGATTTGGGGAAATTATTTGTATGCAATGCCTCCCAGAGCTGTGGAAATAAATTCAATTGTAACTTTATAAAAGAAAACAGATTAAGTACGTGAAAAGGAAAAAGCAGGAATATGGGGTCAACTGGATAACTGGGAGCCACAACATGTGAGTGATTTCTCTCCATGCTCTATGAACGTACAATGCATTTGGCTGCTTGCCAAAACCAACCAGAAATTCAACAAAATATTCCACTTTCTCTCCAGTGAAATTCAAAGGAAACATGGTTCAGTTAAAACAATGAGAGGGTGCTTTTAAACAAGGCAATATTTGGAATTTATATCTGCATTGAACCATATTTACAACTAGTGTGCAAACTTCCATTAGATACCAAAAGTGAAGATGTCCCATTTCTACAGAGATATCTACATTTAGACAAGTGCAAAGAAATAGGAAGATTTGAGAAATTATATTGTAAAGTTCCCTAATTTTCAGAAGCAGGCTTCTTAATTACCAGGTTGCTAATTTTTCATGTTTTAGTTTTATTAATATTGAGGAATAATTTGGGGCTCTTTTCTGTAAGAGCTCCAATTCATTTATTGCATGAAGTACAGTAGATTCAATGATGTTGCTCACAAGATTATTTTCACTAATCTACTGCAAGACAAACTTACCAATTGTTGCAGCAAGTTCTGGGTCAAAGGTATCATCTGTAAACCGTAACAGTAAGCTGAAAATAGAGAATAACACGTCACATGATAAATAAAGCTCTGATTTTATTACAGATTAAAAAGAGGACATGTCAGAGCATTGCAATTTAACATGTATAATTCATTATGGATGGATTGATAAACAAGTCCACTTGTGGGAAAACATTCAGTAAAATAAGTACTTCCCCAAATGCAATAATTGCAGTTTAGCATCGAGAAACAACAGCTTAAACAGCATCACGGTACTCAACAAAATATTTCCTACTGTTAAGAACCTGTGAATAACTCAAATACTTTAGAGATCACAAGGACAGATTCAGTTCATTACACTTTAGAAGCAAACGTTTGTGCAAAATAAAAGGGAAAATAGTTTTTTTTTAAATGATTTAACAATCTGAATTGAGAATAGAAAAAAATCCTGGGGATAAACTTTTTTTTAAAAACTACAGATGTTTAGATGTTAAACATTGCAATTAAAAATAAGATGTAGATTTTCTAGTATACTCTGGCAGTGCTGAATAGAGGCAGATATGTTTGTCATTAAGCTAAGGGGCAAACATTAAAAATGCAATTTTATTATTTATCTCAGCACACTTCTTTCATATACTACTAAAGCTCTCACGTTCTGGCTGTCTGTCACCTCCAATTAGCACAAATGGTGCTTACGGTGGCACTTCTTTTTGGCTAAATCGACGTAAAATGTGCTAACTTACAGAATGCAGGAAAAGTTCAGGGTTATATATTCATATAAAATTGCTCATTTTGCTCATTTGCAGAATTCAACAGGCTGGCTTTCACCCTAGAGCCAATCTGCCATCATGGAAATCGGGACGCCACACAACAACGCTTGCGCAAAGCCAGCCTCAGCAGCGACACCAACCAGAACAAAGGGGCAGGGCAGGGCAGCTCTGTTTCGAGTAGTCACATATCACCATTAGCATGTGCAGGATTGGGACAGATTTAACTGCCACCCATCAATAACAGATCATTAAATCTTACTCTAATGACGTACTTCTCTTTCAATATTTTTTAGTTTCTGCTTAAAGGAATACAGAGTACAAGATGATATATATTACAAGTAAAAAAAAGTACCAAATACATTGTATTAAAAATACAGTTACAACCACTAAACCTTGTATTCATAAAAATTAAATCGTAACATTGAAATATAAAAAAAATTGGTATACAGAAAAAAAATCTAAACCCACTACCAAAGTCAAAGCTGTTAGGAAAAGCAAGAAAAAAAAAGGGGGAACCCTTACCATATAATAAAATATATTATTAGCCACCATCTGTACTTTTACAACAAATCAAAGGTTTTGAAAGTAAGTCAAAAATGGTCCCCACAACGTATAAAAGTCTTGACTGGATTCAAAAACTGAACATCGGATCTTCGCTAAATTTAAGCATGACATAACATCCCGTAACCCATAATGACATAACATCCCGTAACCCATAATGACATTCTTCGAGTCACCCACAAAACCCTTTGCTACAGTCAAAGGACAGCGGTGACTATGTCATGTCCATTTAGGAGAGCGCCAACCACATAATCAACAACAATCAGCTTCTTTTGGTATTACTGCTTTGTATCTTCCATCTAGCATTAGGGTAAAAAAAATATGGTCAGCCTAATTATGCCGTGTGGAAAGAGAAGGGGGATGCCAAACGTCATCGAGAAGCAGCAAGGAGAGGGAGAGAACAAGAATCAGATGAGGCCAGGGCTGCACGACTCCAGGATCAGAGAGTCAGGACAAAAAAAGATGAGAGGAGAGGCATGCACGTCTCCAGAATGACAACAGGCACAGAAGGAGGAGAGAGGAAGAGACAAAGGAGCTGAGAAATGCATATCTCCAAAATCAGAGACAAAGAACAAACAGCAGAAGAGATGAAGAGACAGCACATGAAAGGACTGCACGTCTCCAGAATGGCAATGAGAAGCACAAGGGTAGCTGATCAACCAGAAATGTTGCCAACAGAAGTGTCCTTTGTTAAACGAGGAGGAGCTATATTTGCCTTGCTACCCGTCTTTCTTTAATAAACTGGTTTTTATTCTTCAATTTCCAAAGCAAAGCAATACCAATAGCATTAAGGAAAATCTAACGTTCATACTGGTCACATCAGACTGTACTACCTTTCTCTCAAAGGATGTCCCAACGGGTCACCCCGTTGTCTAGTAATCATACTACAATTGATTTAGATGTGTCTAGAAGTGCAATATTGCATTGAAGAGTATATGCAATCATCTAACCATCTCAAAATATGGTAATAGTAAAATATACTTTGCAGACACTGGGTAACCACAACTTTTTCAGTGCAAAATCAATGAATAAACACAATAGAACTTTCTTCACCAAATCCAGTTTCCTATTTACTTATGAATTATAACTCAGCAATTACAAAATCTCCACTTGCAGTGACTGTTTAAACACAAGTACTGCACTGGAAACTACAAATTCCTCACTATATAACATTGGATAACTGCAACTTCTTCCCAGTACAACATCAATGACTGACTTCAACTCTAACCTGCAACATGTAATGTTATAAACAACAAGGAACAGCAAGCATATGGAATAGTTTTCCAATTCATCTCCTCATACACCCTGGCTAGGCACAAATTCTAATCCTCCAGTTTTACTGGGTTAAGATTCCACAAGCTCCCAGCCAACAGCATTGTGGGAGTACCTTCAATGTTCATGTTTAGCAGTCACAGAGAAGTAACACACCATAACTGTACAAAGAAATAAAGGACAATAAACATCAGTCTTACCTATATTAAATTTTTAATGTTAAAAATAAATCTCCTACGTAATATCCTGTCAGCAGGTAATTACATTCCTTTTACAAAGTATGCTCACTTTCCTATAAAGCGTCACCGAGTAATCATATTTTCTCTAGTACATTGCCAAAGTGAGCAAAACACTCCATCTGTCACCACATAGCACTAATGTTTAATGCCGACCTCTCATTCAGAGCAGTATTACTTGGGTGGTGGGGTGGAGATACATCAATGTAAGGTGCTCCTTCCCTCCCCTGCTCTGCAAGTCACCCTTGGGCAAGATGTAGCACCTGCTTAGCATCCTGATCAGGAGAAGCCAGTGGTGGATGGGCGTAGGAGCAGCTGGTGCACATCACAAGACCTGGTTATGCAATCACTGATGAAGAGTATTGATAATGGCTGGGGTCACCCATCTTGTAACGACATTGCCCAGAAGGAGGCAATGCCAAACCACTTCTGTAGAAAATTTGCCACCAATCGCATTCATGGAAAGACCACGGTCATACAACACAGCACAGGGTGAACAAACTAGCAGCAAACTGCAACCCCCAAGTTTCATAGAAACCTACAGCACTCTTACAGCCCATCTTATCCAGACCATGATGATCTTAACCAGAACACATACATTCAAATGCTGCTCATAGACTTCAGTTCAGCATTCAACACAATTATCCCTCAGAAACTGATTGGAAAGCTGAAACTGCTGGGCCTGAACACCTCCCTCTGCAACTGGATCCTAAGACTTCCTGACTGGGAGACCTCAGTCAGTCTGGATTGGAAGCAGCATCTCCAACACCGTCACACTGAGCACGGGGCCCCCCCCCAGGGCTGTGTGCTCAGTCCACCGCTGTTCACTCTGCTGACCCACGACTGTGCGGCAATACACAGCTCAAATCACATCATCAAGTTCGCCTTTGACACGACCGTGGGGGGGGGGGGGGGGGGTCTTATCAACAAGAACGACAAGTCAGCATACAGAGAGGAGGTGCAGCGGCTAATGGACTGGTGCAGAGCCAACAACCTGTCTCTGAATGTGAGCAAAACAAAAGAGATGGTTGTTGACTTCAGGAAGGCATGGAGTGACCACTCTTCGCTCAACATCGACGGCTCCTCTGTTGAGATCATTAAGAGCACCTCTTGGTATTCACCTGGCCGAGAACCTCACCTGGTCTTTCAACAGCAGCTCCATAGCCAAGAAAGCCCAGCAGTGTCTTTACTTTCTGTGAAGGCTGGGAAAAATCTATCTCCCACTCCCCCCATCCTCACCACATTCTACAGAGGATGTATTGAGAGCATCTTGAGCAGCTATGTCACTGCCTCGTTCGGGAATTGAACTGTCTCGAGTCGCAAGATCCTGCAATGGATAGTGAGGTCAGCTGAGAAGATCATCGGGGTCTCTCTTCCCACTATTACAGACAATTACACCACACGCTGCACCCGCAAAGCTAACAGTATTGCGAGGGACCCCACGCTCCCCTCACACAAACTCTTCTCTCTCCTGCCATCTGGCAAAAGGTACCAAAGCATTCCGGCTCTCACAACCAGACTGTGCAACAGTTTCTTCCCCCAAGCCATCAGACTCCTCAATACTCAAGCGTCTAGACTGATATCTACCTCATTATATTGTAATTTGTACTCTACTGTGCCTATTGTCTTGTTTATTAATTATTTCACTGCCCTGCACTGTTTTGTGCACTTTAAGTAGTCCTGTGCAGGTTTGTAGTCTAGTTCAGTTTTTATGCTGTTTTACGTAGTCTCATGTAGCCTTGTGCTGTCTCACACAGTCCAGTGTAGTTTTGTGTTGTTTCATGTAGCACCAGGGTCTTGGAGGAACGTTGTTTTGTTTTTACTGTGTACTGTACCGGCAGTTTATGGTCAAAATGACAATAAACTTGAACTTGATTTGACAATCCCATTTCCTGCAGTGGGCCAGTGCCCCGGTACTTCATTCCTATCCAAGTACCTGACCATTGTAAACATTGTAATTGTATCTGCCTCCACCACCACCTCTGCTAGCTCATACAAATATTCACCACCCTGTATGTGAGAAGCTTACCCCTCAGATCTCCTTTGAATTTCTTCCCTCTGAACCTGGACCTGTGCCTTATAGTTCCAGCCTCCACTGCCCTGCATAAAAGATTCTGACTATTTAGCCTATCCATGCCCCTCATAACTTTCAGGTCATCCATCAATTGCCCATGTTTCATTAAAAATAAACCCAGCCTTATTCAATCTCTTATTGTAGAAGAGTCTTCCATTCAGCAACAGCTTGGTGGATCTCTTCTACAATCTCTCTATTGCTACTAGACCTTTCTTGTGGCAACCAGAACCACACACAATATTCCAAGTACAATATAATCAGCACGTTGTACAACTGCAACATGACAATTCTTATACTCGATGTCTCAGCCTATAAAGGCATGTGTACCAAATGCCTTTTTCACTACCCTACCTTGATGTTATTACTTCCAGGGAGCTATGGACTTGGATCCCAAGACCTCCATGTACATCCACATATACATCTAAAAACCCAAACACTGATGAAAATAATTATATTTCAGCCGATTCCTCAATCAAAAGAATTGGCTGCTCTGCCTACTTGTTGGCTTCTCTGCTTTTGGTTGCCAGAAACTCCTTATGGTTGGAAGTCTTCAGCAACCATCAAATTCAGGGAAATTAACATTAATGAAATTGCTAGGTTCATGGGCAGCTTTCTTCAAGGTCAGAAGCAATCATCACCATCTCTATCCAATACCAAATCCAAATGCTTAAGATGGACCGCTGTTAAATTTTACCGGATAATTCTGTTAAACATCTTGGGATGTCCAGAACATTGCAGGTATCTACCATTGCTGCAATTCATTTATTGACTTCAACTTGGTATTTTGTTAGCCTCTTTATTTCAGGCTATTTTGACATTAGTTTAATTACACTTAAGGGTATAAATCTAGAAATGTGTGTTTCTTATATGAAGATATGATTACATTAGTATTTATTCTTGGATTACTAACCAGAATTCAGAGTGAAATGGAAAGTATTAGGTTAATAGATGACAGAAATGAAGACTGTCACCTCTGGTTATGTGCATTTAAGATTGTGTGCCCTTAATGCTAGGTTAGTACAATAATGGTAAAACGATAGAACTGTTTGATATAAATTTGGGCATTAAAAGGGATACAATGTCAATACTACAGGCAAATGTTAGAATAATTTAGCCGAGATATGAAGTGACAATCAGGATTAAAAATGAATATAGGAGCTCAGAGGTAAGGACCACCATTTTTGGGGCCAAGTTATTAAATTTTGAGTTAGCAGGCAGCGTGCTCCCTGTGTTATTGCATTCACCAGCATTTCCAGTGTTAGCTGTCATTTTAAAGTGTACATTAGTGGATGGAATAAGAGGCTTCAAACTGCTGAAACAGGGGTAAATGCTATTTAGGTTAGGTTCCGTACAGAATGGTTAGGATACCCTGCCGAAGGGTCTCGGCCCGAAATGTCGGCCGTACTTTTTTCCATAGATGCTGCCTGGCCTGCTGAGTTCCTCCAGCATTTTGTTGCTTGGTTTTCTAGCACCTGTAGACTTTCTCTTGTTTGTGATTAGAATAAAGCTACTTGGAGAAGGGTACTGTAACAGGCAGCAACGGGCTGAGCTGAAACAGTTCTTTTGTACTTCTACATACGTCAGTTCTGTGTATCAAATTCTCTCACACTCTGCCACCTATGGTATTGTTTTGAGGGTCGGAGGGGATGACACCCAGAGAGGTGTAGGCTTAGATCCTAAGGGACCGCGCTCCGCCGGCTGTGCTGCGTCAGGGAGGCCGCGGCCTAAGGCGCAACGCCCGTATCCCGTCCCAGCCCGGCGCTGCCTCACCTCGACTTGCCGACACCGCTTTCGCCAATGATTAAGATCTTGAGGGTGGTCAAGATGTCTTCGTCCATCGCCCCCTCCTCCTCTCACAACGGCGCCTGACAAAATCCCAGCTCCGAAATGACCCTCTTAAAGGTTTACGACACTCCTCCCGGCAAACAAAGCATCACACTTTACGACGGCAGCCTTTTTCGTCTGGAAGCCGCGCCCCGTGGAGATGTTGAAATGGGCGAGAGACAGAAACGGTTCGTTCTTTGGGTCACAGGACACAGAAACAAGCCCTCCGGCCCGTCTAGTCAACAGAACTGTTATTCTGTCTGGCTTCTCTGAAAAAAAATAAAAATTCAAAGCTAGGACGTGAAAAATTGTTATCAGAAGAAGCACCGCAGTAAGAGTAGGGGTTGATTGTTCACGGTAAGTGTGGCCTTGAATTGGACGAAATGAATCCGGAAAATTCACGAAATTACACAGACCAGAATATGATTTTTCACTTAAATCAGTAAATGCTGTACTTAAATCTTTTCAGGTGAAAACAGAATATAGCTGTAGTGGTGTAATGCAGGAACATTTCGAAACTGGTTCTACAAAAGGACTAACAGCATTTTTCTGTTTCGTATCCTCCCCCAAAATGTTTTCTAATTTTACCATAGTTTATGTAAATAATTTGTGATCTTAGATTTTATCTTATAATTGATATAGCAGGAGCCCATTAGGCCCACAGGTCCAAATTGGCTGGTGAACAATACTGTTACATATTAATACAGCATAGAAATAGGCCCAAGGCGCCCATGCCAACCAAGATGCCCATGCCAACCAAGATGCCCATTTCAGCTAGTTCCATTTGCCTGCATTTGGGTCAAATCCCTCTGAACTTTTTCTTTCTGTGTTCTTGTACAATGTCTTTTAAATGTTATTGGACCTGCCTCAACCACTTTTTCCGGCAGCTTGTTTAATAGGTGCACCACGTTCTGGGTGAAGAAGTTTTAGATTCCCATCCTCTGGGGATTTTTAACCCTCATGATTTAATAAGTCACCTCTCAATTTCCTACGTCCCAATGTTCAAGCCTGCCCAACCTCTCCTTATAACTGGGGTCTTGAGTTCTGGTAGCATTTTTGTAAAATCATAGAAATACAGAACACACAGAGAGGCCCTTTGGATTAACTTCTGTGCCAGCCAACCATTGTGCCCATCTACACTATTATTGCCTTATTTCTCTGCAGCGGTGCAATTTACTTTTACCATCAGACTACACTCACTCTGAAGTAACCTGGAATAGCTAATTAAATCTATCAGCATGTCTTTGATATGTGGAGAGAAAATCAGAGCACTTAAGGGGAATACCATGTGGTCACATAAGGTGCAAACTCCCCAAAAATAGCATCCGAGATCAGGATTGAACCGGGGTTGCCTGGAGCTGCAGGGCATAAACATCAACTACTGCACCGTTGTCACTGGGTTGGAGGGGTCTTATTAGCTGCTTTCTGATGCAGCTGGAAATGTAGATGGAGTAAATGGAGGGGAGGCTGGTCTCATGATAGACTGAGCCCTCAGAAGGTTGAAAAAAAATTTATCATGTCCCCTTTGAACCTTACCAAATTTCATTGATGCACCATTGAGAGCATTCTGCCTGAATATATAACAGCTTGGTATGCTAACTGCTCTGTAGTGGCTGCAAGAGCCTGCAGAAAGTTGTGGACACAGCTCAGCATATAACAGAAACCAGCTTTACCTCCATGGACTCTGTCAATACTTGCCTTCTCAGAAAAGTAGCTAGCATAATTCAAGACCTCCACCCACCCCAGGCATTCCTTTTTCTCCCCTCTTCAATTGGGCAGAAGATAAAAAAGCCTGAAAGTTGTACCACCAAGCATACGTTCAGCTTCTACCCCACTTTTATAAGACTATTAAATGATTCCCAGTATGATAAAATGGACTCTTGACTACACAATCTACTTGCTATGATATTGCACCTTGTTTACTTTTTCTGCAGTTGCTTACTTCATTCTGCATTGTTATTTTACTTTGTACTACCTCAGTGCACTGCATCTCAGTATATATGACAATAATAAACTCATTCCAATTTCCATATCCACAACTCTGTAATGTCTTGTGCAAAGCAGTTGTCATGCCAAGTTGTGATAGGATGCTTACTATGATGCATCCATAAAAAATCAGTGAAGGTCATTGGGGACACATTCAACTTCCTTAGCTTTCTGGGGAAGTGGGGGTACAGATGTGCCTTTTTGGTTTGATAAAATGTTTTACTGCAGACTAGCACTGACGTAACGGCAGCGGAGCAGGCTGAATCACAAGTCAGGTTTCCAGAAGCTGGGGGGAGAGACTTCAAAGATAGGGATCTTTTGTTTCTGAGGAGTGAGGGGAAGGATTTGGAATGTCTAATTAGACCCCATTCCCCCAGGGGGAGAATTCTGAGTTAGTACCTCTCTGGCTAATAAATGGAAAGATGCCCAGGTGTAAAGTCCCAGCTATGGTAGGCTCTGCCTGTGCGGTGCAATAATGCCCCCCCCTAAAGTGGGAGAGGAGTATGAGAATTGGGTGGAGTAGACCTCTTGGTTGCTTGATGAGTTGCAGAGTTCTGATGACATAAAGCAACAGAGATTGAAAGTTTGAATGGGTGGGCTGCTGAACGTGGTGAGAGCTGTGAAGAACTGTTACCCCCCCAGCCAACGCTGCCGATTACATGGGAGCATTCGAAAATGCATTTGGCACAACAGGGAACCCAGTGGAGCTCATGGCAGAGTTTCAGAATATCCATCAGGAGCAGGAGGAGAAGCTTTCTGTCTACACCTTTCGGCTAGAGAGGCAGCTACGGTGGATCAGTTAAGAATGGACCAGATAGCAAAGGGCGCCCAAGCCCAGGACCTGATTGCTTGGGGTCTCCAACTGTTCTGTAAGATGCCCCCCTCCCTCGTTTGTTGAGCTGATCAGTGAAGTGCGAGAGGAGGAGAATGCATCAGAGGTGCAGGAGGCCTCTGTCAGCAGGGTACAGTCCTGTGGTGAATTGACCATGGATAGCCAGCCCCAGGGAGTGGTAGAGGAGATTGTGGTAGAGTTGAGAATAGAGATATCCCAGTTGTTATCAGCAGGTGTGAGCCCCCATATGATGGAGCTGATTGAAAAGCAGATCCTCTAAGAGTATGGACTATGTGGAGGGCTGCTAGCAGCCGGTGTCATGCGAGAAGGGGAGTACTGTCTGTTATAACTAACAGACAGTATTGTCTGTTATAACTAGTGGAGAGGGACATGAGGCAGGAGTGCAAAAGACAGGAAACCCTTTGGTGAGTGAGCCCCCAGGGACCTAAGCATAGTGAGTTGCTGGGAAAACTTCAAAGAGACCCAGTGAGGGGATGGCCTGGTGTATCAGTGCGGGGGGGGGGGGGGGGGGGGGTGGGGGGAAAGACACATTCCCAGCAGTGCAGCAAGAATCATCCTAAAACTAAGAACCCTATTCCTGAAGGCTTGGTGGGGCCAAGGTCCAGTGTATCGCTACAGATAGAGGGTATTATGCTAGAGCCATACTTGACACAGAGTTGCAAGTCACTATGCTGTACTGTTCATTTTACAACCAGTATTTGACACATTTATCATTGACGCCACTCCGTGCACTAGAGATATGGAGTCTTATTGTGGGTATAATCCGTATGATGGTTATTTGTCAGTGAAGCTAGAATTTTTGGAGGCTGATGTAGGAGTGACTGAGGCCCTTTATATATTGGCACTAGTTTGTCTGGACTCTGTTGAGAAGGGCAGTGTTTCAATTCTTGTGGGGACCAGCACTCCTATTGTGTGGAGGTTCATGGGAGCCTGCAAGGAGAAAGTTGGAGAGCTTCCTGAGAACATTGTTCATTCACCTGGTGTTTCGAGCAAGCTAATTTTGAGGAAGTGCGTGGCTGCATTGGGCTGGATAAAGAGTTTAAACGAGGGACTGGGTGATTCACCCAGTCCAAGCCAAGCATGTTATAGCCTGGGGAAGTAGCAAGAGTAATGGGAAACCCTAAGTTTCCATGAATGCCTGAGGGCGAGGCCCTCTTGGTGGATGCTCCGGAAGACCACAAAGAGGAGTCAGGAGTGCCTGCTGGGGTACTGATGAGGCGCAGAAATCCTAGGTTGTACGGGATGGCAGTGATTGTCAAGGAACACTATGAAGAGGGAGGTCACCTTCGTGTGGTGGATGCCCATGGCGCATATTTTCCTGGTGACTGTAATGTCTAGTGTCCCTGTGAGACAAGCCAGGGAGAAACTAGTGGAAAAGGGGCGAAAGTTAACTGTTGAGTCATTCAACTTTGGGGACTCCCCAGTTCCTGTGGGTTGGAAGAGGAGTTGGTAGAGGTGGTGTTGAAGCTGCAAGGTGTCTTTTCCATTGATGAGTTTGATGTTAGTTGTTCCAAGAGCTCTCGCCACACTAGCCGGGTGACTGAGGACACCCTGTTCAGAGAAAGGTTATGGCAACTGGCCCCTGCAGAGGTGGAAGATGTTGGGCAGTATTTGTGTAAGTTGAAGGAAGCTGGGATCATCACTGAGTCCTGAATCCCCTATGCATTCCCAGTAGTAGTCAGCAGAAAGAAGAATGTGAAGGTATAGATGTGTGTGGATTATAGGACTATGAACAGGCGTAAAGTCCCAAACCAGTATACGCTCCCAAGGATCAAAGGTGCACTGGCCTGTCTGAGTGGTGCGAAGTGGTTCAGTGTGCTGGACTGGAGGAGTGGATATTTTCAGATCCCCATGAATGAAGCTGACAACGAGAAGCCAGCATTTATATGTCCACTGAGATTGAAAGGATGCTGCAGGGGATTTTGGGAACCCCTGCAACCTTCCAGCGGGTCATGGAGAAAACAGTGGGGGATATGAACTTACTTGAGGTATTGGTGCATCTGGATGACCTCAGTGTTTGGGTCCACCTTGGAAGAACATAAAGTGAGGCCACTGAAGGTGCTGGGCTGCCTGAAAGGTTAAAACTTCCCCTGAACAAGTGCCAGTTCTACAAGATGTCTGTCAGCTATGTTGGGCACATAGTTTACCAGGATGGAGTAGCTACAGATCCGGCTAACATAGAGGCAGTCACCACCTGGGCAAGGTCCCAGACGTGCATTGTGCCTGTTACTCGGGTTTTGTAGGTACCCAAAGGTGAGTCACCTGTTGAATCAGCTTCTGTGTGGTTACCCTCCTTTGGAGAAGAAAGAGAGAGGGACGAAAGGAGAGAAGGATAAATCATATCTTAGCCCTTTGGAGACTTTTGGACTGAGGTGGGATGTGAAATGTGAAGAGGCTTTTCAGTCTCTGAAGTAGCTGCTGACCCAGACACCTGTGCTGGCTTTTGCAGATCGCCGATTGCCATATGTACTGCATACGGATGCCAGCAGGCTTAGGGGGTGTCTTGTATCAGGATCAGGGCACTGGGTTGAGACCTGTTGCATTTGTAAGATGGAGTCTGTCGCCCTATGAGAAAAACTATCCCATGCACAAGTTGGAGTTTCTGGCATTGAAATGGGCTGTGGTGAATAAACTGAGTGACTACCTCGATGGTGTCAAGTTTGAGGTGAAGATGGTCAACGATCCCCTAACTTACATCCTGACCTTGACGAAATTGGATGCCACAGGCCATCGGTGGTTGGCGGCATTGTCTGCCTGTGAATTCAGCCTGAAGTACCTGCCAGAAAGTAGGAACATTGATGTTGATGCTTTGTCCCAATGTGCACACGAAGAGCTGGACAGGGACAAAGAGTGGGAGAGTGTTCCTGACCCAGGGGTGAAAGCCACATGCCAATTTGCCATCACAGTGAAGGCAGACTTAAAGCAAGGACAGGATTGAGTGGTGGATCAATTGGGAGCTTCTGATGACGCCATTCCACAAGTTTACTGTAACCTGACTGCTCTGAAGACAAACTAGTTACCGGAATTGAGTTCTGGGGGAGTGGCAGCTGCTCAGAGAGATAACCGGGGCATCGGTACCATTCTGTCAGAAAGGGAGACATGGCTCAGGCGGAGAAGATGAAACACACTGAGGTGTCTCCATTACTGAGAGAATGGCCCAGGTTGGAGTTGAGGAACCAGATCCTATATCAGATCATATCACCCTCAGACTGGCCTCAGCGGTCCCAGCTGGTTCTGCCTGAAAAGTATCGGAGGATGGTGTAGAAGACACTTCATGATGATTCTGGACATTTGGGGGTTGAAAAGACCTATGGATTGCTCAGAGATCGGTTTTACTGTCCCTGAATGAAGGTGGAGGTCTAAGAATTTTGCAAGTTGTGCATTTGATGCATATGGAGTAAGATGCTGCTTATAAGGGCAGCTCCCTTGTCCTACTTGCAGAGTGTGGGGCCCCTGGATCTAGTGTGTATGGATTTCCTGTCAATAGAGCCAGATGCCAGCAACATGGTGAATGTCTTACTCATCCTGGATCACTACACCAGATATGCGCAGGCCTTCCCTATCAAGGACCAGAGGGCATCCATGGTGGCCAAAGTGTTATGGGAGAAGTATTTCCTTTATTATGGCTTCCCCAGGCAGATACATAGTATCAGGGACAGGATTTCGAGAGTAAGCTCATCCATGAGTTACTGAGCTTGCATGCAGTCGAGGACTACTCCTTATCATCCATAGAGAGGTTTAATCAGACCTTGCTAGACATGCTCAGAACCTTGGAGGTCAGCAAGAAGAGCAGGTAGAGTCAGCATATTGGACATCTGGTCCACTATTACAACTGTACCCAAAATGAAGCTACCGGGTACTCACCATATTATCTGATATTTGGGCGCGAGGTGAGATTGCCCGTTGACTCTTGTTTTGGGACTGATGAGGATGACCTACCACAAAAGACTCATCTGAAGTATGCGTCTGATATGAGAAGGGAGCTGAAAAAATCTTATAAGCTGAGATTGCGGCTGCCCAGCAGAATTAAGGAAATAAAAGAAGGTATGATCAAAAGGTTAGGTTCTCCCAACTCATGTCAGGATACCGAGTCCTTATAAGGAATTTGGGGCTACCTGGGAAGCATAAGTTTGCCAACCACTGGGCAGCTATGCCCTATATGGTGGAGAGTCAGATGCCAAACGTACCTATTTTGCAGGTGAAACCAGAGGATGGCAATGAGTCTGTCAAGATTCTCCGTCGGAACTACCTTCTACCTCTGGGACAAAAGGTGCAGTTTGACCCAGAGCCTACACCTACTAAGAGGACTCTGCGGCGACGCGAGGTGACTGCAGGACCAAGAGCAGGAGAGATTAGACTGGTCCCCGCCCCTGGGTGGGATACTGATTCGGAGAATGGGGATGTGGTATATGCTGACGTTTGTTAACTCCCCATTGATTGAGGAGGAGACTCTCAACCCTTCTCACACTGAGTCATGTGAAATTGAGGTGGGCAGGGGGCTGTCTTTGGACAGCCTGGGTTGCAGCAGGACCCTGCAAGGGAAGAAGCAAAGTTCAGCCAAGGGACAGAGGGGTCCGAGTTGCAGGTGAGCATGAGTGATAGGCCGGGGGAGGCCTTGTCAGGTAGAACAGGTATCCCCGGTTGTGTTGGAATATGAAGAGATAGATGAGGGGGTATGGAGGTTGAACAGAATCAGGAGACCACCAGATAGGCTAGCCTACGTAGCACCAGGGGAGCAGAGTGTGGCCCCTACACTTTGGGGAGCTATGTCACTGCCTTTTACACCTCGGTTGGACTTTGTTTTCTGCAGGAAGGGTTGGCAAATTATCTCAAAGTCATGAGGACATGACTAAATTTGGTGGGGGAAAGAGTATAACACCTTGGGAAAGGTTTCACTGCTAATGTAATGGTTTCTCTGTAGCAGCAATGTTTGGGTTATGACTAGAGATAACGGTGTCTTTGGCATGTGCAGCGTGCAATGAGGGGAGTTTTTTCTTTCTTGTGTGCCCAAGAGTGAGGGATTCGCGGGCTTTTTGTTTGGCAGAAGTTGGAGAGAGAAGATGCCAGAATGGAGAGATCATAGACTACAGGATGGAGTGGACTTGACAACTCCTAGGGGGAAAATCAATGGAAAACAAACAGACAGGAAAATCGTGAGCTCCGACGTGCACATTACACTGTTTCTTTATAATGGGCCCTTTTTTTATTTTCTTCACTAACCTTATCAAATTTCTTATTATATTCCATGTAGGTGTTTGATTAGACTGATTATTTCTTAGATTAGAGCATTTAATCATTATTTTCTTTGCAGCTTAACAATTCTCGGCTGGTGTTCTTTTAATAACAAATTATAAGTACATGTAACTGGTATGTTTCCTACTGTCCACAGTATGTATATGCATTGTTCGCTGTGTCCCCTAGTGGTTACAGTTTGTATGATTCTGGAAACTGTTGGAAGCTTTTCAGGTGCTGCATTATTTGAACAGGGAATATCTGATTGGCTGACTCTTACCTGCAAATTTGAATGGAATATTTCTTATCTATGAACTACAAAAACAACTGACCACATGACAGCACCATCTTTCTTATTTTTTGCTTCTCTCTCTCTCCTGCTACTAACCTCTGTTCCCATTACTGTCCATTTTCAATTTTCTTTGTTTTATTAACACTTAGTGAGAACAGCGTGAAGAAACAAGTTTTGTGTTTCTTTCCAGACTTCCAAATGAACTTTGGATTGAAAACATCAGAATTCAACGATGTAGCATAATTGGTGAGAATGGTTGCAAAAGTTTAAGGACTTGAAAGAATTGCAGATGAAGTGAAAATTTTTTGGCACCTAAACTAATAGGAGCTTAAAAGCTTCCTCTCTAATTCCAAATTGTTTGAGAGAAAACCTAATTTTGGCTTCAAAACATCATTGGATAAGATCTAAAAAATGCCTGAGGGAAAGGATAAACCTGGAATGTGTGAGTTAAAGATAAGATGCTTAGTCGGTTTGGTTAATCATGTGAGTTAAAAAAGTTAATGGGGTGAATAAAGACATCTACTAATTGAAAGATATACAAAACTGGTAATAGACTACAAAAACAGTATGATAAAGACAATAAAAAGTCTAAAGTGCAAATTTCACCATTTACCAAATGAGTGAAAAATAACATGATAGTTGTCATTGAATTCAAGTGCAATGTACAAAGCTTCAGTGGATGGAGTTGAGTTCAAGTGTCAATCCTGCCAGTCATATTACTTCTGATGCCATTACAGTCCCCTGAGACAGCGACACCATCCAAACTCTGTAGAATTATAGTCTACTTTGAACAGTATTCAGAGACGACGCCACCATTTGAACTCCGAGAGTTACAAGATTCAAGATTATTTAAGAAGTGTATAAATTATACAACCTTGAGATTTCCTTGTTCACAGGTAGCCATAAAGCAAGAAACACGAAAGAACCCAATCTTTTTTTGGTTGGCTACAGTGACTAATAGTGTTCCACAAGGGTCTGTGTTGGGACCAATTCATTTTACGTTATATGTTAATGATTTGGATGATGGAATTGATGGCTTTGTTGCAAAGCTTGCAGACCATATGAGGCTCAGTAGAGGGTTATGTAGCTTTGAGGAAGTAGAGCACTACAGAAGGAGCTAGACAGATTAAGAGAACAGTCAAAGAAGTGACTGATAGAATACAGTGTTGGGAAGTGTGTGGTCATGCACTTTGTTAGAAGAAATAAAAGTGTTGTATACTTTCTAAATGGAGAGAAGATACAAAAACAGTGAGGTGCAACGGGACTTGGGAGTGCTTGTGCAGGATTCCCTAACTTAATTTGCAGGTTGAGTTCATTTGCAAGACTTTATAATGCACTAGTGAGGCCTCACTTGGAGTATTATCAGTTTTAAGCCCCTTATTTTAGGAAGAATGTGCTGAAACTGGCGAATGTTCAAAGGAGGTCACGGAAATGATTCCAGGATTGAATGACTTGTTGTATGAAGAGTGTTTGATGGCTTTGGGCCTGTATTCACTGGAATTCAGAAGAATGTGGGGTGGCTGTATTGAAACCTATCAAATGGTGAAAGGCCTTGGTAGAGTGGATGTGGAGAGGATATTTTCTATGTGGGAGGGTTTAAGACTAGAGGACACAGCCTCAGAATAGAGGGCCATCCTTTTAGAAAGGAGATGAGAAGGAATTTCATTAGCCAGAGAGTGGTGATCTGTGGAACTTGTTGCCACAAGCATCTGTGGAGGCCAAATTTGTATGTATATTTAAGGCAGAGGTTGATAGATCCTTGATTGGTCAGACATGATGGGATATGGGGAGAAGGCAGGAGATTTGGGCCGACGGCAAAATTGGATCAGCCATGATGAAATGGTGGAGTAGATTCCATGAGCCAAATGGCCTAACTCTTCTCCTATGTCTTATACTCGAGAGATGCAAGCTCAGTTCTCTAACTGGGAAAAGTAGTTCTGGATGAGGAATGGTGGGAAGTTAAACAGGGATGGAGTTCGGTGATGTGGCAGCAGTCATTGATTATTAGCTCCAACTACGTTGCTTCCTTATTTGGCACAGCAGATACATTCCCAAGGCACATTGGAGTGCAAAACATGATCAACAGATTCTCCCCATGGTTGCAGAATCTGAACTTAAGTGCACAAATTCGACTAACACTTGAGAGATGCGTGACATGCCAGAAGATGAACCTGGGAGCAGCAGAAAAACTACCACGTTTGAGTGCTCCTGCTCCACCTGGTCTGTTTCTATTGTTAACTGTGGACAACATTTCTATGCTAAAGTGTCAAGGATCCTTGAAAAGTTTTCAACATGTTTGGAAGCTATTCCAGCAAGGAAAGCCGCTGCCACACATACAGCAAAAACTGATCAAGGGCTATATTCCTCAATGGGAATTGGCATGTCACATCGACTCTGATTAAGGAACACATTTCAGTGGGAGTGTTTGTCAGGAATTATGGTGACTGATGAACATTTAGTGGTCTTTATATTGTCCGCATCAAAATTGAAGTAGATTTATTATCAAAGTATGTATCCCGTGTACAACTTTGAGATTTCTCTTCTTGTCGGCAGTAACAAAACAAAGAAGCACAATTGAATCCATGAAAAAAACTCACAGAACAAAGGCCAAATATCCAATGTGTGAAAAGAGAGCAAATCATGCAAACAATAAAAAAAACAAATAACACACAGAACATGAACCACAGAGTCCCCGAAAAGTGAGCCAACAGCCACAGTGCCAGCTCAGCATTGAAGCGAGTACTGATGGCTGCAGGCCACACTTGCAGAGTTAGTTCACGGCAGAGGCGAGTAAAGCCTCGAGGAGTAGTTTGTCCACCCAGAGTCATCAAGACAAGTCGAATGAATGAATGGAATCATCAAACAACGACTGAATACGTATCATGAGGAAGGTGTACCATGTAGTATCAGAGCAACCCTAAACAACAAAATTATACTATGTCTATTCAAGGTTTCTGCTGCTTGGAGTGATACAACAGAAGGAGGACACACTCAGATTTCTGGTGATTGGGTCCTGATTAAGAAACCACGTAAAGAACCACTGGGAGTTCGATGGGAAGGTCAAGTGCTGTTAATTACCAACTGGACAGTGAGAGTAGAGGGTAAAAGTAAGTAGATACACACCAGCTGCTGCAAGAGAGCTAAACTGGTCCCAGATGAGGACAACGTGCTGTGGTTAACATGCATACGTTGTTAGGCTACAGTGAGCAAATCACTAACCAGCCAGGAGACTTTGACAAGTCTATAATTACTGGACATTATGATTTTTTTAATAATACTATTTGTTATTGCTATATTTTTGCCATTTTTTTCCTACCCACACTGAACCAGTTGAGATGACTTGTACAGTACTTGCGAGTATCACATGCACAATATCAATAAGAAAAATTACAATTCAACAAAGTTCCTGTCGAGTAATAAGGAACGGTCTAAGTTCATGGAAGAACACACGTGCAGAAATGGAGCCTACGCCTCCTCTCCAAGTAACTAGTTAGGATAGTGGGGTATGTTTTTTCTGCTATTAGGTATACACAAACATTACCTTTACCTTCCAAGTCGAGAAGTAAATGAGAGGTTTCAGAAGGAAATACTTTGCATCAATTTTATTCCCATTTTATGGTATTGCAAGGAGTGTTGTACTTACATACCTGGTGAGTTTGAAGACATAATTGATTTGACTGATCATATCCATAAAAAAAAGCAGTTAAAGTACACAAAGGATGGATGGGATTTCTTTGGTTAGTCTCAGAAGTTGTGTTACTCCATATTATGGGTCATATTATTTGTCTTGATATTCCTTACATAATTTTCATCTTTTTTATTTGTTTAAGGGTGATCATTAACAGAATAGTTCAAACTCATGTAACTGTGCCTACTAATCTGCCTAACTATGGCCTAATCCTAAGAATACTTTGAAGAATATATTCCCTTTGATATATCTTACCTTCAGTAGTTTTTGATTATCTTATACTTAACATAGATTCCACAAGTTTTTCTCCCAAAAATTTTCAGATGTAATGATTCTAAATGTGTGATTTAGGATCAGGGGGAGGGTTGTTGGATTCAACTGTTTAATTATTAAATTATACTGTTTAATTGTTACTTTCTTTGCAGCTAAACAATTGTCTGATAGTACAGCATATTTGAGTACTGTAAGTGTTCCTAATGGAGATAGGAACATACACATACAGTTGAAGTCAGAAGTTTACATACACACAGATTGAAGTCATTAAAACTCATTGATTAACCACTCCACAGATTTCATATTAGCAAACTATAGTTTTGGCAAGACGTTGAGGGCTTCTACTTTGTGCATGACACGAGTAATTTTTCCAACAATTGTTTACAGACAGATTATTTCACTTTTAATTGATAATATCGCAATTCCAGTGGGTCAGAAGTTTACAAACAAAATCAAAATAAATCAGCCAAGACCTCAGAAAAAAAATTGTGGACCTCCACAAGTCTGGTTCATCCTTTGGGAGCAATTTCCAAACGCCTAAAGGTACTACGTTCATCTGTACAATCAATAGTACACGTGTAAACACCATGGAACCACGCAGCTGTCATACTGCTCAGGAAGGAGACACATTCGGTCTCCTAGAGATGAATGTACTTTGGTGCGAAAAGTGCAAATCAATCCCAGAACAACAGCAAAGGACCTTGTGAAGATGCTGCAGGAAACAGGTAGACAAGTATCTATATCCACAGTAAAACGAGTCCTATATTGACATAACCTGAAAGGCTGCTCAGCAAGGAAGAAGCCACTGCTCCAAAACTGCCAAAAAAAATCCAGACTACAGTTTGCAAATGCACATGGGGACAAAGATCTTACTTTTTGGAGAAATGTCCTCCGGTCTGATGAAACAAAAATTGATCTCTCTGGCCATAATGACCATCGGTATGTTTGGAGCAAAAAGGGTGAGACTTGCAAGCCAGAGAACACCATCCCAACTGTGAAACATGGGGGTGGCAGCATCATGTTGTGGGGGTACTTTGCTGCAGGAGGGACTGGTGCACTTCACAAAATAGATGGCATCATGAGGAAGGAAATTTATGTGGATATATTGAAGCAACATCTCAAGACATCAGCCAGGAAGTTAAAGCTCGGTCGCAAATGGGTCTTCCAAATGGACAATGACCCCAAGCGTACCTCCAAATTTGTGGCAAAATTGCTTAAGGACAACAAAGTCAAGGTATTGGAGTGGCCAGCACAAAGCCCTGATCTCAATCTGATAGAAAATTTGTGGGCAGAACTGAAAAAGCGTGTGCGAGCAAAAAGGCCTACAAACCTGACTCAGTTACACCAGTCCTGTCTGGAGGAATGGAACAAAATTCCAGCAACTTATTGTGAGAAGCTGGTGGAAGGCTACCCAAAATGTTTGGCCCAAGTTAAACAATTTAAAGGCAATGTTACTAAATACTAACAAAGTGTATGTAAACTTCTAACCCACTGAATATGTGATGAAAAATAAAAGCTGAAATAAATCATTCTCTTTACTATTATTCTGACATTTCACATTCTTAAAATTAAGTAGTGATCCTAACCGATCTAAGACAGGGAATGTTTTCTGGGATTAAGTGTCAGGAATTGTGAAAAACTGAGTTTAAATGTATTTGGCTAAGGTGTATGTAAACATCTGGCTTCAACTGTATCTGCTACTAGCCTCTGCTTCTGTTACTATCAGTTTTCAAGTTTTCAATTTTATTTGTTCTAAAGAAAAAAACCTTATTTTAAAAACATCAGAATCAGTCATAGATAACATCCACTGCCTTGCTCTCATCAAGCCCTTTTGTCACCTCCTCAATAAACTAAGAGTCATGCTGACAGGCCCTAAGTAGTCTATTCCTTTCCAGCCACACATACATCCTATCCCCAGTATCTACTTCGATAGCTTTCCTACTAACATGAGACGCACTGGCCCATAATTACCTGAATTACCTCCATTTCCCTTCTTAAACGAAGATTTGCTACTCTAGGACCTCATCTGTTGCTAATTTTTGTCAAAACCCCAGCAATCTTCTCACTTGCTTCTTTAAATATTCTTGGATATTTGTTGTTATGCCCTGAGGATTTATCTACCTTTATGCCTTTCAGAAAACCCAGCACTACCTTTTCCATATTTTCAAAATGTCCCAGCATATTAGCATGCCTCACTCTGTTTTCATTATCCTCCAAATCTTCCTCTTTGATTAGTACTGAGAGTTGATGCAAAGTACTCATTTATACCTCAACCACTTGCTCTGACTCCAAGCACAAATTCTCTCCTTCATCCTTGAGTGGACATACCCCCTCCTTAGTTATCCACTTTTTCTTAATGTAAGTATGAAGTGCCCTGGGATTCTCCTTGATCCTGCTTGCCAAGGACATTCCATGGCCCTTTTGGCCTTCTAATTGCCTGCTTGAGCACTTTCCTGCTATCTTTACATTCCACAAGGGCCCAGACTGATAAACTAATACGTAAACCAACATAATACCTAAACCAATGTATGCTTTTTTTCTCCTTGACTAAATTTAGGACCTCTTGGGTCATCTCAGGCTCCCCTACCTTACCATCCTCGTTGTTAGTCCTCAATGGATCTTACCAATCCTGATCTGCTAGTCTTTAAACAATCCTGCACGTTAGATGTATACTTGACTGACAGCATCTGCTCCCAGTCAACACCCTTAGGCTCCTGCTTTACCCTGTTATAAGTTGCCCTCCCCCAATTTTGTACCATGCAATAAGATCTAATTATAATTTTACTCATAACTATCTTAAAAAGTAATGAGTTGTGGTGACTGTTCTCCTTTGGTAGAGATATATCTCCACCCTGAAATTGGAATTGTATCTCCAATTCCATAAATATTGAATTGTCTTCATTTATATATTTAAATATACAGATATCTATATATATATAAGTAAGTATAATTCAGTTTCATCTTGATTACAAAAAAAGTTACCTGTTTCTTCAATATAATATGTTGGGATTGTCATCATGCTCCTGGCCAATGTTATTCATTTGCTGCTAAAATTATTACTAAAACTGGTAAAACAAGTTATCTTGCCATTATTGCATTGCTGTTTGTGTGACAATTTGATTGTTTTGAGGCTGTGAAGGACACTATATAAATGCGGTCTTTCGATTTTTCCTTTGCTTCATCTGTGGGATGGAAAACCAACAGCATACACAGAGCCAAGTCTCAGAAATTTTTAATTTGATTTTGATAACATAAACAAATCATCCAGATCACCCAGTTTCTGTGCATAAAAATCAATCCATGTATCTTTCTGGGTTTATCCCAAAGAGATTTGAAGAACAGGAAGTGTAGATATAAAATACAAGAGATTCTGTGGATGCTGAAAATCTTCCGGTAAGATGGCAGTGCATTCGATGGCAGCATGTTCAATCGCAGCAGCTTCTACGGGGCCAACCAAAGGTGTTATTGTTTTCTAACATATTTGTTGCGATCGCAAGACCCTACAAGACATTAAGCGTGTTGCTCGTTGGCGGAGAAACTGAAGGAGCTGGACTTGGTTGGGATTGTGCTGCTGCCTGCATTAGAGAGACATTGGAGGAGTGGGTGCACAAGGCAGTGTGCAGTCTGACAGCAAGTGACCATCTTAGTCACTATTCTTGTGATCGCAAGACTCTGTTGGACATTGTTAATGTGGAATGCTGCAAGCCCAATTCACTGATTTACTGGCAGATGGTGGCCACAGTTGTGGTAAGGATTAGGCTTCAAGCTGTTGTGTCGCCTGTTTACAGCCAGCCTGGAGAGAGGTGTCGGAGTTGGTGCACTTCACTGGAGGCGGTGTGATGTGTCCAAGCTGGAGTCGTTGCTGACCCTAGTGTTCACTCGGCAGAAGACAAGCTGTATTGTGTTCGATTGCAGATTGTTGCAACTTTCATGGATTCAGGGTCTTGGACTATCTGTTTTTGTGTGAATGTATTTTATTGATAGCATATATGTGCTTGCTATCTTATATGTTTATTGATATCTATATGTGCCTTGTGCTGTGCATGACTATTGGTACTGTATTTTTCACCTTGGCCCCAAGGGAATGCTATTTTGTTTGGCTATGTTCATGGGTGTTTATGTATGACTGAATGACACTTAAACTTGAACTTGATATTTTAACACAGTATCCTTTGGCAAACCTCCACATTAAGTTTCTCCAGCGAACAATGTGATCAAAGGCGACATTCTTCAGACAGCTCACGAAAATACTTCTACTTTTCCTTCTTCCTTCACGTATCGTTCTACTACTACTGGAGCCTTTGGTTTACATTTCAGTTGTGTGTTTTCGGGCCAGTTGAGCAATATGACACTTTGCTGTCTCCGAGGGAGTTTGTTTGAGATTTTGAGTGAACTGCTGCCTATAAGCCATGAGGCTTAGAAACGGGACACAAGCCCATTTCTTGCTGATCTCACTGATTAAAATGTTGAGCAAGATTGAAGTCAACGAGGACGAGAGTAGAGGGTGAGCAGGTGTTCAGTGTCTCTGTTTGACAGGCCTCTTTCTCTGTCCCTCTCACTCACTGCTCCTGGAGGAAGATGCTTGCGTTTGACCTGCCTCCCTCTCTTTCTTGCTCGATGCTGAAGGATGGTGCCAGAGTCTTGGGTCCTGGACAAAGTTTAATTGACGGGGTTTGTGGATTGGACTCTATAGTTCATGTTATGATGTGTTTCTAGTTTCTGATTATTCATTTCTTATAATTACATTGTACAATTTTGATTGAGGTTGTCTGGCTCTGACACCTGCAGTCAGTGAACAACGCAGTGCTAAATTGAACAGAACTGTACTAAAATGAACATTCATAGTCTGTTCAGTGACTCTCTGGTTTGGTGTTTTGTTATCTGTTTTTGTTCAGTTTTTTTGCCGTTTGCATGATTTTTTTTGTGCGTATGGTGTTTGATGTTGACTTTGAACAGGTTCCATGGTGTTTAGAAGCATAGAAAACTTACAGCACAATACAGGTCCTTCAGCCCACAAAGCTGTGCCCAACATGTCCCTACCTTAGAACTACCTAGGCTTACCCATAGCCCTCTAATTTCCTAAGCTCCATGTATCCATCCAGGAGTCTCTTAAAAGACCCTATCGTTTCCACCTCCACCACCGCCGCAGGCTGCTCATTCCACGCACTCACCACTCACTGTGTAAAAAACTTAGCCCCGACTTCTCTTCTGTACCTAATTCCAAGCACCTTAAAACTATGCCCTCTTTGTTTCATGGCTGTCTGTGGGAAGACATCTCATACTTTGATGATATATGTACTCTGAATCTTTGAAACTCTAGAAACCACCAGAGGGCAGACATGCAGCAGCACAAGAATTAAGGATATTTTAAAAATGACTTAATAAGATTTTATAAGAAAAGTTAGTGTAGATTTGTAGAAAATGAAAGGCGTGTTTGATGACGACTGCCACACATGGAAAAAAAATCAGTTCAACCTAGGTTTTCTGTGCAGTCTTGCAAACTCAACAAAGTAAGTGAGAGCAAAGAGCAAATTACTGTTTTGCTATGCTATGTTTGCTATGCTATGAGCAAATTGCTATGCTTTATGAACATATCTGTCAGCACTCTTTTGTGATTCACTTTTGCTACATAGCAATTTTTATTTAAAATACCTTAGTATAAAATATTGGATTGTAATATTATGGAGCTCTTCTTTACCATTCTTTGTTCATTTTTCAGCGTGAGTGTCCTATTGTCAAGGCTAGTATTTATGTTGATCCCTAACTGGCCTGGAGAAGGTAGTGATGAATCACCATCTTGAACTGCTGCCATCTTTTCAGTGAAGGTATTTCCACAATTCTGTGAGAACAGATTTCTTGCATTTTACCCAGTGACAATCAAAGAACATCCAGGTGAGAATATGAGATAGATTGCAGATGAACCTGCAGGTGGTGATCAACACACACAAAATGCCAGAGGAACTCAGCAGTTCAGGCAGCACCTCTGGAGGGAAATGAACAGTCAATGTTTTGATCTGAGACCCTTTATCAGGACAGGAAAGGACAAAGGTAGAAACCAGAACAAAAGGGTGGGGGAGAAGGTGGAGCCTAGCTGGTAGGTAACAGGTGATTCCAGGTGAGAAGGGGAAGGCAGGAAACTGGGCAAGTGAGGATAAAGGGAATGATGTGAGAAGCTGGGAGGTGATGGGTGGAAGAAGGAATCTGATAGGAGCTGACAGTAGATCATGGAATAAAGGGAAGGAGACGAGGAACCAGAGGGAGGAAGGTAGGTGATGGGCATGTCTTGAGGGTAGGGAAGGGGAAAGAGGAGGTGCAACGAGGCCACAGGAATGAAGGAAAACCAGAGGGGGGGGAGGGGAAAGAACAGAAGGATGTGGTAACTGGAAATCTGTGAAATCAATGTTGATGCTGTTGATATCAAAATGAATAGATAAGGTTTCACAGCTGCAACCTGTAGCTGGCTGTGGGCAGACATGTCAGTGAGAGAATGAGAAGTGGAATTAAAATGGTTGGCCAATATTATGTTTTGGAACTCCAAATTATGAAACTAATCAAAACAAAAAGACGGGAGCCTGGGATAACGTGTTTATTTCATTCTTCCTTTAGTGTGACGTATGCTTGTGATGTAATGTCATATGCCATTCACATACTTCTTACAGATAACCCTTAAATGAATTATGCAGACAACAAAGAATGCTTAATCAAACACTATATTTACTATATTTCTCAAATATTACTGAAATATTAAATGCACAACCACTCCTCCCTGCTTAGCTATAAAGTCCAGCACAATATAGAATGTATCTAAATTTAAATATATGTACACACACACGCTCACACACACACACTCTGACACACACAGTGTACTATATAATACAACAGCTATATAGACATTCACAGCATAGTAAATTTTAAATTGTCCTATTCAGACCTAATGATATAATCGCTGTGGAGGATTTCTTAATCTTGTGGTGGGATGATGTCTTTCCTGAAAAGGGCGTTCACTCTTCTTGGCAGATGAGACTTGTGGTTGTGAAACAACCTCAGGTTCTGGGGCTTCCTCCATGGTCTTTGTAGTAGCTGACTCTGGGACTGCAGGAAGTGGCTGTCTTCTCTAACAATTGACTCTGATCTCATTAAATGATTAATATATCGTTTCCAGACCTCAGATGTGATCTCCATTGTGTGGGACAGTGGTCCATTTCTGTCCTTAATATTTCCAAGTACTCACTTTTAATCACCTCTGCAGTCTCTCACCAGAACTGCTTGTCCAGGAGCGAAACACAGAACTTCCTTATTTTATCTCAGCTGTTTGTCTGGCATCCTCCTTCTGATATTGGGTTTGAGGAGATCCAAGAGTGAGTGCAAAAGATAACCTAGGAAAAGCATAGATAATAAGTTGTTGGTTGTGGAATGTGTTAATTCCTGTTAGCAGAATACCATTCTGTGGTTTGTAAATGGACACTAGTGGACACAATTTTGAATGAGGTTGGAGGCAATATGAGATGCATGGCAACTCTGGCAGGACTGCAAGACATTATTTCCTACAGAGCAAAACCCAATAGTATGAATGGCAGCGATGCTTCACAGACGAACACAACACCTATGCATGCTTTGAAAGAGAGAACATAACTACAGCTGTGAAGATCCCTGCTGCACCTGATGACCCTGTGATCTCTGTCACAGAGGCTGATGTTAGACTGTCTTTAAAGAGAGCGAACACTCGCAAGGCAGAAAGTCCCGATGGAGTACCTGGTAAGGCTCTGAAAACCTGTGCCAACCAACTAGCGGGAGTATGCAAGGACATTTTCAACCTTTCACTGCTACGGGCAGAAGTACCCACTTGCTTCAAAAAAGCAACAATTATACCAGTCCCAAAGAGGAATAATGTGGGCTGCCTTAATGGCTATCGCCTGGTAGCACTCACAGCGACGGTGATGAAATGCTTTGAGAGGTTGGTTATGACTAGACTGATCTCCCGCCTCAGCAAGAACCTGGACCCATTGCAATTTGCCTATCGACACAATAGGTCAATGGCAGTCGCAATCTCCATGGCTCTTCACATGGCTTTAGACTACCTGGACAACACGAACACCTATGTCAGGATGCTGTTCGTCGACTATAGCTCAACATTTAATACCATCATCCCCACAATTCTGATTGAGAAGTTGCAAAACCTGGGCCTCTATACCTCCCTCTGTAATTGGATCCTTGACTTTCTAACTGGAAGACCACAGTCTGTGAGGACCGGTGATAACATATCCTCTTCGCTGACAATCAACACTGACACACCTTAGAGGTGCGTGCTTAGCCCACTGCGCCATTCTGTATACACATGTCTGTGTGGCTAGGCATAGCTCAAATACCATCTAACAATTTGCTGACACTATAACCATTGTTGGTAGAATCTCAGGTGGTGATGAGAGGGCGTACAGGAGTGAGATATGTCAACTAGTGGAGTGGTGCCGCAGCAACAACCTGGCACTCAACATCAATAAGATGAAAGAGCTGCATGACTTCAGGAGGGGTAAGATGAAGGAACACATCCCAATCCTCATAGAGGGATCAGAAGTGGAGAGAGTGAACAGCTTCAAGTTCCTGGGTGTCAAGATCTCTTGAGGATCTAACCTGGTCCCAACATATTGATGTCATAAAGAAGGCAAGACAGCGGCTGTACTTTACTAGGAGTTTGTAGTGATTTGGCATGTCAACAAATACACTCAAAAACTTATATAGTTGTACCATGGAGAGCATTCTGACAGGCTGCTTCACTGTCTGGTATGGAGGGGGTATTGCAAAGTACCAAAGGAAGCTGCAGAGGGTTGTAAATCTAGTCAGCTCCATCTTGGGCACTAGCCTACAAAGTACCCAGGACATCTTTAGTGAGTGGTGTCTCAGAAAGGTAGTGTCTATTATTAAAGACCTTCAGCATCCAGGGTATGCCCTTTTCTCATTGTTACCATCAGGCAGGAGATACAGAAGCCTGAAGGCACACAGTCAGCGATTCAAGAACAGCTTCTTCCCTTCTGCCATCCGATTCCTAAATGGACTTGAAGCTGTGGACATTACCTCATGTTTTTAATATACAGTATTTTTGTTTTTGCAAATTTTTAAGTAATCTATTGAATGTATGTGATTGATTTACTTGTTTGTTTATTACATTGTATTATCCTTTATTTTACTATTATTTTTTCTCTCTCTCTCTGCTAGATTATGTATTGCATTGAACTGCTGCTGCTAAGTTAATAAATTTCACGTCACATGCCAGTGATAATAAACCTGATTCTGATAGTGGTTGATGGTCAGTGATGAGGGTAAACTCTCTCCTATGCAAGTATTGGTGGAAATATTTTACACTCCAAACCAGATTCAAGACCTGGCTGTCAATCTGTGGGTAATTTTTCACTGCAGTAATAAAGAGAACATGATGCAAATGCTATCCATCACTTCCACCAATCATAATGTGACATGACTGCACTGACACCTTAAGGCAAGGAGTCACAGGCAAACTTCACTGGACAATGTGGATCAAAATCTGTGAGTACAGTGTCTGATGTTACCTTTTGGATCGTCACATCACATTGCTTTGTCCATTGCCATTTCTTCTCAATCTGTAGTAAGAAGGTTTGACAGGAACTTGTTATAATATTGACAAATGCTAAAAAGGGCTGAAACTGTGTTACGTCCTTTGGCCTTGGGGCATCCACCACTGCTTGAATTTTCTCAACACACTTCTGTAATCTTTGTGTATCAATAGTGTGACCTCAGTAAGTGATGTTTGGTTTAATGCTTGTTGTATTTTGCTCTGAGCCCAAAATCTTCTAATCTTTTTAAACACTGTTTTGAGAATTTGGTGATGCTCCTTGTCTCCCTCACCCGTAACAATGATGTCATTCAGTAACACTGAGAGTCTGGACAGCTTTGCAGCTCGTGGTCCATAACTTTCTTCCGGAGTGTAGGTGCAGATGCTACTCCAAAAATAAGTCAATTATAGTGATAAAGCCCTTTGTGAATGTTTATGGTGAGAACTAATTTGGATTCTTCTTCCATCCTCATCTGTAGATTGTCCTCAGCTTAGTCCACTTCACTGAAGTGTTTTCCTCTAGAAAGGTTTGCAAAGACATCCTCTGTCCTGGGCACAGGGTATTGAACTACTTTCAGTACTGGGTTGATGGTGATCTTAAGATCACCACAGATCCTGACCAACACATTCTTCTTATTTACTGGGGCCACTGGTGTTGCCGTGGTCTCCATTCAACCTTGGAAAGAACTTCTTCAGCCGCCATGCGACTCAGCTCACTGGCTACTTAATCACAGATGGTATAATGAATGGACTTGTGTGGAATTTTCTTTTGACTTTTCTCTTGACTTTCAACACCATTCCACAGCTTTCGTGGCTGTCATTAAGGCCACGTGTACATTAAATCCCATACCTAATAAAATAGGATTTTAATTCACATCTCTTGACTGTTTAGATATCCACCATCTTCATATTTTGCTTTCAGTTGTCTCTGTAGCAGAATAGTGAACAGACAGCAGGTTGTAATGCTCTGTACAAAAAGTCCCTGGGAATACAACTGTGTAACTACTGGATCATAGTAGGTTAATTTTTATGGCTCGTAAATTAATTTATCTTTGGGGGGAAATCAAGAAGCATCTGTGGAGGCAGAGTAACGCTTGATGTTTTGCATAAAGACCTCAGATCAGAAAGCTGAACAGATGCTGCTCAAGTAGCTAAGTTCCTGAAGCAGTTTGTCTCCTGCTCCAGAATTCCAGCATCTGTAGTCTATTTTGTCTCCATTATTGATCTTGAGATCATAACTGAACCAATCAGCATATCATGCTGTGAAACTGATAGCAGCTTCTGGATTGGATGTACATGCAGAAATCTAGAAGCTCCCATTATGACTCTCTGCACCACCTAATGTAGTATTAATTGCAGCCTCTCCATTTCCAATCTTAAGAATCAATGATTTGTTAAAAAGTTCAAGTAATTAGAAATCATTTTCACTGAATATGTTATGTCTACTTACCTACAATTTTATAGTTTTAATGGCCTACAATGCCACAACTATTTTAATGCATATTCTATTTTCATAAAACAATTACACATGAATAATGCCATTCCTTCATATAAATATTTCTATATTGATTTTATTTCTACATAATGTATATTTAATTTGAAAATTTTATTTATGATTTTTCCTTCAACATAGATTACATTTGATTGCTTCAATCTTTATTTCATAGTCTGTAAAATCATTACGAGGTTGGATAAAAGTTCCTCTCTATCTTTCCTGAATTGCTGACTTTGAATTAGTGTCATAGAATTACAGAACATGAAGTAAGTCCTTTATTCTAACTTATCCATTCCAATGAAGTCATCTACCTCAGCTAGTCCCAATTGGTTGTGTTTGACTTATATCCCTCCAAATCCTTCCTGTCCATGTAGCTATCTCAGTGTTCTTCATGATTAATTGTTTGGCTCATTTGGAGGCATTACTTTTGCTAGATGCTAAAAAAAAAACTAATATTTGATAGCAATGCAACACTGTAAAAGGGAAACTTGCTTCACAGAGGTCACAATATCTTTGTGTGCAGATTCCTTCAAAGTCAACATTTTGCACAGTTAATAGTCTAGTGCACATTTGTTTTGCAAGATGTGGATATCACTTGATCATCCCTAAGTGCTCATTGAATTAAGGAATTTAAGAACCAATTACAAAGGGGTTTGGAGTCACATGTCAACCAAACCGGCAGATTTCTTTCTTTAAAGGATGTTAATAAACAGGATAGATTTTTTCACAATAAACTGGTAGATTCATGGTCATAATGACTGAGGTTATCTATTCATTAAATTTAAATTTCCGATCTGCTCCGAATTACCTAGCACTTCCATCAACTGTGCAGTTTTATGGGGGGAAGGCACTGGCTTCTAGCATGGTAACCTAACCACAATATTTTCATATTTGACTGTAAATATAGCTTACCTAATTTATGTAAACTTAAGGGTACATGTTAGGCGCAGGAGTAGATCATTTGGTTTCTCGGGTTTGCTTTGCCAGTCATCAAGATAATGGCAGATTTTCTATTTCAGCCCTATTTTCCTGCATTGTCAGCAGTTCTATTATGTCCTTACAATTCAGGAATCTGTTGATCTTTGTTTTGAAAGAACTGAGTGGCTGAGCTTCCCCAGCTCCCTGAGCTAAAAAATTTCAAAGGTTTGCCAAATTCTGCTGAGATTGAATCTTAAGTTTTATTCATTATGGACTGTGCCTTTAAGAACCATGTTTGTGAGAGAGAGAGAGAGAGAGGAGGAACTACATGATGAACAGCTGGTGTTCAGCACAATGATATTTAAACGAGTGTTACTGCTTGTTTCACAGGACAAGCAGACGCACAAAGGCTGGTGGCGGAAATTGCCACTGAACTTTTAAGTACCCACATAGTGTGGGGCTGAGGATTGATTAAGAGGAGTCGATCTGTGACTATTAGTGCGTGTAAAGGGTGACCGTGTGGAATCTACCAGTGTGTCTAACTCTTGCCTGGGTGGTAGATTATCACTTGAAGATGGCACTCTTAAGTTGGTCATGTTTGGCTGACTTGGGAGATTTGGAGGACATCAAGGAGGATCGACGACTCCTGTTTATTCAAAGTACAAATATCTCTCTCTCACTTCAGTCCCATGAACTGAACTGAATATCTTTACCACATCATCGTAAGACTGTATCATTTGCCACCTGAGCTTGAATAAGTTTGGGAACTTTTTTTTTACACCTATATATGCATAATACCGTTAACTCTTGAGTTACCTGGTTTAAGTTACTATATTATGTAGTTACTAATAAAATAGTGTTTTGTTAACAGCAAAACTAGACTCCAGGTGTGTCCTATTGCTGCTGATACTTTTACAGGGTTCTGCGGACGTGACATAAATTGGGTTGCTCATCCCGGATATGAACAAATTGTTTGGAGCCATTTCAGAATTGTTGGGGGCTTAATTGATTGATTAATGGTCAATCTGATTGGGGGAAATCCCTTTTGATTTGCTTGAGTAGAAAATCAGCAGCAATGGATGTTGATAAATTTCTGGAAACGTCAACCTCTGAGGCATTAGGAGACGCCAGAAGGTTTGAGTTGTTGAGTATTGCTAAAAAACTTACTAAGGTGAAATTGACAATGAGGAGGTCACAGATGCAGAGGACAATAGCCGAGTATTGTGTATCTGAGGATGTGTTTAAAGTGGAGGAGTTGGAGTTACTTCCTGAAAGTAAACCTAGCGGGTTTGAGCACCAGTATCAGATGGAAAGATTAAGGATCGGGGCAGAGGATAAGCTAAGACAACATAAGTTGCAACTAAAACAGTCTGAGGCTGATGAAGCAGAAAGGAAGAGTCAGTATGATGCTAGAGAGGCATAAAAACAGAGAGCGTTCGAGAGGGAGAGAATGCAGCAAAGAGGTCAAGTGCCAGACCTTGGTGATAGGTTTAGAGTCAGTCGAGAAATTAAGTTGGTACCTCCATTTGATGAAGCAAAAGTTGATAAGTACTTCTTGCATTTTGAAAAAGTGGCCCAGAATCGGCAGTGGCCGAGGGACTAGTAGGCAGTTTTGTTACAAAGTGTAATTAAAGGGAGGCATAGCAAGCGTATTCTGCTCTGCCACTTGAAGGGGCAACTGATTATAATGCAGTTAAAGGCATTGTGCTTAAAGTTTACGAGTTGGTTCTGGAGGTGTACAGACAAAAGTTTAGAGATTTGAGGAAGTCTGGGAGCCAAAGGTATGTGGAATTTGCCTATGAGAAACTTGTGTACTTCAACCGTTGGTGTACCTCAAAAGGATATTAACAACCTGAGAGAGTTGATTTTGATTGAAGAATTTAAAAACTGCATCTCTGCTGAAATAAGGACATACCTGAATGAAAAAGAGGCTGCGACCCTGTCAGAGTCTGCCTTAACCCATAAGGTTAAGTTTTTCCAGAATAAGGGCTACCAAAAGACTAGCAAGGATAACCCACAGGCTAAACCAGAATGTAAGCCGGGGACTTGTGACAAAAGTAGGGATGAAGGGAAACAGTTGAAGGGAAAATTTTCCAGTACTACTTGTCACTTTTGTAAGAAGCCCAGTTATGCGGTGTCTAATTGTTTTGCACTGAAGAAGGGGAAAGAAAAAGAAAAGGAGGCACCCCAAATGTTTGTGTTCAGACAGTTGAGACACCGCTAAGGAAGGTGAGGGGGGGGGGTTCTGACTGAGCTCAGGAGGGATTCGATTGGTTTGTCTCAGATGGGTTTGGTTTGTGTCCAAAAGGATGGGTCAACCATGGTCCCACTGAGGATCTGGTGAGATGCTGGGGCTTTTCAGTCACTGATATTGGACAGTGTTTTGAAATTTGGTGCCGAGACAAAAACTGACAAAGTAACTATTGTTTAAGGTATTGGAAAGGGGATAGTGTCCGTGCCTTTGCATAAGGTGATTTTGAATTGTGGATTGTTAATAGGACCTGTCAAGATAGGGGTACAATCTGAATTACTGACGAAGAATGTGGATGTGCTATTGGGCAATGACCTTGCAGGTGGTGATGCTTATCCAGCAGTACAGCTAACAAGCAAGGCTGCTGCTGCTGACTCTCACATGGATACTGATATTTACCCCGCATGCGCAGTAACCCACAACATGACTAAAAGGTCTGCTGACGTAGGTAGTTTTGGACAGGGATAGTAGCAAGGCTGATGAGAAAGGTTTATCTTTGTCCAGGAAAGAATTTATAGCGGAACAAAACTGAGATCCTGAGATTGTGCCTTTAAAAGGAACAGCTCTTTCCGAGGAGGAAGTTCAGAGGGAGTCAGTGGGCTATTATCTTAAAGATGGGATGTTAATGAGGCAGTGGAGGCCACCTACTGTGCCTGTAAGTGAGGATTGGGCCATTGTGCACCAAGTTGTGGTCCCGAAAGTTTACGGGGCTGAAATTCTAAACATGGCTCATAATATGCCTTTAGGTGGACATTTTGGAGTGAATAAGACAATGAACCGGATTATGAAATAATTCTACTGGCCTAATGTAAGGAAAGATATTGTGACTTTTTGCAGAGCCTGTCCCACTTGCTACATTGTTGGGAAACCTAATCAGGCCAACCCAATAGCCCCACTTTGGCTGATACCTGCTTTTGGTGAACCTTTTTCCAGAATCATAGTGGATTGTGTTGGCCCATTGTCAAAGACTGCAGCTGGCCATCAGTATTTGTTAACCATTATGTGTGCTGTGTCTAGGTTCCCCGAAGCGATTCCTCTCTGAAATATTGAGGCTAAAACTGTAGTGAAAGCTCTTATCAAGTTTTTTACTATGGTTGATCCAAACAGATTCAATCTGACTCAGTAATTTTACCTTGGGTGTATTCCAATAGTTTGTGTCCTGGGAGCTAAACAAATTGTATTGTCTGCATATCACCCAGAATCCCAAGAAGCACTTGAAAGATTTCATTCTACCCTTAAGGCTATGATTAACCATATAACAATTATAGCACGGAAGCAGGCCATCTCGGCCCTTCTAGTCCATGCCGAAATACTGTATTGAGAATAGGAAAGACTGGGATGAGGGTGTATATTTGCTTTAGTTTGCTGTAAGATATTTGATCCAAGAATCCTTGGGGTTTAGCCTATTTTAAATTATATTTGGTCACAGAATGAGGGGACCTTTGACCCTGCTCAAGGAGCAGCGGTCTGATGAGAGGGTACAAGCCAGCTTGTTGAGTTATGTTTCGGAATTCAAAGATAGGCTTAACAAAGTTTGTGACCTTGCAAAGCAGAACTTGCAGAATTCTCAGAAGCGGATGAAGCTCTGGTATGATTGACGAGCGCGGGAACAGATTTATCATCTAGGAGAGAAGGTTCTGATCCTGTTTCCAGTTGTGACCAACACCTCCAAGCGAAGTTTAGTGGACCATACTGGATAATTAAAAACATTGACTCTGAATTATGTTAATGGAACACCTGATCATAGGAAGGCCACTCAAATGGTTCACGTCAATATGCTAAAGCCTTATCATGGTTCAGAGAGGGCACCTGTGGGTATTATGAAAACAAATGGGACTGTGGAGAGTGGGAACGTGGTATCAGATAATTTCAACAAGCCGAATATGGTTCCTACCAGGCTGATGAATTTTGTTGTTTTGGGAAACATTAACGATAAAATAAAACATTTGGAGCCTGAGCAGCAACAACAATTGAAGGGAATAATTTTTAAGTATGAGAATTTGTTCCCCGATGTACCAAAACAATGTACAGCTGCCGTGCATGACATAATTATAGGTCAAGATGACACAGTTAAGCAGCACCCTTATAGAATTAATTTAGAAAAGAGCAAATTGGCTGAACAAGAAATTGAATACCTGCTCAAAAATTGTACCATTAGGACATCTACATCTGATTGGCCAAAGCCTGATGGCAGCGTGAGATTCTGTACTGATCACAGAAAGGTAAATGCAGTGACAAAGACAGATGCTCACCCTGTTCCTAGGGTGGATGACTGTATTGATAAGGTTGGGAAGGCTAAATTCCTTATGAAGATTGACTTGTTGAAAGTCAATACTTGTGTACCCTTAACAGAGAAGGCCAGAGAAATTTCTGCATTTATAACACCCTCTGGATTGCATGAGTATAATGTTTTACCCTTTGGAACGAAAATGCTCCAGGGACTTTCCAAAGGATGATTAATTCTGTGATTTGAGGATTAGAAAGTACAGAGGCTTATATTGATGTTTTGGTTGTATGGAGTGACACATGGGAAGAGCATATCTTGGCAGTACAGAAACTGTTTGACAGGCTTTCCTAGGCCAACCTTACTGTTAACCTTGCTGAAAGTGAATTTGGCCATGCCGCTGTTACTTATCTTGGCTACGTAGTAGGTGTGGAAGAAAATATCAAGGCCTTACATTGTAATGGGCATTCAGGGACTAATCATTTGTTTTAGAATGTGAATTTGAAGTCTACAATCATATATCTGTAATGAATGTATTCTGTGTGACTGAAATGTGCCTCGCAACCGAGATATGAAAATAACTGTATCTGTACTTTTTGTTCTGAGAATTTTAATACGTCTGCGGTTGAGCCAGCTTGTCTGATATATTGTTTGAGAACTAACATTTAAGTAAAATAAGTAGCTGCTCAAGGACATATTTTTGATACTTTGCTATTCGGTAGAATTGCTGGAGTTCCTCCTTCAGGTTTAAATGTTTTTTGTCACGTATGCTTGGGACATAAATGTAAGTGTAATCTTCTGTTGGGCAGAGCTGTGGAGCTCCACTTTTAGGACCTAGGGGAAGTCACCAGATGTCTGGAATAGTTATAGTGGCGATGATAATGTGTTTTAGGGTGTTGTGTATGTGGAGCATTGCAATTGTGCTGTTATCAATTAATGAAAAGAGCCTTGTCTGGCCCTGAAGGTGTTCCTGTGGTACCCCAAATGATGAAAGTCATAGCCAGCAAGGAGCACTGGTGGGGTGAAGAGGTGTACCCAGGGAAAGAGAGACCCTTCCCCTTTGGATATAAACCCCCTTATGAGGAGGAGGAGGAAGAAATACACCAGTAAGGAATGTTAATCTAGAAGATTAACAAGGAGGGAACTGTGGAAAAAAAAAATCAAGACCTTACATTGTAATGGGCACTGAGGGGCTAATGATTTGTTTTAAAATTTGAATCCGAAGTCTACAATCATTTATCTGTAACTAATGTACTCTGTGTGACTGAAATGCGCCTTGCAACCGAGATATAAAACTATCTATCTATACTTCTTTGTTCTGAGAATTTTCATGTCTGCAGTTGAGTCAGCCTCCCTGATATATTTTTTGAGAACTAATATTTAAGTAAAATGTGTAGCTGCTCAAGGACATATTTTTGATACTTTGCTATTCGGTAGAATTGCTGGAGTTCCTCCTTCAGGTTTAGATGCTTCTTGTCACGTATGCTTGGGATATAAATGTAAGTGTAATCTTCTGTTGGGCAGAGCTGTGGAGCTTCGCTTTTAGGAGCCTGTGCTCTCCATGATGTCATGTGACATTAAAGATTTCTGAAGCAGATGCTCTCTGAGTCGGACTGATCCGTAGTACTTTTCCGCGACAGGCCAAGGACAATTGGCACCTGTTCAAGCCAAGGTTCAGGCCATCACTGGGGTTCCTGTTCCGAATGGCAAGAAAGCTCTGAGAAGGTTTTTGGGAATGGTTGGGTGCTACCTTAAGTTTTGTAAAACGTTGCGGATACCACTCTTCTCCTGCTGAACCTATTTAATAAAGGTGGGTCATTTGTTTGGAATGAGTCCTGTCGAGGTATTTGAATGACTGAAAACTGTTCTATGTTATCAACCTGTGCTCAAAGCACCTGATTTTACGAAGACATTTTCTATAGCTGTAGATGCCAGTGATGAAGCTGCCAGGCAGTATTGTTGCAAAAGAGTGAGTATGATATTGAACATCCTGTAGCTTATTTTTCTAAGAAATTTAATGAGCATCAGAAGAATTATTCTGCTGCTGAAAAAGAGTTATTATCACTCATTTTGGCCCTACAACATTTTGATGTCTATATTTGTCTTGCGCAGAAACCACTGATCATAATCCATTAATGTTTCTAAGTAGGATGAAGAATAAAAATAGAAGGTTATTGAACTGGAGTCTGATCTTGCAGGAATATGACATGGAAATAAAACATGTGAAAGGTACTGACAGCAGTATAGCAGATTGTTTGTCCAGGTGTTAAGTTAAACTCTGTGTACGCATCTGTAGCATGTTATCTGGTAATTACATATGTATTGCTTTACACTTTGTAATCTATAGATGAAAAAAAATGTTTATTGATCAAAATTTTTCCCGAAAGAAGGGAGGTGTGACGGAATCTTAAGTTTTATTCATTATGGACTGTGTCTTTAAGAACCGTGTGTGTGTGTGTGTGTGTGTGTGTGTGTGTGTGTGTGTGTGTGTGAGAGAGAGAGAGAGAGAGAGAGAGGAGTAACAGCAGGAGATGGGCTGCAGCACAAGCAGCTTGTTATAGAGGGAGAGAGAGAGAGGAGGAGCAACATGATTTACAGCTGGTGTTCAGCTCAATGATATTTAAACGAGCGTAACTGCTTGTTTCACAGGACACACAGATGCATGAAGGCTGGTGGCGGAAATTGCCGCTGAATTTTTAAGTACCCACAAAGGGTGGGGCTGAGGATCGATTAAGAGGAATTGATCTGTGACTATTAGTGTGTGTAAGGGTGACCCTGTGGAATCTACCAGTGTGTCTAACCCTTGCCTGGGTTGGTAGATCATCACTTGAAGACAGCACTCTTAAGTTGGTCATGTTTGGCTGACTTGGAAGATTTGGAGGACAACAAGGAGGATCGTCAACACCTGTTTTTTCAGATCACAATTCTCTCTCTCTCACTTCAGTCCCATGAACTGAACTGAATATCTTTACCATACCATTGTAAGACTGTATCATTTGCCACCTGAGCTTGAATAAGTTTGGGAACTTTTTTTTTTACACATGTATGTGCATAATACCGTTAACTCTTGATTTACCTGGTTTAAACTACTATATTATGTAGTTACTAATAAAATGGTGTTTTGTTAACAGTAAAACTAGACTCCAGGTGTGTTCTATTGCTGCTGATACTTTTACAGGGTTGCATGTACGTGACACTGTGAGACAAAATTTTTCCTCACTTTTGTATTACTGTAAGATTGTGACATTGTTTCTCTCCTTCTCACCCAGCAATCACATTTTTATATCCTTTAATCGGCATGAATCATCCCTGAGTCATTAGAATTTTGAAAAATGATAACTAATGCATGCTCTATCTCAATAAATACCACCTTCTAAACTGTATACTATAGATAATAAGATCTTTGGATTTTCATGGCTTACAATGTCACAGATGTCTCTAATACCCTTTTTTAAATTATTACTTTTTTCAGTTCTCAAACCTTTGGTTTTCTTGTACTTCTGAATTATTTTTGTGACTTTTTCAGTAAGAAACAAAGTATTTGGTTGATTTCTCTGGCAATTCCTCATTTCCATTGTTCACTGTTCATAATAGTTAATGATAATAGTGTTCAAAATATCAACAGAAATATGCATAGGTGCAATAGTGATTCTGCAAAATTGTATGATAATTTGACCTGGAATAACTTTTGAATGGATATTAATAGCAGGAGTAAAGCAAAAGGCAAAAAGAGTGATAAGGAACAACTGAAAAAATTTCAGTGTGGAAAAAAAATGCTGGATATTAAATTAGTGTTTAATTGGTTGGCTGAACCAAACAATGTACACTTACTGGAATATCTGTCTGTCATAGGGCCTACATACAATTACAAAGCTGATGCTAAAAACAGATGTGCATATCTCTGGAACATTTCATTACTAAATAGCTTAGGAAAATGATGATTCATTTGTAAACAGCAATGGAACAATGGCTATATAATTTGCCTAGTTATGTTGGTTCAGAAAGAGTAAGATGAAGGCACATACACTGATCCTCATTGAGGGATCAGAAGTGGAAAGGGTGAGCAATTTCAAACTCCTAGGTGTCAACATCTTTGAGGATCTATCCTGAGCCCAACATATCAATGTAATACAAAGAAGGCACGACAGCAGCTATATTTCATTAGGAGTTTGAGATTTGGTATGTCACAAAAGGCACAAATTTCTACAGATGTGCTATGGAGAGCATTCCCACTGACTGCATCACTCTGGTGTGGGGGCGGAGGGGTCACTGCACAGGATTGAAATAAGCTGCAGAAATCTGTAAACTCATTTAGCTCCATCATGGGCACTAGCCTCTGCAAGAGCCAGTACATCTTCAAGGAGCGATGTCTCAAAATGGCAGCATCCATCATTAAGGGCCCTCATCACCCTGATCATGCCCTCTTCTCATTGCTACCATCAAGGAGGAAGTACAGGACCCTGAAAGCATGCACCCAACAATTCAAGAATAGCTTCTTCTGCTCTACCATCAGATTTCTGAATGGACATTGAACCCATGAAAACCACCTCACTACATTTTTCCCCTCTTTTTGCACTACTTATTTAGCTTTTGTATTATGTATTGCAATGTACTACTTGCTACATAATAACAAATTTCATGACATATGCCAGTGATATTAAACCTGATTCTGATTCTGATTCTGAAATTCAAAAGAAAGGAATCTATACTAAGCCTATAATGTATACTAAGCCTATTTTGATCCTTTGGTTAGACCAGACAAGAGACAATCAATATAAAATAGTCACCAACAAAAGTAAAAGAAGAATGTCTTTAACTAAATAGATAGAATGTGGAATACCCTAAGTAATAAGTGGTTAAAAAAATGGTGTTGAATGTAAAGGGAACCTACAGGCTGAGGGATAAGGGGATGGAGCATAACATTGATGGAAAACCAAAAGCAAAGTATTGCTGATGCAGGAAATATGAAGTGAAAGCAGTAAACCTTGAAAAAATCTAGGCCCAGCAACATTTGAGGATAGAAAGTTCTTTGACCTGAAAGATTAACTCTGTTTCTCTCTCTGCTGATCTGATTGATCTGTTGAAGGCTTTCAACATTATCTGCTTTTATTTTGCTGAAAAAAAATACATATGGTAAGCCAGAGGTTCATATGGAGCATGAATGTTTGAATGAACTTTTTGCGCTTAATTCACTCAGTGGTCACCTTATTAGGTACTTTCTGTGCCTAATAAAGTGTCCACTGAGTGTATGTTTGTTGTTTTCTACTGCTGTAGCCCATCCACTTCAAGGTTCAATGTGTTTTGTATTCGGAGATGCTTTTCTATTCACCACTGTATAGCATGTATAACACCACTGTTATAACGTGCGGTTATCTGAGTTACTGTTGCCTGTCTGTCAGTTTGAAACAGTCTGGCCATTCTTCTCTGACCTCTCTCATTAACCTGGGTGTTTTTACCCATAGATCTGCTGCTCACTGGATTTTTTTGTTTTTCGCACCATTTCCTGTAAACTATAGAGATGTTTGTGCATGAAAATCCTAGATCAGCAGTTTCTGAGATACTCAAACCACCTTATCTGTCACCAACAATCATTCTATGGTCAAAGTCACTAAGATCATACTTCTTCCCCATTCAGATGCTTGCTCCGAATAACAGAACCTCTTGTCCACATCTGCATGCTTTTATGCATTGTGTTGCTGCCACATAATTGCCTGATAAGCTTTTTGCTACAGATCAATCTAAGGTAGAAGTGGTGACCATCTAAGCAAGGTCCCAGACTGTGAGTGCATTGTGCCTGTTCCTCGGGTTTTGTGGGTAACTGGAAGTAAGTCACCTGTTGAATAAGCTTCTGTGTGGATACACTCCTTTGGAGAAGAAAGAGAGGGGGATGAAAGGAGAGGAGGATAAATAGTATCTTAGCTCTTCGGAGCCTTTTGGACCGAGGTGGGATGTGAACTGTGAACAGGCCTTTCAGTCTCTGAAGTAGATGCTGACCCAAGCTGCGCTGGCTTTTGTAAACCCCCGATTGCCATATGTATTGCATACAGATGACAACAGAGAGGGCTTAGGGCATGTCTTGCATCAGGATCAAGGCACCAGGTTGAGACCTGTTGCATTTGTAAGCCGGAGACTGCCGCCCTCTGAGAAAAACTATCCCACGCACTGTTTCTGGCATTGAAATGCACTGTGGTGAATAAGTTGAGTGACTACCTCTACAGGGCCAAGTTTGAGGTGAGGACGGACAACAACCTCCTAATTTATATCCTGACCTCAGTGAAACTGGATGTCACAGGCCATCAGTGGTTGGCGGTGTTGTCTGCCTATGATTTCAGCCTGAAGTACCGGTCAGGAAGCAGGAACATTGATGTTGATGCTTTGTCCCAATGGGTGCATGAGGGACTGGTCAGGGATGAGGAGTGGGAGAGCGTTCCTGCCCCAGGGGTGTGTCAGTTTGCTATCACCGTGAAGGCAGACGGAAAGCAAGGGCAGGATTGGGTAGTGGATCAATTGGAAGCTTCTGATGACGCCATTCCACAAGTTTACTGTAACCTGACTGCTCTGAAGATAAATCAGCTGCCGGAATTGAGTTCTGGGGAAGAGGCAGCTGCTCAGCGAGATGATCTGGGCATCAGTACCGTTTGAGCAGTAGTCAAAAATGGAGACATGGCTCAGGCGGAGAAGCCGAAACATGCATTGGTTCCTCCATTACTGCAAGAGTAGCCTCGGTTGAAGTTGAAGAACCAGTTCTTATACTGGATCACGTCACCCTCAGACCGACCTTGGCATTGCCACCTGGTTCTGCCCAAGAAGTGTGGGGCCTCTGAACCTGTGTGTATGGACTTCCTGTCAATAGAACCCAATGCCAGCAACACGGCGAATGTCTTAGTCATCACGGACCACTACACCAGATATGCTCAGGCTTTTCCTACCAAGGACCAGAGAGTGTCTACAGTGGAAGGAGTGTTATGGGAGAAGTATTTCATCTATTATGGCCTTTCCAGGCGGATACATGGTGATCAGGGATGGGATTTCCAGAGCAGACTTATCAATGCTTGGAGTCCAGAAGACGAGGACCACGCCCTATTACCCTCAGGGCATCTGGTTCACAGTTACAACTGTACGCAAAATGAAGTTACTGGGTACTCACCATATTATTTGATGTTTTGACGAGGTGAGGTTGCCCATTGACCTTTGTTTTGGGACTGATGAGGGTGATTTTCCCCTGAAGACTTATCTGAAGTATGTGTCTGATATGAGAAGAGAGCTGAAAAGGGCTTATGAATTAGTTGGGGTTGCAGCTGCCAAGCAGAATCAAGGAACTAAGAGGCGGTACGATCAAAAGGTGAGGTTCTCTAAACTCCTGCCAGGTAACCGAGTCTTCATAAACAATTTGGGGCTATTTGGAAAGCATAAGTTGGCTGACTGCTGGGCTGCTACGCCCTATCTGGTGTAGAGTCAGATACCAAACCTACCAGTTTTCCAGGTGAAACCAGAGGATGGGAATGGGCTTGTCAAGATTCTCCATTGGAACCACCTGCTGCACCAGGACAAGAGGTGCAGGTAGACCTAGAACCCGACTTGGAGTCTGCACCTAGTAAGAGGACTCTGCGGAAATGCAGGGCGACTGCAAGGCCCACAGAAGGTGAGGTTAGCCCGATTCGGAGAATGAGGATCTGGATGTGTGGTATATACCTCCTTTTGCTAACTCCCCATTAACTGAGGAAGAGACTTCCAGCCCTTCTCCCACTGAGTCAGGTGAAGTGGGAAGGAGGCCTCTCTGTGGGCAGCCTGGGTTGCTGTGGGACTCTGCAGGGGAGGAAACGTGGCCTAGCCATGGGACAGAGGGGTCTGAGTTGCAGGTGGGTGCAAGTGATATGTTGGGGGAGGCATCGCCTGATAGACCGGAAGTATCCCCAGTAGTGTCAGAACCTGAAGAGTTAGGTGAAGGGGTACGGAGGTCTCAGCGAGCTAGGAGACCGCTGGATAGACTGGCCTGCATAGCACCAGGGGAGCAGAGTGTGACTCCTCCTGTTTTGGGGAGCTATGTCACTGCCTTGTGCACCTGGATTGGTCTTTGTGTTCTGCGGGAAGGGTTGGTGAATTATCTCAAAGTCATGAGGACATGACTAAATTTGGTGGGGGGAGAGTGTAACACGCTGTAAATTTTCACTGCTGATGTAATGGCTTCCCTAAAATATTCCACTGCTGAGGTAATGGTTTCTCTATAGCAGCAATATTTGGGTTATGACTAGAGATAACAGGGCATGTTAGCCAATGAGTAGGATCTTGTTCTTTCTTGTGTGTCTCGGAGCTGGGAATTTGTGGTCTTTTGCTGGGGAGAGATGAGAAGAGAAGACGCAAATGGAGAGAGTTGGTAGACCTCGAACAAAATGGACGGAGCGAGGGTCTGAATGTCAGCGACGATCGGAGGAGATCAGTGATGTACAAACAGCCTTATCAGTGAGCTCCAGTGTTGTGCATTAGACTGTTTCATGAGGATGGGCCCTTTAACTTTTTTGTTTTCTTTACTAACCATATAGTCAGATTAAGAATCATAAAGCTCAGTCATATAATCACATATTGTATACTGTTTGTTATTTCATGGTACTGATTTGTAACAGAGGACACATTGTGCAGCATCCACCCAAATGAGATTTCTTAAGTTTGGCCGGGCCGGTGGGTGCTATCATCCCCTATATTAAGCTGCTAGCCGAAGTGAGAGTTACAAAGTCTTTTGAGCATTTCTTCCTTCTTTGCCATCTTTGCTCAAATTCCATGCTAAAACAGACTACAAAACAAAATTGGGCTGCATCACTGTCAACAGAATATACCTTCCCAATGATCTTAAAATATTCTTTGTACGTTTTCAACAGTAGGGAATGGATAAATCACTGACCTCCCTGATGACTTGCAGTGCACTTGAATACACAGTCACCATTGCAAACGTAAGGGTCTGACCACGTGCTTAGATTCAGTGCACATCAACTGTTCAGAATCCCCCTTCATTTTCCAGTCCTGAGGAAGGGTCTTGGACTGAAACATTGTCTGTTTCATTTTTGTAGATGCTGCCAGACCTGCTGAGTCACTCCAATATTTTGTGTGTGTGTGTGCTCTGGATTTGTAGCATCTGTAGAATCTCTTGCATAACTGATAGGGATATTCCTACATTTTAACCTCTCCATGCTTTTACAAAACAGTAATGCCAAAACCCAGAAGACATAGATTTCAGATAAGGAGGAGGATCTGAGAAAGAATTTTTTCATCTAAAGAATGGTTGGAATCTAGAACTTAATTATGCGAGGGAATTGTGGAAACAGAAGTTCCCAGAACATTTAAGAAGTATCTATATGGGCTAAGGGGTAAAGGCTATAGAATGTTTGCAGGAAAATAGGATTATTATAGATACGTGTGATAATCAGCTTTGATATATTCGGTGAAAGAGTCTGCTTTTGTGCTCTATGATACAACATTTTGGGCATTAACCTCGCCCTTAAACTTGACTAGAGATGTCACATAAGTATTGAAACTGGAAGAGTAAGGAGAAATAGGGATTCTACAGTGAGTCATTCATCTCTTGGCTCATTCAAGCCATTCCATTTTCTCAAAGCACAAATCAAGTGTATGATGAAATTCTCACCACTTCAATGGAAAATGATAAACAAGAACCAAGAGGTTTTATACTGTTCAGGATATAGTAATATGCTTGACAGTGTAGAAAAACCATCACCAGTATAAATAGGAGACAGGAAGGGTAACGCAGAGTCTGGTAGGTGACAGGTGGAACCAGATGAGGAAGGGGAATAATAGGCAGATGGAGCCATTGGGGAGCAGGAAGGGTGGAGTTAGGAGACAGTGGCTGCTATGAAGAGAGAAAAAAAGGTGGTGGAGAGCGATACAGGGACTGGAACGTGATGTGAAGGCAGAAGGCTGAAGATTCTGGAATGTAATAAATGCAGCTGGGTAATGGAAGGATCCATTAGGCACAGTGTGTGAGTGAAAGGCTGATGGAAGTGGGTGGGAGAGAGACAAAACTGTGAACTGGGGAGTTGGAGGAGGGAGGTGGGTGTTGGGAGAAACAGGGTGATCAGAAGGAGACATTTGAAAGAAGCCCAGGGTATATAGGTTACCTGAAACTCAATGTTCGTGCCTTTGGGCTATGTTCAACCCAGATGGAAATCGAGGTATCCATGTGGTCTCATCTAGAAATGGAGAAAGCTGAAGACAGAAAAGTGGGTATGGGATTGGGAAGTGGAGTTGAAATGGCATTTAATCAGGAGCTTAAAATGGTCATTGCAGGACAAAGGCTGATTTTCACATATTAGGATTAAAGTATGAATATAATGCAGGTAAATGTCTGTATACCACTGGAAATATGGCCAAATTGCTATTTCAGCAAGAAGGAAATTGAACAAATAAAATGGCTTAAAGGTTACTTTGCTTAAGATAATATAGTTCCTAATTTCTTTAAAAATTTTAAAATACAGTTGAAAAGTGTAGCAATAAGTAGTGATTTTCCATTGTACTTTACTCAGAAAGCAACCTTTGAATCTCTTCTTTCCCATTTGGAGTTACAAAGTGCCAATAACTGACTGATTAATACATTTCCAGGTGTCAATGTGGATGATGTGTTTGTTATATTCACCAAATGGAGAAAGAGCAGTTCAGGATAAAGTTGCAAAATGCTCAGCAAAAATGATAGCTGTTTCCATCACTATCACCAGCCTGACTGATATTTTAGCCTTTTATATTGATATGAGATCTCCATGCAATCATTTTATGCTCTGACTGGTACTGTTAGAACCATAGAACATTACAGCACAGAAACAGGCCTTTAGGCCCTTCTTGGCTGTGCCGAACTATTTTTCTGCCTAGTTCCACTGACCTGCACCTGGCCCATATCCCTCCGTACACCTCTCATCCATGTACCTGTCCAAGTTTTTCTTAAATGTTAGAAGTGAGCCTGCATTTACCACTTTATCTGGCAGCTCATTCCACACTCCCACCACTCTCCGTGTGAAGAAGCCCCCCCCCATGTTCCCTTTAAACTTTTCCCCCTTCACCCTTAACCCATGTCCTCTGTTTTTTCCCTCCCCTAGCCTCAGTGGAAAAAGCCTGTTCGCATTCACTCTATCTGTACTTATCATAATTTTATATACCTCCATCAAATCTCCCCCCATTATTCTATGCTCCAGGGAATAAAGTACTAACCTTTCTCTAACTCGGTTTCTCAAGTCCTGTCAACATCCTTGTAAACCTTCTCTGCATTCTTTCAACCTTATTAATATCCTTCCTGTAATTCAGTGACCAAAACTGCACACAATACTCCAAATTCGGCCTCACCAATGCCTTATACAACCTCACCATAACATCCCAACTCTTATACTCAATACTTTGATTGATAAAGGCCAATGTACCAAAAGCTCTCTTTATGACCCTGTGACACCACTTTTAGGGAATTTTGTATCTGTTTTTCCAGATCCCTCTGTTCTACTGCACTCCTCGGTGTCCTACCATTTACCTTGTATGTTCTACCTTGGTTTGTCCTTCCAAAGTGCAATACCTCACATTTGTCTGTATTAAACTCCATCTGCTATTTTTCAGTCCATTTTTCTAGCTGGTCCAAATCCCTCTGCAAGCTCTGAAAACCTTCCTCACTGTCCAGTACACCTCCAATCTTTGTATCATCAGCAAATTTGCTGATCCAATTTACCACATTATCATCCAGATCAAGTTCAAGTTGTTTTTTATTGTCATTTCAACCATAACTGCTGGTACAGTACACAGTAAAAACGAGATGTTTTTCAGGACCATGGTGCTACATGAATAATACAAAAACTACACTGAACTACGTAAACCAACACAAAAACTACACTTGACTACAGACCTACCCAGGACTGCATAAAGTACACAGAACAGTGCAGGCATTACAATAAATAATAAACAAGACAATAGGCACAGCAGAGGGCAGTAGGTTGGTATCCGATTGCTGGGGGGAAAATCTGTTACATAAATAAGCAGCTGAATGGCGGCGCCCGGGATTCCGTCTGTTTCTGTACTGACACTGAGTATTTCGTTGCCACAGATGTAGTCAATTTATTGTCCATTGGAGAGCAGAATGGACAGCAGAGCTGGCCAGCTAGGGCTTGCTTTTTCCCTGGCACGGACTCCTGCCCACTCGACTCGCTTCTGCTTCCTTACACCCCGCTTATGCTGTCCCCAACTCTGGCCACTGGCATCAGGCGACTCCGAGGATTGCAGGCCCAATTCCCTCAGCAAGTAGACATAGGAATGCAGAATGGATGGGAGGGCTGGCTGGCTAGGGCTTACTTTTTTCCTGGCACAGACTCCTGTCCGCTCGCTTCTGTTTTTCTTTATCATTGATCATAGATGACATTGATAAAGATGACAAATAACCATGGACCCAGCACTGATCCCTGTGGCACACCACTAGTCACAGGCCTCCACTCAGAGAAGCAATCCTCCACTACCACTCTCTGGCTTCTCCCATTGAGCCAATGTCTAATCCAATTTACTACCTCACCATGTATACCTAGCGACTGAATCCTCCTAACAAACCTCCCATGCAGGACCTTGTCAAAAGCCTTACTGAAGTCCATTTAGACAACATCCACTGCCTTCCCTTCATCCACTTTCCTTGTAACCTCCTCAAAAAACTCCAATAGATTTGTTAAGCATGACCTACCATGCACAAAGCCTAGTTAACTCTCCCTAATAAATCCCTATCCAAATACTTGTAGATCCTATCTCTTAGTACTTCTTCCAATAACTTACCTACTACCCATGTCAAATTTACCAGCCTATAATTTCCTGGATTACTTTTAGAGCCTTTTTTAAACAACGGGACAACATGAGCTATCCTCCAATCCTCCGGCACCTCACCCGTAGGTATGGACATTTTAAATATATCTGCCAGGGCCCCTGCAATTTCAAAACTAGTCTCCTTCAAGGTCCGAGGGAATAACCTGTCAGGTCCTGAGCATTTATCCACTCTGATTTTCCTCAAGATAGCAAGCACCTCCTCCTTTTCAAACTGTATCGGTTCCATGACCTCACTACTTGTTTGCCTCATTTCCATTGACTCCATGCCAGTGTCCTTAGTAAATACAGACACAAAAATCCCATTTAATATCTCCTCCATTTCTTTTGGTACCATACATAGCCGACCACTTTGATCTTCAAGAGGACCAATTTTATCCCTTACTATCTTTTTGCTCTTAATTTACCAGTAGAAGCTCTTTGGATTATCCTCCACCTTGACTGAAGGATACTAGATGATAGGATGATAGAGCCTTACTTGACATGGGTTCCCAAGTTATTTTACTTCAATGATTCTTTTACAACCGGTATTTGATGCATTTACCATTGATGCTACTTAGTGCCCTAGAGACTTGGTGGCTTAATACTGATGATTACCCGTATGATGGTTACTTGTCATTGAAACTGGAGTTTTCAGAAGCAGTCATTGGAGTAACACACACAAACTGCTGGAGGAACTCAGCAGGCCAGACATCATCTTGGAAAAGAGAACAGTCGATGTTTTGGACTGAAACCCTTCGGTAGGACTGGAGAAAAAATGCTGAGATTTAAAAGGTGGTGGGTGAAGGGAGAGAGAAACACAAGGTGATAGGTGAAACCTGAAGGGGAAGGGAATGAAGTAAAGAGCTAGGAAGTAAATTGGTAAAAGAGACAGAAGGCCATGGAAGAAAGAAAAGGGGAGAGGAGCATGAATGAATGATTGAAATTAATTTATTTCGGTCAGTACAAACATAACAAAAAGCATCATTTACAGTGATAATTTCATAATGATCTCATAGGATAAAATTACAACAAAAAAATAGATATTCTTTAAAACTGACCAAAAGGGTGTAGGCTGAAGCTACAGGTTATTACGCCTACCCCTCTGACTTGTACAACAATGTATTTGGCGTCAATCATCACATCAAAAACAAAAAAAAATTATAATCTTTTAACACAAAATCCAATTCCAAATATTTATTTACATTACTCCCATTCATTTTAAGTCATGTAGTTTATATTTGTTCATTAAATAATTATAAAATAATTTTTAAACATGTTAAGTGTAGTGCATGTTTTTAAAATTCTTACTACAATTGTTTCATAGATTCACTACTCTGACTGAAAGACAATGATGTTTTACTTTTGTTCTTATCTTGTTTTCCAAATATACATGTTCCTCTCAAATCATGTTGACTTTCTCTCATTTTAAACAACCTTTGGATACTTTGTGGTAGCTGTCCATTTTTTTACTTTATACATAATTTGTATTATTTTAAAATCAATGAAATCTCATTTTTTTCAGTTAGTAGGGGTTCTTTTTTTCCTTTTTCTTTCAAAAAAATTCTTAACACTTTATTTTCTCTTATTATTATTGATATATTACTTAATCAGTTATTTGCTAATTTAATTCCTTGTACATAATGACATATTGCCTTGATGTTTCTTTTTTGTTAATCTTCAATAATAATTAATAAAAATATTTTAAAAGAAAGAGATTCTACCAACAATGTTTGTATCGTCAGCAAATTTATATATGGTATTTGAGCTGTGCCTATCCACACAGCCATGTGTATATAGAGAATAGAGCAGTAGGCTAAGCACACATCCCTGAGGTGTGACGGTGTTGATTGTCAGCGAGGAGGATATGTTATCACCATTCCGCAGATGTGGTCTTCTGGTTAGGAAGTTGAGGATCCAATTGCAGAGGGAGGTACAGAGGCCCAGGTTCTGCAGCTTCTCAATCAGGATTGTGGGCATGATTGTATCAAATGCTGAGCTATAGTCAATGAACAGCATCCTGACATAGGTGTTTGTGTTGTCCAGGTAGTCTAAAGCCATGTTGAGAGCCATTGAGATTGGATCTGCTGTTGACCTGTTGTAGCAATAGGCAAATTGCAATGGGTCCAGGCCCTTGCTGAGGCAGGAGTTCAGTCTAGTCATGACCAACCTCTCAAAGCATTTCATCTTGGTAGGAAGTTAAAAAGCAGGACCACGAGGGTACTAATCTCAGGATTGCTACCTGTGCCATGTGCCAGTGAGGGTAAGAGTAGGATGCTCTAGCGGATGAACACATGGTTGAGAAACCGGTGTAAGGGGCAGGGTTTCAGATTTCAGGATCATTGGGACCTCTTCTGGGGCAGGTAGGACATGTAGAAGAGAGACAGATTACCCCTGAACTACAGGGGGACCAATATCCTTGCAGGGAGGTTTGTTAGTGGTATTGGGGAGGATTTAAACTAGATTTGCAAGGGGATGGGAACCAGAGTGACAGAGCAGATAGTGGAATGGGGGTGAAAATAAATGATGTTAAAAGTTCATGCAAAGTCAGAAATAGAAGGTTTGTGTGTGGTGGTAATTATCTTCTGAGGTGTGTCTATTTCAATGTGAGGAGTATTGTGGGGAAGGCAGATGAGCTTAGGGCCTGGATTGACACATGGAATTACGACATTATAGCCATTAGTGAAACTTGGCTACAGGAGGGGCAGGACTGGCAGCTTAATGTTCCTGTGTTCCGTTGTTTCAGATGTGATAGAGGCAGAGGGACGAAGGGTGGGTGGTGGCATTGCTAGTCAGGGAAAATGTTACAGCAGTGCTCAGGCAGGACAGATTAGAGGGCTGGCTTGTCTACCAAGACCATATATGTAGAGCTGAGAAACAGGAAAAGTATGACCACATTAATGGTATTACAGACCACCCAATAGTCAGAGAGAATTGGAGGAGCAAATCTGCAGAGAGATAGACAACCACAGGAAACATGAACTTGTGATACTAGGGGATTTTAATTTTCCACATTTTGTTTGGGACTCCCACACTGTTAAAGGTCTAGACAGGTTAGAGTTTGTAAAGCATGTTCAGGGAAGTTTTCTAAATCAATATACAGAGGTACCGACTAGAGAGAAAGCAATATTAGATCTCCTATTAGGAAATGAGTTAGGACAGGTGACAGAATTGTGTGTAGGGGAACACTTTGGTTCCAATGGTCATAACACCATCAATTTCAACTTGATCATAGACAAATATAGATCTGGTCCTCGGGTTGATGTTCTAAACTGGAAAAAGGTCAATTTGAAGAAGTGAGAAAGGATCTAAAAAGCGTGGATTGGAACAGGTTGTTCTTTGGCGAGGATGTGATTGGTAAGTGGGGGGCTTTCAAATGAGAAATTTTGAGAGTGCAGAGTTTGTATGTTCCTGTCAGGATTAAAGGCAAAGTGAATAAGAATAAGGAACTTTGGTTCTCGAGGGATATTGGAACTTTGATGAAGAAGAGATGTATGACATGTATAGGCAACAGGGAGCAAATAAGGTACTTCAGGAGTATAAAAAGTGCAAAAAAATTACGTAAAGAAATCAGGAGGGCTAAAAGAAGACATGAGGTTGCTTTGGCAGTCAGGGTGAAGGATAATCCCAAGAGCTTCTACAGATATATTAAGAGCAAAAGGATAGTAAGGGATAACATTGGTCCTCTTGAAGATCAGAGTGGTCGGCTATGTTTAGAACCAAAAGAAATGGGGGAGATCTTAAATGGGTTTTTTGTGTCTGTATTTACTAAGAAAACTGGCATTGGGTCTATAGAAAAAAGACAAACAGATTGTGAGGTCATGGAACCTATACAGATTAAAGAGGAGGAGGTGCTTGCTGTCTTCAGGCAAATCAGAGTAGATAAATCCCCAGGACCTGACAGGGTATTTCCTCAGACCTTGAAGGAGACTAGTGTTGAAATTGCAGGGGCCCTGGCAGATATGTTTAAAATGTCAGTATCTATGGGTGAGGTGCCAGAGGATTGGAGGATAGCTCATGTTGTTCCATCATTTAAAAAAGGCTCTAAAAGTAATCCAGGAAATTATAGGCTGGTAAATTTGACGTTGTTAGTAGGTAAATTATTGGAAGGAGTACTAAGAGAAAGAATCTACAAATATTTGAATAGACAGGGACTTATTAAGGAGAGTCAACATGGCTTTGTGTGTGCTGGGTGATGTTTAACCAATCTATTAGAGTTTTTTGAGGAGGTTATAAGGAAAGTGGATGAAGGGAAGGCAGTGGATGTTGCTTACATGGACTTCAGTAAGGCCTTTGATAAGGTTCCGCATGGGAGGTTAGTTAGGAAGATTCAGTCAGTAGGTATACATGGTGAGGTAGTAAATTGGATTAGACGTTGGCTCAATGGGAGAAGCCAGAGAGTGGTAGTGGAGGATTGCTTCTCTGAATGGAGGCCTGTGATTAGTGGTGTGCCACAGGGATCAGTGCTGGGTCCATTGTTATTTGTCATCTATATCAATGATCTGGATGACAATGTGGTAAATTGGATCAGCAAATTTGCTGATAATACTTAGTTCATTGTAGTTTTTGTATTATTCATGTAGCACCATGGTCCTGAAAAACATCTCGTTTTTACTGTGTACTGTACCAGCAGTTATGGCTGAAATGACAATAAAAAACAACTTGAACTTGATCTGGATGATAATGTGGTAAATTGGATCAGCAAATTTGCTGATGATACAAAGATTGGAGGTGTACTGGACAGTGAGGAAGGTTTTCAGAGGGATTTGGACCAGCTGGAAAAATGGACTGAAAAATAGCAGATGGAGTTTAATAAAGACAAATGTGAGGTATTGCACTTTGGAAGGCCAAACCAAGGTAGAACATACAAGGTAAATAGTAGGACACTGAGGAGCGCAGTAGAACAGAGGGATCTGGGAATACAGATACAAAGTTCCCTAAAAGTGGCATCACAGGTAGATAGGGTTGTAAAGAGAGCTTTTAGTACATTGGCCTTTATAAATCAAAGTATTGAGTATAAGAGTTGGAATGTTATGGTGAGGTTGTATAAGGCATTGGTGAGGCCAAATTTGGAGTATTGTGTGCAGTTTTGGTCACCGAATTACAGGAAGGATATTAATAAGGTTGAAAGAGTGCAGAGAAGGTTTACAAGGATGTTTCCAGGACTTGAGAAAATGAGTTACAGAGAAAGGTTGAATGGGTTAGGACTTTATTCCCTTGAGCGTAGAAGAACGAGGGGAGATATGATAGAAGTATATAAAATTATGATGGGTATAGACAGGGTGAATGCAAGTAGGCTTTTTCCACTGAGGCGAGAGGAGAAAAAAAAACTGAGGACATGGATTAAGGGTGAAGGGGGAAAAGTTTAAAGGGAACATTAGAGGGGGCTTCTTCACACAGAGTAGTGGGAGTGTGGAATGCCAGATGAAGTGGTAAATTCAGGCTCACTTTTAACATTTAAGAAAAACTTGGACAGGTACATGGATGAGAGGTGAATGGAGGTATATGGTCCAGGCGCAGGTCAGTGGGACTAGGCAGAAAAATGGTTCAGCACAGCCAAGAAGGGCTAAAGGGCCTGTTTCTGTGCTGTAATGTTCTATGGTTCTATCACTATAGATGTGAGTGCTATCAGGCAATAGGCAGAATGAGTAGTGAATCTGTGGAATGCTGTGCTACAGACTGTTGTAGAGACCAAGTCAGTGTATGTATTTATCCTGACTGGTCAGGGTATCAAAGGATATGGCAAGAAGGCAGGTATATGAGGATGAGTGTGAGCCATGATCAGCCATGATGGAATGGCGGAACATACTTGATGGGCTGAATGGCCTAATTCTGCTCCTATGTCCTATGGTTTTATCTTACGGAATAAATGGTTGGCTGTGGTGGTCCTCAGCGATCAGTATTGGAACTGCTGCTTGTCAATGATTTTGCTAGTGGAATTGATGCCTTCTGTACTTTTGAGGACCCCCATCACCCAGGACATGCCCTCTTCTCACTGTTACTGTCAGGTAGGAGATACCGGAGCCTGAAGGGACACTCTCAATGATTCAGAAACAGCTTTTTCCTGTCTGCTATCCGATTTCTAAAGGGACATTGAACCCATGAACGCGAACTATTTCTTTAAGGTTTCTGTTTTTTCGCGACTTATTGAATTATTAGAGTATATACTGCTCACACTCTCATTCAGCTTTTGTCCTGTATTTATCACGGATTGCATTGTTCTGCTGCCACAAAGATAACATGACATATGCTATTGATATTAAAACTAGTTCTGCTGTATCCTGGATTCTGTGTGAACTCAATGTGTGTGGAATGAAACACTGGGGGACTGTTTATTGAGCACTCCGCTCCATCCGCCAAAAGCAGAATTTCCAGGTGCCCAACTATTTTAATTGCTCTCCCCATTCCCATTCGGACATGTCAGTCCACAGCCTCCTCTTCTGCCAGGATAAGGACACTCTCAGGGTGGAGGAGCACCTTATATTCTGCCTGGGTAGCTGGAATAGAGATTTCTCCTACTGGTAATTTTTTTCCCTCACCCTTCACTCTTCTTCTATTCCCCACTCTTCTCCTCACCTGTGTTTCACCTCCCCCTGGTCCGCTCCTTCCCTTTCTCCCATGGTCCACTCTCCTTTGCTTTCAGATCCCTTCCTCTTCAGCCCTTTATCTTTCCCACCCACTTGGCTTCACCCATCACCTTCTAGCTATCTTCCTTCCCCTCCTCCCACCTTTTTATTCTGGAATCTTCCCCATTCCTTTCCAGTCCTGATGAAGGGTCTCGATCCAAAACGTTGACTGCTTACTCCTCTCTGTAGACGCTGCCTGGCCTGCCGAGTTCCTCCAGCACTCTGTGTGCGTGATTCTGGATTGATGTGCTGGGCGGCTGACTTTTGACTGCTGTCGATTGTAATTATTTCTGACTTGCTCAATCTTTCACTAATGTTGTTGTGTAAATTACATAGGATTTGTTAATTTATGTCGGTCGTGTCTGTGATGTTCTCTGTGGCGCTGGTGAACAGGCGCGTTTTCATAGTGTTTATACCGTGGGTGCACATGCCTGACGGCAACAGTAAAACTCGAACTTAATTTGAACTTTTCACTGAATCTCAGTGGACAAGACATTTAGAAACCAATCGTCACATACATACCGAAACATTTCGGTAGCTCAGTACCTGAGACAGTAGTGAACCAGTATCAATACGCAGTCTCCTTCACCTTCTGTGTGTGTGTGTGTGTGTCTGTCACTCTCTGTCTCTCTTTCTATCTCTGTCTCTGTCTCTCTCTTTCTCAGAACAATGATAAAACCCGTTCCCACTCTACTGACACCGGTGAGTTACACTGTCCCACTCTACTAACACCCTGTGCCTGACACTGTGAGTTACAGCACACTGCCTGACATGACTGTCTTTGACCTGGGTCTCTGCTTCCCTGTTGATGAGAGGCTCCACGATGTCCAGGTGTCCTTTGCTGAGGGGGTCATGCAGGGCTGTGAGTCTATTGCACCGGCTGTCCTCCTCACTGTTGATGGCCGCGCCATTATCCAGCAATAGGGACACGATCTCTGCAACTAGAGCTTGGTTACTGCTGTGCTCACGTTCCTCCTGCTGCCTACACTGGCAGCTGGCCATTCTGTCCATCAAGCCTGTCCTCTCCCTCCCCTCCAGTCCCATGACCAACCCTGTCCACTGTTGATTTGTTACTTACTGAGGAACAAGACAGAACAGACTCCTCTGTCCCTTTGAGCTGCACCATCAACAACTCCTGATTTGACCCTCGCCCAATCATGGGACAATGACCAATTAACCTACTAACTTGTATGTTCCTGGACTGTGGGAGGAAACCCAGACTCTCCATGGGGAGAAGGTATAGACTCCTTACAGAGGATGCCGGAATTGAACTCTGAACTCCAACACAACAAACTGAAATAGTGACACGTTACCTACGTTGCCATGGCCGATCCAATGCAAGTGACTGTTTTCCAGCTGCCCAACAAGGTCCAGACCATTCCGTACCCCGTTTCTGTCTACCTCTAATAAATTCCCCCCCCCCCCCATCTCAACCAACCCTGCCCCCCAGGGGAGCAGTTACAGCTTCTCCAGTGGAGGTGGGGTCGCTCTCATCTGGAACTATCACAGGAAATCCCTATCTCCCTCTCTCCAGGAAGTCCTGAACATTCTTGAAATGGGGTGACTGGAATGGGACAGGAGGAGATGGTGGCATTTTGTTTGGTACAGGTCTGAGCACCTCCCTCTACGTCCCACACCCCTGTACCTAAATCCCTAGCTCGGTCTGCAGTGGGGATTTCAATATGCAGGAAGATTAGGAAAATCAGGTTGGGCTGGAGAGAAAATTTGTAGAATGCCGACAATGGCTTTTTAGAGGAGGTTGTGGTTGAACCCAACTGTGAGAAAGGCAATTTTGGATTGGGTATTATGTAATGAACTGGATTTGATTAGGGAACTTAAGTTAAGGGACCCCTAGGAGATAGTAATCATAATATGATGGAATTCACCGTGCAGTTTGAGAGGGAGAATCTAAAGTCAGATGTATCAGTATTACTGTGGAGTAAAGGGGATTACAGAGGTACGAGAGAAGAGTTGGCCAAAGTTGGAAGGTGGCACTATCAGAAATGATGGCAGAACAGCAGGGTTGGAGCTTCTGGGCAATTCGGAAAGTGCAGGATAGATACATCCCAAAGATGAGGTAGTATTCCAAAGGAAGGATGAGGCAATCGTGGCTGACAGGGGAAGTCAAAGACAGTATAAAAGCAAAAGGTAATTAGTATGAAGTTAGAGGATTGGGAAGCTTTTAAAAACTAACGGAAGACAACTTAAAAAGCCATAAGGAGAGAAAAGATGAAATATGAAGGTGAGCTTGCCAAGAAAAGTATCAATTTTTTTTTCAAATGTAAAGCTCAAGCGATCGGCTGGTGTATGCCTAGGGGAAAATTTGTTCACCCGCCGAACCGCGCCTCCCGTATACGTGGATGCTGTGGAACACATGCCAACCCAAAGTTGCACACACAATATCAAAAGCACACCAGGTACAATTGCAGAATACACTTTATAAATCTTACTAGAATTAAGTGATTAATAACGATACAGTATATATGAAGGAAAAGAAAATAAAGAAAAGGCCCCAAAAATGATCAGAGTTCAGTCAATTTAGTGCACATCGTTGGAGCTCAACCATTGAATCGTCCAACCCCTCTTCGCTCTCCTCCGACCTCCACGACCCCACACCTGGGGCCACTCGAAGTGATCAACTGAGCAGTGCCGCACGCGTCCACTTTCTTCGCCGTCTTCTTCCCGACTCCCCAAAAAGACCACACAATCCCAGCTCCCAGATCCACAAGTAACATCCAACCCAATTGATTAACAAATAAATACAATCCCTGTTATCAGCAACTCCAAACCCAAACAAGCTTCGAGAGTGCTCTGCAAGAAAAGCACTCTCTCAGTTAGCATAACAAAGAAACAGTTTTACTTTTAACAAAGAAGCTATTTTGATTAACATATGCAGCAACATAAAGAACCCCTTACAGTCTTTATTTAAAATCATTGAATTCTTGTACACACTGGAATCCATGGTGGAGAGGCACACACATGCTCACTCACACTGTACAAACATGGGATCGCACACACACACACACACACACACACACACACACACACACACACACACACACACACACACAGAAGATGCCGCAGGAGTCTGTAGATCTCAAGCTGTGTCCTTTTTCAGTCTCTTCGCTGTCCTGTCCATCGATCCGTGATCGCGTTACGCATAAGTTGTGAAGGTTTTCCTGATTACTTCCGCGACACCCCTAAAGCCATCTCTGAAGCTGTGACCAAAAAAAAAGAGTTGGATTTATTGACCTAGTTCCTTTTGTCACCATCCTCCTCCCCCTCCCCCTCTGTCTCTCTTCCCTCCCTATCCTCTCACCCTCCATCTCCCCTCTCCCTCCATCACCCTCTCCTCTCCGTGCCTCTCTCTCCATCTCCCCGCCTCCCTTTCTTCTCTCTGCTCTTCCCACTTTTTCTCAAACCTCTCTCTCCTCCCTCTGTATCTTCATTCCCCTCCCTCCCTTACTCTTCTCTCCCTAACCTCATTCTCCCCATTCTAACCCTCTGTCTCCCTCCTTCCCTCCACTCTCTCACTCCTTCTTTCCCTACCTCTCCCTCTGAACCTCTTGCTTTTGCATCTCTCTCCATCCCTTTCTCTTTCTAACCTGTCCCTGTTCTCACACACACTCCTCACAGAACCTTACTCCTGCAGGAAGACGACAAGCTCACTGCGACCCTCATCTCCCAAGAATTCACTGGCAGCGCCCTGGTCCAGGAATACATCTGCAAGAGATCAGACAGAGCGGTGAGAACTGCTGGGATGGGTGAGGGGTAAGGGGTGAGATGTAAGGGGTGGACTGTGGGATGAGAAATAGTAGGTGGGTAAGGGGTCAGGGTTGAAGGGTGGGGTGAGGCAGAGTGTGGTGGGAAGTAAATGTACTTGGAGGGTAAAAGACAAGAGATGGTCCTGATGAGATGGAGGAAAGGTAGAGAGGGTAGGGGAGTAAGAGGGCCAGAGCCCCTTCACCACCACCTTCCTGTCTGGAGTCTAGACGGTCATTTGTTACTTGGTTCAAAAGTTCAAAGTAAATTTGCTATCAAAGTGCAAACAATATGTCACCATATTTATGACCCTGAGATTCATTTTCTTGTGGAAATTCACAGTAAATACAAAGAAACACAATGGAATCAATGAAAAACCAGACATAACAGGACAGACAAATAGCCAATGTGTAAGAGACAATAAACTGCAAATAGAAAATGAAAGACATAATAATGAATAAATATCGAGAACAAGAGATGAAGAGTCCATAGCTTGTGGGTCAAACCTGGGAACCTACAGCAGGGAAGGAGCAACGCTACCCAATGCACCCACCATGGGCTCTCTTATGATTGGACAGGGATGGCAGAGCCAATCAGAGAAACCCCCTGCACTGTGCAACAGCCTCTGATTGGCTGGGACAGGGGAATTCCCTGGCTCTTTCCAAAATGGCACTCCTCACTCGTCTGGGTGAGTGCAGCTCCTATAACCCTCAAAGGGCTTGATGCTCTCCAGGACAAGGTGGCCCACTTTGATCAACATCCTCACCGCTAACGGTTAGTATAACGCTTTACACTGCCAGTGATCAGGGTTCAATTCCGCTGCTGTGTTTCTGGAGTTTGGACATTCTCCCCATGTCCGCATGGGTGCTTGGGTTTCCTCCGTATTTAAAGATCAGCTTTATTTGTCATGTTACATCAAAACATTGAAACACACAGCATCACTTGTGTCAATGATCAACACAGTCCAAGGACATGGTGGGAGCAGCCCGTAAGTAGCGCCATGCTTCTGGTGCCACAGCAGCGTAGCATGGCACTATTACAGCTCGGGGCAATGGAGCTCCGAGTTCAGTTCTGCCATCTGTACAAGGGTTTACTCTGAATGCTTCGGTTTCCTCTCACAATCCAAAGACGTATCGGTTAGTAGGTCATTGTAAATTGCCCTGTGGTTAGGCTAGGGTTAAATCGTTGGCTTGCTGGGGCAAATAACTAAATAAAAATGTGGCATCTCACAACATACTAACCCTAACCCTTACATCTTTGGAATGAGAGTGAAGATGCTCCCCTAGATCCCTTCTAATTCTGTTCCAGGGTGCTCTATACCTCTACCTCTTTCATAAGAAATATGTCCATCAAGTCTGCTCAGCCATTCCATCATGGAACAGGGCTTGGTATTGGGACCACAGCTGTTTACGATTTACGTCAACGATTTAGATGAAGGCATTGAGAATAACATCAGCAAGTTTGCTGATGATACTAAACTGAGCAGCAGTGTGATGTGATGAGGATGTTAGGAGAATTCAGGCTGACTTGGATAGGCTGGGTGAGTGGGCAGATACTTGGCAGATGATGTTTAATGTGAATAAGTGTGAGGTTATCCACTTTGGGAGTAAGAACAGGAAGGCAGATTATTATCTGAACAGTGTAAAGTTAGGTAAGGGAGAAATACAAAGAGATCGAGGAGTCCTTGTTCATCAGTCACTGAAGGTGAATGAGCAAGTGCAGCAGGCAGTGAAGAAGGCTAATGGAATCTTGGCCTTTATTACAAAGGGAATTGAGTGCAAGAGCAAGGAAATCCTCCTGCATTTGTACAGGGCCCTGGTGAGACCACACCCGGAGTATTGTGTACAGTTTTGGTCTCCAGGGTTAAGGAATGACATCCTGGCTGTAGTGGAAGTACAGCGTAGATTCACAAGGTTAATTCCTGGGATGTCAGGACTGTTTTACGCAGAGAGGTTAGAGAGACTGGGCTTGTACACACTGGAATTAAGGAGATTGAGAGGGGATCTGATTGCAACATATAAGATTATTTAGGGATTGGACCAGATAGAGGCAGGAAATATGTTCCAGATGCTGGGAGAGTCCAGTACTAGAGGGCATGTTTTGAGAATAAGGGGTAGGTCATTTAGGACAGAGTTAAGGAAAAATTTCTTCTCCCAGAGAGTTGTGGGGGTCTGGAATGCACTGCCTCGGAAGGCAGTGGAGGCCAGTTCTCTGGATGCTTTCAAGAAGGAGCTAGGTAGGTATCTTATGGATAGTGGAATCAAGGGATATGGGGACAAGGCAGGGACTGGGTATTTTATAGTAGATGATCAGCCATGATCTCAAAATGGTGGTGCAGGCTCGAAGGGCCAAATGGTCTACTTCTGTGTCTATTGTCTATAAGGCTGATTTATCCCACTCAATCCCATTCACCTATCTTCTCCCCGTAACCTTTGGCATCCTGACTAATTAAGAACCTATTAACCTACTGAAATATATCCAATGACTGTCTGTGGCAATGAACTCCACAGATTCTCCACACTCTGGCTAAAGAAATTCCTCCTCATCTTTGTTCTAAATGTTCTCTCTATTCTCAGACTTTACCCTTTGGCTCTGAAGTCCCCCACTATGGGAAACATCCTCTCCATGCTCACTATGTCAAGGCCTTTCCATATTTGATAGTTTTCATTGAGGTTCCCATTCATTCTTCTAAACTCCAGTGAGTACTGGTTCAGAGCCATCAAACACACCTCATGGACACCTTTTTTCAAATCAACTGTTTCTCACTGCACTTTAACAGGTAGGTAGTAGTCTTGGGTTCATTTAAAACTTCCTCAACATCACTGCTATGCTTTGTAACTCCAAAACATGAAACAAAAGAGTCCGGAATGTGAGTCTACCTTCATTTTTTACCTTAAGTGAGGTGTGCTCATATTACATGGTGATGTGATGACATACTTTTACATATAACCCACAATGTATTCTGTTAATAACAAAGACTGCTTAATCAAACAATATATTTACAGTATTACTAACATGAAATATTTAACACTCCCCCTTGCTTAGCTGTAAACTCTAACTCAATGTAGAATACATCTGAGCAATATACACAGTATACTATATAATACAACTACTATACACTGACATCCACAGCATAGTAAATTTAAATGGTCCCACCTAGGCCTAAACATTTAATCCCTGTGGAGGATTTCTTACTCTTGTGGGATAATGTCTTTATGATGGGGTGGGGGGGGGGTGTCTCTCTGCTTGGCAGGTGAGACTTGTGGCTGTGAAACAATCTCAGGTCTGGGGCCTCCTCTATGGTGGTTGTAGGAGTTGTTTCTAAGACTGTAAGAACTTGTTCTGACAGCTCTGGATACCTTTCTTCTCCTTTTCTCCCTCTGGATCTAAATCAATCCCTTACTTTTTCTTTCTCATGTTCCTTCTCTCTCACACCTTCCTCTTTCTTGTTCGCATTCTGTCTTTCTATCTCTTTCTCCTTTTCAACTTCTTGTTTTTCTTTTTTCACTTTCCTTTTTCTTCTAGTTTGTGCATCCTGAACTTGGGAATGTGCATTTAGTTCACTGGAGTATTCTCTTATTAATCCTTCTATTGCTCCCGTTATGATCTGATCTCTCCTTTTGGTTTCCTCATCCACAGCATCATCTGACAAATCCTCTGTTTTTCTATCTCCGTTGACTCCTTCCTTTTTGATTTTCCATTCATCCATCTGGGCTTTGGTCTTTGCATCTATGTTTACCAGCAGCTTTTTGTCTCTCACGTGAAGTTCATCATAATAACCTTAATGCACGCAGAGTAGATTCTGGTTCTTCACAAATGCTGGCAACTTTCCTGAAGCTCCTTGAGCTCTCTTCTGGCTTAAAAGCAGTTAATCAAGTAACTATCTGATTAACATATCAGAAGCTATGTTGCCGATTTAAAAATGGTTGTAGTCAGGCCAGTGCTTTTATCACTTTCACGATTCCTCTGAGCAGCCTGGTGCTTCTTTGGTCCAATGTGCTTTCCAACTAGAGGCACAGAAGTTGTCACCAACACGTTTGTCCTATGTTGCGTAATGGTTCATGGTGTTTGGCAAGGAGACAATTGTAGCACCATCCAGAATCTTTCTTAATTCACTTTCCATTCACTCTATTGCAAGGTATGTGGCATGCAAATGATGGAAGGATCTCCAATCATGTTGTAGTTGTCTCAGCCACTCACATCCCCAAAATCCTGGCCCTCCTGTTTTTACCACATACAAGCTCAATGTGGCTTGTTGGTTGTTGTATTTCAGTTACAAATGTTATTTCCACAGGAGTTATCTTTTCTCCAGGATAAGTTCTTAGTTGGATATCTGCAGGTTTCAGTTCAGTATCTTGGAATAGATCTCAACATCTGTCATCCAATGGCATTTACATCTGCAGTGATGAAGTGCTTTGAGAGATTGGTCAAGGTTGGAATCAACTCTGTTTATTGACTACACCTCAACATTCAACATAGTCATACAATCAGTTCTAATCTACAAGCTCCAAAACCTGGGCCTCTGTAACTGGAACCTTGACTTTCTCACCGGGAAACCATAATCTGTTTGGATCAGAAATCACATCTCCTCCTCTCTGACAATCAACACGGCAGCACCCCCCCACTGCTCTCTCTATAACCATGCCCATGTGGCAGGGCACAGCTCAAACACCATTTATAAATTTGCCAAAAACACAATTATTGTTGACAGAATTTCAGATGGTGATGAGGAGACGTACAGGAACAAGATAGATCAGATAGTTGAGTGGTGCCTCAGCAACAACCTTGCACTCAACATCAGTAAGACCAAGAAATTGATTGCGGACTTCAGGAAACACACACTGGTCCTCATGGAGGAATCAGCAGTGGAAAGGGTGAGCGGTTTCATGATCCTGGGTGTCAACATCTCTGAAGATCGGTCCTGGGGTCACATATAGAAGCAATTACAAAGAAGGCATGACAGTGGTCATATATCATTAGGTGTCTGAGGAGAATTGGTATGTCACCAAGGACTCTCACAAATTTCTACAGATGTACCATGCAGAGCATTCTAAATGGCTGCATTGCCACCTGATGTGGAGGGGCCATTACACAGGATTGGAGAAAGCTGCAGGAAATTGTAATGCAGCCAACTCCATCATGCCATAGGCCTCCCCAGAATCCAGGACATCTTCAAAAGGCGATGCCTCAAAAAGGCGGCATCCATTATTAAGGATCGCCATCACCCAGGACATGCCCTCTTCTCGTTGCTACCATCAAGGAGGTGGTACAGGAGCCTGAAGACACTCACTCAATATTTTAAGAATAGCTTCTTCCTCTCTGCCATCAGAATTCTGAATAGATAATGAACCCATGAACACTACCTCACTATTTTTCCGCTGTCTTTGCACTACTTATTTAATTTAATATTATTTTATATATACTAATTGTAATTTATAGTTTTTAATTATGTATTCTGATTCTTTTCCTCCATACAATAAATCTATGTTCTCTAGTTTTACTTGCATCTGACATGGGATAAAGTTTCCTACATCTTCCCTTGAGAATCTCGTCTACTTCAACCATGTCCCCTCTAAACCTCCAGTGTCCTGTGAGAACAGACACTGCCTCTCCAGTCTAACCCCATAATGAAACACTCCATCCCAGGCAACTTTACCTGGTGGATCTTCTCTGCAGAGTTCTAATGGAGACCTGAACCAGTTTGTGGATACCCTACATAACTCCGCCATGGATAGTCCCTGACTGCAAAAGTAGGGTTGGGCAAGAAGCTAGCAACCACATCCTGTAAAAACCTAGAGCTACAGAAACACCAACAAAAGCTCCAAAGACCTCATCCCTGGGATAGGAAGGATCTTTGAAAACGGGTTACTCCTGGAGATAGTATGAACGACAGGCCCAGGACACAGGACTCTGGTGAGCTGCTGTCAGTATCCTATGCCCCAGTATGGGTGATGGACTGAAGTAAAAATGTAAGCACTGACCTCCCTAGTTCTGTATTCAGTATCCTGACTGATGATGACCTGTAACCTAAATGCCTATCTATCCATATTATCTACCTGCATTGCCAATCTGAAGGATCTACAGACATACTCCAAGATGCCCACTCCTCCTTCCACAGTCATCTCTCCTCCTATTAGATTCCTTCTCTTTAACTCTTCCAGCTATCACCTCTCAGCTTCTTACTCATACCCTGTCCCCCACCGACCCACCGCCCCCTCACCTGGTTTCACCTATCACCAGCCAATTTGTACCCTTTCCTCTCTTCCCCACCTTTTTCATTCTGGCTTTTTCCCCCTTCCTGTCCAGTCCTGATGAAGGATCTCAGCCTAAAACGTTGACTGTTAATCACCTTCTGACTTGATGAGTTCCTCCAGTATTATGCATGTGTTACTCTGATGTCCCCTCATTCCTCAATGCTTCCAAAGACCCTACCACTTATGGTGTCTGTCAAGCACCTCCACTCCATCTGCCAAAAGTGAAGCTTTCTGGTGGCCAAGTGTTTTAAATCCTATCCACACTCCCATTCCATCATGTCAGCCCACTGACTTCCCTTCTGCTAAGACGAGGCCACTCCCATATTCCATCTAGGTTATCGCCAAACTGATGGCACAAACATTGATTTCCACTCCCCACTTTTCCTTTTTTCTATTCCCCACTCTAGCCTCTTTTCTCCTCGCCTGCCTATCTCCTCCCCCTGATGCCCCTCCTCCTTTCCTTTCTCCTATAGTTAACTCTCCTCTCCCATCAGTTTCCTTTTTCTCCAGCCCTTTATCTTTCTCACCCACCTGGCTTCACCTTCTAGTTAGTCCTCCTTCCCCTCCCCCATATTTTATTTTGGCATCTTCCCCCTTCCTTTCCAGACCTGAAGAATGGTCTCAGCCCAAAACGTCAACGTTTATTCATTTCCATAGATGCTGCCAGACCTGCAGAGTTCCTCCAGCATTCTAAGTGTAGTGTTCTGTTCTATGCCCTGGCCTCATTAGCAATCCCAAAATATATCCCCTCGTACATGTCTGCATGAAATTCCACCTGCCACCTTTCTGCCCATTTCACCAATATGTGCAGAAGCCGAAGTCACATATATCAGTATCACAATGGAATAAAAAGAATTACAGAGGGATGAGAGAGGAGATTGCCCAGGTGGATTGGAGAGGGATACTGGTGGGGATGACAGGAGAGCAGAGATGGCTGAAGTTTCTGGGAATAGTTCACAAGGTGCAGGATAGATATGTCCCACAGAAGAAGATATTCTCAAGTGGCAGGGGCAGAAACCTGCGGCTGACTACATTAAAGCCTAGGAAAAGGCACAAAAGGTAGAACAACTGAGTGGAAAGTTGGGTTACTGGGAAGCTTTTTAAATCCAGCAAAAAGGCATAAAAAGCTATAAGAAGGGAAAAGATGAAATAAGAGAGCATACTAGCAAATAATATAAAGCTGGATACCAGAAGTTTTTTTTCAGTTATATGAAGAGTAAAAAGGAGGTGAGAGTTGATATTGGACCACTGGAAAATGATGCTGGAGGTAGTAATGGAGGACAAAGAAATGGCAGATGAACTTAATGGGTACTGGGCATCAGACTTCACTGTAGGAGACATCAGCAGTGGGCCAGAGATCCTTGACTATCAGGGAGCAGGAGTGAGTGTCATTACTATTACAAGGGGAATAAGTGCCAGGCAAACTGAAAGTCCTTAAGGTGGTTAAGTCACCTGGGCCAGATGGACTACTTCCCAGAATCCTGAAAGAGGTTGCTGAAGAGATAATGGGTGCATTGGTCATGATATTTCAAGAATCACTCGATTCTGGCATGGTTCTGGAGGACTGGAAAACTACAAAAGTCACTGTACTCTTTAAGGAGGGAGGATGGCAAAAGAAAGGAAGTTAAAGGCCAGTTAGCCTAACCTCAGTGGCTGGGAAAGTGTTGGAGTCTATTATTAAGGTTTCAAGGTACTTGGAGACTAATGATAAAATAAGTCAAAGTCAGCATGGTTTCTGTAAAGGGAAGTCTTGCCTGACAAATCTGTCAGAGTTCTTTGAGGAAATAGCAAGCAGGGTGGACAAAGGAGAGGCAGATGTTGGTTACGTGGATTTTCAGAAAGCGTTTGATAAGGTGCCATACATGAGGTTGCTGAACAAGATAAATTCCTGTGGTGTTACAGGAAAGATGCTGGGATGTAGCAGAATGGCTGACAGGCAAGAGACAGTGGGAATAAAAGGGGCCTTTTCTGGTTGGCTGTCAGTGGCTAGTGGTGTTCCTCAGGGGTCAGTATTGGGACTGCTACTTCTAAAATAGTTTGTCATTGACTTGGATAATGGAACTGATAGATTTGTGGCTGAGTTTGTGGCTGATACGATGATAGGTGGAGGGGTAGCTCGTGCTGAGGAAGCAATACGATTGCAGCAGGACTTAGACAAATTGAAAGAATGGGCAAAGAAGTGGCAGATGGAATACAGTATTTGAAAATATAGGGTAATGAAATTTGGTAAAAAGAACAGAAGTGTGGGCGGTTAACTAAATGGGGAGAAGGTTCAAACATCAGAGATGCAAAGGGACTTGGGAATCCTCGTGCTAGACTCCCAGAGGTTAATTTACAGGTTGAGTCTGTGGTAAAGAAGGCAAGTGCAATGTTGGAATTTATTTCAAGGGGAATAGAATATAAAAACAAGGAGATAATGTTGAACCTTTATTAGACCTAGTCAGGCTGCATTTGGAGTATTGTCAACAGTTTTGGCCACCATGTCTCTGAACGGATGTGTTTTCATTGGGGAGAGTCCAGAGGAGGTTCACGAGGATGATTCTGAGAATGAAGTGGTTAACATATGAGGAGTGTTTTGCAGCTTTGGGGTTGCTCTCACTGGAATTTAGAAGAATGCATGGGGATCTCTTTGAAATCTACCAAATGTTGAAAGGACTAGATAGGATGGATGTGAAGAGGATGTTTTACTGTGCTGGGGGAATCCAGAACTAGAGGTGTTTTGGGATTTCTTTAGTTGAGGGATTGAGTTCAGGAGCTCTGAGACAATGTTACAGCTACATAAACTATGGTTAGACTACACTTGAGTTCAGTTCCGGTCACCTCATTACAAGAAGCATGTGGAAGCTTCAGAGAGGGTGCAGAGGAGATTTACCAGAATGCTACCTGGATTAGAGAGTAGGTTGAGCAAATTGGGGCTTTTCTCTTTCGAGCGAAGGAGGATGAGAGGTGACTTGATAGAAGAGTACAAGATGATAAAGAGGCATAAATGGAGGGAACAGCCAGAGACTTTCGACCAAGGTGGAAATGGCTAATATGAGGGGACATACAGTAGTTTTAAGGTGATTGAATGAAAGTATAGGAGGGATGTCAGAGGGAAATATCTTCCACAGAGTGTGGTGGTACGTGTTACACCCTTCCAGGGGTGGTGGTAGAAGCAGATACATCAGGGCCATTTAAGAGACTCTTAGATAGGCACAAGGATGATAGAAAAATGGAGGGTTATGGGGGGAGGATTAAATTGATCTTAGATCATAATACATAGGTATTGAATTAGGACTTATGGTCCATTGCGTCTGTTTCACCATTCAGTAGTGACTGATCCTTTCTTTCCCTTTCTAGCCTTCTCCCTATAACCTTTGATGCCGTGTCCAATCAAGAACCTATCAATCTCTGCCTTAAATACACCCAAAGACCTGGCCTCCACAGCTCCCCATGGTAACAAATTCCACACCCTCTGGCTAAAGACATGCTTCTGAATATGTGTTTTAAATGGATTCCCCCTCTTATCCTAGACTCCCCCATCAAGGAAACATTCTTTCCAAATTTACTCTGTCTAGGCCTTTCAACATTTGAAAGGTTTCAATGAGATACCCCTCATCCTACTAAATTCCAGTGAGTACAGTCGCAGAACTATCAGACATTCCTCGTATGATAACCCTTTCATTCCCAGAACCATCCTTCTGAACCTCCTGTGAACCCTCTCCAATACCAGTACATCTTTTCTTAGATGAGGAGCCCAGAACTGTTCATAATACTCATGGTGAGGCCTCACCAGAACCTTATAAAGCCTCAGCAACAAATCCCTGGTCTTGTATTCTAGACCTCTTGAAATGAATGTTGACATTGCATTTGCCTTCCTCACCACCAACTCTACATGCAAGTTATCCTTTAGGGTGTACTGCACAAGGACTCCTAATCCCTTTGCATCTCAGAATTTTGGATTCTCTCCCTGTTTAGAAAATAGTCTGCTCATTTATTTCTACAAGTGCATGACCATGAATTTTCCAACATTGTATTTCATTTGCTGCTTTTTTGTCCATTCTCCTAATTTGTCTAAGTCCTTCTGCATCCTACCTGTTTTCTCAATACTACCTACCACTCCACCAATCTTTATAGAATCTGCAAACTTTGCAACAAAGCCTCTTTTCTATCATCTAAACGATATACAGCATGAAAAGAAGAGGTCCCAACACCAACCCCTGCAGAACACCACTCGTCACTGGCACCCAACCAGAGAAGGATCCTTTCATTCCCACTCGCTGCCTCCTAACAGTCAATGCTCTAACCATGCCAGTAACTTCCCCGTAATACCATGGGCTCTTAACTTGGTCAGCAACCTCATGTGTGGCACCTTGTCAAAGGCCTTTTGAAAGTCCAAATATACAACATCAACTACATCCCCTTTATCTATCCTACTTGTAATCTCCTCAAAGAATTCCAAAAGGTTTATCAGGCAGGATTTTCCCTTAAGGAAACCATGCTGACTTTGTACTATCTTGTCCTGTGTCACCAAGTACTCCATCATCTCATCCTTTACAATTATCTCCAACATCTTCCCAACAACTGAGGTAAATAACCAACACCTCAGGGTAAATATTCTATAATTTCCTTTCTGTTGCCTTCCTCCTTTCTTAAAGGGTGGAGTGATATTTGCAATTTTCCAGTCCTCTGGCACCATGCCAGAGTCCAATAATTTTAGAAAGATCATTTCCAATGCCACCACATTCTCTCACGCTAACTCTTTCAGAACCCTAGGGTGCAGTTCCTCTGGCTCGAGTGACTTATGTACCTTTAGGTCTTTCAGTTTTTGAGCACCTTCTCCCTTATAATAGTAACTGCATTCACTTCTTTTCCCTCATACACTACAACATCTGGCACACTGCTAGTGTCTTCCACAGTGAAGACTGATGCAAAATACTCATTTGGTTCATCTGTCATCTCTTGTCCCCCATTATTATTTTTCTGACCTCATTTTCTAGTGGCCCTATATCCACTCTCATTTCTCTTTTAATCTTCACATTCTTGAAAAAGCTTTTACTGTCCGCTTTGATATTGTTTGCAAACCTACTTTCGTATTTCATCTATTCCCTCCAAATGATGTTTTTAGGTGCTCCCCATAGGTTTTTAAAAGCTTCTCAATCCTCTATCTTCCCACTAAGTTTTGCTTTGTTGTATTAACTCTATTTTGCTTTGCCTTTGCCTTCCCTTGTCAGCTATGCTTGACAAGCTTGGAGTAGGTTAAAAAGTGGGCACAATGTTGTGGGCCAAAGGGCTTGTACTGTGCTGTAATGTTCTATGTCACTGGGTCTAGACCTCAGAACTCCTTCCCCACCAGCACCTTGACCAGAGGGTCTGGAGTCATTTAAGCAAGCGGCTCACCCCCTCCTCCTCCCGGGCAGACAGGGATGTGCGAGAAATGTAGTTGTGACCCATGGTGCCCAGGTCAGATAGGGCTGGCTGGAAACCACCCCATTGCCAGCAGGAGGCAGTGGTGTGCCCAGGAGCTGAAGAATGTACCCACCTGTTTCTCATCCCGCCAGCGGTTTGGCATCTGAAAGAGAAAAGGAGAAAGGTCCGCTACTGTCTGGACTTGGGCCAGGGGACAGCTGGGAGCTCCTTCCAAAGCAGGAAGGGTGATGGAAAGAGAAAGAGCAGTCAGACAGAAACAGGGCTAATCCCATCTACAGCCATCTCATTTGCTTGTGTTTGGCCCTTGTCCTTCTGAACCTTTCCTGTCCATGTACCTGTCCAAGTGCCTTTTAAAGGTTGTTACTGTACCTGCCTCAACCTCTTCACCTGGCAGCTCAATCCATACACTGAGCATTGTCTGGGTGAAGAAGTTGTCCCTCAGGTTCCTATTAAATCTCGCCCCTCTCACCTTAGACCTTTGCCCTCTGGTTCTTGATTTTCCAACACTGGGATAAAGACTGTGTGCACTTACTCTGCCCCTGGGAGATAAGATCACCTCTCCAATGTCCGATGTTCTAAGGAATAAAGTCCTAACCTGCCCATATATCTTTATAAGGTCACCCTCAGTTTCCTACACTGCAGTGAAAAATGTTCCTACCTGCTTGACCTCTCTCCATTATCCAGTCCCTCGAATCCCAGCAACATCCTCATAAAACTGCGCAGGTTGACTCCGTGGTTAAGAAGGCAAATGGTGCAGTGACCCTCATCAACTGTGGGATTGAGTATAAGAGCTGGGAGGTAATGTTGCAGCTATACAGGACCCTGGTCAGACCCCACTTGGAGTACTGTGCTCAGTTCTGGTCACCTCACTACAGGAAGGATGTGGAAACTATAGAAAGGGTGATGAGGAGATTTACAAGGATGTTGCCTGGATTGAGGAGCATGCCTTATGAGAATAGGTTGAGTGAACTTGACCTTTTCTCCTTGGAGCAATGTAGGATGAGAGGTGACCTGATAGAGGTGTATAAGATGATGAAAGGCATTGATTGTGTGGATAGTCAGAGGCTTTTTCCCAGGGCTGAAATGGCTAACACAAGACGGCACAATTTTAAGGTGCTTGGAAGTAGGTACAGAGATGTCAGGGGTAAGTTTTTTTTTACTCAGAGTGATGAGTACATGGAAAGGACTGCTGGCAACGTTGGTGAAGGTGGATACGATAGGGTCTTTCAAGAAACTTCAGATGCAACATAGTTTGTTATTAACATCCTGGATTGAAAACCAATTACTTAAAACTAGGAGTCAATTTTATATACATGGTGATAAATTGGGTAAATTGCTGGCTATCCAATTGAAAACTACTGTTATGAATGTAACACAGCTCTGAGTGGCCGAAGGGGCGGGAGCAGCCCCCTCCTTCCGGAGAATCGCAAGAGCACTATCAATTCGGGTCTCGGACCCAGGAAAATGAGAGATAATGTAACGGTTTTGGCCGTAGCTCTTAGAGACACCTGTGCTAAGTGCATGACCCTGCTATGTGACAGCTACCACGGATATGGACACCCTTGGGCAATGTGGGGGTGGGGATTGCATCACCCTACGCTGATGGACATCTACAACTCTGCAAGTCAAGATAAAAGGGGACTGCAGGAGGCGGTACCCCAGCGACGCACCTGAAGGACTCCATCGCTCAGCGCTCCTGTGATAGCTGGAAGCCAGTCAAAAGCCACGTGCGCTCCATAACTTCTCTGCCTGGGGAGTGGGTGGCTGATAATACCGAGAAGGACTTCGAACTAATAACAGGGAAACAACGCTTCCCTGATTCAACGGAGTTGCTTCATCAAAGACCCGGGCAAGTTTTTCTGTTTCTCCTCAATCTCTCTAAAACACGTGAAACCCAGCGATTCCCCAAAAAGACTGAAGCCTGCAGACTTCTGAGTGACTTTTATATTTCCAACAGACAATATATATTCCCCTAGACAACAGTCCAGATTATTTCTCAATGATGATTATTGCTATACCCGTGCTTTAGATTGAGTTTGCCGATGTATATGTTCTGAGTGTTTGTGTTAACCTTAATTTTGTGCCCCTTTATGAATAAAATGTTCGAAAATAGTGCCATCAGACTCCAACAGACCTCTCTATCTTTGCTGGTAAGTTATCCAGTTACGGGATATGTAACAACTTGGGTTTCTCGTCTCGGGATTTGACACCAAATTGGGAGGCCAGTGAATCGGGCTCGTAAGTCCAAAACTTGAATCTGGTTACGTGGGTAGCCAGACAGGAAACCAGCAAAGATGGACGTGGGTGAATTTATGAAAAACCCGACTGTGGGGGCGCTAGAGGCGGCCACCAAATCAGACTTGTTAAATTTAGCGAAGGGGTTGAACTTCACAGAAGTGAGGTCGTCCATGAAAAAGAGGGAGGTGAGAAGGGCCATAACTCAGTATTACATTGGAAGAATGTGTTTGAAGCTGAGGTATTGGAAGATATCCCTGAAAAGGTACCATCAAGTGGGACGGTTCAGTTAGAGGTGGAGAAATTAAGGTTGGAACATGAAATTAAGTTAAAAGAGCTGGAAGCAGCTGAGAGGCAAAGACGGCATGAAATTCAGCTAAAGGAGCTAGAAGCAGTCGAGAAAGAGGAAGAACTGGCCGAGAAAGAGAGGGAACGGGCTGAGAAAGAGAAACAGAGGCAACATGACTGGGAAATTGAGAAGATGAGGAACGAGCGAAGAGATCAAGGGTTAGACCGAGCAGAGCGGTTTAATGTTAGTAGGGAGTTGAGATTGGTGCCCCCATTCGAGGAGACAGATGTTGATAGTTATTTCTTGCTTTTTGAAAAGGTGGCAGTAAATCAGAAGTGGCCAAAATAGCAGTGGGTGGCGTTGTTACAAAGTGTGTTAAAGGGGACGGCCCAACGAGCATATGCGGCGTTGCCCCTGGAGGAGGGAGAAGCGGAGAATTATGCTGAAATAAAGGAGGCCATTCTCCGGGCTTACAAATTGGTACCTGAGGCCTATAGACAAAAGTTTAGAAATTTAAGGTAAGGGTGGAATCAAACATATACCGAGCTAGCCCATGAGAAGGGGGTGTTCTTGGACCATTGGTGCACCGCGGAAAGGGTGGACGAGGATTATGGGCGTCTCAGAGAGTTACTTTTGATTGAGGAATTTAAAAGTTGTGTTCCGGAGGAGATCCGGATGTATTTGAACGAGAGACCGACCAGGTCCGTCGCAGAATTTGCTAGGTTCGCAGATGAATATGCCCTAACTCACAAGACAAAGTTTTCCTCGACAAAAAGTTACCCGAGAGACCGTGGGAACGGTAGGGAAAGCCCACCGGCTAAGGTAGAAACTCAGCCAGGAGCTAGCCAGAAAAGTGAGGATACCAGGCCAGAAACCTGGAGATTTCATGGTTTGACCTGTTTTAATTGTGGAAAGGTGGGACATGTTGCGTCTAAGTGCCCCACTCCGAGGAAGGAGCCAGAAAAAGGGAAAGCAGCTATCCCTATAGGATGTATCGCGTCGATCGGAAAATCAGCGAGAGGGCCCCCCCGTAGATGGAGTACAGGAGGGGCGTGAGACATTTAGTTCCAAAGGAACCGTTTCCCTGGAGGAGGGAGGCCCACAAATTCCAGTACGGATCTGGAGAGACAGTGGAGCTGAGCTATCATTGATTAGCCGTAAGTGCTAGAGTTCGGACCTCCGACGGGAGAAGTAGCCCTGAGAGGCATAGGAAAATGGACCGAAGTGGTACCCTTGCATAGGGTCCTTCTAGATTGTGAGTTGGTGTCGGGACCAGTGGAGCTGGGGGTCCTGCCGGAGTTGCTGGGGGAAGGCGTGGATGTCCTTCTGGGGAACGACCTAGCGGGAGGGAAAATGGGAGCAGCCGTGAAGCTGACAACCCAGCCTGCGAGGATTGAGGCCCCTTCCTCAGATCTGAAGGTATACCCTGCCTGCGCAGTCACTCGCAGCATGTCAAAAAAGACAGCTGAGAGAGAGAGCAGTTTAAATCTGGCCGGTTTTGATTTGGCCGACACGTTTTTACCGACTCTGTACCAGCGAGGGTTCGAGGAAGGTAAACCGGAGAGTAAACAGGGGGAGGTAGACCTACCCTTAGCCGGACGAGAGTTTGTACGGGAACAGGAAAGTGACGAGGAGCCTTTCTCCCGGAATCATTGTGGATTTTGTGGGACCCCTACCTAAAACTGCGAGGGGGGCAGCAGTATATCATGACCATGATGTGTGCCGCTACATGATTTCCAGAGGCTGTGCCTCTGGGTAATATTAGGACCGCTGTGGTGGTGAGGGCCCTCATCAAATTCTTTGCCACAGTGGGGCTGCCTAAGGAGATACAATCGGATCAGGGGAGTACCTTCACATCTAACGCATTTCGGCAGATGATGACCCAGCTAGGGGGTCAAACAAATTCTAGCCTCCGCGTACCACCCGGAATCCCAAGGGCCGTTGGAAAGGTTCCACGCTACACTAAAGACCATGCTTAAAACTTACTGTCAGGAGAACGTTCGAGACTGGGATGAGGCTTTACCCCTTCTGTTATTTGCCGTCAGGGATACAGTCCAGTGCTCACTGGGGTTCAGTCCGTTTGAGCTCGTTTTCGGTCACAGGCCCAGGGGCCCTCTAACCCTCCTGAGAGAAAAGTGGTCTAGCCCGACCATTCAAGTCAGTGTGATTGACTATGTTCTGAAATTCCGGGAGAGGCTGCATAAAGTACGCGCCTTGGCAAAGGAAAACCTTAAAGAATCCCAGGAAAAAATGAGCCAGTGGTATAACCCAAGAGTGAGAGAACGAGAGTTTTACGTAGGCAACAAGGTTTTGGTCCTATTTCCGGTAGTTACCCATCCCCTTCAGGCGAGGTTTTAAGGACCATATACAGTGCGTAAGAAAATAGACTCGCTAAATTACGTGATTGAAACCCCTGATTGGCGAAAGCCGACCCAGTTAGTTCACGTGAACATGATGAAAAGGTACCATGACACTACCCCCGCGGTGGTCGGTACGGCCATGAAAACCGATGAGGTAGGGGAGGATGGCCCGGAGGGACCAGAGTGGTTTGAAAAGATAGGTATAGTCCCCACCAGATTGGAGAACTCTATGGTATTGGCAAGCCTTGCGGATAAGGTTAGACACTTAAAGCCTGAACAGCAGGAGCAGATAATACAGCTCATTAACTGGCATGCAGACTTATGCCCAGATGTTCCCTGAAGGTGTAGTGGGATGCAACATGATGCGATAGTTACCTCAACCCAGCCCTTAAAACAGGCACCTTATCGTATGAATTCCGAAAAGAGCCAACTAGTAGGAAAGGAGATTGAACATATGCTAGCTGCTGGGATAATCCGCGAATCCACTTCCGCCTGGGCTTCTCCTTGCGTGGTTGTCCCAAAACCGGATGGTACCATAAGATTCTGTATCGATTACCGGAAGGTCAACGTGGTCACCCAGACAGATGCTTACCCTATTCCCCGGGTGAATGATTGCATTGACCAAGTGGGGAAGACGAGCTACATCACAAAAGTTGACTTGTTAAAGGGGTAGTGGTGCGTTCCTTTAACAGATAGGGCTCGAGAGATTTCCGCCTTTGTCATCCCATCCGGGTTGTACGAGTACAACGTTATGCCATTTGGGATGAAAAATGCACCAGGGACATTTCAGCGGATGATAGACGCTGTGATAAAAGGGTTAACCCACACCAAGGCTTATCTTGACGACGTGATAGTTTGGAGTGACACCTGGGGGGGAGCACCTGGAGGCTGTAGAAAGTCTGTTTACCCGAATGTCGGCAGCCCACCTTACAGTAAACCTTGCCAAGAGTGAATTTGGTCATGCCACTATCACCTATTTGGGGTATGTGGTGGGAGAGGGACAGTTGGCTCCTGTGCAGGCGAAGGTACAGGCTATTTCTGAGGTTCCTGTACCCTACAATAAAGGGGCCCTGAGGAGGTTTTTGGGATTGTGGGATACTATTGGAAATTCTGTAAAAATTTCGCGGACATTGCGCTCCCCCTTGCAAAACTCCTACGGAAGGAGGAAAAATTTGAGTGGGGTCCCTCTTGTCAGAATGCTTTTGAAAAGTTAAAAGCCGTATTGTGCCATCACCCGGTGTTAAAAGCACCCGATTTGTTAGCACCCTTCTCCTTGGCAACAGACGCCAGTGATGAGGCTGCAGAAGCATTCCTCTTACAGCAAGCAGGGGATGGAGTGGAGCACCCGGTAGCATATTTCTCTCGGAAGTTCAATGTACACCAGAGGAATTACTCTACCGTAGAAAAGGAATTGTTGGCACTTGTGTTGGCGATACAACATTTCGAAGTATACATTTGTCCTGCGCAAAAACCCCTAGTGGTCAATACCGATCACAACCCGTTGGTATTCCTGGCTAATATGAAAAATAAAAACAGGAGATTATTGAGCTGGAGTCTGATGCTGCAGGAATTCGATATTAAGATACAGCACATTAAGGGGAGTGATAATGTGCTAGCGGATTGTTTATCTAGATGCTGAACTAAGTGTATAACTGTATGGCTCTGTAATTAAAAGAAAAAAGCTTGGGTATTGTGTTAGATTAAAAATCATATAAGACTCTGTACAACTCTGTTTTTAACCGCTGGTAAAAAACGTTTTTTTAGAGGGGAGGTGTTATGAATGTACCACAGCTCTGAGGGGCTGAAGGGGCGGGAGCAGCCCCCTCCTTCTGGAGAATCGATAGAGCACTATTAATTGGGGTCTCGGACCCAGGAAAATGAGAGATAACGTAACGGTTTTGGCCATGGCTCTTAGAGACACCTGTGCTAAGTGCATGACCATGCTACGTGACAGCTACCACGGATATGGACACCCTCGGGCAATGTGGGGGTGGGGATTGCATCACCCTACTTTGATGGACATCTACAACTCTGCAAGTCAAGATAAAAGGGGACTGCAGAAGGCAGTACCCCAGCGACGCACCTGAAGGACTCCATCGCTCAGCGCTCCCGTGATAGCTGGAAGCCAGTCAAAAGCCACGTGCGCTCCGTAACTCCTTTGCCTGGGGAGTGGGTGGCTGATAATACCGAGAAGGACTTCGAACTAATAACAGGGAAACAATGCTCCCCTGATTCAACGGAGTTGCTTCATCAAAGACCCTGGCAAGTTTTTCTGTTTCTCCTCAATCTCTCTAAAACACGTGAAACCCAGCAATTCCCCAAAAAGACTGAAGCCTGCAGACTTCTGAGTGACTTTTATATTTCCAACAGACAATATATATTTCCCTAGACAACAGTCGAGATAATTTCTCAATGATGATTATTGCTATACCCGCGCTTTAGATAGAGTTTTGCCAATGTATATGTTCTGAATGTTTGTATTAACCTTACTTTTGTGCCCCCCTTTATGAATAAAACATTTGAAAATAGTGCCATCAGACTCCAACAGACCTCTCTATCTTTGCTGGTAAGTTATCCAGTTACGGGATACGTAACACTACGTTGGTGAAATGTCAGATTATTAAAGTTCGTAGATGGGATGGTATTATGATGGTTAACCATGATGAAATCAAGGAATCTTTTCAAGAATTTTATACTAATTTAAATCAATCAGAATTTTCTGATGATCCTACCAGAATGCATGAATTTTTAAGGAAACTAAATATTCCAAAATTACCAGCCATTGAATGGTTAGCATCAGATGCATATATTACTGAAGAGGAAATAAGGAAGGCAATTTTTTCGATAAACTCTGGTAAAGCTGGATATACAGCTGAATTTTTAAAATCTTTTTTAGATTTACTTTCTCCCTGGTTATTTAGAACTTTTAAAGAAGTTTTATTAGTAGGTAAATTACCACAATCTTTTTATGAGACATCTATTTCTTTAATTCTTAAAAAAGATAAAGTTCCCACTGAATGTGCATCATACAGACCTATATCTTAGTTGAATGTGGATTCTAAAATCTTTTCCAAAATATTAGCAATTAGATTAGAGACAGTACTGCCTCAAATTATTTCTGAGTTTCAGACAGGATTTATTAAAAATTGTTACTCACATTTTAACATTATGAGGTTAATGAAAATTGTATACAGTACTTCATCTAATACTCCAGAAAGTGTTATTTCGCTTGATGCCAAGAGGGCGTTTGATAGACTTGAATGGGAATATGTATACTTGAGAAATTTAATTTTAGCTCAATATTTATATCTTGGATTCAATTGATATATCATACACCCATGGCTGCTGTATTTACCAATAATCAGAGATCTTTTTTTAGGCTTTTTTGAGGTTCTAGACAGGGCTGTCCTTTAAGTCCTTTACTATTTAATATTACCCTGGAGCCCATGACAATTGCTATTCGTGATATACCTGATATATTTGGCATTATTTGTGGGAAAGGGACACATAAAATATCACTATATGTAGATGACCTGTTATTATATATTTCTAACCCAGAGAAATCCATTCCTGCAGTAATAACACTACTTGCTTAGTTTAGTTGTATTTCTGGTTATAAATTGAATCTTCATAGGAATGTGCTTTTCCTATTAAATATGCAAGTTCCAATTTATAGACAATTACCATTTAGATTGGTTACTGATTATTTTACTTATTTGGGGGTCAAAATAACTAAGAAGCATAACGATCTATTTAAAGTTAATTTTTTACCTTTAAATGATCATGTTACTAAATGTTACTGTTTACTAAATGGTCCCCACCGTCCTTATCTTTGATTGGTAGACTTAATGCTATTAAGATGTTTATTTTACCTAAATTTCTGTATCTATTTCAGGCAGTATCAATTTTTATACCTAAATCTTTTTGATATTATTGATTCTAAAATTTGTTCATATATATGGCAGCATAGAAATCCCAGGTTAAGTAAGAAATATTTACAGAAATCAAAAAAGGAAGGTGGCTTGGCTTTGTCAAATCTTAGATTATATTATTGGGCAATTAATATTCAATATTTAATATTTTGGACACAAGAGCTGGATGAAACAGTCTCCACGATAGATGAACCTTGAGCGGGAGTCTGCACAGGAGTTCTCACTGGCTTCTATTTTAGGAGCTGCACTTCCCTTTGCATTTACTAAATTGAATAAACAGATGATAAATCCAATAGTTAAACATACAATACAAATATGGTTTCAATTTTGTAAATTTTTTGGATTGAATAAATTTATCCTGTCAAGTCCAAAAAAATCTAACTTTTTTTTCCTAACCATCTAGAATTGACCAAGCTTTTTTATGGAAAACAAAAGGAATAACGTGCTTTCATGATTTATTCATGGATGATAGTTTTGTGTCTTTTGAACAGTTATTTAATAAATATAATTTGCCTAGATCACACCTTTTCAAATATTTACAGATTAGAAACTTTCTGAATGCTACTTTATCTACCTTTCCGATATCACATCAAATCGGTTACAGAAAAAATTACAGGTTTAAACCCCTATCAGAAGAGTTTAATAGCAATTATTTATGATATGATTATGAAAATACATCTAGGTACATCCGATAAAATTAAGAACGAGTGGGAAAGAGAACTTCAAATATCTTTATCTACAGAGAAATGGGAGAAAATTCTTAAAGTAGTTAATACTTCTTCAATGTGTGCCAGACACGCTTTGATACAATTTAAGGTGGTTCAAAGGGCTTGTAGTGTTCTCGCTCAGGTGTAACGGAACTCTGAACTAAACACCGAGGTAAACCGTAGTCAATGAAACAGGATTGCAGTAAGATTAACCGTTTACTGTTCACTCTTTCACATTAACGTATGGTGAAAACTGTTGATAAAACAATACAAAATGTGTACAGTATTTGTATCCTTCTTGATATCACATTTACATCGTAAATACTTGCAAAGTAAAACTACACCAACTACATTACATTAAAGTGCAGCATACAGTCAGAATCTACCTATGCCATTGACTGCTTTAAATACACTTCAACACAAATTATCCGCAACTCTTTAACTAACGAAAACATAAACCTTATCAACCGTCATTACTTTTAACAGAATCAGCGTTCACATTTTTAATTCAACACATCGATTATCTCATGAACTTACGGCATTGCTTCTCTGATGTTTCTAGTGCGTAGAAAGAAAACTTTTCTCACGCTGATCCTGCACATGTGAGCCCCCTCCTTCCCGTTTCTCCAAACCGGTATTTTCCCACAAGACACGGTGAAACCAGATGTGACGTCATCGTATACCGCGATATATCACAGACAACGAATTTACTTTAAACAATCTTAACTTTGACTAGAAAATGCTAACAAATGAATTACTAAAGCGAAAATATTATAAACTAAGCAAATGCCTTAAAGGCAACACACTCCCCGCTTGACCTTCGTAAGGTCACAATGAACATAATACAAACTTCAGTCTCTAAATCAGTCCTTAGGTAGAAGTAGAATGACTTCTGTAACTGGCCTTTAGTAAATTTTCACATCACCTTGGTCGGTAGTTTTCAACTCAACCTTCCTGACATGTCCATCCCTACTAGGGAATGCGCAGTGATTCTGGCCATTGGCCAGCTGTTGCAGGCGATCTGCTTGTCCCTGAGCAGGACTAACTCTCCAACTTGAAGATTCCTGCAGGGTTCTGTCCACTTTTGTCTGTGTTGCAACAAAGGTAGATATTCCTGTCTCCAACGAGACCAGAACTGATTTGCCAGAGCCTGGACCTGTCTCCATTGCTTTGTGTACAAATCCTTATCAGAGAAGTCCCCTGGTGGAGGGGGGGGGGGGCTCCTGTCTTCTGTGTAAGGAGCATTGATGCCGAGAGTATGAAGGGGTTTTCCAGGTCAGAAGACACAGGTAGGAGTAGTCGTGCATTTATAATGGCTGTGACCTCTGCCATTAGTGTGCACAGTACCTCGAGGGTCAGTTGGGTGTGTTGCTGCATCTCAGGTTTCCTTTTCAGGGTTTTTGTTCCTCTTCCACAGTCTGGCAGAATTTGTGAAGACTGTGAAAAATGATTTTCTGACAGAATTTGTGTTACCCATACTGGCTGTTGACCACCTTTCTCTAATGAGTTGCAACTCTCTTTGGTTTTCTCGTGATGGAACTCATTATGAAAAGCATTACCCAAGTTCTCTTGTGTGCTTAGATCTATGGTACACTCACCAGAAATTTCACTATCACATTTTGCACTTTTGCCTTTCTTCTTCTTTTTCTTGTTTTTGCCTTTTGTGTTCTCCTTGATACACATGAAACTTGTGCGGGGTTGAAAAATTGAATGGTGGCCACTCTCTAGCACATTGGTCTTGAGTGTGCTAACCGTCGGTTTGTGTACATTGCCAAGGTACACCTCTCCTATTCTACCCAGCCCAGATCCAGGCGTTTGGCAAAGGGGGCGTCGTGTGGTCCATTGACCTGCTGCCTAACCTTGTGCACCCGGAGAACATCTCTTCCTAATAGCAGGAGTATTTCTGCTTTTGGATCCAGTTCTGGGATGTGCTTGGCAATGTGGTGGAGATGTGGCTGGTGTAGCACTGCACTTGGCGTTGGGATCTCAGTGCGGTTATTCAAAATTTCATTGCACCCTAAGAGTGGAGGGAGACAGATGACAAATTTACCATCCAGGGACTTGAGCTGGAAGCCTTCTGCCTTCCTTCCATAAGTTTCTACACTGCCTGAGCAAGTTCTAAGGTAGTATGGGAACTGATTACTCTCAATGTTAAACAAGTCATAGAACTCCGGTCTGACTAGTGAGCGATTGCTCTGATCGTCCAGAATTACATGGGCTTTGATGGCCTTGTCTTTGGTTCCCTTTGGGTACACCTTAGTCAGGCAGATCTTTGAACAAGAATGGCTTGACTGAGCTTGACCACAAACTTCTGTGCAGCTCAAGCTGACAACGGTTGTCCTGGAGTGAGCCTCTCCCTCCCCACCAAGCTGTTGTGAGGGTGAAGGAGCTTTGACGGTTTGCAGTAACAGGTCGGGATGCATGGCCCCATCGTGATTAGTGCTATTACATTCCGGGCACTTCACGGAGATCATACACTCTCTAGCAAGGTGAGAGGTAGAGGAACAGCATTTAAAACATATTTTTTTCTCCTTGAGAAGGGCCATCCTCTCTTCAAGGGGTTTTTCCCTAAACGTTCTGCATTTTTTGAGGGGGTGGGGTTTGTTATGCAATGGACAATTCTTGCTAGGATCATTGTTAGTTGTAAAGGCTTCAGTCTTAAGCACTGAGACAGGTTTATTAATGTTGAAATTATTTGAAGTGGATTTAACTGGCTTGGTGTAAATTGTACTGTTACCTGGACTCATGAAGCTAGGGTCATTTCGCTCTTTGCCTCCTTGCACACAAACCTAATGAAATACTCAAAGGGAGGAAATCAACCATCGTTCTCTTCCTTGTACTCTGAGCCAACAGACACCCACCTTTCCTGCAGCCCAAATGGAAGTTTGTAGATGATTTGTCTAATCCCATATGAAGTATCTAGGTATAATAGACCAGTTAAATAGCCATCTTCTTTGGCACCTTGAATCTCCATGAGTAAATCTCCGAGCTCTCTTAACTTAGTGTGGTCCTTGGCTGACACCTTAGGAAAATTTTCCAGCCGTCAGAATAGTGCCGATTCAATAATTTCAGGGGCTGCATAGCACTCCTGAAGTTTCTCCCATGCTTTGCGTAAGGCTAGCTCGGGGTTGTCGATGTACACTGAACGTATGCGTCTCACCTGTTCACATGATTCTTTTCCCAGCCATTTCGTCATAAGATCCAACTCTTGGGTTGCTCCGAGCTGGACTCCGTGGATTGCGTTGGCGAATGTGGAGTACCATGCACGGTAATTTTCAGGTTTATCGTCAAACTGGTACAGTCCTGAAGTGACGAGATCTCGTCGTGCTAAATACTGTGCCAAGGGTTCAACTGCAAGTGGCATGCAGCCTGGGGGAATATGTCAGTGGGTGTATGACTGAGGGCGTACCTCTGTTATGGAATTTGCTGTTCTGAATTCAGCCTTTGCCTCTCTTCTTGCCAAATCTGGTAAGTTTGGTGTCGAGAAGTATTTGTCATCAGCCCTTTCATTCTTGAATTCATCGCGGAGTTGCAAGGGTAAATTGTCTTCCTCGGATGGATGTGATGCAATTGGGCCTCTCTGAGGCTCCTCATGAAGTGGGGTGTTATCGTATAAGTATGGAGAGGAAGAACGAATCTTCAGGTGTATTTGAGATTGGACATAGTCGCTTGTGCGTTCCAATCTGATCTTTTCGGAAGTAGATTTTACGTCACCCAGAACATGCATTTCATCAGCATTTTCTATTATCTCTGCTTCCAGCCTGGCAGCTTCTGCTTCTCAGTGTAGCATCAGCACTTCTAACTCTGACTCTATCCTTACCTTTTCCAACTGGTTTTCGGCTTCTCTGGCAGCCGCTTCCTTTTGGTTTTTGGCTTCTTTGGCAGCCGCTTCCTTTTTCAATTTTGCTTCTTGTTCGGCGTACAATGCTCGCACCTTGGCAGCTTCTGCCTTAGCTCTTGCATGGGCAGCCTTACTTGTTGATGCCCTACTGCCCCTGTCGCTGGATGGCAACGACTTGATGCTGGATCGAGTTGTCATCGCAGCACTTGAAACACCTGACAATGCCGCCTTTTCACTGTAGTGTTCTCGCTCAGGTGTAACGGAACTCTGAACTAAACACCAAGGTAAACCGTAGTCAATGAAAACAGGATTGCAGTAAGATTAACTGTTTACTGTTCACTCTTCCACATTAATGTATGGTGAAAACTGTTGATAAAACAATACAGAATATATACAGTATTTGTTTCCTTCTTGATATCACATTTACATCATAAATACTTGCAGAAGTAAAACTACAACAACTATATTACACTAAAGTGCAACATACAGTCAGAATCTACCTACGCCATCGACTGCTTTAAATACACTTCAACACAAATTATCCACAACTCTTTAAGTAACAAAAACATAAACCTTATCAAACTGTCATTACTTTTAACAGAATCAGCGTTAACATTTTTAATTGAACATATCGATTATCTCATGAACATACGGCGTTGCTTCACTGATGTTTCTAGTGCGTAGAAAGAAAACTTTTCTCGCAGTGATCCTGCACATGTGAGCCCACTCCTTCCCGTTTCTCCAAACCAGTATTTTCCCACAAGACGCGGCAAAACCAGGTGTGACGTCATCGCATGCCGCGATATATCACAGACAACAAATTTACTTTAAACAATCTTAACTTTAACTAGAAAATGATAACAAATGAATTACTAAAGCAAAAATATAATAAACTAAACAAATGCCATAAAGGCAACACAGAGGTGTATAAAGATTGAACATTCATGGTAAAAATGAAGCGGTCGGGCCCAGGGAATTGGAAGTTATTGAAGAGGTGAAGGGCGTGGGATGTATACTTAACATAACTTAGCATGTTGGTTTGTGCAGCGTACTCATATGCTAAACCTAAGTAAATATTATAATCACAGGCAAATAAGTCCAAATATCGTTAGCCATTTCATTTTTTTCTGCAGTTTTCTTCCCTTGCAGTCTTCCTCTTCGGAAGAGAGTGCTGATACAGTTTACACTTGGTTCCGAGTACCCACTTGGCTTTGCCTTGTACCTTGACTGGGGTCTGGGTGGTTAGTAGCACTAGATGGGGCGCCTTCCAACTAGGAGAGAGAGAATCCTTTTCGAACAATCTGATATACACAGAATCACCTGGTTTAAAAGGATGTGTATTTTCTTTCCCAGGTTTGGACAGGGCTGTAATCATTCTTTTCTTAATTCTTTCTAATAGGCTTATCTAGGATTATTAATATCTCTAAACCATTCTCATCAGTCCATTCTGAGCAATCTGAGCACTTGTCAAGGTGGGGGCAGGTCTAGAACCTGTGAGCATAGGTCTTCTATCAATATTTCAAAGGGCTCAGTTTTGGTTCTCCTGTGAGCATAATTTCTCAATGTATACAGAGCAATCTGCCATGCCTCAGGCCATTTCAATCCCGCTTTTTGGCGCCAGGGTTTCTTAATACTCCATTCTCCATTAAATGGAAGGAGTTTACCCCTAGTACACATCTTCAATGGCTATGTGATTTATGTCTTATTTAAATTTAGAAAACATCCACTGCTCAGTCTTAAATTTCAAACGATCTTTTTATGATATCTGGGGACCTTTCCTAAATTACTTTTCCAATTTATAAAGTTTAACAGTGCACAAACTTTTATGTTAATTTTTATCTTCTCTTCATAAGCAAACATGTTTTTTTTCTAATTATCCATTATCATCCATCAGCTTTTTTGTTTGGTAGTTGGTAGGGGGTTGAATTTTTTTATATAAATTTTTTTTAATGATGTATGACTTACCTTTAAATTTTTGATTACAGAGTTGTATTCCTTTATGTGTTATGCTATAACATTTTGATCCATTTTATTACAATATATGAATGTACACAAGTTATGTTGAGATGTATCTATGTGTTGCACTCTGTAAATCTTGTTTTTTTTCTTCTGAATAAAAATATTGTAAAAAGAATACTCCATTCATTCTTTCCTGAAAATTGAGACTGATAGGCTCCGCGCCAATGCTTTAGTTTCTCTATCACTATTACATTTACAAGAAATTCCAAATTAGCAAATAATTTCCTGCATCAGTATTTTAACTGCTCTATGTGTATCACATTTAGGCTGTCATGGTCTGGTCCATGTAGACTGCATTCCAGTTCAAGGTCCGGTTCAATCGCTCCTTATTCCAGGTTTTCTGGTTTTCCCTTGTTCTGTTGGGTGCTCTATTTGAGGCAGCTGATTCTCATTTTGGGCTGGCTGCATAAATAGCTCCTGGGTTCAGCTTCATTTGCTGGTAGTCAAGTGAATGGACAATAAATCCTGAAGGTGGCAGTAATGCAACAGTGTGGATGACAACTGTTGTAAAAACTCAAGGAAGAAGAAGAAGCTTCATTTGCAGAACTGTTCCCTTCATCTTCCTCTTGAAGCCTTTGCCTGGAACCTTGACTGGATTGCTGTCAAGTTCTCCTGCTGGATCAAGACTGGAGTTTTGATGTGTCTAGATAAGGAACTGTCTATCGTTGTTTGGAATTGTCTCTGTGCCCATGCCCTTGCTAGTAGGTCTGGCTGTTTGCTGCTACCTTGTGTTAGGAACTGTCTCTCTGTTCTGTGTAGAGCCCTGGCCCCAAGTCCTGTTCCTAAGGAGAGGTCCTGGCTCTGTGTTCCATGGCCTGTGTTCCTGTCTCTCTCAAGGCCAAGGCTCTCTGTTCAGGTGTCCTGTCCTGTTCATGTGTCTTGTCCTGTGCAGGAGTTCCATGTCTAGTCCTGCAGCCACGCCTCGAAGAACCCTAGCCATGTCCAGTCCTGTAGCTACGTCACATCTTCACCTAGTTCTGGGGTCCAAACCTGAGTCAAGACCCAGGTTCTGGGTCCTTGTCCAGTCTCCGGCTTGGAGTCCAACCACAGGCTCCTAGTCCCCAGTTCCTTATCCTGGTCTTGCTTTCTTAGCCAAAGTCCTAGCCCGTCTGTGTTCCTGTCCCAGCTTCTAGTATGTGTCCTATCCCATCCCTAACTCTAGTCCAGTCCAGTTCCTAGTACTTGTAGGGAAAGCAAGTAGTTGTTTGCTCAGGGCTAACAGTACTAGTAGAAGAGTTGGTTAGAACTTGTGATATTTGCCAAAGAAACAATCGAGGAAAGTCTCCCGCTAAATTTGATTATTCGTCCACCCCGAGGCACCATTTATGAATCTACAAATAGACTTTGTACATGTACCAGGAAGTGCATGTGTGTATGTAATTGGCTATTGCGCTATTTTAACTAGGGCATGTAGGAGGCTACGAGGACAGATGGGACGCCCATCAGGGTGCAGCCACAACCCATTATTTTCACGGGTGCAATTTTTTATTTTTCCATGTGTTGTTCTGCTGCCTGTTGTGCTGCTAACAAAGATTCAAAGGCAGTAACTTTAGATAGTTTGCAGGAAGCACATAGAAACCATCACTACTGTACTCCCGGGGAGCTGGCTGCTATTTTGGCCGCTGCATCAGCGTCAGCGTTACCTTGTGCATTTGGGTCTGAGCTGTCAGAATGGGGCTTCACACTTAATCACAGCAGCTTGTTGGGGAAATGGAATGGTCTGCTGTAAATTCTTTATTAATTGGGCATGCTGTAAAGGTCTCCCGGAAGAAGTAGTAAATCCTCTATTGCCACAGAGTACTGAAATCATAAAAGCGTATCGTGAATCTGTATAGATATTCACAGCGTTGCCCTGTTCGCCTTGATGCTGTCAAGTGTCGTGTAGCCGCGGAATTGAGGAGTAGCATTATCGGGAGGAGTCAATACTGTGCAGGAATTGTTCAACATTACAGGCTTTGCCTTTTAACCATCACTGCCGTTGCCGCCACAGCTCTTAGGCAAACCACGCATTACCGAGTGGTGAAATATGCCACCGGACTCTTTGAGCCACCATGTTCCTGAGTCAGCAAATCCCTCCTTTTCACTAGAAGGTAACCGGAACGATTTAGAGTAGTCTGGAATGCCCAGGGCCTTCAGAGCATCTTGTGGCTGTTCCAATTCGGGTTTCAGTTGGATTTGAGATGGTGCGTCCCGTAGTGTAGCTGTCCATTAATACAGCATCAAAGGCTCTGTATTCTGGAGCCCAGTGTCAGTAATTTGTCATTCCAAGGATTGCAAACATCTACTTCTTATTTTCTGGTCCAGGAGACTGTGCGATTGCGGCCACGCGTTCAGGACCAAGTCTTCTGGTGCTTTGTTGCACAATATAGACGAAATGGGTAACAGTTGCATGGCAAAACTATAGCTTGGTGTCCATAGGCTCGGAGTCCATCGGTTCACAGGTGGTTTGGCAGTGTCACAGTCTTTACGGCCATCTGCCAGTGTTTTGAAGGCCAGCAGCAGATCGTTGGCTTCAACTACACTAATATAATGTACTATTATATAATACATTATATAATGTATATAACTATAATGTACTCAACTCATCTCATACGGCAGCTATATAAATGGCTGGACTCTCGGTATATACCCCTGAGGCAACCTCGTCCAGGTATATTGCTGTAATTTATACCTAAAGGCGAACCCATATTGACTGTCCCCGTACAGAAGGATCGAGAAGGCGGCGGAGCAGACGTCCATCACTGTGTACCATCGAGGTTCGGATGGTACTGAGGCTAAAATTTGTGTCCGGTGCAACAGGGGAAATGGGCTGTACTATCTGATTGACAGCCTTCGAATCCTGCACAAACCGCCATTCGGCCGGTCTGTTCGGTGTCGGGGTTTGGCAATATGGGTTATTGCAAGGGATTTGCGCCGTGTAATACTCCTTGTGAGAGTCTTGATAACTGGTTTAATATCGTTAACAGCTTCAGGAGATAAACGGTATTGATGAATGGTGAGGATTCTCACGTTTCACAGGTCACAGGTCAGACACTTCTTACAAAAATACTTAAATGCTTTTTGCATATATACAAGGTTCTGACCTGTTAGATATTATTTTAAAAAATGAATCCTTTAATGAAGGGTTTTACTGGGGAAATTTATAATTTGTTGTTACAGCAGCACAATTACCCTTTACTTAAGATTAAGCAAGATTAGGAGAGAGAGTTTAACATAACCCTAATAACAGAAGATTGGTTAACTCTTCTTCAACTTGTGCCAATCACTCTTAAATTCAATTTAAAATTCTACATCGTTACTATTTGACAAAGGAGAGACTGTCTAAAATATTTCCTAATGTTGATAGTCTGTGTGACAGATGTGAAACTGAGAGAGCCACATTGACATATGTTTTGGTGGTGTTCTGTACTGAAACATTTTGGAAGTCTATTTTCTCTACAATTTCTAAAATTTAAAAAATTAATTTACAACCTAATAAATTGACAGTTTTATTTGGTATAATCACTCAATAGATTTATGGTATTTCACCATCGGACCAACATGTAATTGCATTTGTTACATTATTGGCCAGATGGGCTATTTTGTTGAAATGGAAAGATTCTTCTGCTCCTACTTTGATACAATGGTTTTCTCTGGTGATGTTATGTCTTTATTTGGAGAAAATCAGAATTCAAACTTTTGATCCTTGATTTGATTTTGAGAAAAGGTGGGGTTCATTCACCCACTACTATCTGATTTGAGTTAATTAATATGGTTTCCTCCGATATTTCCTTTAAGAGGATTTGAGTTAGCGGATTGATTTTTTTTTTAATGGAAGCTTGTATGATGTATAACTCCAGGGTTGTACTCCCAATGTTTTTTTCAGTTAGTAGGGCTTGTTTTTTTGCTTCTTAAATATTCTTAACACTTTATTTTCTTCTATTATTATTGATACATTGCTTAGCTTTGGTAATCAGTTATTTGCTAATTTAATTCCTTATTGTACATAATGACATTGACTTAATGTATCTCTCTTTGTTAATCTTCAATAATAATGAATAAAAAAGATTTCAAAATGAAACCCTTAGTCCTCAGGCTTAATTTTCTTCCACAGTCCTCTCCTTCAGGGGGTTTTCTGAAAGTCTGATCTTTGCCGACTCTATCACCCATCCTATTGGGTCCCAAAGAGATTTTGCGTCGTAAAAGGAGCCGACCCTCTGAAGGACTCACTGTTTTTCATTCCAGGGCCAGAAGACATAGGAGCAGAATTAAGCTATTCAGCCTATCAAGTCTGCTCTGCCATTCCATCATGGCTGATCCCAGATCCCACTCAATCCCATACACCTGCCATCTCGCCATGTCCTTCATTGCCCTGACAGCAGGAAATGATTAAATATACGCAAGGACTTGACCTCCACTGTATTCTATGGCAGGACATTCCACAGATTTAATCCTCTCTGGCAAACAAAATCCTCCTTACCTCTGTTCTAAAGGGTTGCTCCACAATTTTGAGGCTGTGCCCTCTAGTTCTGGATACCCCCACTAGAGAATAATTAGTTAATACTTGGCACTATTGTTCCTTTTACCAAAATGCATTATCATACATTTCCTAACACTATTCCATCAGCAATGTTTTCGTCTATTTTAATTTCTCCAAGTCCTGACATGTCCATCCCTACTAGGGAATGCGCAGTGATTCTGGCCATTGGCCAGCTGTTGCAGGCGATCTGCTTGTCCCTGAGCAGGACTAACTCTCCAACTTGAAGATTCCTGCAGGGTTCTGTCCACTTTTGTCTGTGTTGCAACAAAGGTAGATATTCCTGTCTCCAACGAGACCAGAACTGATTTGCCAGAGCCTGGACCTGTCTCCATTGCTTTGTGTACAAATCCTTATCAGAGAAGTCCCCTGGTGGAGGGGGGGGGGGCTCCTGTCTTCTGTGTAAGGAGCATTGATGCCGAGAGTATGAAGGGGTTTTCCAGGTCAGAAGACACAGGTAGGAGTAGTCGTGCATTTATAATGGCTGTGACCTCTGCCATTAGTGTGCACAGTACCTCGAGGGTCAGTTGGGTGTGTTGCTGCATCTCAGGTTTCCTTTTCAGGGTTTTTGTTCCTCTTCCACAGTCTGGCAGAATTTGTGAAGACTGTGAAAAATGATTTTCTGACAGAATTTGTGTTACCCATACTGGCTGTTGACCACCTTTCTCTAATGAGTTGCAACTCTCTTTGGTTTTCTCGTGATGGAACTCATTATGAAAAGCATTACCCAAGTTCTCTTGTGTGCTTAGATCTATGGTACACTCACCAGAAATTTCACTATCACATTTTGCACTTTTGCCTTTCTTCTTCTTTTTCTTGTTTTTGCCTTTTGTGTTCTCCTTGATACACATGAAACTTGTGCGGGGTTGAAAAATTGAATGGTGGCCACTCTCTAGCACATTGGTCTTGAGTGTGCTAACCGTCGGTTTGTGTACATTGCCAAGGTACACCTCTCCTATTCCACCCAGCCCAGATCCAGGCGTTTGGCAAAGGGGGCGTCGTGTGGTCCATTGACCTGCTGCCTAACCTTGTGCACCCGGAGAACATCTCTTCCTAATAGCAGGAGTATTTCTGCTTTTGGATCCAGTTCTGGGATGTGTTTGGCGATGTGGTGGAGATGTGGCTGGTGTAGCACTGCGCTTGGTGTCAGGATCTCAGTGCGGTTATTCAAAATTTCATTGCACTCTAAGAGTGGAGGGAGACAGATGACAACTTTACCATCCAGGGACTCGAGCTGGAAGCCTTCTGCCTTCCTTCCATAAGTTTCCACGCTGCCTGAGCAAGTTCTAAGGTAGTATGGGAACTGATTACTCTCAATGTTGAACAAGTCACAGAACTCTGGTCTGACTAGTGGGCGATTGCTCTGATCGTCCAGATTTACATAGGCTTTGATGGCCTTGTCTTTAGCTCGCTTAGGGTACACCTTAGTGAGGCAGATCTTTGAACAAGAACGGCTTGACTGAGCTTGACCGCAAACTTCTGTGCAGCTCGAGCTGACAACAGTTGTCCTGGAGTGAGCCTTTCCCTCCCCACTGTCCTGTTGTGGGGGTGAAGGAGCTTTGTCGGTTTGCGGTAACGGGCCGGGATGCATGGCCCCATCGTGATTAGTGCTATCACATTCCGGGCACTTCACGGCGATCGTACACTCTCAAGCAAGGTGAGAGGTAGAGGAACAGCATTTAAAACATTTTTTTCTCCTTGAGAAGGGCCATCCTCTCTTCAAGGGGTTTTTGCCTAAATGTTCTGCATTTTTGAGGGGGTGGGGTTTGTTATGCAATGGACAATTCTTGCTAGGGTCATGGTTAGTTGTAAGGACTTCAGTCTTAAGCACTGAGACAGGTTTATTAATGTTGAAATTATTCGAAGTGGATTTATCTGGCTTGGTGTAAATTGTACTGCTACCTGGACCCATGAGGCTAGGGTTGTTTCACTTCTTCGCCTCGTTGCACATAATCCTAGTGAAATACTCAGGTAGGAAATCGACCATCGTTCTCTTCCTTGTATTCTGCGCCAACGGACACCCACCTTTCCTGCAGCCCAAATGGAAGTTTGTAGACGATTTGTCTAATCCCGTATGGAGTATCTAGGTATAATAGACCAGTTGAGTAGCCATCTTCTTTGGCGCCTTCAATCTCCAAGAGTAAATCTCTGAGCTCTCTTAACTTAGTGTGGTCCATGGCTGACACCTTAGGAAAATTTTCCAGACATTGGAATAGTGCCGCTTCAATAATTTCAGGGGCCGCATAGCTCTCCCGAAGTCTCTCCTATGCTTTGCGTAAGGTTCCTTGGGGTTGTTGATGTACACTGAACGTATGCGTCTCACTTGTTCGCATGATTCTTTTCCCAGCCATTTCGCCATAAGGTCCAACTCTTGGGTTGCTCTGAGCTGGACTCCATGGATAGCGTTGGTGAATGTGGAGTACCAGGCATGTTAATTTTCAGGTTTATCGTCAAACTGGTACAGTCCTGAAGTGACGAGATCTCGTCGTGCTAAATACTGTGCCATGGGTTCAACTGCAAGTGGCATGCAGCCTGGGGGAATATGTCAGTGGGTGTATGACTGAGGGCGTACCTCTGTTATGGAATTTGCTGTTCTGAATTCAGCCTTTGCCTCTCTTCTTGCCAAATCTGGTAAGTTTGGTGTCGAGAAGTATTTGTCATCAGCCCTTTCATTCTTGAATTCATCGCGGAGTTGCAAGGGTAAATTGTCTTCCTCGGATGGATGTGATGCAATTGGGCCTCTCTGAGGCTCCTCATGAAGTGGGGTGTTATCGTATAAGTATGGAGAGGAAGAACGAATCTTCAGGTGTATTTGTGATTGGACATAGTCGCTTGTGCGTTCCAATCTGATCTTTTCGGAAGTAGATTTTACGTTACCCAGAACATGCATTTCTTCAGCATTTTCTATTATCTCTGCTTCCACCCTGGCAGCTTCTGCTTCTCGGTGTAGCGTCAGCACTTCTAACTCTGACGCTATCCTTACCCTTTCCAACTGGTTTTCGGCTTCTCTGGCAGCCGCTTCCTTTTTCAATTTTGCTTCTTGTTCGGCATAGAACGCTCGCACCTTGGCGGCTTCTGCCATAGCTCTTGCATGGGCATCCTTACTTGATGATGCCCTACTGCCCCTGTCACTGGATGGCAACGACTTGATGCTGGATCGAGTTGTCATCGCAGCACTTGAAACACCTGACAATGCCGCCTTTTCACTGTAGTGTTCTCGCTCAGGTGTAACGGAACTCTGAACTAAACACCGAGGTAAACCGTAGTCAATGAATACAGGATCGCAGTAAGATTAACCATTTATTGTTTACTCTTTCACATTAACGTATGGTGAAAACTGTTGATAAAACAATACAAAATGTATACAGTATTTGTTTCCTTCTTGATATCACATTTACATCGTAATTACTTGCAAAAGTAAAACTACAACAACTACATTACATTAAACTGCAACACACAGTCAGAATCTACCTGCGCCATCAACTGGCTTTAAATACACTTCAACAACAAACTATCTGCAACTCTTTAACTAACGAAAACATAAACCTTATCAACCGTCATTACTTTTAACAGAATCAGCGTTCACATTTTTAATTCAACACATCGATTATCTCATGAACTTACGGCATTGCTTCTCTGATGTTTCTAGTGCGTAGAAAGAAAACTTTTCTCACGCTGATCCTGCACATGTGAGCCCCCTCCTTCCCATTTCTCCAAACCGGTATTTTCCCACAAGAAGCGGCGAAACCGGGTGTGACGTCATCGCATGCCGCGATATATCACAGACAATGAATTTACTTTCAACAATCTTAACTTTAACGAGAAAATGCTAACAAACGAATTACTAAAGCAAAAATATTATAAAGTAAACAAATACCTTAAAGGCAACACAGGGCTCATATGTCCAAGGATAAGTTAGCTTGTTTTTACCATCATATAAATCCTGTTTGTGATAGATGTACTTCTGAAGTAGCTTCCTTGTTTTGGTCTTGTCCACTTCTAGAAAAATATTGGAAAGATATTTTTGATATTATTTAAATAGTTCTGCATGTTAATTTACAACATCCTATTACTGCAATTTTTGGACTACCAATGATAGACTCCATTCATTTATCCTCATCAGCTTGTCGTTTAATTGCATTTGTGATCTTAATAGCCAGAAGGTCAATTTTACTTAAATGGAAACATTCCAATCCCCCTACAACATTTCAATGGCTTCCCCAAACGATAGCATGTTTAAACTTAGAAAAAATTAGAAGTGGTAATCTGGACCCTTCAGTTAAATTTGAAGAAACTTGGAGGCCATTTATTCAAGATTTTCATATGATGTAAGTTGACCCTTCCTGTTTTTTCTTTTTCAATCTTTTTATTAATATCAACATGATAAGATTAATACATAGTTATTGGGATTACAAAATTACAGAATTAAAATGAACATAAAAGGATACACAAGCAATAAGTACAATATAGTTGTCTTCCCAAATCATGAATGATACAACTATCATATAAATGAAACAAAAAAAAAACTAGGTATATCATGTTGAAAAAAACAGAAAAGAGAAAAAGTGAAAAAAATGTTATTGCCCTAAGAAACACTAATCTAACAAACTAACCACTAACTGATAATGAAAAAAAAAAGGAAAAAAATGGAAGGGAAAAAATGGTCTGTTTATAGTATCTATAAAAAGACAAAGAATCATCAGTGTCCCTAACTCCAATCCCCTCAACATATATATAATCAAAACCAGAAAAACAAATAGGATTGGAACAGAGTCAAATTACATCATGTGAAAATATTGAATAAATGGCCTCCAAGTCTTTTCAAATTTAATAGAAGGGTCATATATGACACTTATAATTTTTTTCCTAATTTAGACATACCATAGTTTGAGAAAACCAATGAAATATGGTAGGGTGTTTAATTTCTTTCCAATTCGACAAAATAGATCTTCTAGCCATTAATGTAAGGAATGCAATCATTGGACAAACAGAAGAAGATAAATGAATTGACTCTATCATTGGCAAACCAAAGATTGCAATAATAGGATGAGGTTGTAAATCAATGTTCAATTCCATGGAAATAATATCGAAAGTGTCTTTCCAATATTTTTTCAAAAGCGGACATGACCAAAACATATGCTATCTCAGAAGCTATCTGTCACATACAGGATTTATATGGGAATAAAAACAAGCCAATTTATCATTGGACATATGAGCCCTGTGCACTACTTTAAACTGGATCAATTAATGTTTAGGATAAATTAACTAATTGAAGAATTTTATCCCAATTCTCAATAGGGATAGTAAGGTTAAGTTCTCTTTCCCAATCATTTTTAATCTTATAAAAGGCCTCTGAACATATTTTCATAATTATATTGTAAACATTTGATATTGCACCTTTCTGAAAAGGATTTAGTTCTAACAATTTCTCCAAAATACTCAAAGAAACAAGATTTGGAAAGGTAGGAAGTATAATGTTTAAAAAATTCCTAATCTGTAAATATCTCAAAAAATGAGATCTAGGCAAATTATATTTATTAGATAATTTTATTATTGGGCAATTAATATTCGATATTTTAATTGTTGGTTAAGGGATTTGGATTTATCTCCTAGCCCTCATTGGGTAAATCTGGAAAATAAATCTGTACAAGGATTTTCATTGGGTTCTATTTTAGGGACTTCTCTTCCCTTTGCTCTTTCTAAATTGCATAAAAGAATTGACAATCCAATAGTTAAACACACTTTACGTATATGTTTTCAATTTCGGAAATGTTTTGGGTTGAATCAGTTTGTTTTAGTAATTCCTATTGTATCCAATTTCCTTTTTCATCCTTCTATTATGGACCAAGCTTATTCAGCTTGGAAGACTAAAGGTCTACTACGATTTTCTGATTTATTTTTGGATAATTGTTTTATGTCTTTTGAACAATTATCTAATAAATATAATTTGCCTAGTTGACCCTTTCTGAATACTTTTTTTAGTAATTTTTTTGTTTACTTATAGAGGAGTGGAGTTAATGACGAATTATAATTTTAACCGAGGAAATGTGACAGCCCAATCTTTGTGTTTTTTTTAGTTTAGTTTTTTTAGTTTAGGGTTTTTTTTCTGTTTTATAAATATCTTGTTCATGATTAATTACTAAGAGATTAGGAGGCTAAACTATTTATTACATGAGCGTGTTTTTTACATGTTAACCATTAATAATGTAAACCTAATCTATGTACCATTATTAATATTGATATGTTTATTAATTTGAATTTTAATAAAAAGATTGAAAAAGCAAAGCAATTTTCTGCAAAAACAGTGTGTACTGGTAGTAAGTGTGTTTTGGCTTCAGCTAAGGATAAGGAGCCATGTTGTCTAACTTAGGAATATTGTGTCAGTCAATCTGGATTGCCTTTACTTTATTGTCACCAAACAATTGATACTAGAGCGTACAATCATCGCAGTGATATTTGTTTCTGTGCTTTGCGCTGGTACATGTTGTAACTTTCTGCCCAGTGGAATACCATGGAACATTTGATAGAGCTGGGTCAGATGATAGTTCTGAAGGACAGTACTCAGGTTTGGGTCTTTTGGCAGATGTGGAGAGAAAGGCACCAGGAATTCAGTGCTGTGACTAAAGCAATCCATGCAGCTAGCTCCAACATTTATGTGCGCATTTAGACTGGTTTAACTGTAACGGGCCCTTTCATCTTTTCTGTTGACTGATAAAGTTGAAAAATAGGTAATTCTGCTTTCTTTATGCTGGTGTACATCTGCCATTTCTTGGCAATAGATCATTGTGTGTGAGCAGTATTTATACAACATTCACTACAACCGATGTTGCTTAATTCAGAACATCCCAACTTTCCCGTTTGGTTGAACCCCAAATCATACTGACCCTAGGTGTATATTGCTGATGAAAGGTGGCCTTCTCACCACTGAGTCACCGGGTTGTTCGCAGAGTTGGCTAACAAGCCAAACTTGTACATGAGCCTTGGTGAGAGGGCTGCTTCAGTTCTATGTAAATGATTGGTGAGAGCCCGAAAGGACAGGGTTAATGTAGGGCAGGGGCTGATTAGAGACAGTGAGCATGGCTTTCTTTGTATGTGGGAAAATCCTGTCTCATTAATTCTTTTTGTTCAAGGAGATAACTAAGAAAATTGATGAAGGCAGGTGATAGATGTTGTCTATATAGACTTTAACAAAGCATTTTAAGAGAGTCATACAGCAGAAAATCAGGCCCTTCAGTCCTACTTGTTCATTCTGACCAAGATACCAACCTAAGTTAATTCTATTTGACTTTATTTGGCCTATGTCTCTCTGAATCCCTTCCCATCAATATATTTGTCAAAAATACCTTTAAGTGCTGCTATTGTACCTGCGTCAACAACTTTCTCTGTATCTTGACCCACCACTCTCTATATGAAAAAGCTGCCCGTTAAGACCCTTTTAAATCTGGCTGATGACCTTAAACACTCTAGTGTTGGGTTCCTTTCTTTTGTTCCAAGGCTTTGTACATTTGCTCTCTCTATACCGCTCATGAATTTACAAACCTCAATAAAGTTACCCCTCAATCCAAGGAATAAAATCTTAATCTGTCCAATTTCTACCTGCAACTCAGGCCCTTGAGCCCTGACAACATTCACATAAATCTTTCTACTCTTCCCATGTTAATAATATCTATTTTATAACAGAGAGCAAAACTGTGCACAATACTCCAATTGCAGCTTTAGCAACACCTTGTATAGCTGCAACATAATATCTTACTCAGTGTCCTGTCTAAGGTCAGCATGCCAAATGCCTTGTTCACCACCCTGTGATGCTCCTTTCTGCACGCTTAGGCCCATCTGTTTCACGACGCTCCCCAATGTGCTACAATTCACTGAGTAAGTCCTTCCCTGGTTTGACTTCTCAAAATACAATGTCTCATACTTAACTGGAGTAAATGCAATTTGTTTTCATTTTTAGAATCTTTTTATTGGTACGTACCCATCAACAGATATAAAATGATACAGAACTTTAACAGATTAATATTGTTATGTACCCTGTAACTGGGTTAACAGACTAGCAGAAATGGAATAATACGTTGGAGTCTGCTGGTACTGTATCTAAAAATGTTTATTAGTAAACTAGGCAATACAGTATCAAAAATGCCAATATACATCTAAAACAGGTTAGCAGTGATAAATACAGATGTGCAAGAATAAGAATCAAAAGCAAGCTCTATCAAAGTCTAGGGGTAAATGAATAGTCATAAGGGAATATAGAGTTCAGTTCGTGCTGAGGGAGGGGGAGAGGGGGAGAGGGGGAGAGGGGGAGAGGGGGAGAGGGGGAGAGGGGGAGAGGGGGAGAGGGGGAGAGGGGGAGAGGGGGAGAGGGGGAGAGGGGGAGAGGGGGAGAGGGGGAGAGGGGGAGGGAGAGGGAGAGAGTCTTCTTGTTTTGTTGTACTGTTGGGGTCATCGGTTATGACCCTTCTGTTGCAGGCTAGAACACTCTTCTGTGGTGGACTCATCACCCAGGCAAGGGTGGACACACACACAAGTCCCCACTGGTCTGCCTTCACCAACTGTGCTCCGGATCGATTCTCCTGAACCGATGCTCCAGGCCCCCACCTTCCTGTGAGTGCAAAACACTCTTTCAGTGTCCACTGGTTTGGCTAAGTCTGTCTCCACACACCCGTCTTTTATCCTCACTGACGGGGTATCAGCCATCCAACAACACAAAATGTCCATGTCTGTCAGACTAGGCCACTCCCTGCTGTCTCAGCAAGAATGTTAACAAGCAAAGAAGTGTCCTTGTAGCAAAAGATCGTTTACCTTTCCATCAGTGAAAAAGCCATAATACTTAAATCATCTGACTCCCTCTCTCTCTCTTATCTGTGGCAGATGCCTCTACCTCTGTTCTTCATCTCTCTCTCTCATTAGCAGCATAGTTCCCCGGGGGGTGGGTTAGCTCTAGACCCTATTTCCATCTGGTTTATTCAGCACACATAAAAATATGCATGGAAGGAAGCCAGCAATTTGACTTAAGCATAAAGAAATTGGCTACTAAAAATGCCAAGGGAAGATTATGGTGCATTTAACCAATGACTTTATTTTCAGAATCTTTTTATTGGTACATAATCATCAACAGCTATAAAATGATACAAATCTTTAACAGATTAATACATATACACTTAATAAAGCTGAAGAGAAAAACAACTGATCTTGAAATATAAAAATGGAAAAAAATATATGTATATAGAAAAAAGGAAAATAACCCCATCTAACTAAGAAAATAAAACCCACTAATGATAAAAAGAAAACCATTAGGAATTAACCCCCCTGGAGCAATACGTTTGACCATCACCTAACTATATAAAAAAGTCATCAACAGTTATTTCATATTTATAAAAAAAATTGGAAGGAAACCATATAACTTAATTCAAATTAAATAATAATATTTGGCAAAAGAACCCCATCTTCTCTCAAAATCAAATTGAGGATCTACTTCTAATTTTTTCCAAACTAAGACATAACATCACTTGAGAAAACCAGTCAATTAATGTAGGGGAAGAAATATCTTTCCATTTTAATAAAATGGCTCTTCTTGCATACAGTGTAACAATACAATTACATGTTGATCTGAAGATGAGATACCCTGAATGTGATGCGGAATTATTCCAAATAGAACAGTCAATCTATTAGGTTGTAAATTAATTAACAATGATTTAGAAATTGTAGAAAATAAAGATTTCCAAAACAATTTTAATGAAGAACATGACCAGAGCATATGTGACAAAGTAGCTACTTCAGTTTTACATCTATCGCAATAGTTATTTATACTAGGAAATATTTTAGATAGTCTCTCCTTTGTTAAGTAATAATGGTGTACAATTTTAAATTGAATTAAACAATGGTTGGCACATACAGAAGAAGAACTTACATTTTTCAAAACTCGAAGCCAATCTTCATTAACAAAGGTCATATTAAGTTCTCTCTCTCCCAATCTTGTTTAATCTTTAGTGATAGGTTCTCTTTTTGTAACAAAAGTAAATTATAGATTCTGCTAATGGAACCTTTCACTAAGGGATTCAATTTCAAAATGGTATCCAACAAATCAGATTCTTGGAAACTTAGGTAAATATTGTTGTAAAAATATCCAACCTGAAAATATTGCAAAAAATGTGTATGAGAGAGAGAAAATTTATTAATTAACTCCTCAAAAGTCATCAATCGACCATCACAAAATAAATCTGTAAAAGAATGAATTGCTTTATTTTTGCATCAAAGAAAAATGGGGTCAGTTGTTGAAGGTTTAAATTAAAAGTTTCGATATAAAAAACTAGATAACTTAAATTGTTTAAGAATAACAGAACTGAACCCAAATCCGCAGGGATTGTTCAATAACCGGATAGCATTTAAATTTGGAATTTTAGAGAACTGTAAAGGTACTGGAGCTCTAAAATTGAAGTTAAATGAAATTGTTTAACAGTTTTTAATTCCAAATCAACCCATAATGGTTTTTGGCTCTTATCAAGCCGATAAAACCAAAAACATAATTGTCTAATATTCACAGCCCATTAGTGCAGTCTTAAATTAGGAAGTGCAAGTCCACCACCTTTTTTAAATTTTTGTAAATGATACTTATTAATTCTAGGTCTCTTATTGTTCCAAATAAAAGAAGAAATAAGAGAGTCAATTTGATCGAAATTTTTTTAGTTAAAAAGATAAGTATATTTTAGAAAATATATAAAAATCTAGGTAAAATCATCATTTTCACAGCATGAATATGACCTATTAAAGAAAAAGTAAATGGATTCCATCTAAAAAATAATTGTTTCATGGTCCATTAAAGGAACTATATTCACTTTATAGAGATCTTTATACTTTTTTAGTATTTATAATACTTAAATACCTAAATGTATTAACAATTCTAAAAGGAATATCATTATATGTACTAACATGAACATTTAATGGAAACAATTCACTTTTATTCAAGTTAAATTAATATCCTGAAAATTTACCAAAATCTTAGTGTTTCCAAAAGATCAGGAATTGATTCCTCAAGATTTGAAATAAAAGCCAAAAGATCATCTGCATAAAGAGAAATCTTATGTATGGTTCCATTCATAGAGACACCATGAATATTTTTAGTTTCACGTAATGTTATAGCTGAAGGCTCCAGTACAAGATTAAATAATAAAGGACTTAATGGACATCCATGTCTCGTGCAATGATAGAGTGAGAAATAAGACTGACAGTTATTAGTAATGGCCGTGGCAATAGGATTCTTATAAATCATTTGAATCCAACTATTGAAATTATTACCAAAACCAAATTTTTCAAATACTTTAAACAAATATGGCCACTCAACACTGTCAAATGCCTTTTCTGCATCGAGAGAGATAACACATTGAGGTTGCTTAGATAATGGTGAATATATAATGTTCATCAATCTCCGAACATTAGAGAAAGATTAATGGTGTTTAATAAAACCCATTTGATCCATTGAAATGATCTTAGTTATAAATTTTCCAAGCAATTAGCCAATATTTTAGAGAGAATTTTTGCATCTACATTTAATAGCAGAATAGGTCTATATGATGAACATTCAACAAGATCTTTATCTTTTTTAAGAATTAAGAAAATAGATGCTTCATAAAAAAGGGTAAATTACCCTTGTCAAAGGATTCATGAAATATTTCCAAAAGACACAGAGAAAGTAACCTTTCAAATTTTTTGTAAAATTGCACTGAATAACCATCAAGTCCAGGAGTTTTAAAAAAACACAAAATGCTGGCAGAACTCAGCAGGCCAGACAACATCTATGGGAGGAGGTAATAACAATGTTTTGGCCCAAGGGTTTCGGCCCAAAATGTCATTATTACCTCCTCCTATAGATGCTGTCTGGCCTGCTGAGTTCTGCCAGCATTTTGTGTTTTTTTATTTATTTCCAGCATCTGCAGATTCACTCGTGTTGCCAAGAGCTTTACCTGCATTGATAAAATAGCTTTCTGAATTTCATGCTCGGTAATTGGACCATCAAGCATCTGTTGATCTTCAAAAGAAATTTATGGAAATTTAACCTTATCATAAAAAAGCCTTAATTTTAGAGGAATCTCCAGGAAATTGAGATCTATAAAGATCAGAGTAAAAATCATGAAAAATATTATTGATGTCCTCATGGTTACTTATAATACTTCCATTATTTTTACGAATCTTTAAGATTTGTCTTTTAACTCTAGTTGCTCTTAATTGAGAAGCTAAATGCTTATTATTTTTATCCCCAAAGATATAAAATTGACTTTTCAATTTAAGCAAATATCCTTCAATAGGATATGTTAGTAATAAATTATACTGTGATTGTAATTCTACTCTTCTTTTAAATGAAGCAGCATTTGGAAAGATTGCATTAATGTTATCTAATTCTTTAATTTGTTTAGAGATTTTATCTAATCCCATTCTTGTTTGTTTCTTCAGTTTAGCTATATACGGAATAATTTGATCGCGTAAATAAGCTTTTAATGTGTCCCAAATTACTAACTTAGAGACGTTTCCTATATTATTAAAGAGAAAAAAACTCTTTTAGCTGAGCTTCAATAAACTTAACAAATTCTGAACTTTGTAATAAATGTTCTGGAAAATGCCAAAATGGTCAGTTAGAAACAACATCTTTCAGTTCAAATATTAAGTTTAAAGGAGCATGATCAGAAATAGAAATTGCATCATACTCACATTTCTGAATATTGAATAAAAGTCAAGGATCAACTATAAAATAGTCGATTCTCGAATATTTATTATGAACATGTGAGAAAAAAAGAGCATTCTCTATCACTAGGGTGCATATGCCTCCAGATCACAATTAAACCGTAATCAATTAAAAAGGAATTAATAAGTGATGCAGAACAATTAGGAGTTGATATTTGGATGATGACATCCACTCAAGGATTTAGAGAAGTATTAAGATCACCACCCATTAATAACATATATTCATTTAAATCAGGTAATAATGCAAAAACGGTTTAAAAATGAGGGATCATCAACATTTGGTCCATAAATATTAACCAAAACCATTTTTCTATTACAAATTGTTCCTTTAACAATAAAAATCTACCATTGATATCAGTTATAACATCCTTCTAATTAAAAGGAATATTGGAATCAATAAAAATAGAAACACCTCTAGTTTTACTCTGGGAATTTACGTGAAACTGAGGACCCTTCTAAAATATAAAAAATCGATTTTTATCACATAACCTGATATGCGTCTCTTGAGCAACGATTATATCAGACTGGAGACAGTTAATAACTTTAAATGTTTTCTTATGCTTAATAGGATGATTCCAACCTCGAACAGTCCAAGTTAAAACATTTAGCTGTTTAGATATCATCATGGAACTTTTTGTCTAAAAACAATAGTTAGATGCATGTCAGGATAGGATAGTTGAAAATGGTGGAGATGAACAACTACAAAGCCCAGAACCAAGTCGATATCAATCGACGCAAGCCCCAAGAAAAGCATGGACGCAAATGCAAATACAAACTCCGCCTACCTAAGTAAAGAAAAAAAAAAGAAAAAATCTCTGTCTCTGTCTACCGAACATAAAACTCATTACAGCCGACATATATCTCAATATAATTAACTTGGAAGGGAAGTGTTTTTCTTGTATAACAAAACGATCTTCAATTGAAAGTAACCTTCATAACATTAGATAAGGGAAGAAAAACACATCCAAAACAATTCTTGAAATATTTGCACAAAAGAAAAACAATTGCCATCTTTAAATTGTCTGGTCTATCTTTAAAACATAAAGAAATCCAAATAATTACTTAAAAAAATCTTTACAAAAGCATACAAAACAAAAAAAAAACAATTTATTTAAATGCTGCAGAAAAAAAATTCTAAATGGTTCAAACTTATTACAGACTATCAACAGTTCTCCCTGTATGTCTTCTGAAATTGAAGCCATCCAAACCAGTCTTTTTCAGAGATAAAAATGTATTTTAAGGTAAAGACTTCTGTAACCATCAGATCTTTCAATCTAACGGGCAACACGAGTGAATCTGCAGATGCTGGAAATAAATAAAAGCACAAAATGCTGGCAGAACTCAGCAGGCCAGACAGCATCTATGGGAGGAGGTAGCGATGACGTTTCAGGCCGAAACCCTTCATCAGGAGAGAAGTAATGTGGGATGGTTGGGGGGGGGGGGGGATAAGAAGTGGGTTGAGGGATAAAGTAGAGAGCTAGGAAGTGATAGGCTGGAGGGAAATGGGCTAGGCGGAAGGTGGAGAATTAGGAAATAAAAGAGATAGAAAGGTAGGGCTGGGGGGGGGGGAGATTATAGTAAGGGGGGAAAAAGAGAGAGAAAGAGAACCAGATTAAAATAATAGATAGGGATGGGGGTGGGGGGGGGGCAGGGGTGTCAACGGAGGTCTGTGAGTTGAAAGTTCATGCTGGCAGGTAGGAGGCTACTGAGGCGGGATATAAGGTATTGCTCCATCGACCTGCGTGTGGCCTCATCTTGACGGTAGAGGAGGCCATGGACAGACAAGTCGAAGTGAGAATGGTCTGTGGAATTGAAGTGTGTGGCCACAGGGAGATCCCGCCACTGCTGGAGGACTGAGCGCCGGTATTCGGCGAAACAGTCTCCCAGTCTGCGGCGGGTCCCCCCAATGCATAAATGGCCACATCGGGAGCACCGGATACAGTATATCACCCCAGTTGACTCGCAGGTGAAGTGGTGCCTCACCTGAAAGGATTGTCTGGGGCCTGGGATGGTGGTGAGGGAAGAAGTGTGGGGGCAGGTGTAGCACTTCTTCCATTTGCAGGGATGAGTGCCTGGAGGGAAGTCGGTGGGGAGGGATGGGGGGGGGGGATGAATGGACAAGGGAGTCGCGTAGGGAGCAATCCCTGTGGAAAGCCGAGAGTGGGGGGGGGGAGGGGAAGACGTGGCTAGTGGTGGGATCACGTAGGAGATGGCGGAAGTTACGGAGGATTATACGCTGAGATCTTTCAGTCTCATCACTCTTTCCACCATGAGACAATCAAACCATTATAAATCATTCAAGCTTCAGATTCATCATTGGATGCGTCAGATAAAAAGATTAATAAAATTCAATGCATTCAGTGGATCATCAAAAAAATGAAAACCAGACTTTTTAACAAAAAGTCTCAATTTCGCTGGATATTGAAGCAATGGAAAAAGCTTTTTTTTGTACACTGATTTCATAACATTTGCAAATCCAGCACACTTTTTAACAATTTTGCATAGTAAATCTTCATAGAAACTAATGTCTGAATTCTGATATTGAAAGTTTTTTTTTCTCGCAAGCTTAATAATATGGTCTTTATCCCTGAAACAGAGAAAACGCACAACAATATGTCTGTTTTTACCTTGATCCAAAAATTTTAAAGTGCCGATTCTGGGAGCCATTTTGATATCTGAAGGCTGTAAACAAACTTCCGGAAATAAAGACTAAAACATTTTTGCAAAATAATCCGGTGTGTCGGCCGATTCTGATTTCTCTCTTAATCCAACAATTCAAATATTGTTCCAACGTGATTGAGCTTTGAGATCAATGATCCATTGTTGGGCTTTTCCAAACGTGAAGAAAGGTCTGCAGTACTTCGACTAACTTCTTTAAGATCAAGGCTCAAAGAGTCGACTTTTCCTTTGAATTTCTCTTTTATTTGAGTTATCTCAATGCTGATATTATTGATTTGAGATTCTAGTCTCTTTACCCAGGGGGGTTCCTCTGAGAATTCATTGGTTTTCTTGAGTTTCCCTTTGCTCTGGTCTGGATTTCTTTTGGAGCTTTTGAGAGTGGCCATAATTATATCTGATCCTACTGAATAAAGTTGAAATTTCAAAGTTTAAATTGGAAAAGGGAGAGATTAAAGACAGACAAGAAGCGACTAGTCTTACATGTCCAAAACCAGGAGGCAGAGTCTCCGGATTGGATGCAATTTGCCATTTCTTGGCCGATTTGCATAGCTGAAGAAGATCCCCCAGTAATTTTTGGTAATTTTGTTGATTTTCTTTTCTATGATACCACCCATTTCAACATCATCCACAGACATACTAAATGTACATTCTCATCCAAATCACTCATATAAATGTAATGACCAGGTTCATATTTTTTACTGTTATGATGTTCTGTGCAAGCTGCTTGCTTGGTTACTGGTGAAGATAAGAGATAGGAGAAACGTGTACCATTCAATTTGGATGGTCAGTTTAAGGGGAGGTTTCTCTGGTGAGGGACACTAAGGTTGGGCTTGGGGCTTTTGGTTGAGAGGAGATGAAGAGAGAAAACGCAGGAAGGAAGATGTTGTAGGATTTGACCTAGAGCTGGGCCATGATTCGACAAAACCTGGGGTGAGATCCAAGAAGGATTGGCAACAGGGAAACCGTGAGCTGCAACTTCAGAAGCTGCAATTGTGGAGTGGAAGTTTGATAAAATGGCGGGGAAAGATTTTGTTTTAGTCCAGACTAGGGCTGACATAATGGCAGTGGAACTGCCTGATACTGTTGGGGGCCTTGGGGGGGGGGGGGACCGTGGGCTATTCATACTTCCTGGGAGGAGGGGAGTGAAGGCGAGTGTGCCAAAATGGAAGCAGTTTCCCGTAGCTGGGGGCGGAGACTTTAAAGACAAGTTGCTCTCATTTCTGTGGAGCTAGGGGAAGGAGTGGTCTGATGTAGAGGGTCTAATGAGTCCTCCAGCAAGGACTGAGCATTCTGACTTGCTAGCGGCCCTTACCTCCCTGGCAAATACATGGGAAAATGCCCGAGATATCATAGGTTCAGCACTCTAAGGAACAAAGCCCATCCCTAAAGGGGAAAAGGAGTATGAGACATGGGCAGAGCAGACCTCTCAGTTGTTAGGTGAGTGGCAGTGCACTGATGATGTAAAAAGACAGTGATTGGTTGAAAGTTTGAGAAGCTGGGCTACTGATGTAATGAGAGCTGTAAAGGCACAGAAGCCCTTTTCCACTTCTGCGGCTTACATGCAAGCACTAGAAAAAGTGTTTGACATGAAAGGAAGCCCAATGGAGCTCAGAACATGTGTCAGGATAAGGCTGGATAGGCTGCAAATTGCTTGCGGCTGAGGTGGATCAGTTAAGAATGGACCATAAATAGCGAAAGGCGCCCAGTTCCTGGACCCGATCGCTTGGGGTCGCTAACTGACTCGTAAAACACGCCCCCCTCCATCTGTTGAGCTGATCAGAGAAGTATGAAAGGAGGAGAATGCGTTGGAGGTACAGGGGGAGGGGGGGCTCTGTCAATAGGGTACAGTCCTCAGTAGTAGCCCCCTGTGCTGAAGTAACCACGGGTAGCCCATCCCAGAGAGTGGTAAAGGAGATGGTGGCAGAGTTGAGAACTGAGATGTCCTGGTTGTTATTAGCGGGTGTGCCTCCACATACAACAGAGCTGATAGGGGATGGACTACACATAGAGCTGCTAGTGCCCAGGGTCCCATGAGAAAGGGAGCGGCTGGTATTATCTGTTATAATTGTAGTGAAGAGGGACACTTCAGGTGGGAGTGTGAAAGACAGGGAACCCCTTGGAGCCCACAAGTGCCTAAGCAGAGAGAAATGCTGGGAAAACTTAGAAGAGACCCAGTGAGGGCACAGCCTGGTGTCTCAGGGGAACACATTGCCAGCAATATATCAAGGAACACTCCAAAGCAAAAACCCCTATTCCTGAAGGCTTAGTGGAGGCAAGCTCCAGAGTATCGCTACAGATAGAGGGTATCTATGCTAGAGCCATACTTGATGTAAGGTCACAAGTCACTTTGCTGTACCATTCAATTTACAACCAGTATTTGGTGCATTTACCATTGACACCACTCAGTGCACTAGAAATCTGGGTCTTAGTGCGGGTGATTATCCATATGATGGTTATATGTCAGTGAAGCTGGAGTTTTCAGAGGCAGATGTGGGAGTGGCTGAGGTCCTTGATACAGTAGTGCTGGGACCCCACTGAGAAAGGTAGAGTTTCAGTCCTTGTGGGGACAAATACCCCTTTTGTGAAGCTAATGCGAGCCTGCAAAGAGAGAGCTGGAGAAAGCTTTCTGAAGATATTGTCCATTGACACAGTATTTTGAGCTGCTTCGAAGAAGTGCATGGCCATACTGGGTCGGATAATGAGCTTAGACAAAGGACTGTGTGGTTTACCCAGTCAAAGCCAATTATGTTATGGCCTGCGGAAGTAACAAGATTAATGGGAAATCCCAGAATTCCCGGAACGCGTGAGGCTGAGGCCCCCTTGGTGGATGCTCCAGAAGACCATGAAGAGTGGTCGGGCTTACCTGCTGGGGACTTGGTGAGGCCCAAACTGCAGAAGTCATTGGTTGTACAGGTGAACAGGACGGCAGTGATTGTCAGGAACAGTAGGAAAAGGGAGGTAATCTTCAAGCGGGAGATGCCCCTGGCACATTTCTTCCCAGTGACAGTAATGTCTAGTGTTCCTGTGAGACAAGCTGGGGTGAAACACTCTGCTAAAAGGGGAAAGTTGACTGCTGAGACGTTCAAATTTGGGGACTCCCTGGTACTTGCAGGTTGGAAGAGCAAGTTGATAGAGATGTTGAAACTGAAAGGTGTCTTTTCTATTGATGAGTTTGATGTGGGTTATTCGAAGAGCACAATCCAGGTGACCAAGGAAACCCTGTTTGTGGTGACTGGCCCCTTCAGAGTTGGAAGATGTTTGGCAGCATTTGTGTAAGTTGAAGAAAGCTGAGATCATCAATGAGTCCAGAAGTCCCTATGCATCTCCAATAGTAGTGACCAGGAAGAAGAATGGGAAGGAACAGATGTGTGTGGACTATAGGACTCTGAACAGTTGTATCATCCCTATCCAGTATAGGGTCCCAAGGATTGAAGATGTACTGGCCTGTCTGAATTGTGCAAAGTGATTCAGTGTGCTGGACTGGAGGAGTGGATATTACCAGATCCTATGAGTGAAGCTGACAAGGAGAAGTTACCAATTACATGTCCACAGAGATTCTTCCAGTTCAAAAGAATGCCCCAAGATATATCGGGAGCCCCTGCCACCTTCCAGCATGTCATGGAGAAGACAGTGGGGGATATGAACTTGGTTGAGATTTTGGTGTATCTGGATGACCTCAGTGTTTGGGTCCACCTTGGAGAAACATGAAGTGAGGCTACTGAAGGTACAGGGCCACCTGAAAGCAGAAGAGTTAAAACTTTCTCTGGTCAAGTGCCAGTTCTGCAAGACATCTGTCAGCTATGTTGGGCACGTAGTTTCCTATTATGGAGTAGCTACAGATCAGTCTAAGATAGAGGCAGTGACCACCTGGGCAAGTTCCCAGACTGGGGGGCACTTTGCACTTCTTCCTTGGATTCTGTGGGTACTATCAGAGGCTCATGAAGAACTACGTGAAAATGAGTCACCCTTTAAATCAGCTTCTTTATGGTTACCCTCCCTTAGGGAAGAAAGGGAGGAGGACAAAGGGAGAGAAGGGTAAATATTTTCTTAGCCCTTCAGAGTGAGATGGGATGTGAGGTGGAAGAGGCCTTTCAGTCACTAAAGGAGTTGCTGACACAGGTGCCTGTGCTGGCTTTTGCAGTCCCCCAGTTGCCGTATGTATTGCATATGGATGCCAACAGAGGGCTTAGGGGGTCTTCTGTATCAGTATCAGGGCATAGGATTGAGAACTGTTGCGTTTGTCAGCCGGAGTCTGTCACTCTCTGAGAAAAACTATCCCACGCACAAGTTGGAGTTCCTGGCATTGAAATGGGCTGTGGTGGATAAGTTGAGGTCCTGTCTCTATGGTGCCAAGTTTGAGTTGAGGACGGACAACAATCCCCCAACTCATATCCTGACCTTGACGAAATTGAAGGCCACAGGACATCAGTAGTTGGTGGCGTTTTCTGCCTGTGATTCAGCCTGATGTACTGGCTGGAAAGTAGGAACATTGATGGTGATGCTTTGTCCCGACATGTGCATGAAGGGCTGGACAGGGACGAAGAGTGGGAGAGCGTTCCTGCCGCAGGAGTGAAAGCCATGTGCCAGTTTGCCATCACGGTGAAGGCACAGGGAAGGCAAGGGCAGGATCAAGCAGTGGATCAATTGGGAGCTTCTGATGGTGTCATTCCACAAGTTTACTGTAACCTGACTGCTCTGAAGACAAACCTGTTGCCAGAATGGAGTCCTGGGGAAGTGGCAGATGCTCAGTGAGATGATCTGGGCATCTGTCAATAGAGCCAGATGCCAGAAACATGGCAAATGCCTTAGGCATGATGGAACACAACACCAGATATGCACAAGCTTTCCCTACCGAGGATTAGAGGGCGTCCATATAACCATATAACAAATACAGCATGGAAACAGGCCATCTCGGCCCTTCTAAGTCCGTGCCGAACGCTTACTCTCACCTAGTCCCACTGACCCGCACTCAACCCATAACCCTCCATTCCTTTCCTGTCCATACACCTATTCAATTTTACTTTAAATGACAACACCAAACCTGCCTCTACCACTTATACTGGAAGCTCATTCCACACAGCTACCACTCTCTGAGTACAGAAATTCGACAGAAATTCCCCCTTGTGTTACCTTTAAACTTTTGCTCCCTAACTCTCAACTCATGTCCTCTTGTTTGAATCTCCCCTACCCTCAATGGAAAAAGCTCATCCACGTCAACTCTATCCCCCTCATAATTTTAAATACCTCTATCAAGTCCCCCCTCAGCCTTCTACGCTCCAAAGAATAAAGACCTAACTTGCTTAACCTTTCCCTGTAACTTAGGTGCTGAAACCCAGGTAACGTTCTAGTAAATCTTCTCTGTACTATCTCTATTTTGTTGATATCTTTCCTATAATTCGGTGACCAGAACTGTACACAATACTCCAAATTCGGCCTTACCAATGTCTTGTACAATTTTAACATTACATCCCAACTCCTATACTCAATGGTCTGATTTATGAAGGCCAACATACCAAAAGCTTTCTTCACCACCCTATCCACATGAGATTCCACCTTCAGGGAACTATGCACCATTATTCCTGGATCACTCTGTTCTACTGCATTCTTCAATGTCCTACCATTTACCATGTATGTCGTATTTGGATTATTCCTACCAAAATGTAGCACCTCACACTTATCAGCTTTAAAATCCATCTGCCATCGTTTAGCCCATTCTTCTAACTGGCCTAAATCTCTCTGCAAACTTTGAAAACCTACTTCATTATTCACAACACCACCTACCTTAGTATCATCTGCATACTTACTAATCCAATTTACCAACCCATCATCCAGATTATTAATGTATATGACAAACAACATTGGACACAGTACAGATCTTTGAGGCACACCACTAGTCACTGGACTCCAACCTGACAACCAGTTATCCTCCACTACTCTTTGGCATCTCCCATCCAACCACTGTTGAATCCATTTTACTACTTTAATATTAATTCCTAACGATTGAACCTTCCTAACTAACCTTCCATGCGGAACCTTGTCAAAGGCCTTACTGAAGTCCATATAGACAACATCCACTGCTTTACCCTCATCAACTTTCCTAGTAAGCTGTTCAAAAAATTCACTAAGATTTGTCAAACATGACCTTCTATGCACAAATCCATGTTGACTGTTCCTAATCAGACCCTGTCTATCCAGATAATTATATATATCATCTCTAAGAATACTTTCCATTAATTTACCCACCACTGACGTCAAACCGACAGGCCTATAATTGCTAGGTTTACTCTTAGAACCCTTTTTAAACAATGGAACCACATGAGCAATATGCCAATCCTCCGGCACCATCCCCATTTCTAATGACATTTGAAATTTTCTTGCCAGAGTCCCTGCTATTTCTACACTAATCTCCCACAAGGTCCCAGGGAATATCCTGTCAGGACCTGGAGATTTCTCCACCTTTATATTCCTTAAAATCACCAGTACTTCCTCCTCTTTAATTGTCATAGTTTCCATAACTTCTCTGCTGGTTTCCCTTATCTTACACAATTCAATATTCTTCTCCTTAGTGAATACCGAAGAAAAGAAATTGTTCAAAATCTCCCCCATCTCTTCTGGCTCCACACATAGCTGTCCACTCTGATTCTCTAAGAGACCAGTTTTATCCCTCACTGTCCTTTTGCTATTAATATAACTGTAGAAGCCCTTCAGATTTATTTTTACCTTACTTGCCAAAGCAACCTCGTATCTTCTTTTAGCTTTTCTAATTTCTTTCTTAAGATTCTTCTTACATTCTTTATATTCCTCGAGCACCTCATTTACTCCATGCTGCCTATACTTATTGTAGATATCTCTCTTTTAATTAACCAAGTTTCCAATATCCCTTGAAAACCATGGCTCCCTCAAACTTTTAACCTTTCCTTTCAACCTAACAGGAATAAAGATTCTGTACCCTCAAAATTTCACCTTTAAATGACGTCCATTTCTCTATTACATACTTCCCATAAAACAAATTGTCCCAATCCACTCCTTTTAAATCCTTTCGAATTTCCTCAAAGTTAGCCTTTCTCCAACCAAAAATCTCAACCCTGGGTTCAGTCTTATCCTTCTCCATAATGATTTCGAAGCTAATGGCATTGTGATCACTGGACCCAAAGTGCTCATACCTCTGTCACCTGACCTATTTCATTCCCTAACAGAAGATCCAACACTGCCCCTTCTCTAGTCGGTACCTCTATGTATTCCTGCAAAAAACTATCCTGCACACATGTTACAAACTCCAAACCATCCATCCCTTTTAAGGTATGGGCTTCCCAGTCTATGTGTGGAAAATTAAAATCTCCCACAATCACAACCCTGTGCTTACTACAAATATCTGCTATCTCCTTGCAAATTTGCTCCTCCAATTCTCCCTTCCGATTAGGTGGTCTATAATACACCCCTATAAGTGTTACCTAATCCTAATCTTTCCCATTCCTCAATTCCACCCAAATAGCTTCCCTAGACGAGCCCTCTAATCTATCCTGCCAGAGCACCGCTGTAATATTTTCTCTGACAAGCAACGCAACACCTCCCTGTCTTGTCCCTCCAATTCTATCACACCTGAAGAAATGAAATCCAGGAATATTTAGTTGCCAATCACACCCCTCCTGCAACCATGTTTCACTAATAGCTACAACATCATATTTCCAGGTATCAATCCATGCTCTAAACTCATCCACCTTTCTTACAATGCTCCTAGCATTAAAATAAATGCATTTAAGAAACTCTTTACCTCTTCCTCTCTGTTTATCTCTAACAGTACAAAAAAAATTACTGTCTTCTTTTTCTTCCTTCTCCCATACATCTGTTCCTACACTCTGGTTCCCCTGTCCCCTCATATCTAGTTTAAGTCCACTGGAGCCTCTCTAGCAAACCTACCTGCAAGAATATTTGTCCCCCTCCAGTTCAGATGTAAACTGTCCTGCCAGAACAGGTCACACCTTCCGTAGAAAACTGCCTAATTATCTATAAATCTGAAGCCCTCCCTCCTGCACCATGTCTTCAGCCACGTGCTGATCTACACTATCTTACTATTTCTAAACCCACCTGCACGTGGCACTGGTAGCAATCCTGAGATTGTTATCCTGGAGGTCCTGTCCTTTAACTTGGCACCTAGCTCCCTAAACTCACCTTTCAGGACCTCCTCACTCTTCTTACCCACGTCATTGGTCCTTACATTGACCATGACATCTGGCTGCTCACCCTCCCTTTCGAGAATGCTGTGAACTCAATCCGAGATATCGTGGACCCTGGCACCAGGGAGGTAACAGATCATCCGGGATTCTCGATCTCTTCCACAGAACCTCCTATCTGTCCCCCTAACTATTGAATCCCCTATCACTATTGATCTCCTCTTTTCCCTCCTTCTCTTCTGAGCTGAGGGTCCAGTCTCGGTGCCAGAGACGCAACCACTGCTACTTGTCACTGGTAGGTAGTCCCCATCAACAGTATCCAACACGGTATACTTATTGTTGATGGGAATGGCCACAGGGGTGCTCTGCTCTTCTTGTCTACTCTCCTTCCCTCTCCTGACAGTCACCCAACTACCTGTCTCCTGACTCCTAGGGGTGACTATCTCCCTGAAACTCCTGTCTATTTCTGCCTCTGCCTCCCGAATGATCTGAAGTTCATCCAGCTCCAGCTCCCTAACAGTTTTTCAGGAGCTGCAGCTGGATGCGCCTTTTGCAGGTGTAGTCATCAGGGACAGCTGTGCTCGCCCTGACTTCCCACATACTGCAAACGGAGCATTCAACTGCCTTAACTGCTGCCTCTATTACCTAATCCTAATCTAATTAGATTAATTAAAGGAGTTTACCAGGCATTACCTCAGCTGGAGTGAAGCTCGTACTCAGCATCTGCTCGCTTTTTAAATTCTCCCGCTGCCTCACAGGCTGACTTTCACTCGCTTGCGCAGTCGTGCCCCGTTCAAACCTCACCTCTGCCTGTTCTCGCCGAAGCCTGATTGAGCCAAAGCCAATCCACTCTGCCTCAGTCCATTCCGACAATGGCCGCTACAACGATCAAATAGTGTTCCTTGTTGGTCAAAGTGTTAGGGGAGAAGTATTTCATTTATTATGGCCTCCCCAGGCGAATACATAGTGATGAAGGATAGGATTCAAGTGTAGGCTCATACATGAGTTACTGGGCAAGCTTGGAGTCGAGAAGTCGAGGACTATGCCTTATCATCCACAGAGGTTTTATCAGAATTTGCCAGATATGCTCAGAACCTTGAAAATCAGCAAGAAGAACAAGTGGAGTCGATATACTGGACGTCTGGTCCACTGCTACAGCTGTCTACAAAATGAAGCTAATGGGTACTCACCATATTATCTGATGTTTTGAGGGACGAGGCGAGGATGCTCATCAACCTTTGTTTTGAGTCTGGTGAGGAAGATCCACCACCGAGGACTTATCTAAAGTATATGTCTGATATGAGAAGGGACCTGAAAAAGGCTTATGAATTGGCTGAGAACACACCTGCCAAGCAGAATCAGGGAAATAAGAGGAGCTATGATCAAAAGATTACGTTCTCATAACTTAAGCCGGGAGATCGAGTCCTCATAAGGGATTTGTGCTACCTGGGAAGCGCTGGGCGGCTACGCCCTATGTAGTGGAGAGTTAGATACCAAACGTACCAGTTTTCTGGGTGAAACCAGAGGATGGGAATGGACCTGCTGAGTTTCTCCTTCTGAACCAGGTTTTACCTCTGGGACAAGAGGTGCAAGATGACCTAGAGTCCGACCTAGATACTACACCTAATAAGAGGACTCTACAGCAATGCAGAGAGACTGAAGGGCCAACAGCAGAAAAGATTAGACCTGACCCCGCCCCTGAATAGGATACAGATTCAGAGAATGATAAAATGGGGGTGTGTTATGTACTGCATTTTACCAACTTCCCATTGATTGAGGAAGAGATTCCCAGCCTTTCTCACGTTGTGGTAGGTGAAATTGGAGGGACTGTCTGTGGACAGGCTGGGTTTCAGAGGGACTGTGAAGGGGATGATGCAGGGCTCAGTCAAGTGGCGGAGGCATCCAAGTTGCAGGAGGGCACGAGTGAGGTCTCATCATATCCCAAGGAGTGTCGGAATCTGAAGTAGTAGATGAAGGAGGTCTGAGAATCAGGAGACCCCCCAGATAGGCTGGTTTATGTAACCTCAGGGGAACAGAGTGCTATGGCTATTCCCCAGTGAGATCTGGCACTACCCTTTACAAATGGATTGGAGGTTCTGACATCATAAAATTGCTTTGAATACAGTGTTATTAATGACCAGATGACAAATTATTTCACAGTCATGAAGACTATTTTTGGGGGGGGGGGGGGGAGTAAATAAAAGTGTAATGCCCTGGTTCAAATTTGTTACTATTATGCTGCTCTGTGCAAGCTGCTTGTTTGGGTTACTGTTGAAGATAAGAGATAGGAAAATTGTGTCCTATTGAATGAAAATGGCTGGATTAAGGGGATGTTTCTCTGGTAAGGGACACTAAGGTTGAGCTTGAGGCTTTTGTTCAAAAAGAGATGGAGAGGTCATAGGATTTGACCTGGAGCAGGGCCATGATTTGACGAAGCCCAGGGTGAGATAAGATGAGGATCGGCAATTGGGAAACTGAGAGCTTCAATTTATGCACATTAGACTGTTCCATTAAAATGGGCCCTTTACTCTCATTTTTTAAAAAATTCTTTCTTTACTAACCTTTGGTCAAATTAAGAATTATAAAGCTAAATCTTTTAATTGTATGTGGTGTACTGTGGTACTTAATTTGTAACAAGGCAACAAATCACGCAGCATCCACACAAACAGGGGGTTCTGGGGTGGGCTCACGCCTCAATCTCATGTTTGGCTGGGGCTGGAGATGGTCTTCCCTAGACTTAGACAGCTGACGGAACCAGAGTATTTAATAAATAATCAACAATCCACTTATTCCGTTAATCACAGGCCTCTAGTCTGAGAAACAACAATCCACCATCTCAAACAAAAGAACATCTGAAGATGCTGGCAATCCTAGCAACACAGAAAATGCTGGAGGAACTCAGCAGGCCAGGCAGTATATATGGAAAAAAAAACAGTTGACGTTTCAAGCTGAAACCCTTTGGCAGGACTGGAGAAAAAAAGCTGAGGAGTAGATTTGAAAGCTGGGGGAGGGGAGAGACAAAACAGGCGATAGGTGAAACTTGGAGGGGGAGGGATGAAGCAAAGAGCTAGGAAGTTGATTGGTGACGGAAACACAAGGCCAAGAAAGAAAAAGGGGGACGGGGGAAAGAGGAGCACGAGAGGGAGAGGTCAAGGAGATAAACTTAGAGAGGGAAAAGAGGATGGGAAATGGTGAAGTGGTGGGTGGGGGGAGGCATTACTGGAAGTTTGAGAATTCACCATCTCTCTGCTTCTTATCATTATAAATTATAAATCCAATTATAAATCCAGTTAGCTAGCTTTGGACTCCTTGTGCTCTAACCATCCAAACTCACCTGCTACACAGGATCTTGTCAAAGGTCTTGAGAAAGTCCATACTGACAAAAGGGATCTATTCTCTATGTTACCTCTTCAAAAAAAATAGATATGGCATGTTAGGATGCACAAAGTTAAAGATTCAAGGTGAGCTGTCTAATTAGATCCAAAATTGGTTTGGTATTAGGAGGTAGATGATGATGAAAGGATAGTTTTCTGATTGGAACTCTGGCCAAAGTTAAAATTCAGTTTATTTCCATATACATGTATGCACAGGTGCAATGATAAACTTAGCACATTACAATTCATAGCATATGTCACAATATTCACAAGAAAATACTTTAAATTATACAACATTATAGAAGAAAGAACACTATTAGGGTAAAGCCAATTCCAATAGTGAGTGGTGAAAGTACTGTAGGGATCCATACTGAGACCCTCATTATTTATGATTTTGTAACTAAAACTGAGCCACTCAGAAGTTGTACCTGCAAATATAAAACTCTGTATTCACACAGCAAATCTCCAGGAGGGACAATCCAGACAAATCTCACTCAAAGTCAACAGCACAAAGGTAACAAAGATAATTAACAATTAAGTACAGTTTCATTTACTATAATCACCTACTTAACTAGCAGATCCCAATTTGAATATTTAATACTGGTGTCCATTCCAAAAACCTTAGCACAAACTCCAGGCACCCAAAATATACCTGTTTTGTTACAGTGTTGAAGGATGGCTCCATGAATATACAACTAACTGGAAGATTAAGGGATAAAGCAGATGTCATGAACTATGCATCAGGTTTCTGTAACAATGTGCTAGTAACAGGAACATTAAACACTAAGTACACTGCAGATGCTGGGGTCAAAGCAACACGTACAACACGCTGGAAGAACTCAGCAGATTTAAATTCAGCTGGGGGAACTAACAGGAACATTTACCTATTGTTTTTAACCTATATCATTTCAATGGGATATAATCAGAATGTCAATTACAATAGAATGACCACATCTTTGACACAACATGCTTTTTTTAATTGTCCTATCATCAGCAAATTTACAAATATTCATAGAAATATACAGTATGGAAACAGTCTCTTCAACACAACTCATGCTGACCAAGATGTCAACCCAGGTTACTCCCATCTATGTTTGGTTCATAACCCTTTAAACCAGGGGCTTCCATCTTTTTTTTATGCCATGGACGTTAAGGAAGGGACCTATGGACACTAGATTGGGAACCCTGCTCTAAACGTTTTCTAGCATCGATCAATAGTTATACCCACCTTGGCAGCTTCCTCTGGTAGCTCCTTCAACCCGCTGCGTGCAAAGTTTTTTTGCAGGTTTCCTTATAATCTTACCCACCTCACCTTAAATTACTGTCCTCTCCTTTGGTTTTAACTTTCCCTACTGTGGGGAAAAAAGAATATGACCATCATCATCTACTCCCTTCATGATTTCACATCTCTGTAATGTAATTCCTCAACTCCTGTACTCCAAGAAGAAGGGTCCTAGTCTATCCATATAACTGAGCCCTCCAGTTCCAGAAACCTCTTCATGAACCATGACCCCTTTCCAGCTTAATGACATCTTCCCTTTGTTAGGTGTACACAATATTCCAAATGTAGTCTTGCCAACAACTTATGGTTGATAACTGGAACTCCTTGAGGATGTGGTGGAAGCAGATACAGTACTTAAATTTAAGAGACACTTAGACAAGTAGAGAAACCATAGAAGGATACCAGTCCAATATAGAAAAAAGGGAACCATTTATGTGGGTAGAAAGGTCGGTGTGGTGGTGCAATCAGTTAGAATGCTTCCACAATATATCTGTAGGAATTTGTGAATGTCTTGGGTGACATACCAAATCTCCCCAAACTCATTATGAAATATAGACACTGCCATGCTCTCTTTGTAGTTCTATCAATATCCATTCCATCAGGATAGATCTTCATAAATGTTGACACCCAGGAACTTGCAACTGCTCACCCTTTCAAATTTAGATCCCTTGATGAGGACTGATGTGTATTCCCTTGACTTTACCTTCCTAAGAGTCCACCATCAGATCTTTGGTCCTACTGACACTGAGTGCAATGTTATTGCTTCAATACCACTCAACCACTCATCTACCTCGCTCCTGTACACCACCTCATCACCATCTGAATATCTGCCAACAATAGTGTCATCAGCAAATTTATAGATGGCATTTGAACTGTACTTAGCTACACAATCATGGGTGTAGGGAGAGTAGAGCAGTGGGCTAAGCATGCATTATGATGCATCAGATGGTTAGCGAGAAGGATATGTTATTCCAGATTCACATAGACTGTAGTCTCCCTGTGAGAAGTCAAGGATCTTGTTGCAGAGGCTGATTTTGGAGCTTGTTGAGTAGAATTGAGGGCATGATGGTGTTGAACACTGAGCTGTAGTCAAATAGCAGCCTGACATAGGTGTTACTATTGTCCAGGTGACCCAAGGCCAAGCGGAGAACCTGTGAGATTGCATCTGCTTTAGACCTATTCTGTGATAGACAATTTGCAGTAGGTCCAGTTTCTTGCTTAGGCAGGAGTTGATTCTAGCCATGACGAACCTCTCAAAGAACTTCATCACAGTAAACTTGAGTGCCACTGGGTGGTAGTTGTTGAGGCAACTCATCCTGCTCTTCCTGGACACTGGTATGATAGTTGCCCTTTTGAAGCAGGTGGGAACTTCTGACTACAGAAAGCAGTGAGAGATAATCTCCTTAACACAACATAATGGGCTGAAGGGCCTCTTCCTTTTGCCGTACTGTTCTACGTCTTTGGGTGCTAACATCCTGGGCCCAACATATCAAATGCAGATAAAAGGTGGTACAATAGTAGCTATATTCCATTAGGTTTTTGAGGTGATTTGGTATGTCACAGACACTTGTAGATTACTACAGATGTACCATGGAGAGCATTGTAACTAGCGGTATCAATGTCTGGTGGGGGAGGGGGAGTGGCTATTGCATGGGATAAAGCAGCTGCAGCAATTTATGAACTCAGTCAAGTCTCTGGGCAGCATGGGCAGTGGTCTCTGTAGCATCCAGGACATCTTCAAGTATCGATGCCTCAAAAAGGAGGTATCCATCATTATGAATCCCGATCACCCAGGACATGGCCTCTTTTCATTGCCATCAAGGAGGAGGTACATAAGAGCATGAAGGCACACATTTAATCTGAATGGACATTGAACTCATGAACACTTCCTCAGTAACACACAAAATGCTGGAGGAACTCAGTCGGCCAGGCAGCACCTCTGGAAAAGAGAAGTTGACATTTCAGGCTGAGACCATTCAGCAGGACCTCACTACTTTTACCTATTTGACTAATATATATATATATTTGCACATTTATATTTACTGTAATTCACAAATTTAATATACTAGTGATATTAAACCTGCTTCTGATTCTCTTTGCTTAACATGTAACAGCCTATTTTTAATTCATGCCAACACACTTTTTCCAGTAACTCGAAAGTATAATTTATGCACCAGCCTTTGATGTGGCACTATGCAAGTGAGCTTTTCAGTCTGTAACTACTTGATCCTGGACATTTTCCATTTCTCTGGCTGAACACCAGCTCTTATCACTGTGCATGCCCTACTTCTCAACTGAAAAGAAGTACAGTGCATTTCAATTAATTGGGACATTAATTGGGAATAGTCTAATTAAGCAGCTCCCCCAATTAGACCAATACAGTAGTTAAAAGGATATAAAAAGACAAACTCCTATTTAACTGAGTAACAAATTATGTACTTAAATGAAATACAGAACAAATGAGAACACTATCAATGCTATAAAATTAGCATATAAAACAAAATATTAAAACAAACATAAACCAGCACTATAAAATTCTGTATTAGTTTCTAATAGTTATCGATGGAATAATTAATTCATTGTACACTGACATGCTCTTTAGGTTGACTGTAAATGAACAAAATCATTTTTCAATCTTTTTTAATGATTTTCAAATAAAGAATATATAAATCGAAAGAGGAGTTTTACAAGTGGATAATATAAAAGACATATAAACAGCATTAGTAAAAACAGAAAGTATATAATGTCAAAATCAAATAGGTAATATATTATGCTGTTATATATACACAATGGTCAAAAATACACTATAATTCCTCATAGCAATCATAAAAAAACTGGAAATTTTATTGATAAAGAAAAAAACCCACTCACTAAACTGAAACAAAAAAAAAGAGAAAGGAATGAAAAAGAAAGATTAGGCAGACTAATTGTGGATAAAATTTTAAAAGAGAGAAAAAAAATACATCCTTCCAGTCATCTCTGAACCTTCAGGGATAAGGATTTTCCCCAAAGAGAATAAAGAAAAATAAATAAATAAAGATAAATTAAATCATGTGAAAATATTGAATAAAGGGTCACCAGACGTTCAAAATCAATGGATGTATCAAATGTCTGGTTTCTAATTTTCTCCAAACTTAGACATGACATAATGGAAGAGAGCCAATAGAAAACAGTAGGTAGGTTAGATTCTTTCCAGTGTAACAAAATAGCTCTCCTAGCCAGTAAAGTTGAAAAAGCCATCACATGTTGGGCGGAAGCAGACACTTTGCTTGCTTCCTCTGGAAAGATCCCAAAAATTGCTGTAAGTGGGTTAGGTTGAACATCCATATCTATAACTTTAGATAATATTCCAAACACATCCCTCCAAAAATTATTTAAACTTACACATGACCAAAACATATGGGTTAGAGTAGCCACTTTTGCATTAAATCTATCACAAATAGGGCTTATATTAGGAAAAATATGCGCCAATTTATCTTTGGACATATGGGCCCCGTGTACTATCTTAAACTGAATTAAAATATGGTGTGTGCAGATAGATGAATTATTGACTAAATAATAAATTTTACTCCATTGGTTATCTAAGAGTGAATGTTGAAGTTCTACTTCCCAGGTGCGTTGAACCCTATCATTAGGTGACATATGAGCATTCATTAACTGTTTATAAATGATAGCTATTAATCATTTTTGAAAAGGTTTAAACTGAAAAATAACATAAGCCAAATTTAAAGAGCAGGCCAAGGGGTAATTTGGTAAAAAATCACGTAAAAAATACTTAACCTGTAAATACCTGAAAAAATGTGTATTAGAGATATCATATTTATCCATTAACTGTGAAAAAGACATTAAACAGTCTTATAAAAACAAATCTAATGAACAAAATCAAACAAATACCTAGTGCAGACAGTACACTCAACAATTGCATCCTGCAAATATTATATTTCATTGTAACATTCAAGATGATTGTTTATGTCTTTATATTCTTTGTTGTTCCTAACTTGAAGTAGTGAATTTGCTTCATTTTCACGCCCAGCCATTTCTGCTATCTTCAAGCCTGAATGCTTGAAACCAGTGGGCAAACCAGTCCTACCCTTTATTACTTGACAACTACCAGTGACAAAAATTACTGCCTTTTGAACACAAACAAGAAACTGATGCTATTTAAAAGCTTCACTCTAAGCAGGGTGTGATGTCTATTAGCCATAAAATGAGCACGCAACTGACGCTAGTTAGAAAATGTTCAGGAACAATCTCCTGCCTCAATCAAGCTGCATAGTATCCCAAATAAACAAAACAAATCCTGGTTATTTTCTCAATTTCTTTTTGTTCTTTAAGAGTTGTCCCAAATAAGCAGCTGCTCCCTGATTAACTGATGGCCCATTTAACCGGAATCCACTGTTGGACTAATAAATGAAAATAGTCTGTTTTCCTTCACTTCTTCAAGCAGAGAAACAAAAAAAACCTAAATCTGTTCAAGTAATGAACAAAACTAAAAAATAAATTAAAATACACCATCATGGACAGTCCATGCAATGTATTTATAGAAGTGTTATTTCACTGGGCTCCATACTTTCACTGACTAAATGAAATGTTCCTGAAGAGTTGCCTTCTATTTTGGGAATGTTTTCTTTTGGATTTGGATGCAGATTGATTGTCTGTTTATTTGGCTTTGCTAGGAATGCACTTATGTCCTTGTCTGTCTTTGCATAATTTCCACAGAAAGTTAGAAACACGGGCAGGAATACAAGACCATGAACTGCCCCATAAGATATGACAAGAAGCATGATTTTAAAAAATGTCCTGAAGATGTAACTTCCTGCAGCAGCCAGCACAACCACACCCAGAATGGTTGAAACTGCTCCCTGGATAATGGGATACCCAAGAGCATACAATGCATCGATAGCTCGTTCATTGTAACTGCTTTTGCCACTTGAAACAAATGCATAGGAAATGTGAGCTGAAAAATCCACTGAAAAGCCAATGCAGATGACCAGATTAATCATCGATATGGAATCTAAATTGACACCCCAAAAAGCCATGAACCCAGTTACACCCACCAAAACCGATGCCGTTGCAAGTGTGACCCACAGAGAACAGACTGGATTAGGTATTAACAATAAAGCAATGAGAAGCATAGCAAGAGCAGCCACAACTACATTCTGTGTTGTGTTGGATACTATAACAAGATATTGATCAAAATAGATAAATGCAGAGTGATATACCAGCAAGGGAATTCTACATTTCTTTGCCAGATTTCTTAATTCAGTCAGTACGTTTTTTTCAGCAACTGAGCTATTGACATTCATGGTTTGAATGAAAAAACGTGAAGCACTAATGCTCAGTTCATTTTCTGAAATGTCAATATCTTGTTTGAATGCAGGGGCATACTGAAGGAATGTTGCTAAGTTTGTCATGAATGTACTTTGCTTGTTTATATCTATACCATTACTTGCTTTAACGTAGACATGAAGCCAGGACTCTGACAGTTTACGATCTACATATGAGAGGTTTTCAAATCTCTTCATACAGGTTTCAATATCACTCCGCACAGTGGGATTCCAATACTCTACAGATTCAGTGACAGTGACCATGACTCGTGGTCCATACTCTGAGAAAAAATCTCTTTGTGCATCATAGAACGGAATCACGTATGAATCATCAACGGCCAGATTTCTGAGATCAATTCCTTCCTTGATCTGCAAACAGCCATAAATACTGGCAGCTAAATATCCTAAATATAGGAAAACCACAGCTGCCTTGGTCCATCCGTTGGTGAGGAATGGACCGTAATATTCCTTCATGAAGTAGTAGATTGGATGCTCTGATTCGGTACCTGTTTTCGGATCATAAGCCCCACCTACACAACACATGGTGGTCAGTGTAGATCCTCCTGGTTTAGGAGTCTTGTCAACCTTTCTGAATGTCAGCCAGTGCCTGTTACTGGCTTCTCTTCTCCCGTTCAGTGCAAGAACAGCTCCAAAAAATGTAATGTTATAAATAAAACAGAACAGAACTGTTGTACCAGTGTAAACACAAAATGATTGCACAGATCGAAAAGGTGTCATGATGCCAATATAAAAGGCTAAAACATCAGTTAATGTGGTGATTGTGATGGAAACAGCTGCATCAGCATACGTGTCTGCCAAACGTTTTTCAACTTTATCTTTAACTTTTGTCTTTTGCCAGCTTGAAAGCATAACAAACATGTCGTCCACACCGATACCTGGAGATGTGAAAATATGATGAATTAGTTTGACACTTAATACCAGTGAAATACCTCAAATTAAAGTGAATAAAATTGCACATTGTATTGTCATTGTTACTGGAATAACATGTAATATTTGTTGATAAAGCTTGTCAAATACATTACAAGCATACAATAGAAATTAGAAACCATATTATTGTAACAAGATGCAGACAAGATACTACCAAGTGCACTTACTAAACTTCTTCCAGGCCACAGGATTACTCTGCAATATTTTCCTGGTAAGCAAACATGCTGCTGCATTTAATCAGAAAGTAATATATTGAAGGAACCATTGTAGGCCATACAGCCAGACACTACAAAAACAGGATCTTTGGCTCACTGTGTGTCTGCTGACTGTCAAGTACCTATCTGTTCTAACTGGGTTATGGATAGCACTTATCTACAAGTCCTCAACTGCAGCAGGGATAATTTTGATAATGTTATACAGGAACTTTCAAAAGTTGATTGGAAAACAGTATTTGCTAGTGTAGGACATATTGCAAGTGAGAGGCTTTTAAAAGTGCGACGGGGAAGTCCGTGCCAACATACGAGTGGTTAATGTATGAAGAGCGTTTGATGGCTCTGGGCTGGAGTTCAGAAGAATAAGGGAGGGATCTCATTGAAACATATGAATTATTGAAAGGCCTAGATAAAGTGGGTGTGGAGAGGATATTTCCTACAGTGGGTGAGTCTAGGTCTGGAGGGCAGAGCCTCAGAATACAAGGATATCCCTTTAGAACAGAGACGAGGAGGAATTTCTTCAGCTGCTCCCGAGTCTTATGGACGTGTTCCTGTTAAGAGTGAAGAAAAAGGTTAACAGGGATAACGAGGGATACTGAAAGGGATCTGAAGAGGAGAAAGGAGAAGATATATAAGGAATTCACCCCTTAGAAGTTTTCATGTTTAACAACATTGATCACAATGGCTTTAATTTCCGTTTTTGACACTGATAAACAGAAAAGACTCGTATCAAAGTGAAAAGAAATTTCTATAAATTGGTCTAAATTCATTACAATAATTAAACACAAAATAATTGATTGCATAATTACTCACTCCCCTTCAAGTCAGTATTTAGTAGATGTACCTTTGGCAGCAATTACTGCCTTGAGTCTGTGTGGATACATCTCTATCAGGTTTGCACATCAGAATATAATTTTTCCCTATTCTTCACAAAACTGCTCAAGCTCTATCTGATTGCAGGGGGAATCATGAGTGAACAGCACTTTTCAAATCCAGCCACAAATTCTCAATGTGAATTGAGGTCTGGACTCTGACTTGGCCAGGCAAGGACATTAACTTCCTTGTTTTTAACCCATTCCTGTGTAGCTTTGGCTTTATGCTTGGGGTCATTGTCTTGCTGGAAAACAAATCCCCCAAGTCTCAGTGCTCTTGCAGACTGGTTCAAGTTGTCTTGCAGGATTTCTCTGTATTTTGTTGCATTCATTTTACCCTTCACAAGCCTTCCAGGGCCTCTAGCACTGAAACATCTCCACAGCATGATGCAGCTAGCACCATGCTTCATGGTAGGGATGATGTGCAGTGTTTAGTTTACATCAAATTGAGCGTTCAGTCTGATGGCCAAAAAGCTCAGTTTTTGGTTTCATTAGACCATAGAACCTTCCAGCTAACTTCAACATCTCCCACATGCCTTCTGGCAAACTCTAGCCCAGATTTCATGTGAGGGTTTTTCCCCCAAACAGTGGCTTTCTCTTTCCTACTCTCCTATAAAGCTGTGACTGGTGAAGTACTGGGGCACCAGTTGTCGTTAGCGCAGTCTATCCCATCTCAGCCACTGAAGCTTGAAACTCCTCCAGAGTTGTCATAGGTCTCTTCATGCACTCCCTCACTAATTCCCTTCTTGCACGGTCACTCAATTTTAAAGGATGGACTGTTCTAGGCTGCACCATATCTTTCCAGTGTTGGTGCGTGGCCTAGTGGATAAGGCCTCAGTCTAGTGATCTGAAGGTCACTGGTTTGAGCCTTGGTGTCCTTGAGCAAGGCACTTAACAACACATTGCCAGGATACTCATCAGCTGCTAGACCTTCCTAATACAGGTGTATTTCTACTGCAATCAATTGAAACACCTTGACTGCACACAGGTGATCTCAACTTCAGTAATTATGTGACTTCTTAAACCAATTGGTTGCACAAGTGATGATTTGGTGTCATATTAAAGAGGGTGAATATTTATACATCAATTATTTTGTGTTTTATATTAGTAATTCATTAACCTGTTTTCACTTGTAAATGAAAGTCTTTTTCTGTTGATCAGTGTCAAAAAAGGCAAACTAAATCCACTGTAATTCAGTGTTGTATAACAAAACATGAAAACTTCTGGGTGGGTGGGTAGGGTGAATACTTTTTATAGGCACTGTATGACAGGGTTTGGCAGATGTGATCAAATGAAATCTTTGAGCAGTTTAAGGGGTATGGGAGTTTAAAGGAACATGAGATAACTTACAGGAGAATTACAAAAGATTCTATAAGAATATATTGAAAGCAAGTGGTTAACTAGGGAGGGAAATGGTCCCTTGATTAATATGGTTGCCTGTGTATGGAACTGTGGGAGAAGTCTTAAATATTTGGCAGTGGTCCCTGATGGATCAAATCAATGTCATTAAAATGTTTATCCTTCCTAAATTTTTATACATTTCAATCTTTACCAATTCTTATTTCTAAAGCTTTCTTTGACTCATTAGACTCAATTATTTCATCCTATATATTGTTACATACCCCATAACTGGGTCACTTACCAGCAAAGACAGAGAGGTCTGTTGAAGTCTGATGGTACTATTTTTAACAGTATTTATTGATAAAAATACACAAAAATAATATCAATGCAAACATACAGATATTATACATCATCAATACTAAATCTAATAGCGCGGGTATAATAATAATCAATAAGAAATAGCTCTATCCTTGTCTAGGGGATAATGTATTGTCCGATGGAAATATAAAAGTCACTCAAGTTCATTCAAGCTGCAGCTTTTTGGTTGGAGAGAAAGACGGAGGTTTAACTTGCCCATTCCTTTTATGATGTCAATCCTTCGAGAGTCATTGGGGGACTGATTTCCCCTTTGTGGTTAGCTAAAGCCGTGCTTCTGTGGTAAAGACCCACCGATTCCGAGGCAAATGGAAAAGGACGCACGTGGGCTTTTCCACCAGCTTTCGCTATTATGCTGTTACAGGAGTTCTAGCATTTCTTCTGGTGTGTCTGAAGGGGCTGTTCCCCAGACCCTCTATTATCCTGACTCACAGGGTCTCAGATGTCAATCAGGTTGGGATGATGCAATTCCTCCACCAACCCCGACTCGGTTCATTGCCTGGGGGCTTCAATGCATCGTACAGTATTCAATACACAATTCTGTCTCCAAGAGACAACAGCCGTTATCAATGGTTCCGCCTTTCGGAGGCCAGGACACATTCCAAACCCTTTGTGGATTCTGCATGTCTTTCTTTCATTTCCTGGATCTCCTGAACTGACTTAATAGTGATCTTGCAATTCTCAAAAAGGAGGGGGCCACGGACGTAACAATATGGAAGGGCAAACATCCCCAATTAAATAAAGCTCACCTTCAAAAACCTAAAAGGGTAGGTGATATGGCCTTTCTCAATTTTTGTTTATATTACTGGGCAGCCAACATACACTGTCCTATTTTTTGGTCTTACCTTTATAATCAGTCGGACTGCCCAATATGGGTGGCAATGGAGTTGAACTCTGATAAGAATCTCTCTATCTCCACACTTCTTGGATCTGCACTTCCTTGCCATCTGCCGAAGCCAATTGTTAATCCTGTTAATCAGGCACACTCTGAGAATATGGGTTCAGTTCAGAAAGTATAATGGTCTTAGTGGTTTTACCCTCTCTCTCTTTAGTCATCTCTTTCAGCCTTCCATGCACAATTTAGCATTTCAAGTCTGGCACAGAAAGGGCATTAGGTGCTTTGAAGATCATTTTATAGACAATCACTTTGCAACTTTTGAACAACTGTCTGTAAAGTTCACTCACTTCTTTAGATATCTCCAAATTAGACATTTTATCAACCCTTTAATATTAAACTTCCCTAAGGTACCCAATAAAAATGTTGTTGACTTGTTTCTTCACATGAATCCATTGTGTAAAGGTTTAATATCTACTATGCAAGATAAGTTAGTGACTTTGAGGCGAGCCCCCCTTTACAAAATTAAAACTGCCCGGGAGCAAGATTAAAATTTTCCTTTGTCCGATGATGTACGGGATTCAATTCTCATGTCAGTTAATTTAACTTCTTTATGTGCTCGCCCATGCCAGTTAGTTTAAGGCCGTACAAAGGGCTCATACGTCTAAAACTAAATTATTGCGCATCTATCCAGACATTAGTCCCTGTTGCAACAAGTGTAAAGGGGGCGAGGCTTTCCTTATTCATATGTTTTGGATTTGCCCTGGCTTAGAGAAATATTGGAGAGGTGTCTAACTTTATCCCATATACTTATTTATTGGTGGGGCCACTCTTGGTGAATTGTGTTCAGTTTTGACCACCCTGCTGTAAAGATGATGTTGTTTACTAGAGAGAGTACAGAAAAAGATTACAAAGATGCTGCCAGAACTTAAGAAACAGAGTTAGGGGGAAGAGGTTAGACAAGCTAGGACCTTATTCCTTAGAGCATAGGAGACCATGAGGTGATTTTATTGTGGGACATAGACTGAGTGAATGTGCTGTCATTTTCTTTGGATTGGGAAATCAAGTTCTAGAGCAGGGGTTCCCAATCTTTTTTTATGCCGTGGACTCCTACCATTAACTTAGGGTTCCATGAACCCCAGTTAAACTGATTAGAAGGGATAGGTTTAAGTGAGAGGGGTAAGATTTAGTTGGAACTTAAGAGGCATCTTTATTGCACAAAAGGTGTTATCTATTGTAGTGGAATTAGCTGCCAACAATTCTTGGGGATGTTTTCACCTTGTATGCACCAAAGCACCTAAAACCTTTTCCTTTATATTGTATGTTCATATTCTCTACAATATCCCCTGAAATCTTCAAATACAATATTCTTCTCTAGTGATTACAGATGACAAGATCAACCCATAATCCCTGGCATCACATAGTTTTCCCCTCGGTCCCTACTCTTTCCCGGGGTATCCTCTTTGCCTGTATGTCTATACTTACAAAATGCTTTGTTATTTTTCTTAATCTTGTCTGCCATTAATATTTTGTGGACCCTCTTTGCCTTCTTCCTAATTTCTGTCTTAACTTTCATACACATTAAAGACATAGACAGTGGCAAGATTAGGAGAGGATATATTGATATTCTCAGACATATTGACATTCAGAATGAGGAATGCCTTGAAAAACATGAAAGTGGATACTGAAAAATGTAAGGAACAAGATTGCTGAGGCAATAGAGAAAATAGAGAGGATGTCTTCTATGGTGGGAGAGTCTAGGACCAGAGGACACAGTCTCAGAATAGAGAGTTGTCCTTTTAGAATGGGGATGGGGAATTTCTTCAGCCAGAGAGTGGTGAATCTGGGAATTCATTGATGAGGTGAGGGTAGTGAATATTGTGCATGTGGGCTTTAATAAAGCATTAAAATATACCTTTTGGTAAACTGGTCTAAAAGATTAGGTTCACATGGGATCCACAGTTAATCAGTAAACTGGATCCAAAAATTGCTTGGTTATCAGAAGACAGAGGAGGGATATTTTTCTGGTTGAAGACCTGTAAACAGTGGTGATCCACAAGGAATAATGCTGGGAACTTGGTTGTTTGTAAAATAGGTTAATAATTTTGATCAAAATGCAGATGGTCTGATGATTCAGCATGCAGATGAAACAAAAACTGTCACAATGAGGAAAGTTGTCACAGGATTTAGCAGAATCAGTTGGAAATTTTTTCAGAGAATTGACAGATGGAATTTAATCTGGACAAATAAGAGATGATGTGATAAGTATGTTAAACTCCCAAAACATCTACGTTACCGAATGGTGTAATTGTGAATGAAGCTGGTCCTAGCTTAAGTAGAAATGCCTATGATGATCGGACATCAACTACTCCAACCCAAGGGATTGATGGAACATTTAATCTTCACAGGTGCTGCTAGTCTTCCAAACTGTACCAGATTTTGCTATTTATTTCAGCAATGACTAATTAGCCAGCATTGAGGTGCTGATCTGGATTTTGGCAAGGGAAGATGGCTGTAGCATTCTCGCTCGGGTGTAATGAAAACGCCAAATTAAACGCCGAGATAAACCGCCGTCAATGAGAACAAGATCGCAGTAAGATTAACCATTTACTGTTCACTCTTCACATTAACATATGGTGAAAACTGATGATAAAACAATACAAGATTGATACAGTATTTGTTCCCTTCTTGATATCACATTTACGTTGTAAATACTTGTAAAAGTAAACTACAACTACATTACATTAAAGTGCAGCATATAGTCAGAATTTACCTACGCCATTGACTGCTTTAAATACACTTCAATGCAAACTATCCGCAACTCTTTAACTAACGAAAACATAAACATTATCGACCATCGTTACTTTTAACAGGATCGGCGTTAACATTTTAATTCAACATATCGATTATTTATTAACTTACAGCGTTGCTCTCACTGTGATTTCTAATGCTTACGAACAACTTCTTGCTCGGGTCTGCCTCGTGCGAGCCCTTGCCCTTGCGTTGATCCCAAACCGGTATTTTCCCACAAGACGCGGCAAAACCGGATGTGACGTCATCGCATGCCGATATATTTTACAGGCAATGATTATACTTTAAGCAATTCTAATTCTAACTAGAAAATACTAACAAATGAATTACTAAGCGAAAATAGTATAAACTAAATAACTTCCATAAAGGCAACACAATGGCATTACAAATGGTGGGGCAGGGGCAGGAAGGCAAGTCAGAAGTTAAAGCTAGAGCAAAGAAGAATGACAAAGAGACAATGGAAATGGTTGCCACAGTAGTGCAGCAGTTAAGGCAACATCATTACAGCTCTGGGCATCAAAATTCAGAGTTCAATTCCCACTGCTGTTTGTAAAAGAGTTTGTGTGTTCTCCCCTTAAACTGTGTTGGTCTTTTCTGGGTGCTCTGATTTCCTCCCACATTCCAAAGACATATGGTCAGTAGGCTAACTGGTCATTGTAAACGGTCCTGTGAAAAGGCCGGGGTTAAATTGGGGGTTGCTGAGCAGTACAGCTCCTTGGGCTGGAAGTACCTTTTCTGTGCTGCATCTCTAAATAAATTTATAGAAACAAGAAGAACGTAAATGGGAATTGACAGGACTCATATGAGCACTGATATACTGCGAGATCTAGAAGTTCATACCTTGCTGTAAGTGGCAACACAAGTCAATAGAATGATATGGAAGGTGTGCAGTGTGCTTGCCTTCCTTGATCAGGGTATGGATTATAAAGGTTGGCGGGACTGATGAAGGGTCTCAGCTCAAAACATCGACTGTACTCTTTTCCAAAGATGCTGCCTGGCCTGCTGAGTTCCTCCAGCATTTTGCACGTGTTGCTTGGATTTTCAGCATCTGTAGCTTTTCTCTTGTCTGTGATAAAAATTTGCAGATCACTTTGCAGCCACATAAAAGCTTGGTTAGGCCACACCTGGGCTATATTCTAATCATGCTTATAGTATTGAGGTAAATGCAACTTGCCTAGAATGAGGAATGGTGCATTGGCCGTATTGATGGCAAATTTCATCCCACAAAACAGCAACAATCCAAATCCTGATAGTACCGCAAATCCAGCTGACACAACTCCCAGAGCAGCCACCCAGATTTTAGTCCTCACACAGTCAAACCTGAAAATAAATTCGGTAATCTTCCATAAGACAACATATGTTTTATTTTATATGTTCAATGAAAATGTATCAAAAATAAATATGACAGTAGCCCATCTTACCTCATGCAAGATGTGATGGAAAAAAAGATTGAAAGAAAATAAGTGACCGAGAACAAAGGAACAATTTTTTCAGCATTTTCCTCAAATTCTTCTTGCCTTGATATTGATGTGAAATAAGACACCTATAAGTTAGAGACAAATGTTATATAATTATAAAGTATCGCCAAATTATTCTCAAGCAAATTTCAACGAACCTCCAAAAGGATTTACCACTTTGTCATGAAAACAATTAGTTATTAAACGTGTATCAAGCAGTTGCAACTAATGAGAGGCTTAATTCGTATTTAAGAACAAACTGCTTTAAAAGCATGTTAAAAACATTAAAGCAAATATTGACCATTCACAAGGAAAACTAATGGCCTTTTTTGTTGAATTGAACCTCTGATATTCATATGCATAAGATTACTGTTGAAGAATAACATCTTTACATTTTAGTTTAACCAGTTACAGAAACACAAAGTGAAATCGTGCAAGTTATCAATCAGTAACTACCGAATAGAATTTGATGTCAGCATTCAGTAGTGTATTACTCTAGTTTGAAGTTCAGAAAAAAGAGATGTTATTTTGACAAGCAGCACAATATAGACCGATAGTTTCACTCCATTTGGGTTAAGATTTTATGTTTTTGGGTATGCTAAGCAACATTTTGCTGAATTCCATTTGAACTCTTCTGAAATTCCCAGGGATTGCCAAGGGATTCCCAGGGATATTCATGAGGAGCTGTGACAGTAACAAGGGGGAAACAAGAACTGGAGTCTGAGGAATCTGTAGAAACAGACCTACCTCCAAAGACCTTCCATTATCTGCAAGGTGAAATCCAAGCATGTGTTGCATTTCTCTCTATTTTCTTTGAGGAATGCAAATCCAACATCACTCAAGTAATGGGACAGTATCTGGGATAAAGCTGTTTAATTACTTGGCATCTTATCTATCACTCTATACATTCACTCTCTCTGGCACCATTGACCCTATTTTAGTGAGCACCTGCTGTAAAATGAACTGCTTATGTTGGCAAGATATCCAACAAGCTACAGGAGGGCAGGCATTACTGCTGCCTGGTAGGCCACATATTTCATGCTAGGTTGAGATCTCGATCTTTAGGTAACTAAAGGCTCTGCTGATGTAGTTAAGGCAATGGTGTATTTCATCCATCATTTATTGATAAGATGTCAACAAGTTCTAAGAATTGGTTTATATTTCCATTAAATGCAGGACAGTGTTGCACAGCAGGGTCTGATCAGTAGAAGAGCTTTGTTTAGTGCATATTAAGCAAAGGCCCATTCTATCTTTGCTTCAGTGAATGAATCAACAATGAATTGGAACCCATGAAAAACAAAAACTTGCAGATGCCGGATATCTTGAATAATAGCATAAAATGTTGGAAAAACTCAACGGGTCAGATTGCATTTGAGAAAAGGGAAAGAATTAGCTTTTTCAGGTCTGGCTTCTTCATTAGAACTGAGAAAGAGGGAAACAGTTTGTTCTTAAAATGTCCTCACAAAATTCTTTGCTCTGAGCAGGACAAGCTTAATTTATTTCTTACAATGTAAAAGAAGCCATTTAGCCCATTGGGTTCCCAACAGGGAAACCGTATCCGTCCCATTTTCCACACATTTCCCTACTACATCTCCTGTCTCACATCATCAATTCTTTTAATTTTATATATGCAATGTTGGAGGCAGACTGATTATAAAATTTATCTTCACTTTCAATGTATTAACATAGCATTCAACCATGTGGTAAAAAGACCAAGACAACAAATGTGGCACTAAGTGTAGACTACTGTGTCACAATGATTCCTTTCCTCCTTATGTCTCAGAAGCATGGAAATAATTTGCTAATTTGGTTTATTACTGTCACAGGTACCTAGGTATAGTGAAAAGCTTTGCCATCCATACAGATCACTTCATTAATCGAGTACATTGAGACAGCCCAAGAGAAAAGCACCATGTAATGTTACGTGTACAGAGAAAGTACAGCGTAAGTGGTTAGTAAGGTGCAAGCCTATGAATTGGCACCTTGTCAGATTAAGAGTCTATCTTAACATGCAACAGATCCATTCAACAGCAAGATAGATGCTGTTCCTGAAACTGGTGGTGTGAGCTTTCAGGCTTTTGTTTCTTCTGCCCAACAGGAGCATGGAGAAGAGAGAATACTTTGGGTGACAGGGGTCTTTGAGTCTTTGGCTGCATTACTGAGGCAGCAGGAAGTGCAAGCATGCAGACAAAAATGAAGGGACAACTATAACTTCTCCTCAAGGCGCTCCAGAGATACCACAATCACCACCTCTAATGTTTTTATATCTTCAGTTCCAGGTCAACATATACATCAATGAAGCTGTAATAACACAGTTGTAGAGTAACAGTATCAGTCCATCATGTCTATGATGACCACCAAGAACTTCTCTATGCTAATTCTATTTCGGTTATTGGTTTATTGTGGAATGTGTAGCAAAGTAGAGTGAAAAATAATCTATTTTTGGCATCCACCCATACAGATCATTACATCATATCAGTACATTGAGGTAGTAAAAGGGAAAAGCAGTAACAGAATACAGAATAAAGTGCTACATTTACCCGCACTTGGTCCATGGCCCACAATATTTTTTTGTACCAATTCAAGTGTTCTTCTAGGTACTTAAATAGACAATAGGTGCAGGAGTAGGCCATTTGGCCCTTCAAGCCAGCACCACTATTCACTGTGGTCATGGCTGATCATCCACAATCAGTACCCCATTCCTGTCTTCTCCCCATATCCCTTGACTCTGCTATATTTAAGAGATTCATCTAACTCTTTCTTGAGAGCATCCAAAGAATTGGCCTCCACTGCCTTCTGCGGCAGAGCAATCCACAGATCCACAATTCTCTGGGTGAAAAAGTTTTGTCTCAACTCCATCACGCCCTGGGGATTTATCAGCCTTCAGTCCCATCAGTCTACCCAACACCATTTTCTGCCTAATGTGAATTTCCTTCAGTTCCTCCATTACCCTAGGTCCTCTGGCCACTATTACATCTGGGAGATTGTTTGTGTCTTCCCTAGTAAAGACAGATCCAAATTACCTGTTCAACTCATCTGCCTTGTTCCCCATAATAAATTCACCAAATATTGTGGGAGCACATGCCTCTACCACCCAGTCAGGCACTGAGTTCCTTCTTGGTGAGAAAATTCTTCCTCATGGTACATTGGACAATACAGATTAAGCTCTTTGGCTCATGATGTGGCTCTGAATATGATGCCAAATTAAACTAATCCCTTCCCACTGCACATGATCCATATCCCTCCATACTCTGCATGTTTAGTTGTCTATCAAACAGCACCTTCATCCCCACTACCAACCCTGAAAGCTCGTTCAAAGCACCCACCACTCTGCGTAAAATAAATCTGCCTTGCACAATCTCCTTTAGACTTGCCCTCTCACACCCTAAAGCTACATTCTCAAGTATTCAATATTTATATAATGGGAAAATTATTCTGCCTGCCTGCCCTATCTATGCTATTCTTAATTTTATAAACTTCTATCAGGTTTCCCCTCTGCCTCTGATAGTGCAGGAAAAAACCCACAAGTTTGTTTTTCCAGCTTCTCCTTATAGCCAATACACTCTAATCTGGACAGCATCCTGATTACCTCTTCTGCACCCTCTCCTTCTTGCAATGGGGTAACCAGACTGTATGGAATGCTCTAGGTGCAACTTAACCAAGGCTTTATACAGCTGCTTAAATGACTTCCTTACTCTTGTATTCTTAGTCCCTAATAATTAAGACAAGCTTTCCACATGCCTTCTTTACTACTCTATGTACTTGTGTTACCACTTCCAGGGAGGTATGGATTTCGACCCCAAGATCCCTCTGTGCATCAATGCTGTTAAAGGTCTCGTTAACTGTATATTTTCCCCTTAGATCTGACCTCCTAAAGTGCAACACCTTACACTTGACCATATTAATCTTTACTTGCCACTTCTCCATCCACAACTATAACTGATCTGTATCTTCTAATTACCTTTATTGTCCATAACTCAAACAATTTCAGTGACCTGCAAACTTACAACCCATATACATTTTCATCCACTAATTAACCCATCTACATTTTTGTTCTGAAGTCCTCTAAACTTTTTTTCCTTAACATAAACCTGGGCCATTCATTCATAGACAACTCAGCTATGCCTGATAACAGTTTCTTAAAAAAGCACTCTATTCTGTGCTCCATTGGAAGTGATTACTAGATGGAGTGAGAAAACAATTCAAGCATGTTCATGAAATCTCCTTGAAGGTGATATCCCCACCATATGACTCATGAGTCCCTGCCCCATGATCTCTAAAATGGAAAAAAAATATCTGAATGATATTAAAAACCTTGTCTATTCAATTAGAGCACACAGGAACCGTGAAGGAGTGCACTTTGTCCTGATTTCCCATTCCTATCAAGTATCTCCTATCCTAAATTGGTAGCATCTCATCAGCTAGCTCAGAACCCATCGAACTGGAGTGGAAACAAATGAATCTCAATCTTGAAGAACTACCTGTGAATAAGTAGATGTCTCCAGCAATACCTCCCAACCCATCACCTTGACAATCTTGAAGCATATGCAGCAAACACACGGACACATCATCTCCTGCTGGAAATATATGGTTGTTTCTTCACTGTTATTTGATCTAAATGCTTTAATTCCCTATCCAGCAGTTCTGTGGGAAGGACTATAGCAGTTCAGACTCACCATTCTCATGGACAATGAGAAAAGGGTAATAATGGCTATTCACAGTTATTTTGTAAACAACTCTATTCTTTTACTCTGGTTAGATGCTAACTGCATTTCTTTGGCTTTGTATCTGTACTCAGCACAATGACAATAAAGTTGAATCTAATCTAATCTAAATACAGGGCTTAAGAGTAACACCCACATCCCATAAAATGAATTATCATTTGAATCTGAATCCTTGATGTCTATTTTGGCTCTCTAAGGTGTTCATGAAAGTAATGAGAACAATGCTGTGACTTGTGAGGAAGGCTTCTTGTTATCTTATTTTCTCACATTTAGTCCTGCCTCTAGCCAAGCTGTTATGATGCATAGAAAACAGTGGCATGTACCCAATAATTTTAACTAAGGTGTGGTCTCTTCAAAAAAAAAGGACAACATATCCAAGCCCAATCTCAAATAAACACACACAATGAAGAAGCAAATGGCAAATTACCCTTACTCATCAATAATCTGCTCCACAATGGTTACTTTGGCTTCTACCAAAAAAAAAACTTGCTAATGCACCTCATTACTTCTTGGTCCAAAAATAAACAGTCTCCAATGCTGAGACTGGAATGATTGCCCTCAGCAACAAGGAATCACAAATAAATATTACAATTTAAGGAATAAATCTGAACAGAGGAAAATTCTCTGTTGCTGGATACCTCATTTTACCAGTGTTTGTGATTCTTGGAGAAAAATTATGTCAGCCCTAAGGCATTCTTCACAGCATCCAACATCCATCCATCAGTAATCCATTGATGTGATTTAACCATAATATGATCTGTTTTAATCTACAATTTGAGTAGGAGAAGGGAAAAATCGGATGTGTCAGTATTACAGTTGAACAAAGGGAACTATGGAGCTATGAGGGAGGAGCTGGCCAAAGTTCAATGGAACAATACCCTAGCAGGGAAGACAGTGGAACAACAATGGCAGGTATTTCTGGGAATAATGCAGAAGGTGCAGGATCGGTTCATTCCAAAGAGGAAGAAAGATCCTAAGGGGAGTAAGGGGAGGCGGTGGCTGATGAGCGAAGTAAAGGACAGTATAAAAATAAAAGAGAAGTATAACATAGCAAAGATGAGCAGGAAACCAGAGAACTGGGAAGCTTTTAAAGAGCAACAGAAGGTAACAAAAAAGGCAATACACCAAGAAAAAATGAGGTATGAAGGTAAACTAGCCAAGAATATAAAGGAGGATAGTAAAAGCTTCTTTAGGTATGTGAATAGCAAAAAAAATAGTTAAGACTAAAATTGGGTCATTGAAGACAGAAATGGGTGAATTTATTATGGGGAACAAGGAAATGGCAGATGAGTTGAACAGGTACTTTGGATCTGTCTTCACTAGGGAAGACACAAACAATCTCCCAGATGCAATAGTGGCCAAAGGAACTAGGATAATGGATGAACTGAAGGAAATTTATATTAGGCAAGAAACGGTGTTGGATAGACTGTTGAGTCTGAAGGCTGATAAGTCCCCGGGACCTGATAGTCTGCATCCCAGGGTACTTAAAGAGGTGGCTCTAGAAATCGTGGACACATTGCTAATCATTTTCCAATGTTCTATAGATTCAGGAAGAGTTCTGCGAAACGGAGAGTGACTAATGTTGTTCCACTTTTCAAGAAAGGAGGAAGAGAGAAAACGGAATTATAGACTGGTTAGCTTGACGTCAGTGGTGGGAAAGATGCTGGAGTCAATTATAAAAGAGGAAATTACTTCACATTTGGATAGCAGTAGGAGGATCAGTCCAAGTCAGCATGGATTTAGTATTGGGGGCAGAGTACTGACATGGATTGAACATTGGCTGGCTGACAGGAAACAAAGAGTAATGATTAATGGGTCCCTTTCAGAATGGCAGGCTGTGACCAGTGGGGTACCGCAAGGTTCGGTGCTGGGATGGTAGCTGTTTACAATATACATTAATGATTTAGATGATGGGATTAAAAGTAACATTAGCAAATTTGCCAATGACACAAAGCTGGGTGGCAGTGTGAAATGTCAGGAGGATGTTATGAGAATGCAGGGTGACTTGGACAGGTTGGGTGACTGGGCAGATGCAGAATGGTGTCAAGTTAGGAAAAGGGGAAGTACAACGAGAGCTGGGTGTCCTTATTCATCAGTCATGGAAAGTAAGCATGCAGGTACAGCAGACAGAGAAGAAAGCTAATGGCATGCTGGCCTTCATAACAAGGGGAGTTGAGTATAGGAGCAAAGAGGTCCTTCTGCAGCTGTACAGGGCCCTGGTGAGACCCCACCCTGGAGTATTGTGTGCAGTTTTGGTCTCCAAATTTGCGGAAGGATATTCTTGCTATTGAGGGAGTGCATTGTAGGTTCACAAGGTTAATTCCTGGAATGGTGGGACTGTCATATGTTGAAAGATTGGAGCGACTGGGCTTGTATACACTGGAATTTAGAAGGATGAGAGGGGATCTGATTGAAACATATAAGATTGTTAAAGGATTGGCCATGCTCGAGGCAGGAAGCATGTTCCCGCTGATGGGTGAGTCCAGAACCAGAGACCACAGTTTAAGAATAAGGGGTAGGCCATTTAGAACAGAGATGCGGAAAAACTTTTTCACCCAGAGAGTGGTGGATATGTGGAATTCTCTGACCCAGAAGGCAGTGGAGGCCAAGTCTCTGGATGCTTTCAAGAGAGAGTTCGATAGAACTCTTATAGATAGCAGGGTCAAGGAATATGGGGAGAGGGCAGGAATGGGGTACTGATAGTGTATGATCAGCCATGATCATAGTGAATGGCGGTGCTGGCTAGAAGGACTGAACGGCCTACTCCTGCACCTACTGTCTATTGTCTATTATTGAATGGATTTCCCTTAGTTAGAAATGGAGCTGTTCTCTGACATTACACAATCTCAAATTTAGGCAAAGTGATTCTACTAAAACTAGCAGCTCATTCATCACCTGTTTCCTTGAACACTCTTACTGATACTTTCTGCAATTTTGGAACAATCTAAAGCAGCTTTTGCAAAGCTCTCTAGCCTTATAACAAAAGACAAGGATCCATACATTGAAACATCATTTATTTTAACAATGCTCAAAGTCCATGAGATCATAAAACCATGAGACATAGTAACAGAGTTAGGCCATTGAGTCTGCTCTGCCATTCTTTGATGGCATATTATCCCTCTCAACCCCATCTTGTGCCTTCTCCCTGTAACCTTTAACACCCTGACTAATCAAGGACCTATCAATCTCCACCTTAAATATACCCAATGAACTGGTGTCCACAGTCGCTTGTGGCAAAGAATTCCACAGATTCACCAACCTCTGGCTCAAGTAATTGCTCTTCATTTCTGTTCTGAATGGACATCCCTCTATTCTGAGACTGTGCCCTCCAGACCTATACTCCCTCACAATAGGAAACAACTCCACACTGACTCTATCAAGGATTTTCAACATTCCAAAGATTTCATTAAGATCCCCCCCCACCATTTTTCTAAACTCCAGCGAATACAGGCTGAGAGCCAAACACTCCTCAAAAGAGGTCCCAATTATCCAGAAATCTGAATCCCTGCGTCCAGCTCCAGCTACACATTTATCTGCCACCTTATTCTATTCCTACCCTCACTGTTGCATGGCACAGACACAAATCCCGAGATTACTATGTTTTAGATCCTGCTTCTCAGCTTCCTTCCTAACTCCCTGTATTCTATTTTCAGGACCTCCTCCCTTTCTCTACCCATGTCATTGGTAGCAATATGTACCATGACTTCTAGCTGCTCATGCTCCCTTTTCAGGATATTGTGGACGTATCCAGATACATCTCGGACCCTGGTACCTGGGAAGCAAACTAACACCTGTGTTTCTTTTCATGTCCAGATAATCGCCTATCTGTCCCCTGACAAAAGAGTCCCCTATTACTGCTGCCACCCTTTTCAGTTCCCTACTCGTCTGAGCCACAGGGCCAGACTCAGTGCCAGAGTAGCTTCCCCAAGTTGGGTTGTTACGCCACAACAGTACTCAAAATGGAGTACTTATTTTTGAAGGGGATGACAACAGGGAAGCTCTCCAGTATCTGACATTCTATTTTCCTCTCTTGGCACTCATTTATCTGTCTCCTTTCACCTCGAGGTGACTACCTCCCTGTAGCTGCTGCCCATCACTCCGTCACTTACCCTAATTAGCCAAAGGTCATCCAGCTGTAACCCCAGTTCCCTAAAAATGTCTCTAAGGAGCTGCATCTCGATGCACCTGGCACAAATGTGGCCATTGGAGAGGCTGAGAATCTCCTGGAAATCCGACATCTGACAACCAGAACAGAACACTGGCTCTGCAGACACACCCCGATTCTCTCTAGAGTTGAATAGGAAATAAGGAATGGACTTACCTAGCCTCCACCTGTTCTAACCGAATCCTTGTTGAGACAAAGCCTTACTACCCTGATTCAAGTCTACTCCGATGACAATTGCTCCCACGATGAGCGCTCCGCTAGGCAGTACCTCTCTTTTCTAGAAACCGGCTTTATAAAAGATCTTTGTCGGAGCTGCACGGGAACTCATCTGCTGCATCTGCGCAGTACTTCAATGAACAAGTATATAAGCTATCTTATGTGTTTTTATTTATACTTCTTTTATTGTGTTCTTTATTTTATTGATTTTATTGATACAAGGATGTTGCCTGGATTGGGGAGCATGCCTTATGAGAACTCAGCCTTTTCTCCCTGGAGCAATGGAGGATGAGAGGTGATCTGATAGAGGTGTAGAAGAAGATGAGAGGCATTGATCATGCGAATAGTCAGAGGCTTTTTCCCAGGACTGAAATGGTTGCCAGAAGAGGACACAGGTTTAAGGTGCTGGGGAGTAGGTACAGAGAAGATGTCACAGTTAAGTTTATTTTTAACTCAGAGAGTGGTGAGTTCGTGGAATGGGCTGCCAGCAACCGTGGTGTAAGCGGATACGATAGGGCCTTTTAAGAGACTTTTAGATGGAGATGAGTAAAATAGAGGGCTATAGGTAAGCCTAGTAATTTCTAGGGTAGGGACATGTTTGGCACAACTTTGTGGGCCAAAGGGCCTGTATTGTGCTGTAGGTTTTCTATGTTTTTTTGTGATGCCTTGAATCCATTCATTCACCCTTGTGTACTGAAAATCACCTTAAACAATCTTGAAGAATATATTCCATCTGCTACCACCCACTGTATTCCACGAGCTAGCCAATTCCAGATCCATGCAGCCAATTTTCCACAGGTCACATGCCTCATGGGGTTGGGGAGGAGGTAGGCAGGAAGAGAGAGGGAAAAAAAGAATACAAAGGCATTCCAGCTTTTATGAGATAGCCCAGCCATCCAAGTTGAGGGACTAAAACAGTAAGTGAGCAAAAGGTTTGAATTGGGGTAGACTGCAGAAGGTCATTGGGCTCAAAAAAAAACAAAAGTAGAAAGAAACAAAGCCATCCACAAACAAGAGAAGATCTGCAGATGCTGGAAATCCAAGCGACACACACAAAATACTAGAGAAACTAGTCCTGCTATAGATACAGCCTGATCTGTTGAGTTACTCTGGTATTTGTGTGGGTTGTGCAGAAACAAAACCATGGGCACATTTGCAAATAGGGATATAACCTTTAAAATTGTCAGAGCTGGAACGAAAGTTGGTTAGCATGTAAGGTGATGATTCTTGAGAGAGATCATGCTTGACTAAGGCTGCAGGTAACAGATTCACATAAGCTTAAGTTTACAGGAGTACAAACTGCATAGGATGACCTGATCCTGTGGTAGTCAGGCAATGGTATTAACATCACAAACAAGAAAAAGCCTGCAGATGCTGGAAATCCAAGTGACTCAGTGGAGACCTGCTGAGTTCCTCCAGCATTTTATGTGTGTTGCAATGTTATTCATAAATTGTTATTCCTCTCCAAGCCTTGTGACTCATAGGGTGGCAACCTTGCCGTTTCTTTACCATTTTGTCTGTTTTTTTACGAGGCTGAGTTGCTAGCTTGACGCTCAACCCAACATGGATAGAAAGCTTGGGAGTCAGCTGGGTACAAACCTAGGACCAGTTGCCTCGAATTCCAATGCTGATGCCACTACACCACCAGCCGGCTATTTTGTTATTAACATCAACGGTATTGTTGACAACCATGTAGTTGCATGTTCACTGAGAATAAAATGTTATTATAACCAATGTTAAGTATCAATTTATTATATACTGGGACGGAGTAATTGTTGCCTCAAAAAGGCAACAATTGTACCAGCACCCAAGAAGAATGAGCTACCTTAATGATTATCGCCCAGTAGCACTCCCATCGAGAGTGATGAAATGCTTTGATAAGTTGGTCATGACTAGACTGAACTCCTGCCTCAGCAAGGACCTGGACCCATTGTAATTTGCCTATCACCACAATAGGTCAAAGCAGATGCAATCTCAATGACTCTCCACATGGCTTTAGAGCACCTGGACAACACCAACACCTATGTCAGGATGCTGTTCATCGACTACAGCTCAGCATTTAATACCATCACTCCCACAATCCCGATTGAGAAGTTGCAGAACCTGGGCCTCTGTACCTCCCTCTGTAATTGGAGGCTTGACTTCCTAACTGGAAGACCACAATCAGTGCAGATTGGTGATAACATAACCTCCTCACTTACAGTCAACACTGTCACAACTCAGGGATGTGTGCTTAGCCCACTGCTCTACTCTCTCTATACCCTTGACTGTGTGGCTAAGCAGAGCTCAAATACCATTTATAAATTTGCTGACAATATAACCATTGTTGGTAGAATCTCGGTGGGGCGGGGCAAAAAAAAAAAAGAATCTCAGTTGGTGAGGAGAAGGCATACAGGAGTGAGATATACCAACTAGGAGAGTAGTGCCACAGCAACAACCTGGCACAATGCCAGTAGATGAAAGAGCTGATTGTAGACTTCAGGAAGGGCAAGACAAATGAACACATACCAATCCTCAGAGGGATCTGAAGTAGAGATTGTGAGCAGTTTCAAGTTCCTGGGTGTCTAGATCTCTGGGGATCTAACATGGTCCCAACATATTAATGTAGTTATAAAGAAGGCAAGGCAGCTATACTTTTTTAGGAGTTGGAAGAGATTTAGTATGTCAACAAATACACTCAAAAATTTCTATAGACGTACAATGGAGAGCATTCTGACAAGCTGCATCACTGTCTGGTAAAGGGGGGGGGGGGGGTTGCTACTGCACAGGAGCGAAAGAAGCTGCAGAGGGTTGTAAATCTAGTCAGCTCCATCTTGGGCAATAGCCTACAAAGTACCCAGGACATCTTCAGGGAGTAGTGTCTCAGAAAGGCAACGTCCATTATTAAGGACCTCCAACGCCCAGGGCATTCCCTTTTCTCACTGTTATCATCATGTAGGAGGTACAGAAGCCTGAAGGCACACACTCAGTGATTCTTAAACCCTTGGACACCACCTCACTTTTTTAAAATATGCAGTATTTGGTTTTTTTGTTTTTTTAAAAAAAACACGTTTTTAAAATCTATTCAATATATGTTTACAGTAATTGATTTATTTATTATTTATTTTATTTTATTTATTATTTTCTTCTTCTATATTACGTATTGCATTGTACTGCTGCTGCACCTAACCCTAAGTTAACAAATGTCACGTCACATGCCGGTGATAATAAATCTGATTCTGAATAAAAAGAAATAGCAAACAGAATTTTTAGCATGACATGAATTGGAGGAAACTTGTGCTCATCAAGGATTAGGTTTAAGTTAGACAGAAATAATGACAAACTAAAGGAAACAAAGAGGGCAAGAGAGACACGAAGTGATGCATCTTCTAGATGTCAACTGGTGGATGTAAAACAAAACACTTTGTTCATATTAAATATCACTGAGCACGCATATTTGAAGGAAGGCAAAGTTCCCAGTATTCTGAGGGAAGAACAAGAAACCATTCTTTAGCTATAACAGTGTTGTCAGGATTAGAAAAGACAAGTCTAGGGCCCATTCAACCAGATGGTGGCAAAAATGCAAGCCAGCATTGCAAGAGTGTATTAATAAGTGACTGTTTCATATTGGGCTGAAACTAAAGCAATATTATCTATGACCAAAATTGTTCAGGCCAGTTGTGAGGTTTACAAATTTGGATCAACAAGAGCTGAACAGATTGCATTCTAAATGGTGAAAAGCTAGGTACCTAAGGAAAATAATATAATTGCAGACTCCCTGGTGACAATTGTTTAATTTTTAGGGATATGAATGAATGGTCTGAGAACTGCAAAAAAGCAAGTGTCTCCAATTAAAATTCTCCGACTTACATTCAAATCACACTATGGTCGTCCCTTTGTCTCCTTCAATATCAAAGCCAGATCTCTATGCTCTGTAAATACTACATATTCATTTGTTTTAATCACAGCAACATTCAGATGCCTGTGACTTACCGCTTATCTATTTTCTTACCTCTCTGTAAAATATTCCTTAAAATGTTTCCCCCCTCTGCTATCTCTTCCTGTAGTTTATGTCATTTTTTTTGCCACTTTGGTGACAGTATGCAGTCCTTTTGGACATTTAACTGAGTTTAAAACACTGCAGAATCCCAAGCTGTTGAAGTTGAACGAACTAAATACAGAATGAACTCAAGAGGATGTGTGGCATTTTTTATGTTTCCATATTCCTCAAAGTGAAGAACATCTAACTCCAAACAGTTTTTCAATATAGGGCAACAGAAAGGCACAATTATCCAATATCCTACCCAATTCGACAATTATTTCTGCTCTTAGAAAGAAAGTGAAAATTGCAGGAGTGGCAAAGAACTCAATGATCTGTGAATTATTGTTGGTGTTCACCTGCTCAATCATGATCTGGCAGATTACTAAAAACCCCCCAAAAATAGCCAGGTTACAGAAAGAGATTTCCTCTTGTGTAATCACGTACAGATATAAATAAGTTGGTACGAGTGAAAGATGCTCTGTTCATTATCAAAGTTCAGTATAAACTGCAAACATCCACCGCAACAGTTTCTCATAAGTGGCACGTTTCCATTTATCCAGCACTTACAAAAATGTAAACAATAAATACTAACCTCAATTTCCGTCAGGTTCATCAGTTCCTTAGGAAAAGCAAAAAGGAAATTTTGCAACCACAGCAAACTTCTCTCTTTCATTTCTTCTCTATCTTCTTGTAAATAATAGTCAATTTTAATTGCTTTTGCTGTTTCTATGATACTGCTTTTTGGTTTTAATTTTACACCTCCAATTGTTGAACCAATAAAAATTCTCTTCATTGTTGGATAAGTAAACTGGGTGCTCCCCGGACTGTAGTTTAAAATAGCATTTGAAAAGCAAGAGCCTGATCTCAATGCACAAAGAGAAGAATAGTTTCTCATGGTATGGTCATTATCAGAGATACTAAACTGCTTCACCTTTTCATCAAGTGATATGATCTCTTTAAACGCATCTATGTTAAGAATGTTTTTACCTTTCGATACAGCAATAAAGGAAGCAAACGTCCCCTCTGTGTACAGCCTCTGTGCAGAGAAGGATTCAGAATCATTGGTTGGAAAATGTTGCTTAATAAAATCTCTCTCGGACTTTGCTGGCCCTCCGATAGGTGTAAATTGCTCTTCCAAATCATTGGCCTCAAGTACCGGTAAAAAATAAAAACCTGCACCCAGTCCCGCAGAAATAAGTAGAGGAATTGTGAAGAACCACCAGGGATGTGTGCCAACAATCTTCCCGAGCTTCTGAAAAGCTGTGCTGAAAACTTTCTCAACACAGTCTGTCTTAGAACAGGTCATGATGAAAGTTCAACAGAACAGCAAAACCTTTATCTCTTCAAAATGTCGCGTTCAAAATCAGGAAGAAGCAACAATCTGGAGATCACTGCGCATGTGTATTCATTCGCATGGCTATTAAAATAACGCCATCGGTGACTGCAATGAGGCGTATTCGAAAACAGACTTCCCGTCAACCGGTTTGGAGACAGTTTCGATTCCGATTCTACTGCAGTGTAGGGTGTGTGTGGGGTTATGTTTATGCGTGCGTACTTCCGTACGTGAATGCGTGCTGGATGGGATGGGTGGAGTCTTGTCAGACAATGATTCGACTCACTGCGCGCTGAGGCTGTTGGTTTATCACCATAGATAGATAGATAGATACTTTATTCATCCCCCAGGGGAAATACAACATTTTTCCAGTGTCCCATACACTTATTGTAGCAAAACTAATTACATACAGTATTTAACTCAGTATAAATATGATATGCATCTAAAATCACCCTCCCAAAAAGCATTAATAAATAGCTTTTAAAAAGTTCTTAAATAGTTTACTAAAGTGCATTGAGTGGTAACTTAAGCTCAGTCCTAACCCCGGCACTTAACATGTCTTGCCCCTGGTGGTTGAATTGTAGAGCCGAATGGCGTTGGGGAGTAATGATCTCTTCATCCTGTCTGAGGAGCATTGCATTGACAGCAACCTGCCGCTGAAGCTGCTTCTCTGTCTCTGGATGGTGCTGTGCAGAGGATGTTCAGGGTTTTCCATGATTAACCGTAGCCTACTCAGCGCCCTCCTCTCTGACACTGATGTCATACTCTCCAGTTCTGTGCCCATGACAGAGCCCGCCTTCCTTACCAGCTTATTAAGACGTGAGGCGTCCCTCTTCTTAATGCTGCCTCCCCAGCACGCCACCACAAAGAAGAGGGCGCTCTCCACAACTGACCGATAGAACATCTTCAGCATCTCACTACAAACATTGAATGACGCCAGGCTTCTGAGGAAGTACAGTCGACTCTGTGCTTTCCTGCACAGGGCATCTGTGTTGGCAGTCCAGTCTAGCTTCTCGTCTAACTGCACTCCCAGATACTTGTATGTCTTAACCTGCTCCACACATTCTCCTTTAATGATCACTGGCTCCATATGAGGCCTAGGTCTCCTAAAGTCCACCACCATCTCCTTGGTCTTGGTGATATTGAGACGCAGGTAGTTTGAGTTGCACCATATCACAAAGTCCTGTATCAGTTTCCTATACTCTTCCTCCTGACCATTCCTGACACACCCCACTATGGCCGTGTCATCAGCGAACTTCTGCACATGGCAGGACTCCGAGTTATATTGGAAGTCTGATGTGTACAGGGTGAACAGGACCGGAGAGAGCACGGTCCCCTGCGGCGCTCCTGTGCTGCTGACCACCATGTCAGACCTACAGTCTCCCAACCGCACATACTGAGGTCTGTCTGTCAAGTAGTCCGTTATCCAAGCCACCATGTGTGAGTCTACTCCCATCTCCGTTAGTTTGTGCCTTAAGATCCTGGGCTGGATGGTGTTAAAGGCACTAGAGAAGTCCAGGAATGTAATCCTCACAGCACCACTGACCCTGTCTAGGTGAGAGAGGGATTTGTGCAGCAAGTACGTGATAGCATCCTCCACTCCCACCTTCTCCTGATACGCAAACTGAAGAGGATCCTGGGCATGCCTGGTTTGTGGCCTCAGATTCCGTATTATCAGCCGCTCCATGGTCTTCATCACGTGCGACGTCAAAGCAACAGGTCTGAAGTCATGTTAAAGGAAAATATTGTGATATGTTAACTATTTTTGCTGATGGATCAAAAGATATTTTAACTGGGAATGTTGGTGTGGCTGCTTCTGTGCCTGGATTAATAATTGATTACCTGACTGGCAGACCACAGTACGTGCGCTTGCAACACTGTGTGTCAGACAGAGTGGTCAGCAGCACTGGGGCTCCACAGGGGACTGTCCTGTCTCCCTTTCTCTTCACCATCTACACCTCCGACCAACTACAACACAGAGTCTTGCCATCTTCAGAAGTTTTCTGATGACTCTGCCATAGTTGGATGCATCAGCAAGGGAGATGAGGCTGAGTACAGGGCTACAGTGGGAAACTTTGTCACATGGTGTGAGCAGAATCATCTGCAGCTTAGTGTGAATAAGACTAAGGAGCTGGTGGTGGACCTGAGGAGGGCTAAGACCCCTGATTCCATCCAAGGGGTCAGTGTGGACATGGTGGAGGATTACAAATACCTGGGGATACGAATTGACAATAAACTGGACTGGTCAAAGAACACTGAGGCTGTCTACAAGAAGAGTCAGAGCCTTCTCTATTTCCTGAGGAGACTGAGGTCCTTTAACATCTACTGGACGATGCTGAGGATGTTCTACGAGTCTGTGGTGGCCAGTGCTGTCATGTTTGCTGTTGTGTGCTGGCGCAGCAGGCTGAGGGTAGCAGACACCAACAGAATCAACAAACTCATTCGTAAGGCCAGTGTTGTTGTGGGGGTGGAACTGGACTCTCTGATGGTGGTGTCTGAAAAGAGGATGCTGTCCAAGTTGCATGCCATCTTGGACAATGACTCCCATCCACTCCATAATGTACTGGTTAGGCACAGGAGTACATTCAGCCAGAGACTCATTCCACTGAGATGCAACACTGAGCGTCATAGGAAGTCATTCCTGCCTGTGGCCATCAAACTTTACAACTCCTCCCTCGGAGTGTCAGACACTCCGAGCCAATAGGCTGGTCCTGGACTTATTTCCGCTTGGCGTGATATTATTATTTAATTATTTATGGTTTGATATTGCTATATTTCTACATTATACTTGGTTGGCGCAGCTGTAACAAAACCCAATTTCCCTTGGGATCAATAAAGTATGTCTGTCTGTCTGTCTGTTATAGAAAACAATAAAGAAACATCTTACTAACCATTTATCAGTACTATACATACAGCAGAATTGGTTGCCATCATTTTGGGCTTACAGTGGACAGAGCTCATTTGTCCTTGCAAAGCTATAATTTGTTCAGATTCTTTTTCAGCTTTGACTAATCTTAAAATGGGTAATTTTTGCAATAGGTCAGATTTGCTACTGGAAGCTCTTCAAACTTTATTTCATATTCAAAGTATTGGCTTTCTTATAGGTCTCTGCAAATAGAAGTGTTGAGGGGAATGAGTGGGTTGATTGTTTGGCCAAAAAGGTTTTTAAAAGTTCATCTGTGGATATTAGACCTTCCAGTTTGCAAATCAGAAGCTAAGGGGTTAGTGGGGCTAAAGATTAGGAGATTACCAAAAAAATGGTAATTTCTAAAAAAATAAGGGACTTGTGGAAAGCCTGAAAGCCTAACTCACACTTCCAGTGTGGCCTTTTATATATTGGCGAGCCGGTGCTCCCGGTGTGGCCTTTTATATATTGGCGAGACCCGACGAAGACTGGGAGACCGTTTCGTGGAACACCTCCGCTCGGTGCGCCAGAAAAAGCAGGATCTCCCAGTGGCCACACATTTTAGTTCCACGTCCCATTCCCATTCTGATATGTCTATCCATGGCCTCCTCTGTTGTCAAAATGAATCCAAACTCAGGTTGGAGGAACAACACCTTATATACCGGCTGGGTAGCCTCCAACCTGATGGCATGAATATTGACTCTCTAACTTCCGTTAATGCCCCTCCTCCCCTTCTTACCCCATCCCTGACATATTTAGTTGTTTGCCTGTTCTCCATCTCCCTCTGGTGCTTCCCCCCCCCCCCCTTTCTTTCTCCTGAGGCCCCCCGTCCCATGATCCTTTTCCTTCTCCAGCTCTGTATCACTTTTGCCAATCACCTTTCCAGCTCTTAGCTTCATCCTACCCCCTCCGGTCTACTCCTATCATTTCGCATTTCCCCCTCCCCCCTCTACTTTCAAATCTCTTACTATCTTTCCTTTCGGTTAGCCCTGACGAAGGGTCTCTGCCCAAAACGTCGACATTGCTTCTCCCTATAGATGCTGCCTAGCCTGCTGTGTTCCACCAGCATTTTGTGTGTGTTGCTTGAATTTCCAGCATCTGCAGATTTCCTCGTGTTTGCTCACACATATTTTACTAAGTTAGTAGAAGTGAGTATTTCTACAGAAATGTGCCTAATTTTACTTGCACTATATTACACTTAGTACTACCCCATAGGATTCTTGGTCTGCACATCTAGAGATGTGTATTAAAACAAACATCTTTTGAGGCTATATGATGAGGTTTTGAGATCTTGGGTATCCAAAATCCAGGACAATCCTTGCACTCTGCAAGAGCTCCCCCGCCAAAGAATCACCCTCTGTGGAGACTCTGCTCCTGACCAATGGTTTTAACCAGGCTGGAGCAGGTCTGTGGTGCTGTGGCTAAGATGTCAGGAATCAGGGCTGTAACAGTGAGTTCAGGTCACTGTGGGAACAGCAGCAACTTCTGCACGTACGGATAGCTGGTACAATTTCCATTATTACCGTCAGTCATCATCATCTGTTTGATAAAGCTGCTGCTTCCCTCTCTGCTTGTTTGCGTAGCCCAGAAATATTTATTTCAGTCCTTTTTCACATACTCAGGATGAATTAATTATTCTTACTTGTAAGCTGTTCATGCAAAACATGATTTGGTGATGGACAAAGGACGTTTTATTCAGGAAACTGGGAAATCTCCCTGATATTTTTCAAAACTATCATTTAAATTCAGCTGAGCATAAGAAGATAATTATCTTGAGCATTCATGAAAGGTTTTGCACCTCTGACATGGCAGCTTAGACTCACTACTGTTCAAAGTTCAAAGTAAATTTATTATCAAAGTACCTACAGTATACATCACCAGATACAACCTTGAGATTCAATTTGCAGACATTCACACTAAATAGAAAGAAACACAATAAAATCAATGAAAAACTGCACAGAAGATGGACAAACAACCAATGAGCAGACAACAAACTGTGCAAGTACAAAAAGAAAAAAATGAATATTAATAAAAAATGTAATCCCTATAGACATGTTAAACCAAATAAAATATGAAGTTGCACAAGAGCTAGAAAGAAACCATCCTGAAAACTACAACAATGCTATACAATAAACTAAGGACAATGCCACCCTCCAAAGTGCTAATAAGAACAGAATCACTTCAAAATCTACTCCAGAACCTGACAGTAATAGCAGCAACATAGATGTACTTTAGAGCCTCCACAGATTACTGATGCCACAACTGAACTTACAGACCAAATTATCCCAACATTTAAGATCCCAGTGTCAGAATACATGGGCACAAAAAGACTCTGCATACCAATGCAAAACATGACCAAAATTTGAACAAAAAATGTTAATACTGTCAACAATATTATATTACCACATTATTTAGGAAAGCTTGAAACATTTGAAGAACTACACACAATAAAATAGAGGCACTCATTGATAGAATCCAAAACTGAGCAGTGAAATGAGAACACTGAAATGGAAGAAGAGATTAAGAAACAAAATTGAAACCTTAAGAGCAGAAGCAGCCTGCATGATGGAGTATAAAATGGATAACACAAGCAAAAAAGTTATGAGAGAAGCTAAGGAATAGCAAGGAAATACAAGGCCAATAGAAGATATGATCAACCTAACAAAAACATTTTACAATTTATAGATACATTAAGACAAAAGCTTGGTGAATATAAAGCCAGACTAAATAGATATATGATATGTGCCAGATGAAGAAAACCGAATCATCAGTTCTGGGACAATGTGGTGTATATAGAATATTGAAACTAAATTCCACACACCTAAATGTCACCATCCCTAGCACAGAACTACCAACAAACACAGAGATTATGAACTTTTCTTAATATCTGGTTAAATAGGATAATGCACAATCAAGAAGCAAACTAGATTAGGGAAGAAATATAACTCATATATTTGAACACATGTAAATGCTTGAAGTTAGAATGGATATTGCAAAAGTGGTTATAAAAATATACCTACAACTGGAGAAGTACCAGGAATGATAATATTCATAATTTTTAGTATAAAAAGTTATTTGCCTTCAACTGTACCTATTAATACATATCAACAATTTTATTAAAAATCCTGAAATGTGCCCAAATTTTTAAAATATATCTCTTGCCTTAGGGAGGAACATGAATGACCAATCAAAACATTGTTTTGTTACTTGTTTACAAACTATATATAAAATTGTAACATCTTGCAACTAATCACCACTCATTCAGATAACTACAATATACTTATGGAAGAGCAGAAAGGATGCCGTGAGGGTATGAAAGCATGTAAAAAACAACTGATTATAGATTCTCTAATTCTAAATCAAATCTGGCAGAAAAGCAGAAACCTTTCATATTGTTATATTGACTACCAAGAGCATTTGATTCTGTCCCACATACGTGGTTAATAGAAGTTCTTAACATATATTAACTACACCCAATACATTTGAGATTCCTACATCTGATGAAACATTGGTGTACAGTATATTAAGCACGCTATCTATTAACAACCAAAGAAGAACAAACATTGTTATCAAAATAAAGTGAGGCATTTTCCAGGGTGGGTCTTTAAGCCCACTATGATTTTGTCTTGCTCTAAACATTTTTCTACTGAATTGAACTAAAATAGGGTATCAAATCAGAAACAGCCAAACAAGATATACCTGAACACACTTTCTAAATGTGGATGATTTGAAATTATATGCTCCTTATTCAGTAAAGTTAAAGCAATTAATTCAAATAGTAGAACTATTTTCAAAAGATGTAAGTATTAATTTTGAACTGGGATAAATGCAGAATATTAAATATAAAGACAGATACAATAGAGCTAGCAGAATACAAAAAAGAACAGCAGGATATACAATACAACCGATAGATGAATCTGAAACATATTAAGTATCTGGTATATCAACAAGCAAATGAAAATATATCATAGTGCAATAAAAGGAAAACTTTGACTGAACTTACTTCACAGTTTAAGAAAATCTACCAAACAGATCTCAATTGTAAAAATATTAAAAAGCCAATAAACACATTCGCTATACCAATATTAATGTATTCTTTTGGCTTAATATCTTGGTCTGAAACCAATCTGGAAAATTTACAAAAAAAAAAAGATTTGAAATGACAAATTTTAAAAGAACAGTATGTACACTTGAACACACTTAATTAACATTATCTAGATCAGAAGAAGGACAAGAAGAACAGATATAAAAAAATTTACACAACGGTCAGATAAAACTTCTTAGGATATACTTACATCAATGAAATCTGGATTCAGAACTTCACACAAATATTTGCAATTCTAATAAGAAATACACATCAGTAACTTAAATGAAAACACAACCAAGAAAAATTAAGAAATTATCACTATAGAAGAAAACAGTAAACTAATCAAAGAGCATGACCCTCCATGGAAGACATCCCCACAGTCTGAGCAGATTAGGTCGTCAACAAAGAAGCATCGAATGCCTGGCTCAGAGTTGGAGAACTTTTCCAAAAAACAGAAGGGTTCCTTCTGGCAATACAGGACCAGGTGGTTAGCACACAAAAAATATCAAAATTACATAATAAAAGACCATCAAATTCAAGACAATTGATGCAGAAAATGGCACGGGAAACCAGAAGTAATCCAACATATTTCAAGATCCTGCAGCAGTTTAACTCAATCTGATTACTTACACAGGCACAATCTAATGGCAAACATTATTTACCAAAATCTTGCTTTAAAATACAAACTCTTAAAAAACTTGATATCTTATTATAAAAGTATCCAGTTTTAGAGTTGGAGTCCAACAAATTATATTATGACTGATCCATTATTACAGAGAGGACTGTCAATAATAACTGTCAAGATGGAACATTACATGCTGGGAAGTAAGAACAAATTACTTAATAGATATAGTCATTCCAAACAGACATTTCATACAAAAATCCGTAAGTGAAAAACTCCAGAAAAATGCCAAATTAAAAGAGGAAATTGAAAGACTATGGAACATGAACATGGTATATACATTGTCCCAGTAGTAATATCAACAACTGATGTCATCCCAAAGTCACTACATGATAGCATTAAATAATTATGTCTAATCAGCCAGATTTATGTTTACCTCGAGAAAGCTAAACACCACCAGAATAGTCCGAAAGTTCCTAGCAATTGAGAAATGAGTGTGCTTAGCTATGTCTGTACCTTTAGTTTTGCCAGGTTGAGTAGAGAAAAAATAAAAATAATATCATATTAATAAGTAATGAATATCAAAAACATGAGATGAGTAGTCTTTGAAAGTGAATCCATGGGTTGTGGGTACAGTTTCATTGATGGGGTGAGTGAAATTATCCCCTTTGGTTCAAGAATCTGTTGGTTTGCATCTGAACCTTGTGGTGTGGGTCCTGAGGCTTCTTCTTGATGGCAGCAGTGAGAAGAGATCATGGTCTGGTTGGTGGGGTTCCTTGATGATGGATGCTCTGGATTAGCACCTGAACGTTTACAAGCCTGTTGTAAATTTCCATCCATGATCTAATCTCGCAGAGACAAAAAAAGCGAAAGTCCAAAACTGGTGGATACTTCTTGTCCGCAAACCTGAACCCCACTGTAATTTAATTAATTTATTTAATACAATACAGCATGGAGAAGGCCCTCCTGGCCTTTCAAGCCCCACCACCCAGCAATCCCCTGATTTAATTCTAGCCTAATCATGGGGCAATTGACAATGACCTGCTAACCTACCAACCGGTGCATCTTTGGACTGTGGGAGGAAACAAATGTGGACATGGGGAGAACATACAAACTTTTTACAGAGAGTTTACAGGCGATGCCGGGAATTGAACCCAGGTCTCTGATACTGTAAAACATTGTGCTAACCACTAGGCTACCGTGCTGCCAATTGCTGTGGCGGTGACAACCATTGTTTTCTCAGTTCCTAACTCTGCTGCATCTCACTGACCTCATGTTGTTTTAGCTGCATAACTCAATTCCCACAGAAATTAATGGTTTATTGACTTATTATTGTATCATGCACCGATACAGAGAAAAGATTGGCTTGCATATGGTTTATAGAGATCAAATCATTACACAGAGCATTGAGCTTGTATAAGGTGAAAAATTAACAATGCAGAATGAAGTGTAAAAGCTATCAAAAGAGTGCTGTGTAGATAAATGATAAAGTGATTACTAATAATGAAGTAGATAGTGAGGCCAAGCATCCATCTAATCATACAAAAGACACATTAAAGATGTCTGATAACAGGGAAACAGAAGCTGTCTTTGAACTCGGTGCTATGTGCTTTCAGGCTTTAATTTCTTCTGCCTGTTGAGAGGGGGAGATAATATAAGACCATATGATATAGGAGCAGAATTAGGCCATTTGGCCAATCATATCGGCTCTGCCATTTTATCATAGCTATCCTATTTTCCCTCTCAGCTTCTATATCCTCCTTCATGCCCTAACCAATCAAAAATGTATCAGCCTCTGCCTTAAATATATGTAAAGACTTGGCCTCCACAGCTGCCTGTGGCAACGAATTCCACAGATTCATTAGCTAAAGAAATTCTTCTTCATCTTGGTTCTAAAAGGATCTCTATTCTGAAGCTATGTCCTCTGGTCCTAGACTTTCCTATAATAGGAAACATCCTTTCCAGATCTACTCTATGAAGGCCTTTCAACACTTGATAGGTTTCAATTAAATCACCGCTCATTCTTCTGAATTCTAGTGAACACAGGCATAGCCTGAAACACTCTTCATGGGACAAGCCATTCAATCATGGAATCTTTTGCGTGAACATCCTTTAAACCCCCTCCAGTGTCAGCACATCCTTTCTAAGATAAAGGGCCTAAAACTGCTCAGAATACTCCAAGTGAGGCATCACCAGTGCTTCATAAAGCCTCGACATTACATCCTTGCTTTTATATTCTAGTCCTCTTAAAAGGAATGCTGATATCGCATTTGTCTTCCTTCAGATGAGGACGTGTCTGGGGTGTGTGAAGCTTTGAGTATGCTGGCTGCTTTACTGAGGCAGTGAGAAGTGTAGACAGAATCCTGTGATGTGCTAAGCTCGTCCACAACTTTCTGCAGTTTCTTGTGGTCATGTACAGAGCAATTGTCAAACCAAGCTGTTATACATCCCGACAGAATGCTTTCTAAGGTGTATCAATAAAAATTGGTTAGAGTTAAAGGGGACGCGCCAAATTCTTTTAGCTTCCTGTGGAAGTAGAGACATTGGGGAGGTTTCTTATCTGTGTCATCGACATGCTTGGACCAGGACGGGCTATTGGAGATGTTCATTTTTAGGAACTTGGAGCTCTCAGCCCACTCAACATTGACACTGTCAATATACCAGAAGCATGTGTGCTGCACCTCTTCCTGAAGAAAATGTTCACAACTTTAAAAATTTAATAATACGTTTCTTTGGAATTCTTCATGAACTGTGAACAGTATGAGTCAGAATGAAAAAGACAGAATTCTCCAAATGGTATTAAGGATGCTAACTATAAAATCAGTTTGTCAACTTCCAGAGTATCCATTATTTCAAACAAATATGATCACCAACCAGGATGATGCAATTGGTCATTCACTTCCCAAATGCTGTAATGTAGAGCACCTATGTCCCACGTTCAGCCCCAAGGTGGTATGGAGCTGGTAGAAGTTTCTCTATTATCATGCCAGCCTTGTAAGCAACAGACCAATACCTGAATTGAGTGCCATGATTATATTTGAAGATAAAGGTTGGCTTTAGTAGTCAATCATACAGTCAAATTCATTGTTTTGCATCAATGGTCAACACAGTCTGAGGATGTGCTGGGGGCAGCCTCAGGTGTCAACATGCTTCCATTGCCAATATGACATGCCCATGATTTACTAATCCTAATATGTACATCTTTGGAATGTGTGAGGAAACCCACGCGATTATGGGAGAACAAACATACTCTTTATAGATGGAAGCAGGAATTGTTGTCACGTGCAGAGCAATTGTCAAATTACTGATTACTGATCACTAGTGCTGTAAAGTAATTTGCAGCTAATGACTGTGGAGGGTCATTGTGACACCATTTGTCTAACTTTTTCCCTGAAGTATATATTTTTTTTCATGTTGGTTTGTCAGTTTGTCACTATTCATTTCAACCAAGATTCAATGGTGGAACTGGCTTTTCAGATCTCTTATTCCAAAGAAGTGCCACTTATCAGTACTTCAGCTGTAAAAAAAAAAGACCCAATTACTTGTGCGCTGCTCCTTTGGTGTAACTACCTCCCCAAAGCTACTATCTATAAACTCCTCATTCTCCCGAATGATCCAGAGGTCATCCAGCTCCTGCTCCAGTTCTGTAATGTGGTTAGTTAGGAGCTGCAGCTGGATGCACTTCTTGCAGGTGTCGTTGTCAGGGACACCAGTGGTTTCCCTGACTTCCCACATCCTGCTAGAGGAGCAGTCCAACATATTGTCTGGCATTCTCTCTGCTCTAAATGAGCAAAACAAAATTTACCAGAACCTACCCTTGCCTCTGCCTGTTCACGCCAAAGCCTGTTGAGCCAAAGCTGTCCCACTCTGACTAAGTCCACTCCGACGATGGCCGCTGTATATGACGGTCTTTTTTTAAACCTTTGGCACACTATGTCACAAGCCTGCGCAGTCTACCCTCTTTACCCCGATCAGTAAAAAAGGCTTCTCTCCGAGATGTCTTTAGTCCTTCACTCTCAGCCTCTTGCTTTGATTTAAGAAAGAATGAGTTCAGCTGCAGGTTTTTAATTCAACTGTGGGAACATTGATTTTCAGGGCTCCCTCAAACCTGCCAATGATACTAGGAACTGAGTATTGTTATTATCTGGAGCTGAAAGTTTGATTGTCTAAAGCAGAGGTGGACAACCTTTTACGTTCCATGCATCAATTTTTTCACGCACGAGTTCAGATGTGCCATACAACTCTTGTACCCCCTTTCAATTCTTGTAAAGATATGTTAATATAGACATATTTAGCATTTTTACATGATATATTAATTTAATATAAAAACAAGATAAACATTACTTACCTTAATGAGATTTTTAACAAATATATTTTGTCTTCTTTTGATTTCTTCCTTTTTCTTAATCACATATTCTTTCCTTAACTCAGCCCCAAGCACTAGCTTCAGTTTTCCTTCTATTTCAGTTGCTTGTTGTGTTTTATAGTGAGTATTAAGATCATGCTTTTCTTGCCTGTTTTCTCGGCTGAAAAAAACAGCACCAAGCCAACACCGGAGGACAGCGCCTTCAAGTGCAGTTGCTGCATCCGAAAACTGTCACTCCCGTGTGGGCCTCTACAGCCACAACAGACACTGCTCTACCAACACAGACTGAAACAAGACTTTCCAGGTGCAGATCCATGGTCTCGCGAGACTAACACATGCCATCAATCAATAATCAATAAGATCATATCTTCTATTATGTGAGAAAGTGTTTTCACAAATCATGTACAATGGTTTTCTTGATGGACCCGCTATAAATAAGAACTCATTTTCCCTCTGTTCATTGAATTCATGCTTACTATCACTCTGCTTTTCTTTTGCTCATTTTCTTTTGCACTGTGATGGGTAACTGAATGTAAAAACAAAGTGTAATTTTCGAAGAAGTACAAAACTGCAAATGTTCACAAAGGACGAACAAAGCACAACTCCATAGCACATGAGTGCCAATTGTAAACTGACTGGCAAAAACCTGCGACACACCACTGGCGCAGATGCCTGGATCAAACAAGTATCAAACGTGTATTGAACAGTTATGGAACGACTGCGGAACAGAAGTCCTTCTTATCTAGTTTGACTCATTGAACATCTTTTTAAAAATTGAAAACAGATTAATGTGAAAGAAGATAACATTCACTTAGAGATGTGCACGAAGTAATAAAATCACTAAAAAATAATTGCTAAGTTTTGGATTTCTTTTCAGTAAAACCCATTTCTAGCACTAAGGTACTTGAATTACTGTTACAGATTTTTTTTCTACAAATCAGTTTTTGGTTAATACTCTTTGCATGAGTAAGCTTACTTTTTTATTATTATCACTGGGGTGTAATGCACCACTTTTGGCTCATGTGCCATAGGTTGGCCATCCCTGGTTTAAAGCAATTAATCCTGCGCTTGAGGGACTTTGTAAATAGTTTCCTTTATGGGAACTTTGTTGGTTCTTTCCCCAATAAATTTTGCAGAAAGCTTTGTTCTCACTTTACTTGACAGCAACAGCTCTGGTCTCTTCATTAACTTGTACGCATCTTACGTGTTGCACATACAGCAAAATGCATTGGGAGGTGGAAGTGGAATAGGAAAGGGAAGATGCATCCAGTGTCAGAAGAGCAATGCACATAGTTGCATTTACTGCTGGGGATACAATGTGGAATTCACTCACCTTTCAACCAGACCATATAATGAAGCCCACGTTTGATTTTTGTCCTTCCACCAAATAAAACAATTCCCAGAAAAATTCCTGCATAACCCCAATGATCAGTGCCAGTCTAGGATTTCCAGAAACCACTGAAGTATAAATCACAATAGCCATTCACTAAGTTATTGCTGCAGGTAAGGAAATATTTGATTCAAACAATGGTAACTTGACAAACTAACATATGCAATTACTTGAGTTCGCAAACCTTTCCAAGAAGTGATAATTCAGTGCTTAATATTTAATTTGAATAATATCATATTCTGGTATTCACTTTTCTCATTCACAAGTACTCAAAGAGGAGTTATAGACAATGACTTACTTTTACTGGCATAACAAAAGGAAAGGTCAAAGTGACTCCAACAGAATAGATTAGATACAGTTTCCACTGCAACCAGAAATTCGTGGTCAAATGCTGCAGTCAAATTGCGTACAGAAGTGGTCTCCATAAGCCGCAAACTGTAGGAGCAGAAATACACCATTCAGTCACATCTGATACTTCTTCAACCCATTCTTCTGCCTTCTCCCAGTAACCTTTAGACCATACCATAAGATAAGTGCATAACCTCTGTGCCTTAAATATACCCATGACTTGACCTCCACAGATTCACCACTGCCTGGCTAAAGAAACTTCTCCCCATCTCTGTTCTAAATGGATATCCCTCTATTCTGAGGTTGTTTCTTCTAGACTCCGCCACTATAGGAAACATCCTTTCTACATTCACTCCATCAAGGTGTTTAAACATTCGATAGATTTCAATGAGTTACCTCTTATTCTTCAGAATTCCAGTGAGTAGAGATCTAAATCCATAGAACACTCCTCATATGATACGCCTTTCAAATTGTTCAGCTGCCAATTTGCCTAAATTAACATCATTTTGGTCATTTGCACAGTGAAGGCCCTATAATGCAGACTAATCAATAGGAAATACTCCTTTCATATTTCTACGTTCTATCCATCGGTATCCCAGAACAGTGAGTTGCCAATCATGCCTACCCAAGTCAACTTTTATTGTCATTTTGACCATAACTGCTGGTACAGTGCATAGTAAAAATGAGACAACGTTTTTCAGGACCATGGTTTACATGACACAGTACAAAAAACTAGACTGAACTACATAATTAAAAAAAACACAAAGAAAGCTACACTAGACTATAGACCTACACTAGACTGCATAAAGTGCACAAAAAAGAGGCATTACAATAAATAATAAACAGGACAGTAGGGCAAGGTGTCAGTCCAGGCTTTGGGTATTGAGGAGTCTGATAGCTTGGGGGAAGAAACTGTTACATAGTCTGGTCGTGAGAGCCCGAATGCTTTGGAGCCTTTTCCCAGACGGCAGGAGGGAGAAGAGATTGTATGAGGGGTGCATGGGGTCCGTCATAATGCTGTTTCCTTTGCGGATGCTGCGTGTATTGTAAATGTCTGTGATGGCAGTAAGAGAGACCCCAATGATCTTCTCAGCTGACCTCACTATCCGCTGCAGGGTCTTGCGATCCGAGATGGTGCAATTTTTGAACCAGGCAGTGATGCAGTTGCTCAGGATGTGCTCAATACAACCCCTGTAGAATGTGATGAGGATGGGGGGTGGGAGATGGACTTTCCTCAGCCTTCGCAAAAAGTAGAGACACTGCTGGGCTTTCTTTGCTATGGAGCTGGTGTTGAGGGACCAGGTGAGATTCTCTGTCAGGTAAACACCAAGAAATTTGGCAAGGTTTACGATCTCTACTGAGGAGCTGTCGATGTTCAGTGGGGAGTGATTGCTCCGTGCCCTCCTGAAGTCAACAACCATCTCTTTTGATTTGTTCACATTCAGAGACAGGTTGTTGGCTCTGCACCAGTCTATTAGCTGCTACACCTCCTCTCTGTAAGCTGACTCGTTGTTCTTGCTGATGAGACCCACCACGGTCGTGCCATCGGCGAACTTGATGATATGGTTCGAGCTGTGTGTTGCAGCACAGTCGTGGGTCAGCAGAGTGAACAGCAGTGGACAGAGCACACGGCCCTGGGGGGCCCCCATGCTCAGTGTGATGGTGTTGGAGATGCTGCTCCCGATCTGGACTGACTGAGGTCTCCCAGTCTGGAAGTCTAGGATCCAGTTGAGTTATTCCCAAGTCATGTTTCTGAAATAATTGTAATATCTATGCTCTGAGTTCATCTGTCTTACTTCCGGGCTTCTTGCATTAAAATAAATGCAGGTTAATCTATCAGGTCTTCCTCATGTCCTGCCTATTCTAGCTACTGAACTCGCAAGGAATATCTTTGCACCAATTTTCCCATTTGCCACAGTTTTCCACATCTATACTCTCCACTTGCCACAGACTACATTAAACCTTTCCAAGTAGTATTAGCAGATCTCCCCTCCAGAATACTAGTCCCCTTCAGTTCAGATACAACACTTCCCACTTGTACAGGTCCATTGAAATTATCCTTGAGTCTACAACTGTGGCATCCTTGGTTGATAGTGGTGTCTCAGGTAGATAGAGTCATACCAAATGCTTTTGGAAGGGTGAGGCCCAATTTGGAGTACTGTCTGCAGTCTTGGTCACCTACCAACAGGTCAGATGTCAATAATGTTGACAGAGTGCAGAGAAAATTTACAATGATGTTGCCAGGACTTGAGAACCTGAGTTATAAGGAAAGGTTGAATAGTTTTGGACTTTATTCCCTAGAGTGTAGAAGATTGAAGGGAGATTTGATAGAGGTATACAAAGCTATGAGGTATATAGATTGGGGAAATGCAAGAAGGCTTTTTCCACTGAGGCTGGGTGAGACTAGAACTAGGTGCAGCTCCGAAAGGAGAGAAAGACCCACCCACTAAGCACAGCTGCCATTTACTCTTGCCCATACTGCACAAGAATATGTGGATCCCAGATCGGCCTCTACAGCCACCAATAGACAACTCCATAGGAGGACATCTTACTTGACATGAATGATCATAATACAGTTACAAAGGAGAAGATGCTTGAGAAACTGAAAGGTCTGAAAGTAGATGGGCTACACCGCAGGGTTCTGAAAGAGGTAGCTGAAGAGGTTATGAAGGCATTAATAGTGATCTTCAATAATTACTAGATTCTGAAATAGTTCAGGAGGACCAGAGAATACAAATGTTGCTTCACACTTTAAGAAGGGAGGGAGGAAAAAACTGGAAGTTACACCGTAGGCCAGTTAGTCTAACTTCAGTGATTAGTAAAATTTTGAAGTCCGTTATTAAGGATGAGGTTTTGGGATACTTGGAGGCACATGTTAAAATAGGCTGAAGTCAGCATGGCTTCTTTAAGGGTACATCTTTCATGATAGATCTGTTATAATTTTTTGAGGAAGTAACAGGCAGGACAGGTAAAGGTGTCCCCATGAAGAAGGCCTCAAAGCCCTCCACTACTTTCTTGACAACAGACCTCACCAGTTCCCCAACACCACCTCACTCCTCCGGTTGGCAGAACTGGTACTCACACTTAATAACTTCTCTTTCGGCTCTTCCCACTTTCTTCAGACCAAGGGTGTAGCTATGGGCACTCGCATAGGCCCCAGCTATGCTTGCCTCTTCGTGGGTTATATGGAACAGTCTACGGTTCAAATCTATACTGGTACTGCTCCCCAACTTTTCCTTTGCTACATTGACGACTACATTGGTGCTGCTCTCTGCACCCATGCTGAGCTCGTCAATTTCGTTGACTTTGCCTCTAACTTTCACCCAGCCCTCAAATTCACTTGGTTCATCTCAGACACTTCTCTCCCCTTTCTCGATCTCTCAGTCTCCATCTCTGGAGACAGACTGTCCACTGACATCTTCCATAAACCGACGGACTCTCATAACTACCTCGACTATACCTCTTCCCACCCTGACAAATGTAAAAATGCTATTCACTATTCCCAGTTCCTCCATCTCCGTCACATCTGCTCCCAGGATGAGACTTTCCATTCCAGTACATCTCAAATGTCCTCTTTCTTCAAGTATCGTGGTTTCCCTTCTGCCATGGTCAGTGCTGCCCTCACCCGCATCTCCTCCATTTCCCGCACTTCAGTCCTTAACCCATCCTCCCGTCACCACAACAGGGACAGGGTTCCCCTTGTCTTCACCTACCAACCCACCAGCCTCCAGATCCAGCATATTATACTCCGCAACTTCCGCCACCTTCAACAGGACCCCACCACTAAGCACATCTTTCCCTGTCTACCCCTCTCCGCTTTTCGCAGGAATCTTTCCCTCCATGACTGCCTGGTCCACACGTCCCTCCCCACAGATCTCCCACCTGGTACTTATCCCTGCAAGCGTAAGTGCTACACCTGTCCCTACACCCCCTCTCTTACCACCATTCAGGGCACCAAACAGTCCTTCCAGGTGAAGCAACACTACAATTGTGAGTTTGTTGGCGTCATCTATTGCATCCGGTGCTCCCGGTGTGGCCTCCTCTACATCGGCGAGACCCGATGCAGATCGGAGGACCGCTTTGTTGAGCACCTCTGCTCCGTCTGCCACAACAGACAAGATCTCCTGGTTGCCACCCACTTCACTCTGATTCACATTCCCGTTCGGATATGTCCATAATGACATTCTGGCATAATGAGGCAAAACTCAGGTTGGAGGAGCAACATCTCATATAGCGTCTGGGTAGTCTCCAGCCCCTTGGTCTGAACATCGAATTCTCCAACTTCTGATAATTCCCTTCCCCCATCCCACTTTCACTCTGCCTCCTCTTCCAGCTGCCTGTCACCTCTCTCATGATTCTGCCTTCTTTTACTACCCATAGTGCTTTCCCCTTACATTCTTTCTTCAGCTCTCCGGCCTGTACCCTCCCTGCCTCCCCCCCCCCCCACTCCTTGATCTTTCCTCTGATTAGTTTTTCACATGGCACCCACCCACCTTCTCCTTCCCACCCTCCCCCCTTCTTTATAGGGTCCCACCCCCTCTTTCTTCAGTCCTGATGAAGGGTCTCGGCCCAAAACGTTGACTGCTCATTTCCATGGATGCTGCCCGACCTGCTGAGTTCCTCCAGTGTGTTGTACGTGTTGATTTGACCTCAATGTCTGCAGTGTACTTTGTGAGTTAGTGGATGTTGTTTATTTGGATTTTCAGAAGGCATTTTATAAGGTGCCACACGTGATAAGAACCTAAAGTATTACAGAAAAGACCGTAGAATAGATATAAGATTGACTAACTGGCAGGAGGCAAATGGGTATAAAGAGCACCTTTTCTTGTTGGCTGCTGATGATAGTGGTGTTCCATAGGGGTCGGTGTTGGGACCGCTTCTTTTCACATTATACATTAATGATTTGGATGATGGAATTAATGGCTTTAAGACCAAGTTTGCTGATGATACAAAGATACGTGGTGAGCCAGGTTGTGTTGATGAAGCAGAGAGTCTGCAGAAGGATTTAGACAGATTAGAAGATTAGGCAAGAAAGTGGCAGATGGAATACAGTGCAGGGTAAATATATGGTCATGCAATTTAGTGGAAGGAATAAAGGCACAGGCTATTTTCTACATAGTGAGCAAATTCAGAAATCAGAGGTGCAAAGGGACTCATGAGTTCTTGTACTAGATTCCCTAAAGGTTAATTTGCAGATTGAGTCAGTGGTAAGGAAGGTAAATGCAATATTAATATTCATTTTAAGCGGACCGGAATATAAAAGCAAAGATGCAACACTGAAGCTTTATAAGGGAGTAGATAGACAGTACTTGGAGTATTGTGAGCAGTTTTGGGTGCTTTATCTGAAAAGAAAGATGTGCTAGCATTGGAGAAGGTACATAGGAGGTTCACGAAAAGGATTCCAGTAATTAAAGGGAATACTTTGAGGAGCATTTGATGGTTCAGGCCTGTACTCATTGGAGTTCAGAAGAATGGTGGGGTGGACTGGAGGTGGTGAGGTGGGGGGAGTCTGATTGAAACCTATTGAATTTTGAAAAGTCTAGGTTGTCTGGACAAGGAGAGGATGTTTTCTGTAGTAGGTGTTCCTAGGACCAGAGAGCTCAGCCTTAGAATAGAGCGACATCCCTTTATAACAGAAATGAGGAGTAATCTCTTCAGCCAGAGAATGGTGCATTTGTGGAATTTATTGCCACAATCATTGAGCATATTTAAAGCAGAGGTTAATAGGTTCTTGATTCATAAGGATGTTAAATATTACAAAGAAAAGGTAAGAGTATGGGGTTGAGAGGGATAATAAAACACCCATGTTGAAATGGTGTAACAGTCTCAATGGGCTAATTATTGCATTATTACAATTGTCTATCTCCATTATTATGATCCGAATGAGGAATATCAGTGCTCAAGGTGATTTGGAATGAGGATGATCGGGGCATAGATTTTCAGTTATACAGCAATGTCTTGAAATTCATTCAGAATTAGTAAGGTTTTTAAATTATATTTTAGACTGATACAAACATTCACAAATGTATATGTATTTTGGATTCCAGACCTAACCAATTCCCCTCTACCACCACTCTCCTCCGTCTAGCGGAATTAGTTCTTACTCTCAATAATTTCTCCTTTAGCTCCTCCCACTTCCTTCAAACCAAGGGTGTAGCCACGGGCACCCGTATGGGTCCCAGTTATGCCTGCCTTTTTGTTGGCTTTGTGGAACAGTCCATGTTCCAAGGCTATACGGGTATCTGTCCCCCTCTTTTCCTTTGCTACATCGACGACTGCATTGGCACTGCCTCCTGCACGCATGCTGAGCTCGTCGACTTCATTAACTTTGCCTCCAACTTTCACCCTGCCCTCAAATTTACCTGGTCCATTTCTGACACCTCCCTCCCCTTTTCTGATCTTTCTGTCTCCATCTCTGGAGACTGCTTATCTACTGATATCTACTATAAGCCTACAGACTTTCACAGCTACCTGGACTATTCCTCTTCCCACCCTGTCCCTTGCAAAAATGCTATCCCCTTCTCACAATTCCTCCGTCTCCACCGCATCTGCTCTCAGAATGAGGCTTTTCATTCCAGGACGAAGGAGATGTCTTCCTTTTTTAAACAAAGGGGCTTCCCTTCTTCCACCATCAACTCTGCTCTCAAACGCATCTGTCCCATTTCCCACACATCTACCCTCACCCCATCCACCCGCCACCCCACTCAGTATTGGGTTTCCCTTGTCCTCAACTACCACCCCACCAGCCTCCAGGTCCAACGTATAATTCTCCGTAACTTCCGCCACCTCTAACGGGATCCCACTACCCAGCACATCTTTCCCTCCCCACCTCTTTCTGCTTTCTGCAGGGATCGCTCCCTACGCGACTCCCTTGTCCACTTGTGTCCCCCCCCCCCCATCCCTTCCCACCGATCTCCCTCCTGGCACTTATCCTTGTAAGCGGAACAAGTGCTACACCTGCCCTTACACTTCCTCGCTCACCACCATTGAGGGCTCCAGACAGTCCTTCCAGGTGAGGCGACACTTCACCTGTGAGTTGGCTGGTGTGGTATACTGTGTCTGGTGCTCCTGGTGTGACCTTTTATATATTGGTGAGACCCGACGCAGACTGGGAGACCGTTTCGCTGAACACCTACACTCGGTCCGCCAGAGAAAGCAGGATCTCCCAGTGGCCACACATTTTAATTCCACATCCCATTCCCATTCTGATATGTCTATCCATGGCCTCCTCTACTGTCAAAATGAATCCACACTCAGGTTGGAGGAACAACACCTTATATACTGGCTGGGTAGCCTCCAACCTAATGGCATGAACATTGACTTCTCTAATTTCCATTAATGCCCCACCTCCCCTTCTTACCCTATCCCTGACATATTTAGTTGTTTTTTTTTCTCTCTCTGCCCATCACTCTGCCTGTTCTCCATCTCCCTCTGGTGCTCCCCCCCACTTTTCTCCCTTTCTCCTGAGGCCTCCTGTCCCATGATCCTTTCCCTTCTCCAGCTCTGTATCACTTTCGCCAATCACCTTTCCAGCTCTTAGCTTCATCCCACCCCCTCCGGTCTTCTATCTTTTCGCATTTCCCCCTCCCACCACTACTTTCAAATCTCTTATTATCTTTCCTTTCAGTTAGTCCTGATGAAGGGTCTCGGCTTGAAATGTCGTCAGTGCTTCTCCTTATAGATGCTGCCTGGCCTGCTGTGTTCCACCAGCATTTTGTGTGTGTTGTTTGTATTTCCAGCCTCTGCAGATTTCCTCATGTATATATTTAAACATATTGGGTTTACTTTGTAGTCAAGAAAACTACTTCTGTAAAATGTTTAACAATAATTTCAGAGCAATGTTTCAACCAATGTGTGACATTTGGTAAAGTATTAGGTGATGAGTACTATTTAAAGCATTTTGTAATATTGTGTTATTTACAGTATGGATGGTAATGACAGAAATATCTGAATAACATCTCATCATGTGATCATGCTTGTATATAAGAAAGAATATTACCAGCATAAAAATTCTGCAGATTCTCGAAATCCAGAGCAACACACACAAAATTGAGGAACTAAGCAAGTCAGGTAGCATCTATGGAGAGGAATAAAGAGTCGACATTTCAGACTGATACCCTTTATCAGGGCTGGAAAGGAAGGGGGAAGAAGCTAGAATAAGAAGGTGTGGAGAGGGGAAGGAGTATGAGCTGGAAGGTGAAAAGTGAAGCCACATGAAGGGGAAGTCAGGTAAATGGGGAGGGGGGATGAAGTGAAAAGGGGGGAGGACACAGACAGATTAGAAGAATGGGCAAGAAAGTGGCAAGTGAAATGCAATGTTGGAAAATGCATGGTTATGCACTTTGGTGGTAGAAATAAATGTATGGGCTATTTTCTAAATGGGGAGAAAATCCAGGGTCTGAGATGCAGAGGGCCTTGGGAGTCCTTGTTCAGAACACCCTGAATGTTAACTCGCAGGTTGAGGCGATGGTGGGAAAGGCAAATGCAATGTTAGCATTCTCTTCAGGAGGTCTAGAATACAAGAGCAAGGAGGTGCTGCTGAGGCTTAACAAGGCACTGGTGAGGCCTCACTTTGAATATTGTGAGCAGTTTTCAGCCGTCATCTTAGTAAAGATCTGCTGGCATTTGAGAGGTTCCAGATGAGGTTCACTAGGATAATTCCAGGAATGAAAGGGTTATTATACAAGGAACTTTTGATGGCTTTGGGTCCGTACTCACTGGAATTCAGAAGGTTGAGGGGGGATCTGACTGAAACCTTTTGAATGTTGAAAGGCCTAGACAGAGTAGATGTGGAAAGGATGTTTCCCATGGTGGGAGAGTTTGGGACAAGAAGGTTCAGCTACAGGATAGAGAGGTGCCCTTTCAAAACAGATGTGAGCAGAAATTTCTTTAGCCAAAGGGTTGTGAATCTGTGGCATTTGTTGCCACGGGCAGCTGTGGAGGCCAGGCGTTGGGTGTATTTAAAGTAGAGATTGATAGGTTCTTGATTGGACATGGCCTCAAAGGTTACAGGGAGAAGGCCGGGAACTGGGGTTGAGGAGGAGATTAAAAAAAGGGATCAGCCATGATTGAATGGTGGAGCAGACTTGATGGGCCAGATGGCCTAATTCTGCTCCTATGAATTATAGGGAATGGACCATGGAAAAAGGGAACGAGAAGGAACATCAGAGGGCAATGATGTGATGCTGATGAGAAGGGTTAAAAGAGGAGCCAGAATAGGGAATGGAAAATGAGAGAAAGGGAGAGAGGAGAAATTACCAAAAGTCAGAGAAATTGATATTTATTGGTCAGGTAGGAGGCTACTCAGACAGAATCACTTCATTGCCAGTATGTGAAACATAATGAATTGATTGAGGTTCAGTGCCAAGCATAAAACACAGGACAATACCATAACAGACAACATAATCAACAATTAGTGCAAAGGTCAATATATCAAATTTAAATAAAAACCAACATATAAACAGACTATCACCAGAACAATAAGAGCAGGAATAACCATTTAACAGATGTGCAGGGACAGTTAGGACATTACAGTTGAATCAGAAACTGGATAGTGTCACTCCTCCAACTTGACAGTGGCTTCATGTGGCAGTAAAGGTTGCCATGGACTGACATATCAGAATGGGAATGGGCAGTGGAATTGAAATAGTTGGCCACCAGGAAATCATCCCTATTGTGGATGGAACGATGTGCTTGATGAAGTTTTTCCTCAATCTACCTTTGGTCTCATTGATATAGAGGAGGCCACACTGGAACCACGGGAAGTAAATTGTGACTACCTTGCAAATTACACGTACAAGAAACCCATTCATAATTCAAGTGGCACTGCATGATTTTAAAATGTCTGTACTATAGATAGATAGAAATGGAAAAGCATTCAATGCTAGAGAATTAACACTTTTTTAATTGATTTTTTAAATGCATTTTCTACAACACTACAATTAAAAAAACCCCAAAACAAAGTAGAAAATTAGTACAATGCAAGATAAACATACAAAAGTAATATAATACAAAATAAGATCATTGAGAAAGCACCCAATTTGAAGTCATGTAAAGTTTGTATCCTCCCCAAGCCCCACAACAAAAAACTCCAGACCAACCAAAACAAAATGTAGAAAAGATAAATCAGAACATTCAAACCCACAAAACTGTAAACACACATGAAAACAGAAGATAATAATGCCTACTACTAAAAAAAAGCTGAAAGCAAGGGACTGAAAAAAAAACTTGAGGAAAATTATGAAAATCCTCAATAAAAGGACCCCAGACCTTATGAAACTTTATATCCAAATTAAGAATTGAATAATGGGTTTTTTCAAGGTCTAAACAGGACATGATATCGTTAAGCCATTGAGCATGCGTGGGCGGGGCAACATTTCTCCATCTAAGGAGGATTAGACGTCTAGCCAAGAGAGAAGCAAAAGATAATATTCGACATTCGACATTCAAACTCAAGCGTATATCTGTCTCACCCAAGAAACCAAACAGAGCAATTAAAGGGTTTGGTTCTAAGTGGTGATTCAGAACACAGGATAAAGTTATAAAAGCATCTTTCCAAAATTTCTCTAAGCTATGACAGGTCCAGTACATATAAACAAGAAAAGCCTCGCCCCTTTTGCATTTATCACAAAGAGGACTAAAATTAGGGTAAAATTGAGTTAATTTAGATTTGGACCTATGGGCTCTATGAATAATCTTAAACTGTAAAAGGCAGTGGCGAGCACAAAGAGAGGTTGAAGTAATCGATTTGAGAATCGGGTCCCAAATCTCATCGGATAAAGGGATCTTTAAGTCATTCTCCCAAGCCATTCTAATTTTATCCACAGGGGCACGCCATAAGGATACTAATTTATCATGGATAAAGGATATTAAGCCTTTACCCAGTGGATTAATAGAAAGAAAGAAATCCATTGCATTTTTCTTGGGCATTTCAGGGAAGCTGGGAATTAAAGGATTGATAAAGTGTCTGATTTGGAGATATTTAAAGAAATGGGCATTAGGAAGATTGAACTTAGCAGAGAGCTGTTGAAAGGATGCGAAGCGATTATCGATAAAAAGATCTTCAAAATGTCTAATGCCCTTCCTATACCAATCATAGAATGTTGAATCATACGTAGTAGGTAAAAAAAGATGATTATTTAAGATAGGACTAGAAAGGGAAAAAGTATAAAAACCATAAAATTTCCTAAACTGGGCCTATATTTGCAAAGTATGTCTAACAAGAGGATTAACAATTAGTCTAGACAAACTACTGGGGAGTGCAGAACCAAGAAGTGCAAAAATAGATAGATCTTTAGTGGAATTCAGCTCCATTGCTACCCAATTAGGGCACTCAGACTGGCTATGAAAAAAAGACCAAAAGATAGTGCAATGAATGTTAGCTGCCCAGTAGTATAAACGAAAATTAGGTAAGGCTATGCCACCCTCTTTTTTAGATTTTTGAAGATAAACTTTATTAATTCTAGAATGCTTATTCTTCCACAGATTGGACAAAATAATAGAGTCTAAGGAATCAAAAAAGGTTTTAGAAATAAAAATTGGGATAGATTGAAATAAGTATAAAAATTTAGGGAGAATGTACATTTTAACAACATTAATATGACCTACCAAGGACATAGATAGAGGTGACCATTGTGACAGACTCTGTTTTGTAGTGTATAAAAGATTGGCAAGATTTTCACGAAAAAGATCTTTAAACTTCCTTGTAACTGTAATCCCAAGGTAAGTAAATTGATTATGAACTACTTTAAAGGGGAGGTCACAGAATGCTAATACTTGTGCTTCTTTATTAATTGGGAAAAGTTCACTCTTATGTAAATTAAGTTTATAGCCAGAAAACTGGCTAAATTGTTCAAGAAGTGAAAACATTGGAGGTAAGGATGCGGATGGATTTGAAAGAAAAAGTAATAGATCATCAGCATAAAGAGAAACTTTATGCTCAACACCCCCCCTCCAAATCCCGGTCAATTCAGTACAGCTTTGGAATGCTATCGCCAGAGGTTCTACAGCCAAATCAAAAAGAAAGGGACTTAAAGGGCATCCTTGACGGGCGCCACATTTGAGGTTAAATAACTGGGATTGCTGAGAGTTAGTTAAAACAGAGGCGGTAGGACATAGATACAGCAATTTGATCCAAGAGATAAAACTTTGACCAAAGTCAAATTTTTCTAAAACTGCAAAGAGTTAGTTCCACTCTATATGATCAAATGCTTTCTCCGCATCAAGAGAAATAACGCATTCAGGAATCCCAGTTGAAGGTGAATATAAAATATTAAATAAATGCCGTATGTTAAAAAAAGGAAGATGGTTTTTAATAAAACCAGTTTGATCATCAGAAATAATAGAGGGTATAACAGTTTCTAATCAATGAGCCAAGACTTTGGCCAAGATTTTAACATCAACATTAAGCAAAGAGATCGGCCTGTATGAGGAACACTCTGTTGAGTCTTTAACCTTTTTTAATAGAAGAATAATACAAGCCTCATTAAATGAGGGTGGCAATTTACCATAGTTAAATGAGTCAGATAGTACTGAGAGTAACTGAGGAGAAAGGAGTGAAGAGAATGATTTATAAAATTCTACGGGGAACCCATCAGGTCCAGGAGATATGCCTGAAGACAATGCAGAAATTGCAAAAGATATTTCTTCTGATGATATAGGCTCATTAAGTTTTGCTTTAAAATCAGATGAAAGTGAAGGAATATTCAGAGTATTCAAGAAAAGATCAACAGAAATATTCTCATTCAGAGATTCAGAGGAATAAAGCCGACAGTAAAAATTTTTAAATACTTCATTGATTTCTGAGTGATCCGATGTAATATCCCCATTCTCCTTCCGGATCTTTGTGATATGTTGTTTAGCTTTAGAATGTCTCAACTGATTAACTAGAAATTTACCAGATTTGTCACCGTGAATATAAAAGCGACTCTTACTTTCAAGAAGTTGACATTCAACAGGTTGAGTAGAATGAAGGTCAAATTTAGTTCGAAGTTCTACATGCTTCTTATATAATTCAGGGTTATTCGTTTGAGCATACAATTGATCTAATTCTTTAATCTGATTAATTATACAGGACTTTCTATTAAGATTTGCTGTATATGAGATGATTTGACCCCTCAAATATGCTTTCATGGCATCCCAGACAATCTGGGATGACATTTCAGATGACGTATTAGTGTTTAAATAAGAAGTTATCTGATCCCTAATAAATTTTAGAAAATCATCCGGTAAGATGGCGATTGTTTAGTCGCTTCAAACTTTTGCTCTGTTATACTTCCTATTTTTGCACTATGTGTCTCCCTTTTTAAACCTTAGTTCGTTATTTTATTTGCTTTCTTTTATCTGTCTGCGAATATGTCTATCTTATAATGACTACAAAAAGTACTAAACTCAGGAAAAAAGAAACTTCCACGGCTCTGTCAGCTGAGATTCTCTCTATCCTGGAACAGCATCGACAAAATACTCTAACGGATATCAAGACTGAATTTAGAGCTTCTATCAGTCAGCTGGAGTCAAAATTGGATCAGATTAATGCCAGAGTGGATGAAAATGCTGAACATCTATCTCGCATCGACCTAAACTTTGAAGGTTTAGAATGCCGTGTTCAACATCTAGAAACTCTCTGCTCCAAACTAACAGAAAAAAACAGTAAACTTACTTCCAAAATGGTGGATTTTAAAAAAAAAACTTTTTTATTGTATTTCAAGTGATTACAGAATAAAGAAAATAGAGAAAAAATAATATATATTGCCCATCCCCCTCCCCTTAACCCCTCCTCCCCTAACATTCCAGAAAGAAAGAAAGAAAGAAAGAAAGAAAGAAAGAAAGAAAAAGTGCCTGGATATTGGAAGATCCCCACATGCTCCATGGAGTTCATAGTAACTTTAGTATATATATTTATTTCTTTCCCCAAATAGCCAATTATTTCACCTTTGGAGCACTTATATATTTAATACTGTCTTTTGTAAATAAGGGTGCCAAATTTTCAAAAATGTTTCATATTTATCTCTTAAATTATAAGTAATTTTTTCAAGTGGAATACAGCCATAAATTTCTTTCTTCCAACGATCTATAATTAAATATGTATCCGATTTCCAAGTAACTGCAATAGCCTTTTTTGGCTACTGCCAATGCAATTTTTATAAAATCTTTCTGATATTTATTCAATTTAAGTATCGGTTTCATCCCTTCAATATCACCTAATAAATGTAATATTGGATTATGTGGAAGTTGTATTCCAATAATTTGTTCCAATAAAAGTCTTAGATTTGTCCAAAAAATTGAATTTTAGAACAAGACCAAGTAGAATGTAAAAAAGTACCAATTTCTTGGTTACATCGAAAACATTGATCAGATAAATTTGGGTTTTATTTATTTATTTTTTGTGGTGTAATATATAATTGATGTAGAAAGTTATATTGCACTAATCTTAAGTGAACATTAGTTGTATTTGTCATACTTTCAAGACATAGTCTTGATCAATTTTTTTCTTCAATTTTAATATTCAAGTCACTTTCCCATTTTTGTCTTGACTTATGGACTTGTTTAATTGTCTGTTTTTGAATCAAGTTATACATACAAGAAATGAATTTTTTAATCTTTCCTTTTTGAATTAAAGTTTCTATTTCATTAGGTTTCGGCAATAGCATTGTTTGACCTAATTTTTCTCTTAAATAAGCCCTTAATTGAAAGTAACAAAAGAGAGTGTTACTTGATACTTTATATTTATTCTTTAATTGATCAAATGACATTAATATACCTCCTTCAAAACAATCTCCTATATATCTAATCCCTTTTTGAAACCAATTATATAAAAGTTGATTATCCATTGTAAAATGAATAAGTCTATTTTGAATTAAAGATCTCTTTGCTAATAAGGATTTCTTTGTCTCATCGTCAACATTTATCTTATTCCATAAGTCAATCAAATGTTTTAATATAGGAGATTCTTTCTTTTCCTGCATCCATTTAGATTCCCATTTATATATAAAATCTTCTGGTACTTTTTCTCCTATTTTACCTGGTTCTATTCTAATCCATGCCGGTTTATCTTTCTCGAAAAAAGATGCAATAAATCTAAGTTGATTTGCTTTATAATAATTCTTAGAATTTGGAAGTTGTAACCCTCCTAGATCAAATTTCCATGTCAATTTTTCCAACGATATTCTTGACATCTTACCTTTCCAGAGAAACTTCCTCACATATTTGTTTAACTCTTGAAAAAACTTCTGGGGTAATTGTATTGGTAATGATTGAAATAAATATTGTAGTCTAGGGAATATATTCATTTTTATAGTATTTACTCTACCTATTAATGTTATTGGTAATGCAATCCATTTATCAAGATCTTCCTGAATTTTTTTCAAAAGTGGTAAATAATTTAATTTACATAAGTTTTTTATGTCATTATCAACTCTTATACCTAAATATTTTATACCATTTGCCGGCCATCTAAATTGAGTTATTAATCTACATCGACTATAATCTCCATTAGTAATGGGTAAAATTTCACTTTTATCCCCATTTATTTTATAACCTGATATTTTCCCATCTTCTTCTAATCTATAGGATAATTTGCGTAACGAATGCAATGGATCTGTTAAATAAAGTAGAACATCATCAGCAAATAAGTTAATCTTGTATTCTTCCTGATTAACTCTGAAACCCTTAATATCTGGGTCCATTCGAATTAATTCAGCTAATGCCTCTATCGCCAACACAAATAAAGCAGTTGATAATGGACAACCTTGCCTAGTTGACCTTGTTAACTGAAATGGTGTTGAAATTTGACCATTTGTCACTACTTTAGCTTTGGGATTAGTATTTAAGGTTTTAATCTATTTTATAAATGATGTTCCTAATCCATATTTTTCTAATACTTTAAATAAAAAATCCCATTCTAATCTATCAAATGCTTTTTCTGCATCTAAAGCAACCGCCACACTCGTTTCCTCCCTCTTTTGCGCTAAATAGATTATACTAAATAACCGAGTTACATTATCTGCCGATTGTCTATTTTTAATAAATCCTGTTTGATCCATATGTACTAATTTTGGTAAGCATTTAGATAATCTATTAGATAACATTTTTGCTATTATTTTATAATCAGTGTTTAATAAAGAAATAGGTTTATATGATGCTGGTTTTAAAAGGTCTCTATCTTTTTTCGGCAATACTATTAAAATAGCTGTTGAAAAAGATTCTGGAAGCGTTCTTTCCGCTTGATGTATTACCTCCATAAGAGGAGGAATTAATAAGTCTTTAAACTTTTTATAAAATTCAGGCGGAAAACCATCTTCTCCTGGAGATTTATTACTTTGAAGTGATCCCAGAGCTTCTTCAACCTCTTTCAATGTAAAAGGCATATCTAATCCCTTCTGTTCTTCCGTATTTAATTTTGGAAGAATTATTTGTGATAAAAATCTTTCTATCTTGATGTCATCATTTTTTGATTCTGATTTATACAACTCAGAATAAAAATTCTTAAAAGCTTCATTAATTTCTAAAGGTTTATAAGTAATTTTATTTACTCTTGTTCAAATTGCATTTATTGTTTTAGAAGTCTGGTCTGTTTTTAACTGCCATGCAAGGACCTTATGTGATCTTTCACCTAGTTCATAATATCTCTGTTTAGTTCTCATAATTGCTTTTTCTGTTCAATATGTCTGGAGTGTATTATATTTTAACTTCTTATTAATAAGTTGTCTTCGTTTTTCTTCTGTCATATTTCTTTGAGACTCTTTTTCTAATTTTATAATCTCTTTTTCCAATTGATCTATTTCTAACATATATTCCTTCTTAATTTTAGAAGTATAACTTATTATCTGACCTCTCAAATATGCCTTCATTGCTTCCCATAATATAAATTTATCATCAACTGAATGTAGATTTGTATCTAAAAAGAACTGAATCTGCTTTTTCATAAAATCACAAAAATCTTGACGTTTTAGTAGTATTGAATTAAATCTCCATCTATAAATTGATTCCTCTTTATCTATCATTATCATTGTCATTATTAAAGGAGAGTGATCAGAAAATATTCTTGCTTTATATTCCACATTTTTCACTCTATTTTGAATATTCGTTGATAATAAGAAAAAAGCTATCCTTGAATATGTTTTATGTCTATTTGAATAAAATGAATAAGCTCTTTCTTTTGGATTAATTCTTCTCCATATATCAATCAAATTTAAGTCTTTCATCAATGATAGAATTAATTTTACTACTTTTGATTTTGTAACAACCTTTGTTGATCTATCTAAAACTGGATCTAGACAAAAATTAATATCTCCACCTATTAATATTTTATCATGTGCATTAGCCAAATTCAAAAAGACCTCCTATATAAATTTTACATCATTTTCATTTGGTGCATAAATATTCATGAGTCTATAGTTCTGAAAAAAATTGACAATGTATAATTAAATATCTTCCTGCCGAATCAATTAATACATTTTGTATTTTAATTGGTAAATTTTTATTAACCAAAATTGCAACTCCTCTCGCCTTTGAGTTAAATGAAGCTGCAATAACATTTCCTACCCAGTCTCTTTTTAATTTCTGATGTTCTATGTCTGTTAAATGAGTTTCTTGTAAAAAAGCTATATCTGTTTTCATTTTTTTTAATGTATGTTAAAATTCTTTTTCTTTTTACCGGTCCATTAAGCCCATTGACATTAAAACTTAAAAAATTCAATAAATTAGTCATTCTTTTTAATTATGTTACTCCAATCTATAACAATACCTAATCTTTCAACTTTGGTGGTATCCTGGGAAATATTTTCAAAAATCTCCATGTTGCTATGTGTGTCCCCACCAATCATCCAGGCAAAAGAATAAAAGAAAAATAGAATATAAAGAAAAAAACAAAATACCCCCCTACTAATGTTGTGAGAAAAAAAGAACACAACATTACCCCCCTCTAATGTACGGGTCACGGCAATCGCCATGATTACACACGTGAATCCCGTAGTAACCGATTCAAAGCTCCCCAGCCCCCCCGCAACATAAAAAAGTATATATATAAGAAAAGAAAAAAAACTATTCTCAATTAATATTTCTAAAATTTTACTTTTCTCCCTTAAATGTCCATCAGTTCCATTCGTTATCTCAATCTTCGTCTTTAACCATTACATTTAAGAAGTCTCTACATTTAATTAGCGAATAGATGGAAGTTTTTTGCGCGAACACCTCCGCGTCTCGATAATAGGAAAAAAAAAATTTTCCCTCCTCCGAAAAAATGATCAATGTTGCTGGGTGACGCATTATAAATTTATAACCTTTTTCCCATAAGACGTTTTTTGCTGAATTAAATTCTTCCTTTCTCTTCAAAAGGTTATAACTTATATCAGGATAAAAACTAACTGGTTTCCCTGCTATCATCAATGGTTGATTTCTTCTTTTAGTACCTTGGACAGCCGCCCTCAGAATCTTTTCTTTATCTTGATATCTTAAGCATCTTATCAAAATTGATCGCGGATTTTGATCAGGTTGAGGTCTTGATCTTAAGGCTCTGTGCACTTTTTCAATCTCAATTAGAGTATCTTCGCCCATTTCCAATTTTTCAGGGATCCATTTTTGAAAAAAAATTATTGGATCTTTTCCTTCGATATCTTCTTTAAGTCCAACAATTTTGATATTGTTTCGTCTACTAAAATTTTCAAGCTTATCAATTTTTTCCATAAATTGTCTTCTTTCTGATGTCCAAGCAGTATTGTTATCATCCATTTTCTGCATTCTTTCAACCATATCTTCTGTTGTACTTTCCAAGTCTATAATTCTTTTTTCTATTTCTTTGTGTTTCTTTGTCATTTTATCAAACATATTCTCCATATTTATCATTTTGTCTTTGATTTCTTTTTGATCATTTTTAATTACTTTTTGATCACTTTTAATTACTTTTAATACGCCTAATTTACACATTATATGCCTCAATGTCTTTTCTATATTTCCAGAAGAACTTTTATCTCCTTCTTCGTCTGATCTTTCCAAAGAATCTGACTCTCCATCAGATTCACTTTCAGTTTCAGTTGCAGTCCTAACTGGGCTTTGTAGTTCTGGTTGCTCCCATTTGCGCATGCTCCTTCCTTCAAATTTACGTAATTCTCGTTGTTCCTTTCCTTTAAGAATGGCCGATGTTGCCGCAGTTTCCTGTTCCGTATCACCGGTGGTATGATATACCTGAGTCCGCGGTTCTTTGGTAGAAGTAGGCCTAGAATCTGGTCCAGCTTGTGTTGTCTTCCTGGTAATATTTCTCTTCATCTTCTGTTTTTGAGGCATAGCTTAAAACAATCCGGAGTAGTTTATAAGTAACTTTTAGAAAGTATTAACTAACTTTTCTTCACTGAAACATTGATTTATTGATTTTTTACGGGAGAGCTGGGTTCCAGCATCTTGATCCTACGTCATCACGTGACGTCCCCCAAAATGGTGGATCTTGAGAATCGGAGCAGATGCTGCAATCTGCAAATTCTCGGTTTGCCGGAGGCCACCGTAAAGGGCTCTTCTGTTGAATTTTTCTCTTCTTTTCTCTGTGAGATTTTCAGGAAAGAATTTCTCCTGACTCCACCTGAGCTAGAAAGGGCTCACAGAATTTATGTTCCTCGTGCCATTTTGGGTTCTAGACCACGGCCAATTATTTTATGTTTTCATCAATATCACGTGAAAAACTATTTGTATATGGAGGCACGCCGCAGAGGTACTTTGACTTTTCAAAATACAACTATTCGTTTCGTGGAAGATTATGCCCCCCAGGTTCTGAAGATGCGTGCTGAGTTCAAAGACGTAATGAAAGTGCTTTTTGATCTTGGATTCAAACCTTCTCTTCGTAATCCAACCGATCTTCGAATTACGCTTACTTCTGAAGAATATAAGTGGCTTAAATCAGTGAAGGAGACTGAGTTGTTTGTTGGAAATCTTCCAGCCATCTTGGCTTCTTCGGAACTGGTTTGATTTTCTAAAATGGCTGATAAGTACTTCTTGAATTAAAGTTTTTTTTGCGAACTCAGACTCTACTTGAATAATTCAGACATTAACTATTGAGATTCTAAGGGTTCTAGTTAGTCTCTCCCTGGACTTGGTGCGATTTTTTTAAATAGATGATTTAAATTTAATGTTTCCCTGCGGACTTTAAATTTTACTTGTGTAATTTATTCTACTTCTGAATAGCTTTAACTATTGTTAAACTACAATTGGTCTTAATTTGTTTTGGAGGCTTGGAGTTTCTTATTGAAGGCCTCCCTGTTGATTTATGGTATAAGATTTGCTTTTTTTAAAAACGGCTGATATGTATTCTCTTTAAATTTATAATTTTCCCCTTCCTCCCCCTTTTATTTTTTCTTTCAATTTTTCGTAGTTTCTCGCGGGTAGGTTAGTTTTTTCTTGGATTTTTTTTGTATTAAGTTTTATACCTTTTTTGACAAAGTTGTTCCTATTTGTGATTTTGCTCTCTAGTGCATAAATTAGCTAGTATTTGCTATATTATCTATACAGAGCCTATGTAAATGATACGGAACTGGAAGGTATTTTTGGGGTGACATTTTTTTTTAGAGCTACTTGCTTTTTTGGGTAGCCATCTAGTTTTGGGTTGCGAGGGTGGGGTGGGTTCTCTAGTTCCAACACTATTTACTGTTTTTTCTGTTTTCCCTTGTTATTCAGGACATGTTTCTGCCCTGATTTTACTGATTTATGTTTATATTTTTGCTCCCAGACTGTTATTGCAATGTTTGATTTTATATATGCCTACTACCTTTTATGTACTAACAACTGATAATGGTTCATACACTTAAATTTGTGAGCTGGGATGTAAAGGGATTGAATCATCCTGTTAAAAGAAGGAAGGTCTTCTCCCATATTAAGTAACTCAAAGCTGACATTGCTTTCCTTCAAGAAACTCATATTCGTAGTTTTGATAATTCTCGGCTTTTGTCAAAGTGGGTGGGTCAGCATTTTCATTCATCCTTCCCGGCCAAAGCTAGGGGGGTTTCCATCCTTATTCATTCAAATATTCCTTTTGAACTCCATAATAAGATATCTGACACAAATGTCAGATTTGTCAGACACAAATGGCCGTTTTATTATCGTTTCTGGTAAATTATATAATACTAAAGTTGTACTAGCAAACCTGTATGCTCCTAATTTTGACACTGTTAATTTTTTGAATGTTTTTTCTCCTAACTACCAGATTTAAATTCATATTCTCTTATACTGGGTGGCGACTTTAATTGCTGGTTAGATCCCAATTTGGATCAATCGTCCCGTTACGAGATCGCCTACTAAATCTGCTTTAGCTATTCACTCTTTTCTTTCTAATTATGGTATTTCTGATATATGGCATTTACTTCATCCTACTGAGAGAGATTATTCCTTTTTTTCACATGTTCACCATACCTTTACTAGAATTGACTTTTTTAATTGATAATCAATTTATTTCATTTGTCCATTCTTGTGACTATCAGAGTATACTGATTTCTGACCATGCTCCAATTATTTTGTCTCTAAATTTTCCAGGTCTCCCTCAGAGGAATAAATATTGGCATTTTAACCCAACTTTATTATCGGACGATGATTTTCTAAAATTTACACTCTTCTTAAAAAAAGATTTAATTAGTTTTTACTGTTACATAACCCCGTAACTGGGTCACTTACCAGCAAAGATAGAGAGGTCCTTTGAAGTCTGATGGTACTATTTTTAAAAGTATTTATTGAAAAAGGGGCACAAAAGTAAGATTAATGCAAACATACAGATAATATACATCATCAATACTAAATCTAAAAGCGCGGGTATAATAATAACCAATAAGAAATAGCTCTATCGTTGTCTAGGGGATAATGTATTGTCCGATGGAAATATAAAAGTCACTCAAGTTCATTCAAGCTGCAGCGTTTTGGGTTTAAGAGAGAGACGGGTTAAACTTGCCCAGGTCTTTTATGATGCCATTCCTTTGAGTCGGGGGGAGTTGGTTTACCCATTGTTAGCTAAAAGCCGTTTTCCGTGGTACAAGCCACCAGTCCCAGGCAACGGAACTGAACGCATGTGGCCTCCTTCCAATGGCTCCCGCTATTACGGGATTGCTAGCGTTTCTTCTGGTGCGTCTGAGGGGCTGTTTCCACAGACCCTCTTTTATCCTGACTCACAGGGTCGCAGATGTCAATCAGGTTGGGGGTGATGCAATCCCTCCCTCAACCAGTCCACTTTGCCTGAGGGCTTCCACGTAGCACAGTATTTTCAATCCACAAGTTCGTCTTCCAGAGACAATTGCCATGTCCTGTAGCTTTATATTGCCGGGGGAACGAGACATTCCGCACATCTCTCTCTCATTTCCTGGGTCTCCTGACTCAACTCAATAGTGATCTTGCGATTCTCACAAAGGAGGGGGCTGCAGGCATAACATTACAATGAAAAAAGAACCCAATAAAGAAGAAGTTTGTACAGTGCAAAACAAAGGTATCAAATGCAGTTCAAAATGGTTAAAAATAAAAGCATCCATGGTAGAATCATATATAGTTAGTTACTACCCCACCCCCCCATAGCCTGACTCCAAGCCAACCTTACAATATATAGAAAAGTTAAACAGAACTTTTATCTCCACAGAGCTGTATTTATAAAAAGAAGGTATATTACCTACTACCTGGACTATAATATGTTTACACATCAAAAGCTGTAAATCTTAACTGAAAGAAGCTGGAAGTACGGGATTTATATGCAAAGGAGAAAAAGAAGGGATGGACCTTTAATCTAAGCTGGAATTATGAAAATATTTAAGAAAAGGTCCCCACAGCCTTTGGAACTTTATGTCTGAATTAAGGAGTGAATAATGAATCTTTTCAAGATCTGAACATAATATCTCTGAGCCATTGTACTCAGCATTGCTTGTTACAGTTTAAGGCCATACACAGGGCTCATATGTCTAAACCTAAATTATCGAGTAACTGTCCAGACATTAGCCCCTGTTGCGACAAGTGTAAAGGGGGCGAGGCTTCCCTTATTCATATGAATTGGATTTTCCCTGGCTTGGAGAAATACTGGAGAGATGTCTTTCTAACTTTATCCCATATACTTAATTACTATTTGGAACTTAGTCCTCTGATTGCTCTTTCCGGCACCTCGGGAGGCGTCCAATTAAACGTCCAATTAAACGTCGTGCAGTGTCTTTTGCCTCTCTTTTGGTCAGACTTCTTTGGTGGAGAGATGCTGCCCCACCCACTCATGCTCAATGGCTCAGAGAATTAACACTCTTGATGTACCATTTCAATAGCTAATATTCAGAATAGCTTACTTGGTTCTTAAAGTGCAATTCATTTCGTAAAATGGATGCCACAAGAATTGACAATGTTTAAAGTTAATCAAGAACAACATATTTATTATTTTCCACTATTAAATAGAACATAGAATTCTACAGCACATTGCAGGCCCTTATGCCTACACTGTTGTGCCAACCATGCGACCTACTTTAGAAACTGCCTAGAATTTCCCTAGAAGAAAAAAATTTCCTCTATTTTTCTAAGCTCCATGTACCTATCTAAGAGGCTCTTAAAAGACCCTATTGTATCCACTTCCACCACTGTCACTGGCAGTGCATTCCACTCATCCACCACTCTCTGTGTGAAAAACTTACTCCTGACATCCCCTCGGTACCTGTTTCCAAGTAACTTAAAACTATGTTCTTCATGTTGGCCATTTCAGCCGTGGGAAAAAGCCTCTGGCTATCAAGACGATCAATGCCCCTCAGCTTCTTATACACCTCTGTCAGGTCACCTCTCATCCTCTGTCACTCCAAAGAGAAAAGGCCAAGTTCATTCAACCTATTCTCATAAATTTACCCTCCAATCCAGGCAACATCTTTGTAAATTTCCTCTGCACTCACTCTATAGTATCCACCTCCTTCCTGTAGTGAGATGACCAGAAATTAACACAGTACTCTGACTGAGGTCTGGCCAAGGTGTTATATAGCTGTAACATTACCTCACAGCTTTTGAACTCAATCTCACGATTGATGAAGGCCAACACATCATATGCCTTCTTAACAACATGATCAACCTGCGCAGCAGCTTTGAGTGTCCTATGGACATGGACCTCAAGATCTCTCAGATCCTCCACACTGTCAGACTCTTACCATTACTATTATATTCTGAGAGACTTGCCATTAATAAACTTAAACATAAACTTAAAATTTACAGAATCACAAAACTGTTGTAACATTAGAAACACTTAAAGTTTATCTGGGCATCATAGAAAACATAATCAGTGGTAATGCCAAAAATGCATACTATTTTAGGCTCAAGTAGAAATTTATCATTACAGTCGTCAGTGTAAACATTTATAATTGTCTTAATACATGGTGATTTCATCGGGCTTAACACTTCAAGGCTTATGCATATCAGATTTGTTTCTACACACTGAGTCTAGCCAAAACTGTGCTTTTCAAGCAGAGTCACGACAGTACCTACTGTTGTTTTTGGATCAAGAAATGTCACTAATGGCAAATTAATATTTTTTTCCTCATAAATACGATTTTGCACTGTCATACTCAGCATGGAATCAAGACCAAAGCGGGAAAGGTAAGTTTCTTTAGTGAACTCTGCAGGATCAGCATTGCTGACTTCACTCAACAATTCAATAACATACTCCTCGAGAGTCTTTTGTGAATTATTGGGTAATTCTGCCATTGGATTGATTTGTGATTTACTGATTTCATCCTTCATAAGGGTATAAAATCGTGCTTTGACTGCTGGATTCTGAGAAACAACATTAGTATACAAACTGGAGAAATTAAATTTACAGAGAGCAAGCTGTGGATTGTTTTGTACGAGGGACTGTTCAAGGCACTGGTTTATTTCTGAAATTTCCAAAATCATTATCCCCTTTGATTCCAGAAATCTTTGGATGCTATCCTTATTGAGTAATAGGCCAAGGTTCAGTGCACCCCAGTTGATAGCCTGCCCTACCAGTCCCTGATTTCTCCTGTAATGCACAAAAATGTCAAGAAAAGAGTTAGCTGCAGAATAGTTTGCCTGGGCAGAATTCCCAATGAATGATGCAACTGATGAGTAGCAGACAAAGTAATCCAGTGGGAAGGATTTTGTTGTACTGTGGAGATTCAGAACTCCTGCAATCTTTGGATCCAAAACTTTAGCGAACAATGATTTATTTAGAGCTGGCATGAGGGCATCATGTAATACAACAGCACTGTGAAACACTCCTTTAATTGGGATCTTTGGGAAGGAATGACGAAAATGACTGATAGCTAACTCAACATTTGACAAGTTTGAGATATCACATGCACTGCTAGTTACAATTGTTCCAAACTGTTCCCTGAGTTTATTAAATTCTTCTTGCTTCTCAGCAGTTGGATCGCTTCGTGACAAAATAATGACATATCCTCCCCCATGTTTGGCAATAAAATTTACTGTCTCAAAGCCAAGTCCTGAAAGTCCCCCTGTCACGATATATGCTGCATCTCTATGAAAAAGTTGTTTGTGACTGTGGTACACAGGTATCTCTGAAATCTTATCATTTGTATTCAGATCCACAACTGAGACAGCTTTGCAGGTGAAGTAGGAGTCTTCCCCACGTTCACCTACAGCACAGGTCACTGAGTGAAAACTAATCCTTGGAAAATCAAGCCATTTCCTCTGTAACCGCAACGATCTCATCCACTTATAAACATCATCAGCAGATTTTTTCAGATAACACTTTTTCAGTATGTTAGCTACCTTCAAGAAATGAATTTGGACATTTTCCTTTTCATAACCAAGAATGTTCTCACAAGTTTCAAATGCTTGGTTGTTGTCAATGAGAACAACAACATAGCCAGCAGAAGAGTTGTTAACAACCCTTGTGACTAGAGCTGCTTTAACAGGTGGCAGGAAAAGCAATGCATCGGAATGAGGATATGTTTGTGAAAAGTCACTAGGTTCTGTTTGAACCTGTACTTTCCAGCCCAGTGACTCAGCTGTCAGAGACAGCACTTTACTGAGACAAGATTCTGGGCTGGAGGAGAGAATTGACAAGCACTTGGGATGCTTAGCAGAAGGTAAAATGTTATGGAGTATTTCCCAGGCAATTATGAAGTATGAGACACAGGGTGTCTGCTTCAGAAATGGAATGTTGCTGCTTCGGAAACAAACGGATGCAGGAAGACTCACTGTTGAAAATGTAGCAACGGGGTAGCACGTAACAACATGATCTCCTACTTTGCAGGACTTCACATCTTTGCTGACTGCTGTGACTGTACCACTGAAGTCCAGAGCAATTAGCTCATGTCCTTTAGTTACAGTTGTGTTCCAGTACAATGTCTGTCCAAAGTTCACAGCAGAGACACTGACTGGGAAATAATCTGAAGAATGAATGCACATTGCATCAATTTTGACATAAACTGTTTGTTTTACAGGCTCTGTCACTTTCCATTTTTGTGGCTTTGCATGAAGATCTACAATTTTGTAAGGATTCATTGTGTGGAAAGCTACGTTTTCATAACCAGAATACGGTACAAAGCTGAAAATATTGTTGGAATTTATAGTAGCTGCTCGTTTGACACATGAAACATGTACCTTACCTAGTCGAATCATTACTTCAGGGTAATTATGAGGCAGGCTGATTACATCAGCTAGAACGGCAATATCTGCCTCATTAGCAGAGCCAATGTCTATCAGCTGAAAAGAAATCTCTTGAAGTTCTACAAGGCATGTTCTGGTCATTCCCCATAAGGCAAAACCTGCAGTGATTTGATCCACTGCATTTTCAGATGTCCTGTAGGTGATGGTTCTAACAGACTTTGAGGATTTTTTCCCTTGGACCAGTAGAAGTATTTGCCGATAGACCTCACAGCAGCTGCTGACATGGTCCACTACTGCTTTACTGTTCTGGTTAGTTATGTTTTTCATGCCCCACAAGAACAACACTTCATCAAAGCTGTTCAAATCAGTCACATAGTACTGTTGCAAAATCTGTGTGACTTCTCTATCCATCAAAGTCTCTGGATCCTGGTAAGGAACATAAAAGGACTGCTTATGCAGGTGCTTTTGCAGACCTTTAGCAATCCCAATGTTATCAGCAAATACTAATGATTTTGGTGTAGAACGACGGTCTACTTCTTTTGCAAGCTGATCAATCTCCTCCCAAGTATTTTCATAGGAAATGTCATTAAATCCTGTGGAATTGCCTTGCCCAAGGAACGTAATTCTGACATTTTTTAATTCAGCAATTACTGTGCCCTTTCTATCTGTAAATGCCCCAGAAACTTCATAAAATTCTGCAGTGTTTTTATAGGTTCTCATGTATATTATCATTTCCTGTTGCATTGGTTGACATACCACCAAACTCCCAATGGAAGTTGGGAACCCCACTCTCAAGCCTGACGTTTTCATTGCCAGAATAGCAACCATTTGCATGTAGTAATCTGAGATAACTGGATGAATGCAATATTCATGCATCTGTGGGATGAGTTCATCAGGTACTGTAACATATGTTATAGCTTCCTGTAGTTCATCTGAGCAGAACACATCTCCAAGGTTTCTGAAGACTGAACTATACTGAAAGCCTAAAGCGGAGATAGTTACATAGATATTTTCTGCCTTTATCCTTACATTAGCTCTTTGCAAAATATGGTCAATTGAAAGAATATTTTCTTCAACCATGCATTCCATGCTTTGGTGAACTTCTCCTTTTGCGTAAGAGACAGTTGATGCCATAACAGTAAATTCAGTCACTTTGTCTTTCCTGTTAAGATGGACCTTGAGCTCTGTTGAGTTTGGCTGCACAATACAGGGATTCAAGAAAGAAATACTCAATTGGCACAACCTGAGGGGTATCTTTGGTTTAATACTTGCCAATGTAGATGCTAATGCAAGCTCAACGTGCATGGAGCCAGGTAATATTGGCACTCCATTGTTCTTGTGCTCCAACAGGTATGGTGCTTTTGTTAATGTGAGGTTGTACTCATACTCCTTTCTATCTCTGCTTGAACTACTGAGAAGAGGATGTGTTATAGATGACACTTCTTTGTCACCATACCTAAAATCTTCAAAATTAATGTTAGGCTTAGTGCGATCAAACTTATAACATGGATACAATGTTGGAACAATCTCACATTTCTCAAAGATATTTTGCCAATTAGGATTGTATCCCATTTGGAAAAGCCCTGACAAAACTGAAAGCAGGGTTTCATAATCTCTTTGTGGCTGCACTGCAGGGAAAACCTGAGCCCCATTTCCCACAATGTCTTTGATGTATCTCTGTAAGGCCCTTCGAGGTCCTATTTCAATAAACACAGCATCTTTTACCTCCTCAACAGCAGCTCTAATGGCTTGTTCAAAAAGAACAGGTACTTCTATGTTTCTGGACCAATACTTCCCTGTCACACAGTCATCTCCTGCAACCAACTTCCCAGTAACAGTGGAAATTACTTTAATCTTTGTTTCGTGTTTCTCTAAGTTAGTGATACTCTCTTCCACTTGGTTTAAAATTGGTTCCATCAAATGACTGTGATATGCTGCAGGGACATCCAGAAAGCGAAGGAATACATTTTTGTCACCAAATGAACTGTGTAAATCTGCATGCAATCTGTCTATTGCATCGGCATCTCCTGACACTGTGCATGACGAGGGACTATTGAATGCAGCAATGCAGAGTCTCCCTGAATAGGAATCAAGCTTATCTGACACTTTTTTCACAGGCAAATTACTAACCACCAACATTTTCCCTCCTGTTACCATTGATTGTAAAGCACTTCTGTGGTAAAGCACCTTTACAGCATCTTGTAATGAAAGTATTCCAGCACAATATACTGCAGCTACTTCTCCAACTGAGTGTCCAATGACAATGTCAGGCTCAATTCCCCAGAACTTCAGAAGAGTCACTATTGCTACTTGGATGCCAAAGAGTATTGGCTGTGCTACGTCTGGTTTTGTCAAGTCATCACAGTCATTCTCTATTAACTCCATTAAGTTAATGTCTGTGTATTGTTGGAGCATCCTGTCTATCTCATTGATCTGTGCCCTGAACCTCGGTTCTATTTGTAGAAGCTGTTTGCACATACCTTGATATAAAACACCGTTGCCACAAAACACAAATATCAATTTAACATCAGCTTTGCTCTGAGCCACTTCACTATCTACAGCTGACCTAAGGTGCTGTTGGAGATGCCCAAGGGAAGAAGCAATAAATGCTTTCCTGTATCTGTAATTCTTATGGCTTCTTCTACATGCAGATGTGTACGCCAAGTTGTGAAGAATTACATCGTCACTTTCCATTATTTGGTTACTTGTATCCTTTATCATCATTCTCACTGAATTCTGGGAGACAGCGGAAAGCACCAATATTTCAAATGGTTTTTGTACAGAGTTTCGACCAGAATCTTGCTTGAAATGCCTTACAACTACATGAGCATTTGTCCCTCCAAATCCAAATGAGTTGATCCCTGCCATCTTCCCTTTCTCCCCGTTTCCTTCCCAGTTCACCACACTAGTTGGAATATGTAGGTTCAGATCTTTTGTATTGATGCTCGAGTTCTCCTTGGAGTAGTGGAGTGATGGTACAATCTTTCCATGATGCATCATGAGGAGAACTTTAATTAAACCTGCAGCTCCTGCGGCTGATTCTGTGTGACCAATGTTTCCTTTGACTGACCCCATTGTAAGTGGAGGGAAATCTGAGTGTCTGGATTGTGCAATAACACTTGATATGCTGGCTGCTTCAGTCGGATCACCAGCTGGTGTTCCGGTTCCATGAGCCTCCACGTACTGAATCTGTGAAGGGTCAACACTTCTGGGGTAAATACCCCTCAGTAACTCTTCTTGCTGCTTTTGGGAGGGTCTGGTGATAGGTGTGACTGCTCTGCCATCCTGGTTGATTGCACTACGGACTATTACACCCCAAATATAGTCGTGGTCCTTCTGAGCCTGTTGATAGGATTAACGAGTATGTCAATATTAAAGAAATAGTTTTCCAATAAACACCAATATTTAAATACACTTTGTAGACATAAAAAGAATCTGATTAAATGTGTTACCTTTGCGAGCGGCTTTAACAGCAAAATGCCACAACCTTCGCCTCTTCCGTACCCATTGGCTTCGTTGGAAAATGGTTTGCTCATTCCATCTGGAGATATCATTTTTGCTTTGCTGAGTGCTACATTGATTCTCGGCTCAATAATACAGCTCACACCCCCACAAACTGCCATCTCACAATCACCTGAGACACAAATGGGAATTTGAACAGAGTCCATGTGAATCCAAATGTACAAGGGAAGGTTTGAATAAAATAATTTGTCATAAAAAATTGTCGAAGAACAGTTCAGACCCTGAACAGTGTTGCTGAGCAGAGTGATCATGAGGTCCAAGTTCGTACCTCCTTGAAAGTGGCTTCACAGTTCAATCCGGAGGTTGAGAAGTCTTATGTAATACTGACTTTAATAGTTGTGGCACTGAGTTCAAAAGTCAAGATGTATATAGCAACTTTATAGAACTCTGGTTGCTGCAGTGAAAAGGAGTTTTGACAATAGAAACGCCAGGCAGGATAGTGGATTGTTCCTCTTACGGCTTGTGGGAAAACAGAGTCCCTAATCATTATAACTGTGTGAAGTGCATCCAGCTGCAGCTTCTAACAAACCATGTTAAGGAGTTGGAGCTGGAACTGGATGAACTCCAGATCATTCGGGAGACTGAAGGGGTGATAGATACGATATATAGAGAGGTAGTTACAGCCAAGGTACAGGATGTATGAGACTGGCTTACAGTCAGGAAGGGGAAAGTGGTTAAGGACCCACTGAGGCCAACCCCCTCAGCAGCAAGTATATCACTTTGGATACTGTTGGTGGTGTTGACCTCATAGAGGAAAATCACAGTGGTCAGGTCTCTAACACAGGGTCTGTCTCTGTGACTCAGACGGAAAGTGGGGAGCAAAGGCACACTCTGGTGATAGGGGATTTGTTAGTTAGGGGAACAGACAGGAGGACTGTGAGTGAGAATGAGATTCCCAGATGGTATTTTGCTTCCTGCGTGCCAGGGTCCGGGATATCTTGGACCAAGTCCTCAGCATTCTTTAAACTGGAGGGTGAACAGACAGAGGTAATTATCCATGTAGGTACCAATGTTCTGCATAGGGAGTTCAGGGATTTTGGTGCTAAGTTAAAGGGCAGGACCTCTAGGGTTGTGATCTGACAATTGCTACCCATTCCGCGTGATAGTGAGGCCAGAACTAGGAAGATTATGCAGCTTAATACATGTCTAAACAGTGTAGGAGGGAGTACAGAAGATTTTTGGATCATTCAGTTCTCTTCCAGGGAAGGGATGGTTTGCGCCTGTACTGGAGGGGGACTAATAACCTAATGGGAAGGTTTGTTAATGCTGCAAATTGGGGTTTAAACAAGAGTTGCAGGGAGATGGGAACCAGAACCAGTTAGTGGAGAGATTGAGGAGGAAGATGTTAGGAAGACTTCAGACCAAGTTAGGATTCAAAGAGTTGAGCATGGTGTGACTAGTGTCCTGAGCTGCCTATATTTCAATGCAAGAAGTATCATAGGAAAGGTGGATAATTGTGCTACAGATGAGGTAACTGGTTTATAGAGGCAATGTGTAGCAAGGAGAGGCTGTTGATAGGGCAAATTTGCCATCAACAGGATGAATTGCAATGTAACTGTTGAATCATCATGGGTAGAGCTAAGGAACTGCAAGGGTAAAAAGATCCTGATGGGAGTGGTATACAGACCCCCAAACAGTAGAAAGGATGTTGGCTACAAATTACAACTGGTGTTAGAAAATGCATGCCAAAAGGGCAATGTTACAATAATCATTGGAGACTTCAATATGCAGGTAGATTGGGAAAATCAGGTTGGTGCTAGATTTCATGAGGGGTAATTTCTAGAGTGGCTATGAAATGGCTTTTTAGAGCAGCTCATGGTTGAGCCCACTGGGGAATTAGCTATTCTGGATTGACCATAAGACCATATGATTTGGAGCAGAATTAGGCGATTTAGCCCAACAAGTTGGTTCCGCCATTTCAGCATGGCTGATCCAATTTTCATCTCAGCCCCAACCTCCTGCCTACTCTCCATATCCCTTCATGCCCTGACCAATCAGGAATCTATCAACCTCAGCTTTAAATATACATAAAGATTTGGCTTCCAGAGCAGCCTGTGGCAAAGAATTCCACAGATTCACCACTCTCTGACTAAAGAAATTCCTCCTCATCTCTGTTCCAAAAGGACACCCCTGTATTCTGAGGCTGTGCCTTCGGATCTTAGACTCTCTCACCAAAGGAAACATCCTCTCCACAGCCATTCTATCAAGACCTTACACCATTCAATAGATTTCAATGAGGTAACCCCACAATCCTCTGAATTCTAGTGAATGCAGGACCAGAGCCATCAAGCACTCTTCGTATGACAAGCCATTCCATCCTGGAATCTTTTCATGAAACTCCTTTGAACTATCTCCAGTTATAGTACATCCTTTCTAAGATAAGGAGCCCAGACCTGCTCACAATATTGTAAGGAAGGCCCCACCAGTAAAGATCAACATTACATCCATGCTTTTATATTCTAGTCATCTTGAAATGAATGCTAACATTGCATTTGCCTTCCTCACCACAGACTCAACCTGCAAACTAACCTTCAGGGAATTCTGTACAAGGACTCCTAAGTCCCTTTCAATCTCTAAATGGAGAGAAAATACATAAAAGTTAAGGTGCAAAGTGACTTGAGGTTGGTGGCAGTGGATGGGAGATCCCCAGAGCTAATAAGATCAGTGATGGTGTGGGAAACAATGGCTTGGTGTCAATTGACTGAAGCATTTTTGTAAGACTCCATTCAACTTTCTTCAGATGGAGCTAAGTGAAACTACAGTATGAACAATTAAATTTATTTCATCCATTATAGTAACAAGAGTAAAAGCAACAGAACAAAAAAAAAATCCTTGTACCTTGCTTAATGGCCTGAGCAGCATAATGTAAAGCAACAAGCGATGAGGAGCACGCTGTATCAATAGCCAGTGATGGTCCAGTAAGGTTGAAAACAAAAGAAATCCTATTTGCCGCAATACTCATTGCTGACCCTGTCCCGTTATAATGGGTGATTTTGTTAGCGGCACTGTTTGAAATCCCCTCAAAATCACGATTCATGAGACCTAAAGAGAAGACAATGATAAAGTGTCAAATGAGAATTGCATATACGTTTGCACAGGTTATGCAATGTGTCACACTGTGTAGAAATTCCAACACTCATTGGGAATCACTAATAAAATTACTTCCATAATAAAGCAACACACACAAAATGCTTGTGGAATGCAGTAGGCCAGGCAGCATCTATAGGAAGAAGTACAGTTGATTTTTCGGGCCGGGACCCTTTGTCAGGACTAACTGAAAGAAAAGATATTAAGAGATTTGAAAGTATGAGGGGGAGGGGGAGATCCATAATTTTAGGAGAAGACAGGATGGGGTGGGGTGAAGCTAAGAGCTGGAAAGGTAATAGGCAAAAGGGACACAGAGCTGGAGAAGGGAAAGGATCATGGGATGGGAGGCCTAGGGAGAAAGAAAGCGGGAGGGGAGCACCAGAGGGAGATGGAGAACAGGCAAAAAGTGAGTGTGACAGGGGCAGAGAGAGAGAGAGAGAAAAAAAATAGGAGGGGGGGAATAAATAAATAAATAAGGAATGGGGTAAGAAGGGGAGTAGGTGCACTAACAGAAGTTAGAGAAATCAATGTTCATGCCATCAAGTTGGAGGCTACCCAGATGGAATATAAAATGTTGTTCCTCCAACCTAAGTGTGGCTTCATCTTGACAGTAGAGGAGGCCATGGATAGACATATCAGAATGGGAATGAGACATGCAATTAAAATGTGTGGCCACTGGGAGATCCTGCTTTCTCTGGCAGACAGAGTGTAGGTGTTCAGCGAAATGGTCTCCCAATCTGCGTTGTGTCTCTGTCCACCAGAGACAGATCTCCATTTCAATTCTGACCCTCACTTGCACACTTTCCATCAGCCTCATAAAATACAGACAATTGCTAAGGAAATGGCAAGTTGCCACCCCTTGTGCCACAACGTGCCAAAAGGAACATCAACAACATCTCTGAAGATCTATACTGGGTCAGAAGACATGCCAGCGGATATATTTCATGAGGAAATTGAGGAGACTTGGTATGTCACTGAAGCTTCTAACAAATTTGTGCAAATGGAGAGCATTCTGACTAGTCCCATCATCATCTGCTATGGAGGCACCAATGCATAGGATGAGAAAAAGCTGCATTGGGTTGCAAACTCAGTCAGTTCCAATATGGATAATCACCTCCCCACAATCAAGGACACCTCCAAAAGGCAACCTCAAGAAGGCATTATTCATCATGAATGACTTGCATCAACCAAGACACGCCCTCTTCTCATTGCTGTTATCAATGAGGAGATTCAGGAGCCTGAAAACACACACTCAATATTTTAGGAACAGCCTCATCCCTTCCACCATCAGATTTCTGAAGAGTCCATGAACCATCAACTTCACAATTTTTGCACTATTTATATTTTTATATACAGTTTACTCTTATTGTAGCTGAAATACAAATAATGAAGCAAGTTTGAGGGTTTAAACAACTCACTCTGGTTTACATTGTCTGGCAATGTCTACTCACCAATAAAAACACCTGTTTTACTCCCACTGATGTTTTCCATAGGCATCCCTGCATTCTCAAACACTTTGTACGTGCACTCCAACAGAAGTTTCTGCTGTGGGTCCATACTATTGGCCTCAGTTTGACTTATGTTAAAGAGCTTGTGATCAAATTCATTAAACCTGTTAGTTAAACAGAAAGTCCATGTTAACTGCCGGCTGGTGATATTCTGCAGTGCCCAGCTGTTCATATACTGTAACTCCATCTGATGATTTTTGAAGAAAACAGAAGGTCACCTAAACAGAAGTTTACTACAGCTGGTTCTTCTACCGATTTTTTACATTCTGGAAAAGTTTCAGTGAAATTCATCTGCAATTAATCTGCTTGAAAATTATTTTAATAGAGAAATGTAAAGTTATGCCTTATTTTAAAAGTTTGATCAATGAGAAGCAATAAAGTAAGGCCAGCATAATTTGAAGGCAAATGTCAGATCAGCGGTATTTCACTTAAATGTCATTTATAGTCAGGCTGAAAATGACTTATATTTGTTTCCAGTACCTAACTTTGCTTTAGCTCACTACTTTAACCAACCTTCGCTGATTCAACCATTTTGCACTGATTGTTCCATCCACTTTCTTACTGGTAGATTCTACTGATGACTTACACCTCTGATTCATGGTTAAAATCTTTGTATAGCATTGCAATGGTGATTTACTTGTGAATTCAAATAGACCTCAAGAATATTCCATCACTCAAAATTGATTTATAATTATTAATATTTTGATCATTCAGTTTGTCATTTTGTGAAATGCTTCATACTTCATTACCCTTCAATTAAACTTGCTCGTTTTGTGATCATTTTTCCTGTTTTGTTGTCGTCAGTGTCATGCCAGAACTTTGTATCAAAACGATTTGCTGGAATATCATCCACACAATTTCTTCCCTCAAGAAGGACTTTCCAGAAATTATCAATGCCTTCTCCTGGAATATAAAGAAAAAACTTTTAGATAATAACCATTTTGTAATTGATGAGCCAGGATATAGTTGCTCATCCTTAGTTGCCTTTGAGGAGGTGGTGGTGAGCTGCCTTCTTGAATCACTGCAGTTCTTCATGTGTGGGTATACTCAAAATGAGTCATTGTTTGAATAGTGAGTGAGACCGTGACATTGCACAGGGAAGGAGCCATTTGAAAACAACTTTTGTCAGGAGTGAGTCATTGTTTGAAGTAGGAAGTGAAAGAGAGAGAGAGAGACATCTTACAGGGCAGAAGACATTTGAAAGCATCAAGTCTCATCAGGAGTGATTCTTATTTGAGCCAATAAGTAGAAGGGACATAAGTGGAGTGGGCATTGTCAGGGCAGCCATTGTTAGGGTGGTCTGGCTTCGGCTCTACAGGCTTTGATAAGAAAGGGCATAGACTCGAAGTGCTGAGTCATTTGGAGTCATTTAGTTGGTTGTAGAACATAAGCTTAAGGAGTTAGAGCCAAAGGTGTAACAAGTATAGGCAAGACGATTGTTAAGCCTGTGGAATGCTCCTGTATGATTACCTAATTACCTAATGGTCTCCCTGATGACTACATCTGTAGGAAGTGCTCCCAACTTCAGCTCTTGATTGATAAGATCAAGGAAATTGAGCTAGAGCTGGATGTTCTCGGGACCATTTGGGAGGGTGAAAATCTCATAGAAGAGACTTTTATTGTGGTGATCACACCCAGGGTTCAGGCTTTAGATAGTAGATGGTGATCACCAGGTGATGTAAGCAGACAGAGCAGGGTTTTCCTGTGGCCAGTCCCCTCAGCAATAATTATACCCCTTTGGATACTGCTGGGGTCGGGGGTGACCTATCATGGCACAGCAGCACCAGCCAGGCCAGTGGCAGTAGAATGCTGATGAGGTGGTTTTTTTAGAGCAGCTTGTGGTCGGGAAAAACATTTGGGAAAAGATCATTCTGGATTTGGTGTTGTGTAATGACCCAGATTTGATTGGGGGAGCTTAAGGTACAGGAACCCTCAGGAACTGGTGATTGTAATATATTGGAATTTACCCCACTGTTTGAGAGGGAGGAGATAAAGTCAGACATATTAGTACTACAGTGGAGTAAAGGGAATTACAGAGACATGAGAAAGGAACTGGGCAAATTTGATTGGAAGGGGACTATCAGGGACGCACACAGAACAGCAATGTTGCCAGGACAAGGGTGACGATGAACCCAAGTGCAGGACACAGTCATGGAGGCAGAGTCATGAGGTATTAGCACCATTGTAAACGGGGAACCGGTACCCAGGAGAGTTTTTACACGGAGACAAGTTTTAAGTAGAGTAACCAGGAAATAATACAGAGCTTAGAACTGACAGTCCTGAGGAATCAGGAAATGATGTTTAATCACACTAGAGTTGACCAACGAACTGGCAAAGCGTGGCTGTGATGCCCGAGTTTTATCCTCTGTTCACTAATGGGAAACAGGTACGCGGTAATTAATGGAACTAGCAATCATTGGGAATCAACCGACAGGAATTAAGGCACAATCAATGAGATAATAGCAAGATGGAGAGTTGCCAGACGGGACCATGACAAGCAATGGTTGGAGTTTCTGGGAAAAATTGGAAGGTGCACGATGGTTATATCACAATGATGAAGAAGTACTCTAAAGGGAGGATGAGGCAACCATGGCTGACAAGGGAAGTCAAAGACAGTATGAAAACAAAAGAGAGGGCATACAATATAGCAAAAAATAGTTGGAAATCAGAGGATTCATAAGCTTTTAAAGCCAACAGAAGGGAACTAAAAGAAGCCACAAGGTGAGAAAAGATAAAATATGAAGGTAAGTTAGCCAACAATATAAACGAGGATACCAAAAGTATTTTCAGATACATAAAGAGTAAAAGACTGACAAAAGTGGACCATTGGAAATTGATACTGCAGAGTTAGTGATGGGAGACAGAGAAGTGGTGGATGAATGTAATAAGTATTTTGCAACAGTCTTCACTGTGGAAGACATTAGCAGTATGTCAGACAGTGTCAGGGGGCAGAAGTGAGTGTAGTTGCTATTACTAGAGAGAAGGTGTTTGGGAAGCTGAAAGGTCTGAAGGTAGATAACTCACCTGGATTAGGTGAACAACATCACAGGATTCTGACAGAGGTAGGTATAGAGATTGTGGAGGCAATAGTAATGATCATTCAAGAATCACTAGATTCTAGAATGGTTCTGGAGAACTGAAAAATTGCAATTGTCACTCCTCGAAGAAGGGAGGGAGGCAAAAAAAATGAAAGTATAGGCCAGTTAGCCTGACCTCAGTGGTTGGGAAGATGTTGGAGTCCATTATTCAGGATGAGGTTTCAGTATACTTGGATGCACGTGATAAAATAACCCAAAGTCAGCATGGTTTCTTTAAAGGGAAATATTGCCTGACAAATCTGTTGGAAATCTTTGAGGAAACAAAAAATCAGGATAGACAAAGTAAGTGGATGTTGTTTACTTCAATTTTTAGAAGACCTTTGACAAGGTGCCACATGTAAGGTGTTTCAAAAGATAAGAGCCCATGGTATTGCATGAAAGTTACTGGCATGGGTAGAATATTGACTAACTGCCAGGATGCAAAAGGTAGGAATAAAAGAGGCCTTTCCTGACTGGCTGCCGGTGGAGTCTGTATATGGATTATTTTTTTCATGTTCTATGTTGGTGATTTGGATAATGGCTTTCTGGCTAACTTTGCAGATGATACAAAGATAGAAGTAGGGACAGATAGTGTTGAGGAAGCAGGGTCTCTGCGGAGGACTTATACAGACTGGGAGAATGGCCAAAGAAGTGCCAGATGGAATATAGTGTATGGAAGTTATTCCTGTTGGTGTAAGGAATAAAATCAGAGGTGATAAGGGACCTCAGAGTCCTTCTGCAGGATTCCCTAAAGATTAACCTGAAGGTTGAGTCAGTGATGAGGAAGGCAAATAAATTATTAGCATTCATTTTGCGAGAACTAGAATGTAAGTGTAAGGATGTAATGCTCAGATTTTAGAAGGCATTGGTCAGACCAGACTTGGAGTATTGTGAGCAGCTTTTGGCCCTTTATCTGAGAAAAGACGTGCTGGAATTGGAGGGAGTCAGAGGAGGTTCATGAGAATGAATCCTGGAATACAATGGTTAACATATGACAAACACGAGAAAATCTGCAGACACTGGAGATCCAAAGCAACCTACACAAAATGCTGGAGGAACTCATGTCAGGCAGCATCTTTGGACAAGAGTAAACAGTCATTGTTCCGGGCAGAGACCATTCATCAGGAGTGTTATCACAAAGAAGGCATGGCATCACCTCTTCTGCCTTAGACATTTGTGCGGTTTCAGCATGTCATCTAAAAATTTGAAAACTTCTATAGGTACAAAGAGGAGGGTATCTTGACTGGTTGCATCATGGCCTGGTATGGAACAGAAAAGACAGCAGAAAGTGGCTGTCACAGCTCGGTCCATCACAGACAAAGCCCACCCTAGAATTGAATACATTTACAAAGAGTGCCATCTAAGAAAGCAGTGAAGATTATCGAACACCCCACCATCCAGTCCATGCCCTCTTTTCACTGCTACCGTTATGCTGGATATACAGAAGCCTTAAGGCCCAAATCAACATCTATTACCCGACAAGCACCAGGCTCAAGAACTGGCACAGATAACTTCAATCACCACCACTCTGAACCTGCAGTCTCATTTTCAAAACTCTTTACAACTCAAGTTCACAGTATTATTTTTTTATGTGCACAGTTTGTCTTCTTTTGCACATTCATTCTTTGTTAGTCCTTGTTTTTCCCTTATTAATGTGTGCAATGAAATGAATCTCAATGTAATACATGGTAAAATGTACATACTTTAATAATATATTTACTTTGGAACATAAGCAGGGAGTTCATTGATAGTGGACTGGTCTTTGCCTGCAGATTTCAGGTTCTGGTTTCACACCTGATAACTGAGCACAAAAGGCTCAGCTAACATTTTCAGGAAATGTCACAGGAAATATTGTTTTGGGATATGATGTTAAACTTAGGCCCTATTTGCTCTCTCAATCAGCCACAAAATGTCATGCAGATGCTACCAGACCGGCTGAGTTTCTCCATCATTTTGTGGGTGTTACTTTGGATTTCCAGCATCTACAGAATTTCTTGAGCTCCTGAATATACATTATGTATGACAAAATATGGATCTTGCATGTGAATATGGAGGTGCTGCTACTTGCCACAATGCATTATGATTTAAAACCCAACTGTCTATGACCTCATAAATAAAAGAATGAAAATTGCTTCAACATATGTTCATGTGAAAATGGCAAACCACCAGCTTTATTAATAATAGCTCATCAAGAGTTTTCTGATGAAAACAGGGATTGATATGGTAACTGCTCTGCCAAAGGACACAAGAGAGTTGTGGATCAGCTCCGCAGATCATGAAAAACAATCTCCCCTCCATGGATGCTGTCTAAACCTGTTCACTACCCTACGGAAGCCAACAGAATAAACGATCCTTCCCACCTCAGACATTCTCTCTTCTCCCCTTCCATCAGGCAAAAGATATAAAAGTTTGAAAATATATACCACCAGGCTGAAGGACACTTTCTATACCACCATTGTATGATTATTGAACGGACCTTTGGATGAAATTGACCTCACAATCTACGCCATCATTTGCCCTGCACCTTATTGGCTTCTTGCAATGCACATTATCTGTGACTGTAACACTTTATTCTGCATTCTGTTGTTGCTTTTCTAACTCATGTGCACATTCTCCCTGTGATTGTGTGGGCTTTATTGACAGGCTTCAGTTTCTGTCCAAAACATGTGAGATAACACACACAAATGCTGGAGGAACTCCGCAGGCCAAGCAGTATCTATGGAAAAGGGTATGGTGGACATTTCAGGCCAACCCCTTATTAGGACTAATCAGGACCACAGGATGTGTGTGGGGTTGTAAGCCCATTAGTTATTACAAATAACCCCCAGAGTAAGTGGGAGAGAACAGATTACATGGAAAATTGACAGAGGAATAGACCATAAGAGCATGAGACATAGGAACATATTTAGGCCGTTTAGCCCATTCAGTCTGCTCCGCCATTCCATCACATCATGGCTGATCCTGGATCCCACTCAATCCCATACATCTGCCTTCTCACCATATTGCTTGATCCCTGGACCAATCAAGAATCTATCAATTTCTGCTTTAAATATACCCACAAACTTGGACTCCACTGCAGTCTATGGCAGAACATTCCATAGATTCACCACTCTTTGGTTAGAAAAATTCCTCCTTACTTCTGTTCTAAAAGGTCACCCCTCAATTTTGAGATTGTGCCCTCTAATTCTAGATGCCTCTGCTAGAAGGAGCATCCTCTCCATATCCACCTATTCCTTTCAACATTCCGTAGGTTTCAGTGAGATCGCCACACATTCTTCTAAATTCCAGTGAGTACAGGCCCAAAAATGCCCAACCATCCTCATATGTTAACCCTTCATTCTGGGAATCATTCTTGTGAACCTCCTCTGGACTCTCTCCAATGACAATATCTCCTTACTGAGATACGGGGCCCAAAATTGTTGACAATACTCTAAGTGCGGCCTGACTGATGCCTTATAAAGCTTCAGTATTATCTCCTTGCTTTTATATTCTATTCCCCTTGAAATAAATGCCAACATTGCATTTGTATTATTTTACCGCAGAATCAACCTATGAATTAACCTTCTGTTAGTCTTGTATGAGAACTCCCAAGTCGCTTTGTACCACTGATGTTTGAATTATCTCCCCATTTAGATAATATTCTGCACTACTATTCCTTTTACCGAATTGCATCATCATACATTTCTCAACACTGTATTTCATCTGCCACTTTTTTGCCCATTCTTCCTGTAAAGGGGATTTCTTCTTTTTCTTTGTAACTGTATATGTAATCGAAAATGGCTTCTTTGTTTTGTTAAAAGTAGGAATGCTTCTTTGTTGCGAGAGAGTGCTGGAAGCTTGTTTGGGTTAAAATTTACTGATAACGAGAATTGTATTCCTTTGTAAACCAATTGGGATTAATGTTGTTCTTTCTTCTGAGTCTGTGAGCTATTGTTGGCGGGCTTTTGGGGAGATCGGCGCGAGGGGGTGAGAGAGAGAGGATGCGATGCTGTAAACTGGGCAAGGAACGGACCCCAAGCGGGGGTCCAAGGCCAGGAGGTACTCCGAGGAGAGGAGATGAAGCTAGATGTGCTTGGTTGACCACTTCAGATGGTCCTAAGCTGCGAGTCAAGGAGTTCGGAGGGGATCGAATGGTGGCCAGAAGACTTCAGTAATTGAGCTCCAATGGTTGTGCACAAAGTGGTTTGGACTTTGATAAGTTTGGCGCCTTTTCTTTATTTTTTTTCCTTCGTATATACTGTATCGTTATTAATCACTTAGTTATAGTAACCTTTATAAATTTTACTCATTTAATCGCATATGGTGTACTGTCTGTTTTTGGGCGAGGCAGGGACATCACACAGCATCCACACCAGCTGATTACCCAGTTTGGCGGGGTCGAAGGCTGAGATGAGAACGAGCTGATCGAGCCTGAGGCGACCCAGGGGGTTACATTGTGGGGTGCTCGTCCGGGATTGATTTCTGTGGAAGCTGTGTGATCACCCTCTTTAAATTATGTCTGCAGCAAAGAGCTGGTGTGCATTTGCGGGTGTGCGATTGCTGGTTATCTCTGCATGTGTGTTGAGTGAGGCTGTTGGTAGCCCAGAGGGCGTTGTTCGAGTTCCGACTAGCGCTGATGAAATGGTGGTGGGACCATGGGCTGTCCGTACTGTTTGGAGAGTGAGGAGTGACAGGTTGGGATGTTTCAGCAGTGGTAGGCTTCGCCCGGTTGTTGGAATAATGTCCAGCTCTAAAGGGGCGGAGGCGTGGGCGGAGCAGACCCCTCAGTTGTTGGGTGAGTGGCAGTGTTTGGCTGAGGGAAAGCGACAGGGACTGGTTGAAAGTTTGAGTAGGCGGGCTGGTGACGTTGTTAGAACTGTCGGGCGCAATTACGTTGAAGTGACAGCTGCCAGTTCTGGGAAAGTGTGGGAAAATGCGTGTGGTTTGACTGGAAGTCAAATGCCGTGGCTGGGGGGCTTATCATATCCGTGGCAGGAGATTGGTGGAAAGTTGTTAGGATATCCCTTTTGGCTAGAGGGGCAGATAAATTACTTGCGGTGCCAAGGGGATCTGTCAAGGGGATCAGTTGTTCTGTTGATCCGAGTGGTGTAAGGAAACTTAGAGGAGGCCCAGTGGGGGAACGGCTTGGGGTCTCTGGGGGAGCACATTCCCAGCAATGTACCAAGGAACTCCCGAAAGGAACAGACCCTATTCCTGAAGGCTTAGAGGGATCAAGCTCACAGGTATTGTTACCGATGGATGGAAGTCAAGTTAAAGCCATCCTCGGCACCGGGGCGCCGGTTAAGTTGCTGTACAGTTTGTTTTATAACTGTTATTGGAAGCATTTACCCTTGACGACATTGAGGGCACTGGAGATTTGGGGTACCAGTGCCGGTGATTATCCAGTCGACGGTTGTTGGTCAGTGAAAATGGAGTTCTTGGAGGCAAAAGTAAAGGTGACTGAGGTTCATGAATCGTTAATGCTGATGTGTCTGGACACTGTTGAGACGGGCAGAGTTTCTGTTCTAGAGAGAACCAATATCCTGCTGGTGCGCTTAGGGGCCTGCCCAGAGGAGGCGGGTGAAAGCTGTTTGGAGGCATTGTCGATGCACCCAGAGTTTCGAGCTGCTTGTGCGGACATGTGTAGCATCATTGGGCTGATACCAAATTCAAACAAGAGCCGGTTGTGGAACGGCCTGGGGGAAGTATCTGAGGGTGAGACCCTCTTAGTGGACACTGCGAAATACCACGAGGGAGGGGAGTTGACTGCTGAAGACACCTCGGAGGGAGAGAGGTTGCGGTGACTGGCCCCTGAAGCCATGGAAGATGTAGGCAGCGTGTGTGTGGATTATATTGCGCTGAAGAGGCGCACTGTCAGTGACCAGAATATGGCCCTGAGGGTCGAAGAGGCGATGGCCTATCTGAGTGGTGTGAAGTGGTTTAAGGTGCTGGATCTGAGGAGTGGATGTTTCCAGATCCCGATGAGTGGGGCCGACAAGGAGAAGACGGCCGTTATAAATTCCCTAGGAGTCTTCCGGTCCAAAAAGATGCCACAGGGCATATCTGGAGCCCTTGCAACTTTCCTGCGGGGCATGTGGAAGACCATGGGGCATGTGGAGGCGTTTGGAGTTTTGGTGTATGTGGATGATCTCTTGGTATTTGGATTTGCCTCGGGAGAATATGAAGTGAGATCGTTGCGGGAGCGGCTGAGAACTACAGAGTTAAAGTGCTTTCTGGACACGAGCCAGGGCTGGTGAAAGTCGCAGCTCGTGAGTGACTGTCTCTACGGAATCAAGTTTGAAATGAAGACGGAGAGACTGGAGGAAGTTGATCTGGAAGACGTCATGAGGAAGAAAAAGCTGGAGAGAAGTGCCGTGAATACTGAACAGGAGGCTGAAGAGACTGCAGGAGCAGTGCAGGCCATGTGTTTCCATTTGGAGAAGATCAAACAGCAGCTACCAATCGCAGAAATGAGGAAGAATACAGATTTGATGGATAATGTGCTGGATGTGTGGTACATGCTGCCTTTTGCTGACTTTCCCTTGATTGAGGAAGAGATCTTTGGCCCTTCTCCCACTGAGTCAGGTGTAGCGGGGAGGGTTAGCTGTGTGCAGTGTGGGGCATGAGTGAGAGGTTGAGAGAGGAGTTGGTAGTGGGCCCAAGGTATCCCCAGTTGTGTCCTACCCTGAACGGTTTAGGTGAGGGGGTACAGAGGTCTCAGAAGGATTAGGGAACTCTCAGATAGTTGGCCTATGTAGTGCCTGAGGAACAGGGCGTGAGGTTTACTGTGTGGGGAGGAGATGTCACTGTTTGTGCTTGGGTTACAGTGTGTTGGCAGGAAAGGTGGCGAGTTATTTAATAGTCATGAGGACATGACTTTTATTTGGTGGGGGGAAGAGTATAAACAGGATTTCTTCTTTTTCTTTGTTACTGTGTATGTAATCGAAAATGGCTTCTTTGTTTTGTTAAAAGTAGGAATGCTTCTTTGTTGCGAGAGAGTGCTGGAAGCTTGTTTGGGTTAAAATTTACTGATAACGAGAATTGTATTCCTTTGTAAACCAATTGGGATTAATGTTGTTCTTTCTTCTGAGTCTGTAAGCTATTATTGGCGGGCTTTTGGGGAGATCGGCGCGAGGGGGTGAGAGAGAGAGGACGTGATGCTGTAAACTGGGCGAGGAATGGACCCCAAGCGGGGGTCCAAGGTCAGGAGGTACCCCGAGGAGAGGAGATAAAGCTAGATGTGCTTGGTTGACCATTTCAGATGGTCCTAAACTGCGAGTCGAGGAGTTCGGAGGGGATCGAATGGTGGCCAGAAGACTTCAGTAATTGAGCTCCAACGGTTGTGCACAAAGTGGTTTGGACTTTGATAAGTTTGGCGCCTTTTCTTTATTTTTTTTTCTTCGTATATACTGTATCGTTATTAATCACTTAGTTATAGTAACCTTTATAAATTGTACTCATTTAATCGCATAAGGTGTACTGTCTGTTTTTGGGTGAGGCGGGGACATCACACAACATCCACACCAGCTGATTACCCAGTTTGGCGGGGCCCCCAGATGGAAACGAGCTGAGCGAGCCTGAGGCGACCCAGGGGGTTACATTCCAATTTGTCTAAGTCCTGCTGCAATCATATGCTTCCTCAGCACTACCTACTGCCCCACCTATCTTCGTATCTTGCACAGACTTTGCCAAAAAGCCATCAATTCCACTACCTAAATCATTGTAAGACAATGTGAAAAGTGGCGGTCCCAATACTATCTCCTGAAGAACACCATTAGTCAACCAGAAAAGTTGCCTTTTATTCCCACTCACTGCCTCCTGCCTGTCAGCCATTCCTCTATCAATGCCAGTATATTTCCTGCAACACTATAGGATTTTATCTTGTTGACCAGCCTCATGTGAGCCACCTTATCAAATGCCTTCTGAGAATCTAAGTAAATGACATCAACTGCCTCTCCTTTGTCCATCCTGCTTGTTACTTCCTCGAAGTATTACAGAAACCATGATGACTTTGACTTATTTGATCATTAGTCTCCAAGTACTCCAAAACCTCACCCTTAATAATGGACTCCACCACTTTCCCAACCACTGAGATTTGTATAACTGGCTTATAACTTCCTCTCCTTTGTCTTCCTCCCTTCTTAAAGGGCGGAGTGACATTGGCAATATTCTTGTCCTCCAGGACCATGCCAGAATCAAGTGATACTTGATTATGACCAATGCATCAGTTATCTCTTCAGCATCCTCTGTCATGATTCTGGCATGTAGACCATCTCACCCAGGTGACTTATTCACCTTAAGAATTTTGAGTTTGCCCAGCACTATTCCCTTTGTAAGAGCAATGGCACTCACTCCTGTTTCCTGACACTCAGGGACCTCTGGCATACAACTACATGTCTGCCACAGTAAAGACTGAAGCAAAGTACTTATTAAGTTCATTGGCCATTTCTTTGTCCCCCATTACTACCTCACCAGCATAATTTTCCAGTGGTCCAATATCAACAATCATCTTCCTTTTACTCTTCATATATCTGAAAAAAAAACTTTTAGTATCCTGCTTTTTTTTGGCTAGTTTGCTCTCATATTTCTTCTTTTCCTTTCTTATAGCTTATTTATTGCCTTTTGTTGGATTTTAAAAACTTTCCAATTATCCAACTTCCCTCTCACTTTACTACCTTATATGCCCTTCCCTTGGCTTTTATCTTGTCCTTAACATACATTGTCAGCTATGGTTGTGTAGCCCTGCCGATTGAGAACTTCTCCTGTGGCAGATATTTATCCTGTACTTTGTGATCTTCAGCCATCTCTGTTCTGCTGTCATCCCCACCAGTATCCACCTGGGCAAACTCCTCACCCATGCCCTATATTCCATTCTGACGCTGATACATATGACTCATGCTACTCCCTCTCAAACTGCAGTACGAATTCAATCATATTATGATCATTGCCTCCTAGGGTTCCTTTACATTAAGCTGACTGATTAGATCTAGGTTAATACTCAACACCCAATCTCAGATAGCCATTCCCTAAGTAGGTGTAAGCACATTTCTCTCTAAAAAGCCATCCCATAGGCGTTCAACAAATTCCCTCTCATAGGGCAGACAGAATGTATCTGCTGTATGAGCCAACATGAGTTTGATGGGCCAAATGACCTTCTTATATGATAGGATATATTGGAAAATTGTGGTGCCTATCCTATTTTCAGCATATAAAGAGGCCCAGGCTTGGATATAGCTGGGGTGATAGGTGAAGTGATAAATTAAAGCGATAGTAAACAGATGTCCCATTGTAGATATATAATTCACAGTTGATTTTTCTTTTCTGTTTTCCATGAATGGGCAGATCTTTTATGTTCAAACATGATAAAGGGAAAAGTTACCCTTATTTGTCAGTCTTATACAGACAGTTTCCTGAAAGTTTAGTTTTCAATCTTTATTGGTCTTACCTCCAGGAAAATTACATCCTATTCCAACAATAGCTATATCTTCATCGTTGTTTCCCATTTTTAGCATTCAAGCCTGTTATTAAAATGAGAATGAAACAAAATATATCTCTTTATCATATTCCGTGATCACTTGTAGATTTTTGGAAACAAATAGCATTGTCAGAAAGACAACATATCCTTTTTTTGAATCACTCATTAACCAACAGCAGAATTATAAAAATAAATGGTTGTTTATACACTACTTGGTTGTGTCAAAAATATGTTGTGTGCTTCATTAATGATAAGAGTAAAAAAAGCTGTTATCCTTTTGTAATGAATTCAGATAAAAATCCCTGCCAGTTTATTAGTCACTGGAAATTAAACATTTAACCTTTTTATATTTGTGTCATAAAAATCATTATTTGAATGATCAACAGTCATCTAAAATGGAAAGTATTGGAAAGACTGAAATAAATTAAAAATTAATAAATTCTTAATTTCTGTTCTTGTGGGAAAAAAGCAAAATTAGTGCATTCTCTGTTAAGTACATGTGAAGTGTTTGCAATTAGTTAATTAAAGCAATTTAGGCATTAGCTTCAAAATTGTGTTGCTTACAAGAAAATGGAAACAATTTATAAGTTAAAAATTACCTAGAATAAACACTGGTTTTTATTGGTCATTTTAGAAAGCAAAACACACCCTTTATATAAAGCCACTTGGTGAGACTAAGGTATGCTGAATAAGATATGTAATATTTTTTTGTTTTCTTCACTTGATGATAATCTGAAGGAGTAACTTGTAGAAGCCAACTGATTTATAGAATCCAGAAGCCACTGTTCAACAGGATCTGTGACAACTGAACCTGATCAACAATGGTTCGATTCATCATGTAGCTCAATGTACAAAACAACTCACACTGCCAGTAAAAGATTCACTGTAATTTATACCTTGTCAGCTATAAAATAGTGCAAGCTGGTTAGAGCCAAAAGTCATAACAGCCTAAGCAGGTTCATGTAAATGCACTGGAATTTATGGAATTGTCTCAATTGGTGATTCATCATCTCAGGTACAAACCATCATTATTTGTTGGATATAAAATCATTAAAATTAATACAATTTCCATTTGAAGTTACGAAAATGAAGAGATTTTATTTATGCTGCACTTATGAGAAAGACCCCTGGGCAAACCGCTCAGGCTCATCTGACAAAGCGGAAAATTCAATCATTCAGTCACCAAAAACCGCAAACAAGTTCTTTCAAAAGTGATTTAATATAAAATTGTTGAGCTAATCTTTACAGAAACTTTTGGTGAAAATACTTTCAAATAGGAAGATAAGAAATGGTTTACTTTTAAGTGAAAATTGTTACTTATTTCTATCTCTTGTTTCTCTCATTTGTTTTGAGAAAATTTTGGGATTTCCCTCATAAAGTTAGAAATTAGTCAATTTAGCAAGAGAAAGTAAATCATTTTACTCTGAATTAAATCTCTTTGTACCCGTTATCAACAGGGAACAATGGAATGACTTGACTCATTATTTGGATTAATTATTAAAGCTGCTACAAAATATTGCAAGGTTGCTTACAGCCCACAGTCACAATAAACTTATCAGATTGGTGTAAATATGTCTGAATTGATCTGACTCTGTGGGAGGATTAACATCTGGGTTTAAAGTCAAAATCAAAATCATATTTATTGTCATAAGCAAAAATGTGTATATGTACAGATGCAAGGAAATCTTTACCTACAGCAACATCAGAGGTGTACAATGTTAGATATGCAGCAGTCACAAGAAAGCATAAATGTAAGTTATAATTTTTATTGAAAATAACAAAATTAAAACTGTCATGAATTGAAAGAAGTACGGTGCACATGCAGGAGAACTGCTCAAGCACAGGTCCGGTGAAGACTTCTAAAGCAGGAAGTTTTTCAATGGGAGTCGTTGATTGGAGCAGCACGCAGACATATCAGAAGCATTCCCATGTAGGTCGAGCAAAGAGCTTTTAAAACCCCTTCTCTATAAAAGAGAGGTTCCCCCAAGTGGAGTCAACGTGGGAGCGGTCGTTGTTGGAATAGTCTGAGGCAGATAGTAAGGCTTTGACTCAACAAGGCTTTGGCAAGTACAGGCAGAGGCAAGGCAAGTAGGTAAGTTCGTTCCTTATCGTTTATTTAAATCCTGAGATAATAACGGTATGTCTACTGAGCCATTGTTCTGTTCTGGGTGTCAGATGTGGGATTTCCAGGAGACTGCCAGCCTCCCCAATGGCCACATCTGCACCTGGTGCTTCGAGGTGCAGTTCCTTAGAGACTGTGTTAGGGAAGTGGAGCTGCAGCTGGATGACTTTCAGCTTGATAGGGATAGTGAAGTGGTGAAAGACAGGAGCTACAGGCACATAGATACTCCAAGGCTACAGGAGACAGATAAACTGGTGATTGTCAAGAGATGGGAGGGAAAATGTCAGATAATGGAGAGCACTCCTGTGGCCGTCCCCCTCAACAATAATTACTCCATTTTGAGTACCATTGTGTGGGATGAACAACCTGGGGGAAGCAACAGCAGCCTTGTTTCTGGCACTGAGTCTGGCCCTGTGGCTCAGAAGGGTAGGGAGCAGTAACATGGACACTATAGTCAGAGGGACAGATAGGGGATTTTGTAGACCCAAAAAGGAAAAACGGTTGGTAGTTTGCCTCCCAGGTGCCAGGGTCTACAACTTTTCTGGACGCATCCACAATATCCTAAAAAGGGAAGGTGAGCAGCCAGAAGTCGTGCTACATATTGGTACCAATGACATAGGAAGAAAAATAGAGGAGATCTGAAAAAGGAATACAGGAAGTTAGGAAGGAAGGTAAGAAGCAGGATCTCAAAGGCAGTAATCTCGGGATTGCTGTCTGTGCCACTTGACAGTGAGGATAGGAACAGAATGCGATGGCATTTAAATGTTTGGCTGAAGAATTGGAGTAGGGGACAGGGATTCAGATTTCTGGATAATTGTGACCTCTTCTGGGGCAGGTGAGACCTATACAAAAGGGGGGAAGATTGCACTTGACTCCAAGATAGGCCAATATTCCTGCGGGCAGGTTTACTAAAGCTGTCGGGAGTGGTTTAAACTAAAATGGCAGGGGGATGGTAACCAGTATGATAAAATTGAGGATGAGCCAACAGGTTTACAAGTGGATGATGGATGCAACATGAATGTAAGGAAGGACAAGCTAATGATTGGGTTGCAGACAGAGCAAAGAGTTAAATTGTACCACAGAGGCAAAATTCAAAATGCAGAAGAATGCAGGACAGAAGGTGCTGTATTTAAATGTGGATAGCATTTGGAATAAGATTGATGAACTTGTGGTGCAATTAGAGATTGGTCAGTATGATGTTGTGAGCATCACTGAGTCGTGGCTGAAAGAAAGCCATAGTTGGGAGTTTAACATCAAATAGAAACAAAAGAAACATAGAAAATAGGTGCTGAAGTAGGCCCTTCAGCCCTTCGAGCCTGCACCACCATTCAGTATGATCATGGCTGATCATCCAACTCATAACCCTGTACCAGCTTTCTCTCCATACCCCCGATCCCTTCAGCCACAAGGGACATATCTAACTTGCTCTTAAATATAGCCAATGAACCGGCGTCAACTGTTTCTTGTGGCAGAGAATTCCTCAGCTTCACCACTCTCTGTGTGAAGAAGTTTTTCCTCATCTCGGTCCTAAAAAGCATCCCCTTTATCCTTAAACTGTGACCCCTCGTTTTGGACTTACCCAACATTGGAAACAATCTTCCTGCATCTAGCCTGTCCAATCCCTTTAGAATTTGATACGTTTCAATAAGATCCCCCCTCAATCTTCTAAATTCCAATGAGTATAAGCCTAGTCGATCCAGTCTTTCTTCATATGAAAGTCCTGCCATCCCAGGAATCAATCTGGTGAACCTTCTTTGTACTCCCTCTATGGCAAGAATGTCTTTCTTCAGATTAGGGGACCAAAACTGCACACAATATTCCAGGAGCGATCTCACCAAGGCCTTGTATAACTGTAGTAGAACCTCCCTACTCCTGTACTCAAATCCTTTTGCTATGAATGCCAACACACCATTTGCCTTTTTCACCGCCTGCTGTACCTGCATGCTCTCCTTCAATGACTGGTGTACAATGACACCCAGGTCTCGTTGCATCGCCCCTTTTCCTAATCAGCCACTGTTCAGATAGTAATCTGTTTTCCTGTTCTTGCAACCAAAGTGGATAACCTCACATTTATCCACATTAAATTGCATCTGCCATGAATTTGCCCACTTACCTAACCTATCCAAGTCACCCTGCATCCTCTTAGCATTCTCCTCACAGCTAACACCACCGCCCAGCTTCGTGTCATCCACAAACTCGGAGATGCTGCAATTAATTCCCTCGTCTAAATCATTAATATATATTGTAATCAACTGAGGTCCCAGCACTGAGCCTTGCGGTACCCCACTAGTCACTGCCTGCCATTCTGAAAAGGTCCCGTTTATTCCCACGCTTTGCTTCCTGTCTGCCAACCAATTCTCTATCCACATTAATACCATACCCCCAATACCGTATGCTTTAAGTTTGCACACTAATCTCCTGTGTGGGACTTTGTCAAAAGCCTTTGAAAATCTAAATATACCACATCCACTGGCTCTCCCCTATCCACTCTACTAGTTACATCTTCAAAAAATTCTAGAAGATTCATCAGACATGATTTTCCTTTCACAAATCCATGCTGACTTTGTCCAATGATTTCACCTCTTTCCAAATGTGCTGTTATCACATCTTTGATAACTGACTCTAGCATTTTCCCCACCACCGATGTCAGACTAACCGGTCTATAATTCCCTGGTTTCTCTCTCCCTCCTTTTTTAAAAAGTGGGGTTACATTAGCCACCCTCCAATCCTCAAAACTAATCCAGAATCTAAGGAGTTTTGAAAAATTATCACTAATGCATCCACTATTTCTCGGGCTACTTCCTAAAGCACACTGGGATGCAGACCATCTGGCCCTGGGGATTTATCTGCCTTTAATCCCTTCAATTTACCTAACACCACTTCCCTACTAACATGTATTTCCCTTAGTTCCTACATCTCACTAGACCCTCGGTCACTTACTATTTCCGGAAGATTATTTATGTCCTCCTTAGTGAAGACAGAACCAAAGTAGTTATTCAATTGGTCTGCCATGTCTTTGTTCCTGTGATCAATTCACCTGTTTCTGACTGTACAGGACCTACATTTGTCTTGACTAATCTTTTTCTTTTCACATATCTATAAAAGCTTTTACAGTCAGTTTTTATGTTCCCTGCCAACTTTATCGCATAATCTTTTTTCCCTTTCCTAATTAAGCCCTTTGTCCTCCTCTGCTGGTCTCTGAATTTCTCCCAGTCCTCAGGTGTGCTACCTTTTCTGGCTAATTTATATGCTTCTTCTTTGGTCTTGATACTATCCCTAATTTCCCTTGTCAGCCATGGGTGCACTACCTTCCCTGGTTTATTCTTTTGCCAAACAGGGATGAACAATTGTTGTAGTTCATCCATGCGATCTTTAAATGCTTGCCATTGTATATCCACCGTCAACCCTTGAAGTATCATTTGCCAGTCTATCTTAGCTAATTCATGTCTCATACCTTCAAAGTTACCCTTCTTTAAGTTCAGAACCTTTGCTTCTGAATTAACGATGTCACTCCATCTTAATGAAGAATTCCAGCATATTATGGTCACTCTTACCCAAGGGGCCTCGGACAACAAGATTGCTAACTAACCCTTCCTCATTGCTCAATACCCAATCTAGATTGGCCTGCTCTCTAGTTGGTTCCTCGACATGTTGGTTCAGGAAACCATCATCCCACATACGTTCCAAGAAATCCTCTTCCTCAGCACCCTTATCAATTTTCACCCAATCTATATGTAGATTGAAGTCACCCATAATAACTACTGTTCCTTTATTGCACGCATTTCTAATTTCCTGTTTAATGCCATCCCCAACCTCACTACTACTGTTAGGTGGCCTGTACACAACTCCCACCAGCGTTTTCTGCCCCTTAGTATTATGCAGCTCTACCCATATCGATTCCACATCCTCCAGGCTAATGTCCTTCCTTTCTATTGCGTTAATCTCCTCTCTAACCAGCAATGCTACCCCGCCTCCTTTTCTGTCCTGTCTATTCCTCCTGACTATTGAATATTCCTGGATGTTGAGCTCCCATCCTTGGTCACCCTGGAGCCATGTCTCTGTGATCCCAAACATATCATATTCATTAATAACTATCTGCACATTCAATTCATCCACCTTGTTACGAATGCTCCTCGCATTGACACACAAAGCCTTCAGGTTTGTTTTTACAACACTCTTAGCCCTTATACAATTATGTTGAAAAGTGGCTCTTTTTGCTTTTTGCCCTGGATTTGCCTGCCTGCCACTTCTACTTTTCACCTTACTACTTTTTGCTTCTACCTTCATTTTACACCCCTCTGTCTCTCTGCACTTGTTCCCAAACCCCTGCCACATTAGTTTAAAGCCTCCTGAACAGCAGTAGCAAATGCTCCCCCTAGGACATTGGTTCCAGTCCAGCCCAGGTGCAGACCGTCCTGTTTATACCAGTCCCACCTCCCTCAGAACTAGTTCCAATGCCCCAGAAATTTGAATCCCTCCCCCTTGCACCATTTTTCAAGCCACGTATTCATCTGAAATATCCTCCTATTTCTACTCTGACTAGCATATGGTACTGGTAGTAATCCAGAGATTATTACCTTTGAGGTCCTACTTTTTAGTTTATCTCCTAATCCCCTAAATTCACCTTGTAGGACCTCATCCCATTTTTTACCTATATCGTTGGTACCTATCTGCACCACAGCCACTGGCTGTTCACCCTCCCATTCCAGAATGTCCTGAAGCTGCTCAGAGATATCCTTGAGCCTTGCACCAGGGAGGCAACATACCATTCTGGAGTCTCGTTTGCAGCCACAGAAACGCCCATCTATTCCCCTTACAATCGAATCCCCTATCAGTATAACTCTCCCACTCCTTTTCCTTCCCTCCTTGCCGCAAAGCCACCCATGGTGCAATGAACTCGGCTGCTGCTGCCTTCCCCTGATGAGCCATCTCCCCCAACAGTATATCTGTTTAGGAGGGAGATGACCTCAGGGGTCTCCTGCAGAACCTGCCTACTGCTTTGCCATCTAGTGGCCACCCCTTCCCTTTCTGCCTGTACATGTAACCTTTACCTGTGGAGTGGCCAACTCACTGAACGTGCTATTCACAACTTTCTCAGCATCGCAGATGCTCCAGAATGAATCCAATTGCAGCTCCAGACGCTCAATGTGGTCTGCCAGAAGCTGCAGCTTGACACACTTCCTGCACACGTAGTCGTCAGGGATAACTGGAAGTATCCCTGATTTCCCACATGCTGCAGGATGAGCAAACCACGGGGCCGATCTCAGCTGCCATGACCTACCCAATACTTGCCTCAACTTTTGAAACTTTCTCCATTGAAAGGATCTTACCTGGCCTTACCTCACTTGGAGTGAAGCTCGTCCTCAGCCTCTTCTCGTCAAAGCCTCAAATCTCCACTCCTTCACTGGCCCACTCACTCACTGGGCAATACTTTGAATCGAAAGGACAGGCAGGAAAGCATAGATGGTGGTGAGGCTCTGTTGGTAAGAGAAGGAATTACATCTTTAGAAAGAAGTGACATAGGGTCAGAAACAGTTGAATCTTTGTGGGTGGAGTTAAGAAATTGCAAGTGTGAAAAAAACATTATGGGAATCATATATAGGGCTCCAAATAGTAAACAAGATGTGGGATTGAGATTGCAAAGGGAGCTGGAAAAGGCATGTAATATGGGTAATGACACAATTGTAATGGGAGATTTCAATAAGTAAAGGATTGGGCAAATCAAGTTGTCAGATCGCAAGAGAGGGAATTTATTGAATGCCTATGACATGGTTTTTTAGAGCAGTTGTACTTGAGCCTACTCAGGGAAAGGCTATCTTAAATTGAGTGTTATGCAATAACCCAGATCTTATTAGGGAGCTTAATGTAATAGAACCCTTAGGAGGCAGTGATCATAATATGATTGAATTCATACTGCAACTTGAAAGGGAGAAACATGAGTCACATGTATCAACATGGCAATGGAATAATGGGAATTACAGAGGGATGAGAGAGGAGCTTGCCCAGGTGGATTGGAGAGGGATACTGGTGGGGATGATGGCAGAGCAGAGATGGCTGAAGTTTCTGGAAATAGTTCACAGGCCAGAGACATGTCCATCAGAGGAAGATGTTCTCAAATGGCAGAGGTAGGCAACCCTGGCTGACAAAGGACTGCATAAAAGCCAAAGAAAGTGCATATAGGGTTGCAAAAGTGAGTGGGAAATTTGATGATTGGGAAGTTTTAAAAATCCAACAAAAGGGAACTAAAAAAGGGGAAAGATGAAATATGATGGTAAACTAGCCAAAAAAATAAAGCTAGATATTAAAAGTTTTTTTTCAGTTATATAAAGAGTTAAAGGGAGCTGAGAGTTAGTAATGGGGGACAAAGAAATGGCAGATGAGGTACTTTGCTGCTATTGTCACTGTGGAAAACACTAACTGTATGCCAGGTGTCCATGAGATTCAGGGAGCAGGAGTGAGTGCCATTGCTATTACAAAGGAAAAGTTTTCAACAAATTCAAATGTCTTAGGTTGGATAAGTCACCTGGACCTGATGGACTACGTCCCAAAGACTTTGAAGAGGTTGCTAAGGAGATAACAGATGCATTGTTCTTGATCTTTCAGGAATCACTTGATTTTGGCATGGTCTCGGAGGACTGGAAGATTGCAAATGTTGTGCCACTTTTCAAGAAGCAAGGAATTCAAAAGAAATGGAAATTGTAGGCCTGCTAGTGTAACCTCAGTGGTTGGGAAAGTTTTGGAGTCTATTACTAAGGATGAGGTTTTGGCTACTTGGAGAATAATGATAAAAAAAATACAAAGTCAGCATGGTTTCTGTAAAGGGAAATCATGCCTAACAAATCTGTTAGAGTTCTTCAAGGAAGTAACAAAGTAAACAAAGGAAAGGTAGTGAATGTCATTTACTTAGATTTGATAAGGTGCTTCACGTGAGGCTGCTTAACAAGTTAAATCCGATGATGTTGCAGGAAATATACTGGCATGGATGTAGGAATGGCTGACAGGCAGGAGGCAGCGAGTGGGAATAAAAGGCAACTTTTCTGGTTGGCTGCCAATGACTAGTGGTGTTCCTCAGGGTTCAGTATTGGGACTGCTACTTTTCACATTGTTTGTCAATGATTTAGATAGAAGAATTGATGGTTTTGTAGCAAAGTTTGTGGATAATGCAAAGATAGGTGGGGCAATAGGTAGTGCTGAGGAAGTAATATGATTGCAGCAGGACTTAGACAAATTGGAAGAATGGGCAAAAAAGTGGCAGATAAAATACATTGTTGGGAAATGTATGAAAATGCATTTTGGTATAAGGAATAATAGTGTGGACTATTATCTAAATGGTGAGAAGTTTCAGACATCAGGGGTACAGAGGGACTTAGGAATCCTTGTACAAGACTACCAGAAGGTTGATTTACAGGTTGAGTCTATGGTAAAGAAGACAAATGCACTGTTGGCATTTATTTCAAGGGGAATAAAATATAAAAACAAGGTGATAATGCTAAAGTTTTATAAGACACCAATCTGGCCACAATTGGAGAATTGTCAACAGTTTTGGGCCCCATAACTCAGAAAAGATCAGTTGTCAATGGAGAGAGTCTAGAGGAGGTTCACAAGGATGATTCCAAAAATGAAGGGGTTAACACATGAGGAGTGTTTGGTAGCTTTGAGCCTGTACTCACTGGAATTTAGAAAAATACTGGGGCATTTGATTGATACCTACTGAATACTGGAAGGACTAGATAAGGTGCGAGTGGAGAGGATGTTATCTATGGTAGGGGTCTAGCAGGCACAGCCTTAAAGCTGAGGTGCAGAGGACCAATTTCGTCCCTTGGAATCTTGTCTTTAACATATCGGTAGAATCTCTTAGAATTCTCTTTCACCTTGTCTGTTAGGGCAGCTTCTTAACTTCTTTTTGCTGTCCTGATTTCTTTTTAAAGTGTTCACTTGCATTTCTTATACTCCATAAGTATGTAATTTGTTGCTGCCTGCCAATACCTGCTATTCAGTGAAACCTACCAAACGTTGAAAGGTCTGGATAGTGTGGATGTGCAGATGATGCTTCCTATGGTGGGGTATCCAGAACTAGAGGACACAGACGCAGAATTGAGAGGCAACCTTTTAGGACAGAGGTAAGGAGGTATTTTTTCAGCCAGGGAGTAGTGAGTCTGTGGAATGCTCTGCCACAGACTGTGGTGGAGGCCAAGTTTATGGGCATATTAAAAGCGGATGTTGATTGTTTCCTGAGTGGCCAGGGCATCAAAGGATATGGCAGGAAGGCAAGTGTATGGGATTGGGTGGCATCTGGGATCAGCCACAATGGAATGGCGGAGCAGACTCAGTGGCCCAAATGGCCTAATTCTGCTCCTATCTCTTATGGACTTACGTACCTCCTTTTTTTGTTTCTTAACCAGAGCCTCAAAATTTCTTGAAAACCATGGCTCTCTATCCCTGTTATCCAGGCCTTTTATTGACAGGAACAGATGAACTCTGTACTCTCAAAATTTTATTTTTTGAAGTTCTCCCATTAACAGACCAATAATGGCAGGAATTTCTGGAAGCAATTTGCAAAGCACTGGATATACACATCCCAAAGATTAAGAAGTATTCTAAAGGGAAGATGATACAACCATGGCTAACAATAGAAGTCAAAGCCAACATAAAGCCTAAGAGAAGGCATATAATAGATCAAAGATTAGTGGGAAGTTAGAGGATTGGGAAACTTGTAAAAACCAATAGAAGGCAACTACCAAAGTCATTAAGAAAATAAAGTTGGAATACAAAAGTAAGCAAACCAATAATATTAAAGAGGATACCAAAAGTTTCTTCAGGTACATAAAGTGTAAAAAAGAGGCAAGAGTGGATATCGGAGCACTGGAAAATGATGTGGGAGAGGTAGTAATGGGAGAAAACAAAATAGTGGATGAACTGAATATCTATCTTGCATCAGACTTCAAGTAGTAAGATGGAAATTCATGGTGGCAGGAGGCATGAAATGTGTGAAGTTACCATAACTAGAGAGAAGGTTCTCGGGAAACTGAAAGGTCTGAAGGTAGATAGGTCACCTGGACAAGATGGCGTATATCCCAGAATTCTGAAAGATGTGGCTGAAAAGATCATGGCGACATTACTGATATCTGTCAAGTGTTCTGCTACACAAACTTCTGTCACATAATCTGTCTTATTCCCTAATAGATCAAGTATCAGACACTTTCTCATTGGGTCTTCTAGGTACTGATTAAGGAAACTTTCCTGAAAACATTTAATAAACTCCAACCCATCTCGTCCTTTTACAGTATGGGTACCCCAGTCAATACTTGAAAAGTTATAAATCACCTACTACAACAGCTTTTCTTGCAACAGTATGTGCAACTTCTCCTGCAACTATCCAAGTCTGGCATCCATATTGTTCTAACAGTGCAAATGTAAAGAAGGAAAACAATAAATAAACTGGGGGAAAAATCTACCTACAGCTTTTCCCTTCTCTTACTGAAGCCTTGAACAGCTAAAGCCTCAGAATCCTTACTCTAACTCTGTCTACTCCAACAATGGCCATCCCATTTGTCCCCAGCCTTATTTTAGTTTGTACTTGACAGTGAACCCATGTCTTGTATACTACATTGACGAACCTAAGTAAACTATGTCTTCTCAGATTTTGGATTGCTGACTGGCTACTACTCAAAAATGGATTTCATGTAAAAAAAAACCTACTACTCACTGTGATAAAGACCCTCATAAAGCCACGAATGTAGCAACATTCAAGGATAAACACATGCTTGCAGGATTTTTGTATTTTTGGAATGTAGTTTGAAGTTAATGTTTTCTAAACCCAGTGTCAAGAGGTACAAGTGGTTCTATTATAGAATCACATGCTTTGACTTAACTCTTTAGTAGAACCCCAAGGTTCCCAACATGGAGGCTTTGTTGCTATTTTTCTAGAGTGCAGAGCGAACAAGAGAATGTGGAACTGATATACAAGGAAATCTGCCAGGCAAAGGAGAAAGCAGATAAAAGATTGCATTAGGAAAGTGCATCCAAAATCATTCAGAAATCTATTCTTCCACATGCACCTCTGTGGGGATCGATGTCTAAGGAATCTTTGTGTATTTTGAGAGCTCCTGACACATGATGTGGGCATAGAGATCACCATAGTGCAAAAAAAAAAGAACAATGGTGGATGTAGCTGTAATGTGCTGAGAGAACATCCCTTTTTTACACTCAACATCTCTCCAGGTTGGAGCAGGAGATATATAAAACATAGAGCATACATGTATCGAGCCCTGATAAAAGAGAAAAAAAAAATCACATCATAATCATTGTGTATGATATTGGTGCTAGTCTTCCTCAGATATTTTTTCCAGTATACCTCTGCAGGATCCCCTGTGACTGCAGAATGGCTAGTGAAGGGGTGAATTTCATGTGAACAATTTTTATTTCAGTCCCATCTGCTTTATTTCAGCCCTCATCTCTGATTCTGGTACATCAGCAATGAAAGCATTGGAGCTGCCTCCTGGATTCCTGCAAAAATCAACAATTTCACTGAGTTCCTTTGACCTTCTTTTTCACCCTAGCAGAATCAACATTCAACACTCATTGCAATTTCTGCCACCCTCAAGGAGATTCTACCACTAGACGTATTTGCCTCGTTCCTCCGCTTTCAAGTTTTGCAGGAACTGTTCCCTTTCTGATGCCAAGTCAACTTTCATACTCGCAATTCCACCCCACTTCTTAAGGTCCTTTCACCTGAAACTATGGGTGTTGCAACATTTGCTTTCTTCCCTTCCCACCATCTAGCATTGCAAGTCTGCTTTCCAGGAGAAGCTGCAATCCACTTGCACTTTTTCCAAGCTAGTGTACTGCATTCAGTTGTCTCCAATATAGTAGAGAATTTAAACACAGACTTGATGACTGGTTTGTGGATCACTTGTGTTCAGTCCACTAAGTGACCCCTAGCATCCTATTGTCTCGCACTTTAATTCTCCATCTTTCTTCTTCTCTGTCCTATGGGTCTGTGACCTCCTGCACTGTTACAAAAAGTCCCAATGGAAGATAGAAGAAGATAGAACATCTTAGATTCCATTTGAACATATTTCAGGATTCTGGACTAAATATTCATACCAGACCTGAAAGTGCAATTCAACTTACCAAACTAATTTGCATCTACTTGATTTATGTGGTCAGAGCAAGTTTGTTCGGAATTTGTGCATTTTAGTCGGCATGGATCAATTGTGCTGAAAGGTCTAATTCTGTGCTGTGTGACTATGACTCCATGACTCTGACTTACTGAGAAGAAGGTTGCCGTTAGAATTAAACAGCATTGATGAGACTTTTCCCACTTTTGTCCAGCGAGGTTCACATAGTGACCTTGCTGTCAGGCTTTGTGTTGAATTTTGAGCTCATTTGGAAGTCAACCCAGGTGATTATTTAGGGTGGCATGATAGCCTAGAGATTAGCATGACACTTTATAGTACAAGTGACAGGTGTTCAATTCCTATCGCTGCCTGTAAAAAGTTCATACATTCTTCCTGTGACTGTGAGTGTTTCCTCTGGGTCCAAAGATATACCGGTTGGTAGGTTAATTGGTCATTGTAAAATTGTCCCATGATTAGACTGAGAATAAATGGAAGGTTTGCTGGGCGGCATAGCTCAAAGGGCCAATGTATCTCAATAAATAAATAAAATTATGTTGACAGTATTTCTCACAAATAGGTCAGACTTTTATCATATTGATTGAATTATTGTCAAATTATCTTCCAGTTTTATTGAAGAAATATCATTTCCAATTGCAATAAAATTCTCATAAAACTCTCATAATCTTCTATCACATTGTTCAGAAATTTTTGCCATTTGGCAAGCGGTTCACCTCTTTCTGTTGCCCCCGCTAACTTAACTGAAGGCTTTGTCTTACATTCACTTCTAATTTTGGAAGCTCTATCTGTCCTGACTCCATGTTACTTTTAAACACATTGGGGCCATGCTCCCCACAGTTCCTTTACATTCACCAAACCCAATTTCTTTTCATCCATCTAAATTCACAAGTGCCTATTTCTTTTTCAGTCTTTCCTTGCTTCTCCTTTTAATTTTCTGTGGCTCCCAGTTAAGGACAAGCACCATAGTCAGAAAATATGTAGACACAGCTACCACTTATTACAAACAAGGACCAGATTTCAAATTGTCCTCAAATATAAGCTACAAACAGTATTCAGTTTTGTAATTACAAGGTCAGCTGTATAACAAGCACAACACTGGGAAACCACTTTATAGATATGTTTTAGAAACTAGCATAATCATGTGAAATTCTTGTATGCCAAACATACAAACATAGAACTATCTTAATTGGCCTGCATCAAATCAAGTGTTTACGTGCATTTAAAGGAAGAAGAGGAAATGGGTTTTTTCGATATATTGTATCCTTGTAACAAAGAAGATTGCTAGTCAAAGAAGTTTCCAGAATGGGTTTTTTGCCACTTAGCACATCAAACATGATCATAATTTGTGGTGGCTGTGTATCAAAAAAGCTATCCATCAAAGTGGAAAAAGAAGGTTGTTTCGGACATCTGAATTATGCAGAGTTTTTCTGATCAGTAGAAATGACTTCTTGTTGTAAATATCGAATTCCATGGAACCAATTTTCCACACCCAAAATATTGAAGTAAACCAGGAACTTATATACATTGAAAATACATTGAACCATATGTTGTTATGTTTATGATTTAAAGAGATTCAAAGCTCAATACACTTTGAGTTTGGGGAGATTCCATCAGAAGGTTCTTCCACCATGTCTCCACAGTGTGTCTGCTTGTGCTGAGTAATAACCTTTTACATTGACAACTCTGGTTTCTGAGTGGCTCATTCAACAACACAACATTCCCACAAGCCGTTTTAAAATCATCAGTGCCCATTTCCATGCACCCTTCCATCTCACTGACACCTTGTTTCCTGTTCTCCCTCTAAAGTCACCAGGATTCCATTTCCCATGTTCCTTTTAAACACACACTGGCCCCATTTCTTCAACTTCATTTAAATACAAACTCCCTCTAAATTTACTGGATCTTCAGGAAACTTCAACGTGCTTGTGTATAATATTTATCTGAATTAGAATTGTACAGCATATTAAAATTGCATTAAAAGGGGTTTGGGATATTTGTACAGTATCAAATAAATCAGTCTGCCACTCTAGAATCACCAAATGTTTGAGGGATTGCATCATTAGAGCTTTACAACAGTCAATCCCAATATTTTGGTTATATTGATCATTCCTCTCAACTCTTTATTTCAGGTGTGTTGTCATTCCAGAGTAGAAACTCAACTCTTTCAGGTCTTCAAACTTGGTGATAAAGTGTTCAAGGGCTTGGGTCTTCCAGCTGTCTAAAGTCATACTCCAGAAACACAGCAATTCAGGTCTCTGCCTCCACAACTGCCAGTCTGGTGGAAGCAAGTACAGATATTCTAGCAATGAAACATACATTTGTATCAGTTTGTACCATTTACTCCTTCTAGACCCATGACCCCTTCCAGCTAGAAGGACAAGGGCAGCAAAAGCATGGGAACACCAACACTGGAAGTTGCTCTCCAAGTCAGACATCATCCTAACTCAGAAATGTATAATCATTCTTTCACTATTAACATCTTGGAAACCCTTCCATAACAACATTTTGGCTCTGACCACATCTCAAGGAGCTCAGCATTTCAAAAAGATTGCTCATTATCCTCCTCTCAAGGGCAACTAGGGGCAATTAAATGCTGCTCTGCCTCCAAAGGCCACATCACTTTAATGAATGTATAAAAAGAATGAATCACATTCCTCTCACCCACTTTCAAACTGTGGTAACAGTAGTTCTCTTTTTCTTTCAGAGCTTTGGGGATTTATCAAGTAGACTATGAGCTGGTCCAAAGGTGAGAGGAGCACCATTTTCCCCTGCAGAATAAGCTTCTTCACCTTGTTTAATCAAAACATTGTTAGATGCAGTAGATATACTTTGAAATTATGTGGAGTAATCATTGTAGACCACAATAACTCAAATGATAGAAACCAAGAGACACATGAGACCACAGATGGTGAAATCAAGACCAAAAACCAAGCTTCTGGACGAAGTCATAGATCAGGCAGCATCTGCGAAGATAATTGGGTGGTCAATGTTTTGAATTAATACTTTTCATCTCAACAGATTGAGGCCCATGGCTCTGCTCCCTTTTTGAATCGTAGCCTCTCCACTGTCTTTGTTTTCAAAAATCCATTTCCTTTCCAAATCTAAAGTAAAAAATAACCAGTGACACTGAGCACTCCCTAACTCATTCTAAGAAATCACCTGGCACATTTCTCCTTTCCTAACCTCATTGAGTTTACAAGTCACAATAATTTCTTTGTGGAAGATTAACCAATATTCCACAATATTTCAATTAACTTAATCATTTAGGTAACATGGTTGCATGATATACAACAATAGCAGACTCAATAGGGAAGTGGAGACACAGGAGACACAAGAGACTCCAAATGCTGGAATCTGGAGCACAAACTAAACCATGTGGCTGAACTGAGTGGCTCAGATTGCATCTGTCAAGGCAAAAGGAACGGTCAGTGTTTCAGGTTAAGACCCTGCATCTGGACTGAAAGTATAGAGAGAAGATAGTATTAGGATTGAGAATGTAAATGGAATATAGAGAGGTGCCAATATAGCAGTAATATCAAAAATTACTAAGATTATTTTGAATACAGATGATGTCATAAAAATTCCAATTGAAACTTTTAACACCTGCTGTACTTGTTCATTTAACCTCTTACAAATTCAGATACCTTTTCAATCAAGAAGCCACTCCTCCAGATTTGATCAGTCAATAACCAGCCATTTCACACATACACTCTTCCTGCTCCATGATCCTAAGCATCTGGACTTACACCTCACTGATTGCTAATGATCACATTATATATGTAATGTTCTTGCACAGGTGTAAAAAAACTCTGAACTAAACATGCAATATACACTGAGTCAATGGGGCGTGGTCCCAGTAAGATTAACCATTTACTATTCACTCTTCCACATTAACGTATGGTGAAAACTGTTGATAAAACAATACAAAATATATACAGTATTTGTTTCCTTCTTGGCATCACATTTACATCATAAATACTTGCAAAAGTAAAACTACAACAACTATATTACATTACAGTGCAACATAGAGTCAGAATCTACCTACGCCATCGACTGGCTTTAAATACATCAACACAAACTATCTGCAACTCTTCAAATAACAAAGAACATAAACTTTATCAACCGTCATTACTTTTAACAGAATCAGCATTAACATTACAGTGAAAAGGCATTGCTTCTCTGATGTTTCTAGTGCGTAGAAAAAAAACTTTTCTCGCGCTGAACACACCTTCTCGTGGGTTCCAACACTTAAGCAGTGCTCACTAGTGTGTCTCCTGGTGTGTCTGAGGGGTGCCTCCCCAGACCTCACTTTTATCCCTACTCACGGGGTCTCAGGTGTCAATCAGTTTTGAATGGCTTAGCCCATCAAACCAGCCCACTCCGACTGTCCACTGAGGAATTTTAATGAACAGAATAGCACCAAGTAAACAGCCCTCTCCGGAGCCATAAGTCTTACAAGAGTCACAATATGGTCTCTCTCCCCCCCCCCCCCCCCCCCCCGGCGTTATCAGCAGCAGATGTTCCAACTTGTTTTCCTCTTATCTGTGTCTCTCTCTCATTAGCAGCCTGGCAACAGTAACAGTTTGTAATTCTCCCAGGGGAGGGGGACATGGGCAACCTTGCACCCTTCTGCCCATCAGAGCTGTTCATCCTGCGTAACAGCGTCCTGTGGGAAAATACTGGTTTGGAGAAACGGGAAGGGTCTCGTCTCGAGATTTGATACCAAATTGGGGGGCCAGTGAATCGGGCTATAAGTCCATTATTTGTTCTGGTTGCGTGGGTAACCAGACGAGAAACCAGCAAAGATGGATGTAGATGAATTTATAGAAAACCCAACTTTGAAGGCGCTAGAGAGTGCCAAAAAGACGGACTTGGTGAATATTGCGAAAGGTTTAAATCTCACAGAGGTGGAGTCGTCAATGAAAAAGTGGGAGATACAGAGGGCCATAGCCCAGTATTATATCTCCAAGGATGTGTTCATGCCTGGGGTATTGGAACTTATCCCTGAAAAGAAACCAGTTGTTGGGGTGGTTCAGTTAGAGTTGGAAAAATTAAGGTTGGACGCGGAACAGAAGAAAAGGGAGTATGAGCTCCAGCTAAAGGAGTTAGAGGCGAAAAGGGAGCAGGAAGGAGCTGCCTGGGAGGCACAAAGGGAGAAGGAGAAAGCCAAAAGGGAGATGGAGGAAAGGGAAAGGGCGAGAGATAGGCAGCATGCACTGGACATGGAGAGGTTAAAGGTACAGCAGGGAAGACACCGGGCGGCAGACTGAGAGGAGATGTTTAATGTTAGTAGGGAGTTTAGGTTAGTACCACCATTGGAGGAGACAGATGTTGATGGTTACTTCTTGCATTTTGAAAAGGTGGCAGTGAATCAGAAGTGGCCCAGAGATCAGTGGGTGGCATTGTTACAAAGTGTATTAAAAGGAAAGGCTCAACGGGCATATGTGGTGTTGTCTGAGGGGGAGTCTGAGGATTATGAGGAAGTAAAAGAGGCTATCCTTCAGGCCAATGAGTTGGTACCTGAGGCATATAGACAAAAGTTCAGAGATTTAAAGAAACAGTGAAATCAGACGTATGCAGAGTTTGCCTGTGAAAAGGGTGTGCTCTTGGATCGTTGGTGTGCTGCAGAAAGGGTGGAGGAGGATTTCCATCGTTTCAGAGAGTTAATTCTGATTGAGGAATTTAAAGGTTGTGTTTCGGATAATATCAGGATGTATCTGAACGAGAAGACGAATAAGCCTATATTGGAATTTGCCAGGTTCGCAGATGAATATGCCCTAACCCACAAGTCAAGGTTTTCCTCGAATAAGAGTTATCAGAAAGGCAGTAGGGAAGTTAGAGAAAGTCAACTGGCTAAGGTCAAGGATAAGCTGGGAGCTAGTAGAAAAGGTGAGGAGGAGGAAAAGCAGGCTGGCAGGAAAGTTCCTGGCTTGACCTGTTATAATTGTGGAAAGGTTGATCATATTGCATCTAAGTGCTTTGCTCTGAAGAAGGAGACAGGAAAAGGGAAAACGGCAGTCCTGACAGGGTGTATTGAGTCGATCAGCAAATCGACGAGGAAGGCAAAGGCAGATAGAGTACAACAGGGGCATGAGAAATTTATTTCGGAAGGGACGGTGTCTGTGAAAGAAGGAGAGACCCCAGTTCCAGTGAGAATCTAGAGAGATACTGGGGCTGATCAGTCATTGATCCGAAGTAAGGTGCTAGATTTTGGTCCTGAGACTGGAGAGGTAGTTTTAAAAGGTATAGAAAAAGGGACAGAAGCTGTGCCTTTGCATGGGATCATTTTAAAATGTGACCTGGTATCTGGACTAGTTGAAGTAGGGGTGCGGTCAGAATTACCGAGAGATGGCGTGGACGTCCTTCTTGGTAATGATTTAGCAGGTGGTGACGTGTGTGCAGCAGTGAAATTAACGAGCAAGCCTGTGAGTGCTGAGGACATGTCCCTGGATTCTAAGATCTATCCCGCATGCGCAATCACTCACAGCATGTCGAGAAAGGCAGCTAAGAAAGAGACCAGTTTAAATCAGTCCAGTGTCAATTTGGCTGAGATGTTTTTACTGACCCTGTACCAAGAGGGGTTAGGGGATGGTAAAACGGAGAATAGGGAGGTGAAAGAGAGTAAAGGAGAGGAGGTAGACCTACCCCTAGCCAAGAGAGAATGTATGGAGGCACAGAGTAAAGATGAGAAACAGATAAGGCAGTTAGAAGGTCCAGGGTTGGACACGGATGATCTGTCTGGCTTGACAGAGCAGTTTGAAGTTGAAAAATTTAAATGTGTTCCCGATAATGATATAAGGGCAGTCCTAGATGAAAAGGATGCCATTACCTTGATGGAGTCTGCTGGGTTAGTAGATGAAATAGTTTTAACCCACAGGGTTGAGTTTACTCCGGAAGGGAGTTGCCCAGAGAGTAACTGGGAGGATCAGGGGAACTTAGAATTTGAAAAAGGGACTGGTATGGAAAGCCTGGAAGAGGAAGATGTCCCGTTTGAGTGTGTTTAGGGTGTGAAGGGTGTGGAGTCACAGGGTACTGAACCTAGTATTGAAACTCAGGAAAAGTCTGAGGTATCTGATTTAGTTGAAAAGGAATGCAGTCCTTTTGGGTCAGATGGACTTGGTTCAGTGAAGAAAGGGTTAACCTTGGTACCAGTGGAAAGTGAGAATTCTCAGTTGTTTGTGTGAGAAGGTGTGTTAAAAGTTAATGATGAAATGAAAGCTGGTGATGTGAATATTATTGAAGGAGAAGGGAAAGGTGTTGTTCCTAAATTGAATAAAGAAAATTTAAAGTCTGAATTGGTTTTATAAGCAGTAACCAGGCTGAAGGAACAATGTCTTGTTAACAAGGTGCCTGTGAATCAATTACAGTTTGTTTTGGAATTTGAAGGTAAACAACTCGCTGATGTTATTCAAGGAGGTGATTTGGAGGGACAGAAACAAAAATGTTGTTTTGACAAAGAGGGATCACTTGCAGATGTTAAACTGAAAACTAATAGAATGAAGGGTCCTGAAGATAAAATTAATGACTTGCTCAAAAATAAAGAATTGTGTAGAAGTTCAGAAAATGGGCTAAGTTTGGAAAACATTGGTGATAAGATAACTCCTATGAAAGGAGTATGTGAAAGCCTATTCCACACTGGTGAGCAAGCTAACCATGTGAGAGTTAAGTGGAAAAGAGGAAAAGGTTGACAAAATGCCACTTTGAATAATAGGATCTGGTTTTGAGGGAATTTGACAAAGCATGTAAATAATAAAGACAACACCATGGAAGATTGACTGTTAAGTTTAAAACTAAAATAAAGATTAGTATTTGCACAAACTTCTGTAATGTACCACAGTATAATCCCACTTGTATTGGTTCACATTTTGTAATATACACTTAAGCTAACATCACAACCCTTTAGTTTTTTTTTGCTGATGAAAAGGAAAATAAAAACAGGTGGTTATTAAATTGGAGTCTGATGCTACAGGAATTTATTAAGATACAAGAATTTGATATTCAGATACAACATATTAAAGGAAGTGACAATGTAATCACTGACTGTTTATCTAGATGCTAAGAGAAGGTATATCTGCATTGATGTACAGTTAAGAACACTTCCGTATTTTTTTGGCTGAACTCTGTAATCCCGTAAAATGCTGTACTAGTTAATTTTTCCCTTTGGTGAAAATTCCTAGAAGGATGGGGGTGTTATGAAGGATGAACAACTCTGATGGGCAGAAGGGTCCAAGGTTGCCCATGTCCCCCTCCCCTAGGAGAATTACAAACTGTTACAGTTGTCAGGCTCTTAATGAGAGAGAAAGAGTTGGAACAAAACATACTGGGACTGGAACATTTGCTTCAGACAAGGGTGAGATAACACCAGGGGAGAGAGACCATATTATGACTCCTGTCAGACTCACGGCTCCGGAGAGGGCTGTTTACTTGGTACTATTCTGTTCATTAAAATTCCTCAGTGGACAGCCGGAGTGGGCTGGTTTGATGGGCTAAGCCATTCAAAACTGATTGACACCTGAGATCCCGTGAGTAGGGATAAAAGTGAGGTCTGGGGAGGCAACCCTCAGACACACCAGTGAGCACTGCTTAAGTGTTGGAACCCACGAGAAGGTGTGGGGGCATCGGAGACCGAACAAACGATCAGTCAATTTTAACTCACAGTGTTTATAGCGAGGCCAGTGGGGGCTTGTGTGTGTGTTCACCCTTGCCTGGGTGATGAGTCCACCATAGAAGAACAGTCTAGCTAAAGGACAGAGGGGTCATACCTGAATGGCCACAACAACACATCGATGGATCAAGAAAGTAAAGGAAGGTTTGACTGACTGTAGCTGTCACTGTTTGCTCACCCTCTCTCTCTCTCTCTCCCTCCAACGGTTACAACAAAAGAATCAACAACTACCTCAGCCTACATGAACTGAACTGAACTTTAGACTTTAACATGATAATTCATTATCTCCTAGACAACTACAGAGCTTGTTTATTATTGATTATTATTATACCCACACTTTTAGGTTTAGTATTGCTCATGTGTATTATCTGTATATTTGCATTGTTGATATTGATTTGTATATTTTACTAATGAACACTGTTTTGAAAATAGTACCAGACTCCAACGGATACTTCTATCTTTGCTGGTAAGACACCCAGTTACGGGGTACGTAGCAACGCGGCGAAACCGGGTGTGACATCATCGCATGCCGCGATATATAACAGTCAATGAATTTACTTTAAACAACCTTAACATTAACTAAAAAATAATTACAAATGAATTACTAAAGCGAAAATAATAAACTAAACAAATGCCTTAAAGGCAACACACTCCCCACCTGACCTTTGTAAGGTCACAATGAACATAATACAAAAGTTCGGTTTCTAAATCAGTCCTTAGGTAGAAGTAGAATGACTTCTGTAACTGGCCTTTGGTAAGTTTTCACATCACCTTGGTCAGAAGTTATGAACTCAACCTTCCTGACATGTCCATCCCTACTAGGGGAACTGGCAGTGATTCTGGCCATTGGCCAGCAGTTGCAGGTGATCTGCTTGTCCCTGAGCAGGACTAAATCTTGAAGATTCCTGCGAGGTTCTGTCCACTTTTGTCTGTGTTGCAACAAAGGTAGATATTCATGTCTCCAATGAGACCAGAACCGATTTGCCAGAGCCTGAACCTGTCTCCATTGCTTTGTGTAAAAATCCTTATCGGAGAAGTCCCCAGGTGGAGGGGGAGCTCCTGCCTTCTGCGTAAGGAGCATTGATGGCGAGAGTATGAAGGGGTTTTCCCAGTCAGAAGACACAGGTAGGAGTGGTCGCACATTTATAATGGCTGTGACCTCTGCCATTAGTGTGCACAGTACTTCGTGGGTCAGTCAGGTGCGTTGCTGCAGAAACATTGAATCAAGGATCCTTCTGGCAATACCAATCATCCGCTCCCATGAGCCTCCCACGTGAGAGGCGTGTGGTGTGTTGAACTCTTAGTTGCATCCCTGTTGACTGAGGTACCTTTGCACCATTTTGTCCATCCCCAGCTCCTTGGATGTTGCAACAAAGTTCGTGCCACAATTAGACCTTAACTGTTCTGCAGGGCCTCTTAGCGCAAAGAAGCGCCAGAGTGCGTTAATACAGCTGGATGTATCCAAAGATTCGATGACCTCAATGTGTACCGCTCTTGAACTCATGCAGCTGAACATGATGGCCCACTGCTTGCTCTCTGCTCGTCCTCCTCTGGTGCGTCTAGTGGTGATAGTCCAGGGACCAAATACATCGAGCCCCACATACATAAAAGGAGGGCAGGCTTCAAGGCGTTCTGGTGGGAGGTCTGCCATACGTTGAGCTTCCAACTTCCCTCACAGTTTCCTGCAGGTTACACATTTGTGGAGTACTGAATTGATCAGTGTTTTGCCTCCCAAGATCCACAGTCCCGCTGCCCTTATTGCTCCTTCCGTCAGGTGATGGCCCTGATGCCTTACCTGTTCATGGTGATGGCGAGTGAGCAGTAAGGACACATGGCTCTCTTTGGGCAGGATAACTGGGCTCTTTTCTGCAGCTGGAAGGTGAGAGGGTGTTAACCGGCCTCCAATGCAAATGATATCGTTCTCCAGGATCGGGTTGAATTTCCTCAAAGGGCTGTCCTTTGGTATTGGTTTATTAGCTTGGAGAGCCGAAAGCTCCCTTGCAAAAGCCGCTCTTTGAGTTGCTTTAAAGATGACGTCCTTTGTCCGGTGCCAATTCATCCACAGTGCGAGGTAAGTCACATTTGTACCATCCCTTGCATTTACTATTTCGGGATGAGTGTTTGTGAGATCTGGCCATGTGAATGAGGAACGCAAGTCCTCTCACTAAAGAATTCAAAGTGGAGAACCGCTGAAAGTGTTCGTTAGTACGTATTGATTCTTCCAGGTAGGTGACTCCTGTTTGTATTTGCGGCCGAATTTCCGAGTCTCTTTCGGGTTCGATCAGCTCAAATGTCTTGCTCATTTGAGTTTTTTCTGTTGGTGGCTGATACAGAAAGGGGGGTCCGGTGAACCAGGATGTCTGAGCCAGGCGGGATGCAGGTAAGGATCTTGATGCATGGTCTGCAGGGTTATCCTCAGTACATACATAATGCCATTATTCGGGCTTTGATGCGTTGAACTCTATTATGAATGTACACATAGAAATGTTTTGATTCGTTATAAATATAACCAAGCACTACTTTGCATCCAGCTCTAGGTCTAGCTCATCCTGGGTAAGATCCGCCATTTCCACAGCCAGGACAGCTGCGCACAGTTCAAGCCTTGGAATTGTCGGCTCGGACTGAGGAGTGAGCTTCGCCTTACCAGTTACAAATCCTACTTCAACTCGACCATCCTTCCCGACCACTTTCAAGTAAGCCACAGCACCGATGGCCTTGGTAGACGCAACCAAAAAAACACACAATTCTCTGTGCGCTGCCTCGGTGGGTGAGGTCGCAGTGTACCTATGTCAGATATGAAGCTGTTTTAGATCTTGAAGTGAATCTCTCCAAGCCTCCCATTTGTTTAGCTTGTCTTCTGGTAGGGGAGTATCCCAGTCAGAGAGCTCAGAGGTAAGTTCTCTGAGAAGGACTCTTCCCTGGATCGTAACTAGTGCCAGTAGACCCAAGGGATCGAAAACACTGTTGACAGTGGAGAATACTCCACGGCGGGTGAATGGCTTGATCACGGTCGGCACGGAGAACATGAATGTGTCAGTCGTAATCTCCCAAAGGAGGCCAAAACTCCTTTGTGTGGGTATGGTTTCTCCATCTAGATCTAGGTCTTTAATTGCTGGAGCACAGTCATCGTGTGGAAAGGCCTCCATTACTGCCTGACAGTTTGATGCAAACTTGTGCAAGTGGAGGTTTGACTCAGCGGGTGAGGCTTGTGTTCATTGGAGCAGATCGATTGCTTCGTCTTCTTTCTGTAGTGATATCAAGCCATCATCGACATAGAAGAGCCTTTCTACAAACTTAATGGTGTCATCGCCGTGCTCCTGTGTGCCCTCTCTGATGGCTCTTCACAGCCCATAGATGGCCACGGCTGGTGATGGACTATTGCCGAAAACGTGGACTTTCATCTGGTACTCAATGATTTCCTTGTTAATGTCCTTGTGCCATAAGAAACAAAGGAAATTGTGATAGTCCTCCTGTATTAAGAAGCAATGGAACATCTGCTGGATGTCCGCTAAGATTGTGACCTTCTCCTCCCAGAAGCGCAGCAGGACCCCGAGAAGGGTATTGTTAAGGTTGGGGCCTGTAAGGAGCATGTCATTAAGAGAGATACCAGCGCACTGAACACTGGAGTCAAAGACCGCCCTGATCTGATTGGGCTTTTGTGGGTGGTAAACCCCGAACGTTGGGAGGTACCAGCACTCCTCACCTTCCCTCAGTGGTGGTGCTACTTCAGCATGTCCATTAGCGAAGATCTTCTCCATAAATGCTACATATTGTTGCTGCATCTCAGGTTTCCTTTTCAGGGTTTTTTGCAAGGACATGAACCTCTTGACTGCCTGCTCTTTGTTGTTTGGCAGTCGCTGGCGTGGTTCTCTGAAATGTAGTGGGGCAACCCAATTATTTGCTTTGTCTCTGAAGACCTTGGTGTCCATTATTTTTAAGAAGATGGCGTCTTGTGCTGATGGAGCAAGTTTATTATCATGCTCAGTTTGAGCGAAGACTGACTGTCCCAGCGTCTTATCAGTTACTTTACATTTGTTAAAGACTTGTCGTGCTTCCTTAATACACATGAAACTTGTGCAGGGTTGAAAAATTGAATGGCGGCCACTCTCTAGCACATTGGTCTTCAGTGTGTTAACTGTCGGTTTGTGTACATTGCCAAGGTACACCTCTCCTATTCCACCCAGCCCAGATCCAGGCGTTGGGCAAAGGGGGCGTCGTGTGGTCCATTGACCTGCTGCTTAACATTGTGCACCTGGAGAACATCTCTTCCTAGTAGCAGGAGTATTTCTGCTTTTGGATCCAGTTCTGGGATGTACTTGGCGATGTGGTGGAGATGCGGCTGGTGTAGCACTGCACTTGGTGTCAGGATCTCAGTGCGGTTATTCAAAATTTCATTGCACTCTAAGAGTGAAGGGAGACAGATGACAACTTTACCATCCAGGGACTCGAGCTGGAAGCCTTCTGCCTTCCTTCCATAAGTTTCCACGCTGCCTGAGCAAGTTCTAAGGTAGTATGGGAACTGATTATTCTCAATGTTGAACAAGTCAAAGAACTCTGGTCTGACTAGTGGGCGATTGCTCTGATCGTCCAGAATTACATAGGTTTGATGGCCTTGTGTTTGGCTCCCTTTGGGTACAACTTAGTGAGGCAGATCTTTGAACAAGAACGGCTTGACTGAGCTTGACCGCAAACTTCTGTGCAGCTCGAGCTGACAACAGTTGTCCTGGAGTGAGCCTCTCCCTCCCCGCCGTCCTGTTGTGGGGGTGAAGGAGCTTTGTCGGTTTGTGGTAACGGGCTGCGATGCATGGCCCCAACGTGATTAGTGCTATTACATTCCGGGCACTTCACGGGGATCGTACACTCTCTAGCAAGTTGAGAGGTAGAGGAACAGCATCTAAAACATATTTTTTTCTCCTTGAGAAGGGCCACCCTCTCTTCAAGGGTTTTTTTTCCTAAATGTTCTGCATTTTTTGAGGGGGTGGGGTTTGTTGTGCAATGGACAATTCTTGCTCGGGTCATTGTTAGTTGTAGAGACTTCAGTTTTACGCACTGAGACAGGTTTATTGATGTTAAAATTATTCGAAGTGGATTTAACTGGCTTAGTGGGAATTGTACTGCTACCTTGACTCATGAAACTAGGGTCATTTCGATTCTTCGCCTCCTTGCACACAAACCTAGTGAAATACTCAAAGGGAGGAAATCGACCACCGTTCTCTTGTACTCTGAGCCAACAGACACCCACATTTCCTGCAGCCCAAATGGAAGTTTGTTCACGATTGGTCTAATCCCGTATGAAGTATCTAGGTATGACAGGCCAGTTAAATAGCCACTTCGAATAATTTTAACATCAATAAACCTGTCTCAGTGTGTAACCCATGACAATAGATTGACATGCATGTGTTTGTATGTCAACAAACTGTTGTAATTTCTGTGTGCTGACAGAACTCAAAAATCATTGGCTGTTCATAAGGTGCAGGCATCGGAAGGCAAATGCTTGTCTGCACTACTAGGCATCAGTGCTAAAGAGGCTAATCTCATTGAAAATTGTAGACCACTGAATGGGCAAAGATTAAAAGTAAACATGAAAATCAAAGAAAAAACTGAAACGATGGATATTTAACATTAAACCAGAAAATGCTGGGGCACCCAGCAGGTCAGACAACACCTGTAGAAAGAGGAACAGGCAGTTTATCAGAATTGGAAAAAAAGAGAAAGCAAGTTACCTTTCAGTGGCAGAGAAGATGGAGGAGGGATGGGTAGAATTGGAGGCAATATCTCCAATAGGGCAAAACCAAATGACTTAGATATTATGCTCCTGTATTTACCTCATGTGTTGTTACTGGTAAGACTATAGGGCATGCCTAAACAATTAGGTAATACTGATAAAGAAAAGCAGCCAAAATGGTAACAGGCAGAAAGGGTCAAGTCTGATACAGTCAGATATAAAGTTTGAGTTGCTTAAAGTTGGAGAATTCAATATTCAATTTGAAACTAGACATTGAAAGGTGTGCTTTTTCAGGCTTATATTGGACCTAAGGAGCACATGAAGCACAAACAGCTCATTCAGAGTAGGAGTGAGATGGGAATTAAAGGTCAGAGTGTGGATGGGGGAAGCTACTTCAAACATTTTGAAGGCTAGGCTAAAGATCTTGATTAGAGGCATGAAACAAGAAATGATATCTTGTGGGACGGGCAATATGGGAAGCTGCCTGAGCCCCCCCCCCCCCCAAGTGCTTGCTCTGTAAACTGTGGGTGGAGAATATTCAGTGATTAATGCCTGAGTTATAGCCCCAACAACCTACTGTATGTATCTTGTAGTGAGGTAATTATTTAGAACATACACAAAAATTGCTGGAGGAACTCAACAGGCCAGGCACCATTTATGGAAATGAGTAGCAGTCAACATTGTGGATTGTTCATTGTTATGTTTGTTCTTAATAAAGACAAATCTGTTGTGGGTAAATGCTAGCACATCTCATTAACAGAATGGCTGTAGCTTCGTATTGTTCAACCAGCATACATGCCATCAGCACACCATGGTCACTTCTGGTTCCAGGGTGAACTGCTCACATTGCCCCCTAGGAACTGAAGTTCTTTATCATGTACACACATAATAACACATCTTCCTCCTTTAAAGAAGAAGAAACACAATATTAGGTCCTCAAAAACCTGCATGGAACAATAATCCTTTCCAAATATTTTATTCACTTTTCACTTATCTATCAGTCGTTGATGTGGTTTGATTATCCTTTTCAGTCTGCTTTTTGTTTCCTCAGATATTAACAGATTTGCTCTGTTAATATTTGTGTCTTTCTGAGAACTATGATCAATATGTTCTTTTCTTTCACATCCTTCTGCTAAGATCCTATTTGTTTGTCTCTGTTCTTGTATCATACTGATATGTACCATGGAAAGCATTCTGACAGGCTGCATCACTGACTGATATGGGGGGGGGGGGGGGGGCTACTGCACAGGACCGAAAGAAACTGCAGAGGGTTGTAAATTTAGTCGGCTCCATATTGGGTACTAGCCTACAAAGTACCCAGGACATCTGTAGGGAGCAGTGTCTCAGAAAGGCAGCGTCCATTATTAAGGACCTCTAGCACCCAAGGCATGCCATTTTGTCACTGTTACCATCAGGTAGGAGGTACAGAAGCCTGAAGGCACACACTCAGTGATTTAGGAACAGCTCATTCTCCTCTGCCATCTGATTCCTAAATGGACAATGAAACATTGAACACTATCCCACTTTTTAAATATATATTATTTCAGTTTTTTGCATGATTTTTAATCTATTCAATATATAGATAGTGTAATTGATATACTTATTTGCTTATTATTATTATAGTATTATTTTTCTTCTATATTAGGTATTGCATTGAACTTCTTCTGCTGAGTTAAAAATTTTCACAACATGTGCTGGTGATAATAAACCTGATTCTGATTCTGTTCTTGCTATGTGCCCATAATTTGCTCCATGTGCTCCATAAAGGAGCCTGGCACTGCATCCATGTGACCAGTGAGTCTTTGCACAAGTTCCAACTTGTTGTTGTTAAATGCTATGAGTCATCATTGACTCACGGCAACCCTATGGATAGTTGCCTTGAATAAGTTTTGATCCTCACCAAGACAGCTCTTTGTAGAAAATGTTGTGATCATAGCTGTCCTTGTTGTGTTCATCCACCTGATTGTTGGCCTTCCTCTCTTCCATTGTCTTTTCATCTTGTTGAGCATGATGTCCTATTCCTGGAAGCTGTTTCTTCGCACAATGTGCCCATAGAACGATAAGTGGGGTCTTGTCATTTGAGCCTCCAGGAGAGACTTGGTTTGATTTTGTTGAGGACCGATTTGTCTGTTCTGTGAGAGGTCCATGAAATGTGCTGTAGTTGTCTCCAGCACCACAGTTCAAAGGCATCGATATGCTTTCTAACCTAAGTCATTGAGAACAGAATTGACTGCACAAGTTGAATCTTTGTTATGTGGAGGTAGATTCCTGTTCCCAAGGACCTTCTCTGAATCCTTCATGGCTGCTCTGCCAAGTGGATCCTTTGTTGGATTTCTTGACTGCTTACTGTATTGGGCGTTAATCATTGATCCAAGTAATCTGAAATTATCAATCACTTCATTTTCCTCTCCATCAAGATTGAAATTTGAAGTGCTTCCAGCAGTCATAATGTTAGCTTTCTTCAGGTTAGGGTGCAGACCCATCTTGAGGTTATGTTCCTTGATTTCTGATGTCAGGTCTTCTTTTTCAGCTGGTGTAGTCGTGGCATCAGCATAATGAAGGTTATTTGTGATTCTGTCACCGATTCTCATCCTTCGATTCTCCTTGTATACTCCTGCTTCTGAGGATTTGTGCAAATTACACAGGCAGGGGGAAAGAATACAGCCTTGACGTACCCTTTCATGGATGCTAAACCATTCTGTTTCTCCTTGTTCCATTTAGACTGATGCTTCTAGATTTATATAAAGATTGCAAATAAGGACGATCAAATGCTCCAGTATAGCCATTTGTCTTAATGTGACCCATGGTTTGTTGTGATTAAAGGCTTTGCTGTAGTCAATTAAGCACATATAGATATGCTTCGGGTATTCTTTTGTCTTCTTGAGAATTCATGTCACATCTGCAACGATGTCTCTTGTCCCCCTTCCTTTCCTGAAACCTGCTTGCACTTCAGGAATCTCACACTCTAAATAAGGTTGAAGTCTTTTCTGAATGATGTTTAGTAATATCTTGCTGGCATGAGGAATGAGGGTGATTGTCCTATAATTTCCACACTCCGTCAGATAACCTTTCTTCAATATTGGTAAAAGGAGTGACTTCCTCCATTCTCTTGGCCATGACATTGGTTTGCAAATCAGTTGACAGAGCATTATCAGTATTGCAACAGCTATGTCTGATTGTTCTGTTGTTTAACTGGAATTCCATCAACCCAGGTGCTTTGTTCTTTGGTCCGGCTTTTAATGTTTCTTCAACTTCTTTCTTCATTAGCATCAGCTCCTGAATGTAAGATGTAGGATGAGACTTCTGATGTAGTCGATCTTTCTGGTATAATGACTCACAGTATTCCTTCCATTGTTGTTTGATCTTCTCAGATTCGTTGAGGATGGCACTTTGTCCATCTTTCAGCACTCCTATTTGAAGCTGGAATTTTCTCTTCAGATCTCATAGCTTTAAGATCGATCTTGTCCTTTCTCTTTAATTTTCCATTTCTACTTCAGTTGTTTTTTGTAGTAGTTTTCTTTGTCTCACCTCACGGAATGTTGGAAAAGTTGATTGGGAACAGCAACTGCTAAGCTTTTTCCCTGTTTCTTCTTTCCAGTGTGAATTTCAGTTTCTTTATTCATCCATTTCAGTTTCTTCTGCATTTTTGCCTTTTGCAGAGTCTTTTCACACACTATGTGTACAGCATCCATGATACTTTCTCACAATCCCTCTCATGTCCTATCTGTGTGTTTAAAGTCTTTTTAGTCTTTAAATGGCAGTCGACGAGAAGCAGATTTTGAACCAAAGTTACATGATGCGGACGCAAGACTGGCAACCTTCATCATAATCATTCTGTTTAGCACTGGCATCTTAACTGTCATGCTGGTATAGCTGGGACAGATTTCTATGGAAGGTGGCATTCCCGAGCTTCTTTTGCATAACATCTCTGGATCCCTCATGGATACTGTTACAAATTTCTCAAGTTACATCAGGTAAGCACCCAAGCTCTTGAAGACATCTGTGTGCTCTTCCATGAGTGCTTTATGGCTACCTTTTGTCTGTAAAGCCACTACACAACTCTTTTCACCAGGCTGAGGCTTTCACTCAGACCTAATATTGGTTGTATTTGCTTTTCTTTTTTTAGTAGTTGTGCCTTGGGGCTGCCCCTTTTGCTTGATCATGATACAGCCTCCTTTTACTGGAACATTCTCTCCAGTACAGCATGTCATTTTAACTTCACTGGGTAAATCTTGCCCTTTACTTTGAGAGTCTTGTAATCATCCATGGATAACAGATTTACCTGGGCTCCAGTATCAAGCTTGAATGGAATTACCGACTCATCCACAGTCACTGGAATGATCCATTTCGTTACACCAGCACCAGCAGTCTAGAGAATCTACAAAGACCAAGCAGTCTGTAGAGAATCCACGAAGACTTCCTTCAATTCCTCAGCAGCATTGTGCACATTTCTCTTGGTAGCCCAGCTTTGCAGCACTTTGCAAAAATGATTTTTCCCTCAATTATTGCATGATTCACATAAACAGGACACATCTTTGTAATGTACCTGCATTTGCTGTTTCAGCCTAAATCACTTCTTTGCTGTTGCTTTGGGAAAGTTGTGCTCTGGCCCTCTGTTTACAAAGTATGCACTGTTGAATCTGCTCAGTGCAGCTCCTCAGCTTGAGATCATGTGTTCTCTCCTGCCCTACACATTCACAGCATCGTCCAGCATCTAATCTTTTTCATGGAGCAATCCATCTTGGATTCCACAAACTATTTTGCTTCTAACAAATTAATCTCTCAATTCTCTAAACTCATACAAATTACTTAGTGTGTGAAGCTCAGCTAAGCATTGGTCAAAGCTAACACCCTGTTTTTGGTCATAGGGAAAAAAATTGTATCTCTTAAATGTGATGTGTTTACTGGGGACAAAACACTCCCCAAATGTTGTTATCATAGTGTCCCATGTAAAGGCTGTCTCAACAATTTGAAAGCTGTTATAGATGTCCAAATCATCTTCTCCCAATTACATGTAGAAAAATAGACACTTCCAACTTTTCATTAGTCTCTCCCATCCTGTGAGGTGCTAAAGAAATATTGAATCATTGTTTGAAGCATTTCAAGTTATCTATTAGATTGCTGGTGTTACGAATGAAGGGAGCAAAGTCGCCCCCCCCCTTTTGAGAATCGCAAAATCGCTATTATTTCGGGTCTGATACCCAGGAAATGAGAGAGATACACATCATATCAGTGATGAGAGAGACAACGCAGAATACACAACAAGGTGGAATGTCTCCTATTGACAAAGAGAGGGATTACTGCTATTGGCTCTTGGAGGAGGAATTGTGTATTGTGTACTGTACTATACATTGATACCCCTCAGGGGACAACCAGAGTGGTCTGGTTGAGGGATTGCATCATCCCAACCTGATTGACATCTGAGACCCCGTGAGTGAGGATAAAAGAGGGTCTGGGGAATAACCCCTTAGACGCACCAGGAGAAACACTAGAAATCCAGTGACAGCTTTTTATAGTGAACGCCAGTGAGAGCTCGTGTGCGTCCTCCCTTGCCTGGGTGGTGGGCTCATCACGGAAGAATGGTTTAGCTAAAGGAGAGGCCATACTTGAACGGCCACAACAATGAGACACCGATGGATCAAAATCATAAAGGAAGGTTGGCAAAAACAATAGCGGTAACTGTTCCCGTTCTTCTATCTCTCTCTCTCTCTCTCTCTCCAACAATTGGAACACAGTGACAAACAAACATTGGAGCCTGTGTGAACTGAAACAAACTTTATATTCCATTGGACAATTCATTATCCCCTAGACAACGATAGAGCTTATTTCTTATTGATTATTGTTAAACCCGCACTTTTAGGTTTAGAATTGATGACGCATATTATCTGTATATTTGCATTGATCTTATTTTTGTGTATTTTTACTAATAAATACTGTTAAAAATAGTATCACCAGACTCCAACGGACGCCTCTATCTTTGCTGGTAAGACACCCAGTTATGGGTTCGTAACACTGGTAAACTGCATAGTGCAGAAGAACTTACCTTATCCATGATAGGAATTTTTGGTCTTTCGCCTGAATTTCTTGGTGAATCCAGTGAACTTAGGACCATGTCCCCTGTTGCTATTGCGGCCGTCCTTTTTCTCTCCATGAGAATTAGCATCCCCTTCTCAGCTGCACATGTTATTTGTTTATTATCTGTGTTTAGACTTCACACCGACTTTTGGCACAATGTTATATTTGTTCTTAATAATGACAAACCTGGCATGATTTAGCACTGGCACATTGTATTAACAGATCTCATCGAGCTCAGGACTGTTCAGCTAGCATGAGTACAACCTGCTCACTTCTGTTCTGGTGTGAACCATCTGCAATGCCCACTGAGAACTGAAATCCTTTACTGTCTACACATATAATAACACATTCATTAAGATAGAAAAAGAAAGGGGAAGATGCCAAAATAAGAAGGTGGGGGAGGTGGAGGACAAGCAAGAAGCTGATAGGTAGAGCTAGATGAGTGGGAGAGGAAACATTAGGTAAGAAGCTGAAAGGTAATAAGTGGAAAAGGCAAAAGACTGGAGAAAAAAGGAATCTGATAGGAGAGGAGAATAAATCATGGGAGAAAGGGGAGGAGGAAGGGCACCGGGGGAATTGATAGGTAGCTATGGAGAAGTAGTAAGAGGCCAAGGTGAAGAAATAAACAAGAGGGAAGGGGCAGGGAAAGGGATAACCGGGTTGGAGAAATTTCTGTTCATGATTGGAGGCTACAACGTTGGCATATGAGGTGTTGCTCCTCCAACATGGCAGAAGAGGAGAGCATGGGCCAACATATCAGAACGGGAAAAGGAATAGGAATTCAAATGTTTGCCCATCAGGAAATTCTCCTTTTTGTTGATGGGGCTGAGGTACTTGACAAAGCAGTTCCCCAATGTATGTTGGGGAATAGTATTAATATTAAATACTGTTAAAATAATTTTTTAGTCTGACTTTTAAGGAAATACACTGAGTAGGTGGAAAAGGTGACATAGGAGGGCCTACTGGAGACAATATCATAATTAGATTATATTTGGCACAGTTATGTAAAGCTACAGAGATAAACTGCACGCCATCTTCTAAATCAGTGAAAGCTAGTTTCGCAAGAGTGACTGGTTTGCAACCTAGTGGATGTGAAGGGAATAACTAGATGGCAACAGATAACAGTTGGCAAGAAATAATTATACACTATCCAGTGACAACCAGATTTGCCTTTACATGTATAATTTTGATTGTTCTATGTCCACTGGAATGTATGGGAGACCCTGTGGGTGAGGGGACCACATCTGAATAGGTGCACGGGAACTGATGTTGAGGACTCCAACTTCAAAACCCCAAGCAAATAGAGGTGGTGAACTTGTTAAGTCTGAATCAGGGACTCTGGTGTCTGAATGGACCAGACATAGTAGCAAAGTCTGTAGTAAACTGTGTGCACATTATTGTAAGATTTCCAAGTGAAGTGTGGAAACTAGAGTTTGTGGAAATTCAGGCACCAAGATGTGACAATGTCAAATACAGGATCTTTTGGCACCTTGGCTAATTATTCACTTTCTTCCATGTGGGGTACAAGGAATCGACAATACCAATGGCAGGAAATTTTACTGTACAGCAGAATGATTCAGGTAGGTCTTTGAGGAGATTCATCAGGACTGAGGTGTCACAAACTCCTCACCTCCATGCAGATTAGAGAGCACTGCAGAAGGAAGGTGGAAAGGTGGTTCTTGAATGCTTTGAGAACACAACAACAATTCATAAGCATGGCACTGAAGGAGATGATATTCTCAAAAGATAGAATTGGTGAAAAGGGTGTGGATTTGGGGACTGAATGATCATGTGCATCTGTGGATTAAGATTATTTATTTTTATTTTTTTTAGAGATACAATGTGGAACAGGCCCTTCCACTGAGACACACCACCCAGCAGCCTACTGATTAACCCTAGCCTAATCACAGGACAACTTACAATGACCAACTAATCTAATTAACTTAGCCTCCTCTCCTGCCTATTAACCTTTTAATACTTGTTTATTTATTCCTGTTTTGGTGGAATAGAAAATAGTACAAGAAGCTAAAGACCTTGATAATTGTCAGGCAGGTAGGAGGTAAGTGAATCCATTGCTCCCAGGAGAAGCATTAGGTGGTGTTATGTAGTATTGCTCCCCTAGGTGTGACCAAGGGCCAATAGACAGAGACTGAAGAAGGAATCCCTAGAAATGATGAGAAAATGGCTGAGGCTTGTAATAGGGTCAAAATAAGCATCTTCCTTACAGAAAAAGGATAAGGAGAAGTTAAGCCAAGATAATGTTGTAGCTTGAAGGCAACATTAGTATAATAATTAGAGAAGCAAAGGGAGGTGTATTTAATATTTCAGTAATATATGTTATATTGGAAACATTGTTTGATTAAGCATTCTTTGTTGCTTATTTGGAATTGGTTCTTTTTCTTATCTTTTAATAAGGTACTAGTTGGATTAATGAAGAAAAAACTGTAGTTTTTATTAATATTTTAAACTGGTATTTGTCCACGATATGTAGTGTTTGACTCCAACTACTAGTGCCATTTACAGAATGGGTTATCATCTTTTAATTTTCCATTGACTAAATGTTCACAAGTTACACACATGCTATGACTGTGTAGCTTTTAGTTGAACCTTTGCTGAGGAATTTGCCTTACTCAGTACAAAAGTGTCACTCTCTGCAAAAATAGAAAATTACCATCTTGTCTTTGTCTTTTCCTGAGTTTCTCTTCTCTAGTTTTGTATGATCTGTATCTGTTCCTTTGGTGAAACTTTAAATTAACAAGCACAAACCAACACATTTTCACTTATTCTTGCACTCCTCAAAGAACCCATTTACCAAAAAGTCACCAGATCCCACATTTATGTAATGCATTGCTGGTTATCTGTAAAAGTATGTAAATGGCATATGTCATCACACCACCATGTGATACATGCACATCTCACTTAAAGTAAAAACAGAGTTAGACTTCTATTCCCAGCTCTCTTGTTTTCCTTTATATTAGTTTTTTGTTTTGGACTTACAAAACATAACAGTGGTGATGAATTTTTTAAAATAAACTCAAGATGATCACCTGTACAGCCTGTGCTCTTCAGACAGACATTGTTGAGTCAAAAAAGGCAGAAAAATGGAAGAATTCACAGCATCATAAACAGTGATAATAATTTTATTTATAATTATTTTTAAAAAGAGCAGAGTTGGCTGGCTGCATACCAGCCATCTTCCTTTGATTACACACAGGTAACTGGATGTCATATGTGGAGTGAATTGAACAGCATTTTAAAGCAACTGAAATAGCTAATGAGAAGAGTGCCAATTTTGCTGAATGCATTGGATTTAAAGGCATACCATTTGTTTAGAGATTTGACTGCTCCAACCAAATGTTATGGGCAGACATGGAATGGACCCAAATGCAGGACGCAGGCACTGAAGTACTAGGGGTAGGACAGAATGGGGATGCCATGACATGCAAGGGGTAATGCAGATGGGGCTGGATCCCCAAGTGCAGGCAGGGCAGGACAGCCCCCTGGAGTGGGCATATAACTCCTGGGCAGGGCCACCTCCCAGGCCAGAACACGCAGGCCTGGGCAAGATGCGGAACACCTGGGCAGATGCGGCCAAAACCCGTAGAGAACAATGGGTGGAAAGGGTTGGAGTCCTCAGGGCGGGCCACATGGATCCCAGGCAGGGCCGCCTCCCAAGCAGAAACACAGAGACCTGGGCAAGGCACAGACACCTGGGCAGGTTCAGGCACAACCCATCAGAAAGGAGGGGAGGAAATGGTAGGAGTCCTCAGGGCAGGCCACATCCTGGGCAGGACCACCTCCCAGGCAGAGACACAAAGGCCTGGGCAAGGCACAGACACCTGGGCAGGTGCAGGCACAACCCATCAGAAAGGAGGGGAGGAAATGGTAGGAGTCCTCAGGGCAGGCCACATCCTGGGCAGGACCACCTCCCAGGCAGAGACACAAAGGCCTGGGCAAGGCGCAGACACCTGGGCAGGTGCAGGGCACAACTCATCTGAGGTGAGGGGTAGGAAGGGGACCAAGTCCCCCCACCAGGCAACAGTGACAGCCTGGCTTCCCTGGCAGAGGAAAGGGACAGGAAGGGACAGAACCACCTGAGGGGTAACAGCAACAGCCTGGCTTACCCAACAGAGGTAAGGGACAGGAAGGGAGCTGGGTCCAGGGCGAGCAGCAGGACAATCGGGCTACAGCAGTAAATAGGGAGAAGCAAGCAGACAGCACAGGCAAGGCAAATACAGCAGGACCAATGTACACAAGAGAAGCAGGAAAACAAGATGAAACTGGTCAGAATCCAGGCAGAGTAGGACAACACCCTAACTGGGCTCAGTCCCTGTGCCCCTTATAAACACCTGCCCCCTAATAGGCAACAGGTGTATCTCCTTAAGCCAAAATGATCCAATGGCTTTAGGTGACAGGAGGGCTGGATGCAAGGCCCGGAGTCCGGAGTCCACGGACCGGAGCAAGACCCAGAAGGCGGGCTCCGGACTGGACCCTAACACCAAATCAGTCAGAATGAGCTTTGCTGATATCATGAAAGTAATACCGGAGCATTTAGAATGAAATGCTTTAGGTTTCATAAATGGAATCAAAAGGAGCGGAGTCCATTTCAGCATACTTGGCTGAATGAAAGGGTTTGTCAGAGCATTGTCAGTTAAGTGATGTGCTTTATTATGCATTCAGAGATCATTCAGCTTGTGGAATCCTACAAGAAAGCAATCAAAAACAGCTCCTAACTGAAGCACAAAGTACACTTTAAAGAGCAGTTGAAAATGCTGTATCAGATGACAAGCAGAAAAAGACAGATCTGAGTTGTGTTCAGGAATGAAAGTGAGCATGAACAAGATCAGAACATCAAAACAGAAACCTGCCTGGCTGAACAAATTGTGTTACCATTGTGGCAGGGGCTCACATATACCAAACTGTTGCAGGTTAAAGAAGAGAAAAATGTAAGTCAAGTTGCAGTTTCAAATCAAAACTGCATTTAGTTAATGAAAAATATGGTAATTCAAAGTACGTTTATTATCAATGTGTGTATGTGGTATATAATCCTGAGATTTGCTTTACCCACAGACAATCATGAAACAAAGAACAATGAAATCATCAAAGAAAAAATCAAACCCTTCTCACACGCGCATGCAAAAAAAAATCACACAAATGGCAAGAAAATAGGAGTGAAAATTCAGAATATGAAACACAAAATCAAAAGGCATATGTCAATGCAGTTCAGCTCAGTGTTCATTATTTGCAGGCTGCCCCTGGAACTAGAAGCTAGAACACATCAAAAACCTGAATTCGAGTCCAAATATACAATCCTCGTTGATTTTACCTTGATCTGGCCCCAACTGCTGAGAGCATCGAGCAAGAGAGAGAGATCACTTGAAACCAAAGACCTACCCTCGGGATCAGCAAATGAGTGAGAATGAGAGACACCTACTCCAGCATCAGCAACAGGAGGTTGGTAGACCGGGTTGAATGTTCACTAACCTTCTGCACCCAACTCAATGATTTCAGTCTTCCTCGTTACTTTAATCGACAGGAGATAGAGTCAATATTGGCCCATGCCCCGTCTCCAGGCTTCCTGGCTTCCATGCCGCATGGTTTGGTCACAGCTTCGAGGATCACTGTCAGAGATGGGAAAGCATCAGATCTTCTGATCGGCCCAAAATCACACTGCCAGAATGTCGATAACAGGCTGTAACAGTAGCAGAACTGTATCTGAAATAAAAAGATGTAAATTAAGTGAAAGGAATTAATGAGAGTGACACAAGACTGTGTAGCCTTGAGATTTACTATGTGAGAAGTGAATGTTAAATTAATTAAAAAGAAATTGGACACTGGTTCGGCTATTTCAGTCATTCTACAATATGAGTTTGAATGATATTAAATTGAAGCAGGCAGATATCCAAATAAGATCTTCCACTAGAGAAAAGATAACTTCATATGATCATAATGTAGGAGCAGAATTAGTTCATTTCACCCATCGTGTCTTCTCCGCTATTTCATCACGGCTGATCCCTTCTTCCTCTTAGCCCCAATCTCATGCCTTTTCTCTGTATTCTTTCTTGTCCTGACCAATCAAGAATTATCAACCACTGCCTTAAATATACATAAAAATTTGGTCTCCACAGCTGGTTGTTGTAACGAATTCTATAGATCCACCACACTCTGTCTAAACAAGTTCCTTCTCATCTCCTTTCTAACATGACCCTCCTCTATTAATAGGCTATATCCTCTGGTCTTAGACTCTCCTACTATAGGGAACATCCTCTCCATATCCACTCTATCAAGGCCTTTCATGATTCGACAGGTTTCAGTTAGGTCACCCCTCATTCTTTTGAATTCTAGAGAACACAGGCCCAGAGCCATCAAATAATCTTCACATGGCAAAACATTCAATCTTGGAATAATTTTTGTAACACTTTTTTGAACTCTTTCCACTTTCAGTACATCCTTTCTCAGACAAGGGGCTTAAAACTGCTGACAATATTACAAGTGAGGCCTTACCAGCACTTTATAAATTCTCAACATTACATCCTTGTTTCATATTCTAGTTCTCTAGAAATGGTTGCTAAAACTGCATTTGCCTTCTTCACCACAGCCACAACCTGAAAACTATCCTATAAGGAATCCTGCACAAGGACTTCCAAGTCACTTTGGGCTCAGTTTTCTGTATACAGGTGTTCTCCATTTTTTGAACGTTCGCTTTACGACACCTCGCTGTTATGAAAGACCTACATTAGCTACCTGTTTTTGCTAACAGAAGGTGTTATAACCATAACGAAAAAAAGTAGCGCACGATAAAAGGCAGCGCGCTCCCCGAGCAGCCAAGTTTCTCCCCCAGTACTGCATTCTAGCCACCATTGCTTAAACACGTGCCGGTGATCATCTGTGCTTTATGTCGATTTATTTTGTGCATCCGTTAGCAAGATAAATTCTAAGGTATTGGAAAAGCCTAGAAGAGCTCGTAAGGGTGTTACACTTAGCGTAAAACTAGACATAATTAAGCATTTCCATCATGGTGAATGAAGTAAGGACAAAGTGAGTTTTTTCTTGTGGAAAATGACAAAAGTGATGTTGAAGAGGTTTTGGCATCCCATGATGAAGAACTGATAGATGAAGAGCTGATGCAATTGGAAGAGGAAAGGATAACAATTGAAGCTGAACACAGTAGCGAACGGACCAAAAGTGAAATCGTCCAGGAACTGAACGTGAAGCAACTGAGATTTTTGGTGCAATTGACAATGCTACAATGATTGCAGAAAAGTATGACTTTAATTTTGAAAGGGTATGTAGGTTTAGGGCATATTTGCAGGATGGTTTGAGTGCTTACAAAGAGCTGTATGAAAGAAAAATGCGCAAGGCTAAGCAGTCATACATACAGTCATTTTTCAAGCCTTCCACATCAGCCACAGTAGATGACGAAACTCGACCTTCGGCATCAAGGGAGGCAGACATAGAAGAAGGTGACCTGCCTGCCTTGATGGAAACAGACAACGATGAGATGACACCCCAGTCTCCTCTACCTCCCACCACCCCAACCTCCGACAACTCTGCCTAACACACCATCATCAGTGTGCTCGCTGTCTTCTGGATACCAGTAAGTGAAACTACACTGTATGTACATTATTTCTACTTTAAATAGGCTGTGTATTTTTATGTGTTATTTGCTACAATCTGTTATTTGGTATGATTTGGCAGCTTTATAGATTAAAGGTTACTGGAGAGGGTGTTTCTGCCGAGAGCACTTGTGCAGAGTGTTTCTGCTGAGAGCGCTTGAGTGAGATTTTTGCTACAGTGGACAGTGCTGCAATGATTGCAGAAAAGTATTTCTACTTTATATAGGCTGTGTATTTATCATATCATTCCAGCTTTTACTGTATGTCACTGTTATTTTAGGTTTTATGTGTTATGTGGCATGATTTGGTAGGTTATTTTTTGGGTCTGCAAATGCTCACAAATTTTTCCCATATAAATGGTAATCCCTTCTTCGCTTTATGACATTCCAGCTTATGAACCATTTCACAGAAACACTCTACCTTTGGATAGCAGGGGAAAACCTGTATTCTCTTCATTTAGAAAATAGTCCTCCCTTTAATTTCTTTCAACAAAATGTCTGACCATACTCTTCCTGACACTGTGTTACATACCAGCAGCAATAGATCACAAATTGGGTCAGGTTTTGATGTTTAAACCATTATCTTTATTAGTAGCTACTCATAATATAAGAAATCAAATGAAATAAACTCTCTCTCTTTCTCTCTCTCTATTACTGAAAATCCCAGAAGTCCGATGCAGCTTATTATACTGATATTATTGTCCTGCCTCCTCCAGGCATTTCTCACAGTAAATGAAACCTGTGGGCATGTAAAAACTCCCTCCCCCCCCCCAAAAAGGGAAAATTTTGATCTGGAAGGGCAAAATTTTAACTACAAAATGTGAAAGAATACATGTCTGGTTAATGTATAGCATGCTACAGACCTACATATTGCAGAAGGGCATACAAATAATAAATTCCACTCCACTGTTAATACATTGCAGGCTTAACATCTAGAAAGACAATCAGAAATTATGTTATCCTTGCCTTTAATGTGAGTTATCATAGTCTCATACTCCTGCAAAATCAAACTCCAATTTAACAACTTTCTATTTTTGTTTTTCCCTTTACTCAAGAACACCAATGGATTATGATCTGTATAAATCACAAGTGGTTTCTGAGCTGGGCAAACATACACATCAAAATGTTACAAAGCCAGAATAAGTGAAAATAATTTGTTCTTGATGGTAGAATAATTTCTTTGATGTTCATTAAATTTCTTTGAAAATTAAGCCACAGGATGTTCAATAATATCATAATCATCCTGTTGTAGTAACACTGATCCTGCAGCTTCATCACTGGCATCCATAAGTATGGAAAATGGCTTTGCAAAGTCAAGTGACCTGAGCACAGTTTGGTGACATAAGATAGCTTTCAATTTATCAAATGCCTCCTGACAAGACTCTGTCCAATCAAACTTTTCACCCTTCTTCAAGAGGTAATCAACGGGAGAGCAACATCAGCAAAATTCTTACAGAATTTGGAATAATATACAGCCATTCCCAGAAATCTTCTCAGAGCTCAACAGACAACGCCATTGCCATCACCCTCCACCTGCCCCTAACCCACCTGGACAAAAAAGAGATGTACGTTCGAATGCTATTCATAGACTTCAGTTCAGCATTCAACACAATCATCCCTCAGAAACTGATTGGAAAGCTGAGCCTACTGGGCCTGAACACCTCCCTCTGCAACTGGATACTAGACTTCCTGACTGGGAGATCTCAGTCAGTCTGGATTGGAAGCAGCATCTCCAACACCATCACACTGAGCACGGGTGCCCCCCCCAGGGCTGTGTGCTCAGTCCACCGCTGTTCACTCTGCTGACCCATGACTGTGCTGCAACACACAGCTCGAACCACATCATCAACTTCGCTGATGACACGACCGTGGTGGGTCTTAGCAGCAAGAACAACGAGTCAGCTTACAGAGAGAAGGTGTAGCGGCTAACGGACTGGTGCAGAGCCAACAACCTGTCTCTGAATGTGAACAAAACAATAGAGAAGGTTGTTGACTTCAGGAAGGCATGGAGTGACCACTTCCCGCTGAACATCAATGGCTCCTTGGTAGAGATCGTTAAGAGCACCAGATTTCTTGGTGTTCTCCTGGCGGAGAATTTCACCTGGTCTCTCAACACCGGCTCCATAGTAAAGAAAGCCCAGCAGTGACTTTACTTTCTACGAAGGCTGAGGAAAGTCCATCTCCCACCCCCCATCCTCATCGCATTCTACAGAGGTTGTATTGAGAGTATCCTGAGCAGCTACATCACTGCCTGGTTCAGAAATTGCAACCATCTTGGATCACAAGACCCTGCAGCAGATAGTGAGGTCAGCTGAGAAGATCCTCGGGGTCTCTCTTTCCGCCATTACAGACATATATACTACATGCTTCATATGCAAAACAAACAGCATTATGAAGGATCCCATGTACCCCTCATACAAACACTTCTCCCTCCTGCCATCTGGGAAAAGGCATCAAAGCATTCAAGCTCTCACAACCAGACTATGTAACAGTTTCTTCCCCCAAGCTATCAGACTCCTCAATACCCAGTGCCTGGACTGACACCTTACTGCCCAATTGTCTTGTTTATTATTTATTGTAATGCCTGCACTGTTTTGTGCACTTTATGCAGTCCTGGGTAGGTCTGTAGTCTAGTGTAGTTTTTTTCTGTGTTTTTTTTTACGTAGCTCAGTCTAGTTTTTGTACTGTTTCATGTAACACCATGGTCCTGAAAAACGTTGTCTCATTTTTTACTGTGTACTGTACCAGCAATTATGATTAAAATGACAATAAAAAATTGCCTTGACTTTTTTACCAGTTGGAATTGGAACCTCAGAAACTGCCTGAACTTTTGCCTGAACAGGAGCCAACATGCCCTGAGCTACAACATAACTAAGATAGGTCACAGTGGCATGGCCAAATTCACTCTTAGCTAAGTTCACTGTAAGGTTGGTCTTTGAGAGCCTGTCAAACAGCTTTTCCACTGCAGAGATACGGGCTTCCCATGTGTCATTTCCTGTGATCAAATCATCAATATAGGCATCTGTGTCTTCTAACCCTTGAATTACAGAATTAATCATTCTCTGGAATGTTCCTGGAGCATTTTTCATTCCAAATGACAGATCATTGTACTCATCCAACCCAGAAGGTGTTACAAATGCAGAAATTTCTCTACCTCTATCCGTTATTGGAACACACCAATACCCTTTCAACAGATCAATCTTTATAAGAAACTTAGCCCTTCCAACCTTACTTACACAGTCATCCACTCTGGGGATGGGATAAGCATCTGTTTTTGTTATAGCATTCACGTTTCTGTAATCAGTGCAAACCCTGATACTACCATCTGGCTTAGGTACCATAGCACAAGGTGAACTCCTATCTGAGTACAATGCTTAATAATACCATTTTACAACATATACTCAATTTCTTGTTCAGCAAGTCTACATTTCTCAATATTCATGCAATATGGATGTTGCTTTATAGGTTTGCCATTGCTGACATCTACAGCATGTGAGGCTATTGTGGTTCTTTTAGGGACATCAGGATACAAATCCCTAAACTTCACGATCAACTGCTTCACCTGCTGCCACTGCTGTGGCTGTAAATGAGCCAATTTCTCATCAAGATTTTACAAAATAATCTAATTTATCAATCTGGCTGAAATAATGTTTCGTTTAAAATGAATCTGAGATGGATCAGCTACTATGTTCCCAGCGAGGTCAGACTCATTGTTATTGACAACAATGGTCACAGCTGCCATTTGTTTTTCATATTATGGTTTAAGCATGTTTATGTGACGAAGCTATGTTGGCCTATGTCTATCTTATATTTTGACTACATAATCTACATCATTGACTCTAGACACAATCTCATAAGGACCATAGAATTTTGCTTGCAAAGGGTTCATTTGCATGGGAAACAAAACAAGCACTTTATCTCCCACCTGGAATAACCTCATTTTTAGCTTGTTTATCATACCAAGTCCTCATTCTTCCCTGGGCTGATTTAAAAATTTCCCTTGCTAAGTTGCAAGCTGGTTTCAATCTGTCCTTGAATTTTAAAACATAGTCTAACAGATTAATATGCACATCATTCTTAATCCACTGCTCTTTTAACAATGCCAAAGGTCCTTGGACCTGGTGTTCAAACACAAGTTCAAAGGGTCTAAAGCTTAGGGACTCTTGCACTGACTTCCTTACTGCAAATTAAAGCAAGTATACTCCCTCATCCCAATCCTTCTCATTTTCAATACAGAATGTCTTAATCATGGTTTTGAGGGTAGAATGAAATCATTCTGAGGCCTCTTGGGATTCTGGATGGGACGCAGATGACGTAACTTGTTTGGCTCCCAGTTCGTAAACTACCTGCTGGAACAATCCTGACATAAAATTACTTCCTTGATCAGATTAGATTTCTTTAGGCAGACCAAATAAAGTGAAGAACTTTGAGAACCTTCAACACAGTTTTAGTTTTTATATTCCTGAGAGGTATTGCTTCTGGAAATCTAGATGCTGTACACATGATAGTTAGCAAATACTGATGGCCAGCTTTAGTCTTTGGCGATAGGCCAATACAATCCACAATAACTTTAGAAAAGGGTTCATAAAATGCTGGAATAGGCTGTAGTGGGGCCATTGGGGTGACCTGATTAGGTTTATCCACAACCTGACAAGTGTGACAAGTCTGGTAAAATGTCGTAACATCTTTCCTCAAACCAGGCCAGAAGAATTTTTTCAAAACTTTTTTCACACTTTTATTCACACCTAGATGGCCACCCAAGGGCATATTATAGGCCAAAGTTAAAATCTCATTCCTATAGACACGAGGAATTACTACCTGGTGAAAAATTGCCCACTCCTCACTTGCAGGAATATCAGGTAGTCTCCACTTCCTCATTAACACTCCATCCCTGAAATAGTAACCTATTGGCACTTTCTGAATCTCATCACCTGGGAGAGCTTTTTCTCTCAAAACTGCAATCCCAGGGTCTCTGCTCTGTTCTACTATAAACTCCTTCCAAGACAGAGACAAATCTTTATGGTCAGCCCTACTACAAGAATCCTGCTCAAACAGTGAAGGCAGGAAAGTCTCTGACAAGTCATCAAAATCTGAATCCCAATTTGGGCTACCATAGGTAGCAGAACCATTTGCATTGGCCATAGCTCGACTTACTGCGCAGGATGGATATGTGTCAGAATCTGTCTTTGGATCATCAGTGATTGGCTTAATCATCAGCTGCACTGCAGGAAAAGCTTTGCCACCTGCTAGGCCATTCCCTAACAACAAAGAAACACCTTCCACCAGTAAACTGATTTGTAGTCCTATTTTAACCGGTCTTGAAACTAACTGACTTCGAAATCACTTTATGCAGAGGCACAGAAACAACGTTGCCTTCAATGCCTTTAACAAGGTTTACCTCACCAGTGGCAGTCTCATCACTAAACTTTAGAACATTGTCTAACAAAAGCGAATGAGAAGTCCCAGTATCTCAAAGAATTTTCACTGGTTCACGGGTTGATCCTTCATTCACTGACAGAAACTTATCTGACATAAAAAGAAGGAATTGTTTTCTAACCATGCCAGACATCTTAACCTTTGACAGAACTTCATCAGAATGTCTGGAACCCCATGGGTTCACAGGTGTTTCAAAGCGCTGAATACAGGCATCTGGAACTGCCTCCTTTTCCTTCTTCTGATTTAGGAGGAAGCAATTTGCCATAACATGACCAGGTTTCCTACAATAGTGACAAGTAGGACCAGACTGCTTCTCCTTTAATTGCTTTGCTTCATCCTTACCTCTGTCACCAGTCCCAGATTTAATTTCTGGTTTACCCTGACTATCCATACTACTCTTTTGGAAGGTCTTACTTGGGTAAACTTAAACTTGTGGGTTAGAGCAAACTCATCTGCAAGCTTAGCAGATTCTTGCAAAGTGGTAGCATCCTTTTCATCTAAGTATATCTTTATTTCATTATAGACACACCTTTTAAATTCTTCAATTAAAACCAACTCTTTCAGTATGTCAAAATCACCATCCACATTTTTAGATATGCACCATCGTTCAAAACACATAGACTTCTCATAAGCAATTTCCACATGAGTCTGGTTCACAGATTTCTTCAAATTCCCAAACCTTTGCCTATAGGCTTCTGGAACCAGCTCATAGGCTTTAAGCACAGTCTTTTGTACTGTCTCATAATCAGCTGCATCATCAACTGACAGGGCAGAATAAGCCTTACCCTTAATAAGCCTTACCCTTAATTACATTCTGTAATAAGAGAGGCCAGTCAACTTTTGGCCACTTTAGGCTCTGAGCTACTTTCTCAAAATGCTGAAAGTATTTATCAACCTCAGCTTCATCAAATGGAGGGACCAATTTAACTTCCCGACTGGCAACAAGCTTATCACCAGAGTCAAATGCTAGACCCCCTTGTTGCAGTTTCTCTATCTTCTCTAGTTCAAACTGTCTTCGTTTGTCTGCTTCTTCAGCTTCAAATTGTCTTTGTCTGTCTGCTTCCTCCCTCTGTTTTTCTGCCTCCTCAGTTTCAAGCTGCTTTGGTCTTAGCTCAACCTCGAGCTGTTTTCATCTTTCCTCAGCCTCCATCCTTAGTTTTTCCAACTTGTACCGGAGCTCAAGATCACTGGGTTTACTTTCAGAAAACAACCTTAACACCTCATTGTCAAACTTCCCCAAAGAAATATAGTGCTCAGCTATTTTCCTCTGAATCTTTACCGTTTTCATAGATGATTTTATCAAAACAAATCCCAGCTTTTTAGCAATAGCCACCAAATCATTCTTTTTGGCATTCGCTAATGTCTTAGGGGTTGACGATGTCAAAAATTCATTAATATCCATTGCTGCTGGTTTCCACACACAAGTCAATCAAAAAAGAAGTAACCAATCAGACTGATGATCAATCAATCAATCAATAAGCTCCAATTTTGTTCATGTCGTGGGTGAGCCCCCAGTACAACTGTATTCCAATTACCATTTCTTTGGCCATTCTCCAAATCTATCTGAGTCCTGTAGCTCTCTGCTTTCTCAAAACTACCTGCCTCTCCAGCTACCTTCATACCTTCTGCAAACTTTGCAACAAAGCCATCAATTCATTCATCCAAACCATTGACACAATATAGAAAGAATTGGTCCCAACACAGACACCTGTGGAACACCACCAGTCACCAACAGCCAATCAGAATAGGCTCCCTTTATTCCCACTCTTTGCCTCCTGCCAATCGGCCGCTGCTTTATCCATGCTAGAATCTTTCTTATAACACCATGGACTTGTAACTTGTTAAACTGCCTCATGTGTGGCAATGTCACCGTGGTTCAGATATGGCCCAAGTGTCACAGAAGCAGGTTGTAAGAGACACAGAAGCAGGTTGATAGTTCACAGACTTTAATGTGAACAGTGTTAAAGAGAAAATAAAACAATAAACAGAAGGCCAACAGGGCCGTCAACTATAACTCAAATGGAAAATGAAGCCTACCCTGCAACTGAAAACAACAAAGAATAAAATGAATACTGCTAGTCTTCAGAGTCAGTTGACCAAATAGTCCAATTTCTCAGTCAAGGCGGAACACAAACAGGCAGCGCAGGTTGCTGTGTCCAAGTCGCAACAAATACAATGGAATGAACGGAGTTAAATACGATCACAATGAAATAATAATTAACTGACACGTGCATATTCACAAGCACAATTGCCTTATTTATTGCACTGTCGAACCCATGGTTGTGACAGGGCCCCCCTCTCTAGCCGCAGCCCTTGATCCACCACAGACCTGTGGCTGCTGGAAGTCCCAAATGAGGGACTTGGCCAAGATATCCTTCAGTGATGCTGGTAGATAAGTGCCATGGTGTGCACTGCCAATATCGGAGTCAAAGACTTCTATGTAGAGACAGAAACAAGAGCTTATGCAGAGGTACCTCGACCAAGTGACGCCGTGAAATGAATCATTCTCAAACTGAGGACCCTCCGATTGGAGCTAATCCAGCATCTGCTTCAAGTTAAAACTAACACAGAATCCCTGAGCCTACCAAAATAAACTTAACGAACAAACAGAAAGCACCAGGAAACCGCATTACAAAGAACACCACACACAAAATGCTGGTGGAACACAGCAGACCAGGCAGCATCTATAGGGAGAAGTGCTGTCGACGTTTCGGGCCGAGACCCTTCGTCAGGACAAGAGCAAGTTACAAAGAGCGAGTTGCCCGAGAAAAACACAGGGAACTCTTAAACCACTAATAACTGTTAGAGCAACGATTAACCACTAATAACTGTTAGAGCAACGATTAATCTTAAAAACGTTAGAGTCCAAAACTCTCTGATGCCCTACACAGGCCTGAAGAAGTCACCACATGACCACCCCCCTCCCTATAGCTGACACCTGATGGCCCAGGAAGACCTAAAAACGTGAGATCCAGGGATGACTCGAGAGACCTGGGGAACTTGAGAGGCAGGAAGACTTAGGGAACCAGAGAGACTGAGAGACCTGAGGAACCCCAGCAGACTGAGAGACTGGAAGACATCCCACCCTGCAAAAACTCATTTCACCACCATCCCTGCCCCCTGCAACCACATATTACCCCTCCCCCCAGTCGACCTCCAATGGTGCATGTATACAGGACATTTGATTATGAAAGAACACAGCAATTTACTTGATCACATATTGAAACTATATATATATATTTGGCAGCACCAAAAGCAGCTTCATCAACTGGCAGAGCTCTTTGAATCTCAACTGCCCTGTGCTCACAGATTTTACTTTGGACAGCCTCCCCCAGAACTCATAAACTGACAAATTTTTGTAGTTTGGCGCCAGTCCTTCAAGGTTAGTTGAGACATAATCCAAGAATTCCAAGTGGAGCTGTTCTTTTGCATCTGCTATGTTCACAATAACTGCTGTCTTGGTTGATAAGCAGGCATAGCTTTTTGCTATTTCTGAATCAGGAAACATTTTCCTGAATAGCTTCCCTGTGTGCTTACACACCTGGAATGGCAGGTTATGCTCAACAATTAAAGACACCTCCGCTCTAGTGACCTTCTCTATCAGATTTTGGGTTTCTGCTGAAAAGAACTGTGAATTATCTGAGCAGCCTTCCCTGCACTTAGCCTCCCTAATATGTTGTGGGCCCTAAAAGAAACAAAAAAAACATAAGGTGTATCCTTATTATATTGTCTTATGCAGAAAATGTGACATTAAAATATGTACTTATAGTATATTATCATGGAGTCATTTTTTAAATTCTATTACAACTTTAAGCAAGTCTACAGGGAGTTTGGCCTCATCACATAAGACATCAATAGAGTAGCTCTTTAGCAGCTAGCCAGCTAGTTTAAATAACATTAACTATGCTAATGAATGAATGACACCTGTTAAACTCGCCTCAACATGTCTTTTACAGTCATTTAACCCACCATGGGCAATACAAAAGTCACTGTTGCAAACAGTGCAGCAAGCAACACTAACATTATTTTTGACCCCTATTAGGCAGGGGTACACTTTAGTGTAGTCTGGGGTGAAGTACGTTTTATATTTTCTTTTTTTGGAACACTCTGCCATGGCGCAGCAGGACACTAGGACACTAAACTGAACTGATAGACAATGGAAGAGAGAGGTTGACTGTAAAGCCTGCCCACAGAGAAAACTGATAGGTCTACTTAGCATAAAGAGAGACCAATCATATATATCACACACACACACACACACACACACACACACAATCGATTTCCAGTTTTCCAGGATATTGTATATAATTTGCGGGCGTCAGGAAGCCACTATCAATATGCGGGAGAATCCCAGAACTTCTGGGGGAGGTGGGATGTCTGGACTGGGGAAATCCTGAGAGACCTGGAAACCCCAACAGACTGAGATTAAGAAACTTCAGGCAGGGCTGGGAGGGAGGCTTGGAAGTCCTCGAGATGTGGTGGACATTGAGAAACCCTAAGCACATCGAATAAGCCTTGGAAACAATCGGGAAAAATAAAAACTTTGGGAACATAGAGAAAAGTTTTTGGGAAACCTTGAAAATGTATTGAAATATTTTTGGAAGTCTATTTTCTCCACAATTTCTAAAGCTTTAAAAATTAATTTACAACCTAATAAATTAACAGTTTTATTTGGTATAATCCTTCAATATATTCATGGTATTTCTCCATCAGACCAAAATGTAATTGCATTTGTTACATTATTGGCCAGAAGGGCTATTTTGTTGAAATGGAAATATACTTCCGTTCCTACTTTGATACAATGGTTTTCCCAGGTGAGGTTATGTCTTAGTTTGGAGAAAATCAGAAGTCGAATTTTTGATCTTCGATTCGATTTTGAGAAAAGGTGGGGCTCATTCACCCGCTACTATCATCTGATTTGTGTTATTGAATATTGTTTCCTTCTGATTTTTCTTTAAGTGGATTTGAGTTGGCGGATTGATGTTTCTTTTATGTAAGCATGTATGATGTATAGCTCCGCAGTTGTGCTCCCAATGGGTTTTTGTTTTTTTTTAAGTTAGTAGGGGTTCTTTTATTCCTTCTTTTTCTTATTAAAAATATTCTTAACACTTTACTTTTTTATTATTATTCATATATTCCTTAGCTTTGTTAATCAGTTATATGATCATTTAATTCCTTATTGCACATAATGACATATTGACTTAATGTATCTTTTTTGTCAATCTTCAGTAATAATTAATAAAAAAGATTTTAAAATGAAATGAAAATGTGAACCTTGAAACCTAGAGAAGCAACCTTTTCAATTCTTGCTCACAATGTTTTATCTTTCACAATGTTTCCAGAGGCAAATAGGATACACTCTCAATTTTACAGATCAAGACAGCATAGACAGGTTCCTTTCATCACAAAGCTAGCTGGTTCTCTGTGGATTTGTTCAATTTGCTACATGAAAGTTTGATTTTCCCTGTCTATACCATGACTTTCATCAAGAGGTTAAAAATACTCTTGATAGGGTTACCTTACTTGTGCATTTACACAGTCCAGCCAGGGATCAGCTTTTGGAGTCGGGCTGTTCCAGAATTTACACTATTGACTTGAATGATGATTTGTTGAATCAATGGATAAGCTTGCTTGAAGCGTTCATTTGTATGCAGACCTGAGTCACAGGACCATAAAGCTACAGACCTGAGTCATGGGACCATAAAGCTACAGACCTGAGTCACAGGACCATAAAGCTACAGACCTGAGTCTCGGGACCATAAAGCTACAGACCTGAGTCTTGGGACCACAAAGCTGGGAACCTGGATACTTGAGAGTTGAAAAGCTTGGAATGGATACTGGAGAAACTCATGCAGACTAGAGAAGCTCGGTATGTAGAATCGGGACTCTCAGAATGCAGAGTCAGGACATGCACTCAGAATAAAGGCACCCTATCCTCAAGCCACCAATGTCAAAACGTCACTGTTCATACTTTGCTGGGTCCATTAGTTGGCAAGATACTTCTGTCATGATGGAGACAGAAACAGTTTCTACATAGGAATTCCAACAGAACATTGTTGCCTCGACGAATCATTCTGACCAATGAATCTCATGGCCAAAGTCAGATACCCTCTCTTTGCTGGGTGCATCTTTGTGTGGTCGAGACTTGCTGTCAATGGGTTCTGATATGCCCTAAGTGCGGAGTGAGAGACACTGACACAGGTCGATAGTTCACAGACTTTAATGTGAATAGTGTTAAAGAGAAAAGAAAACAATAAATGCAAGGCCAAACAGGGCCGTTAACTAAAACCCTCAAATGGAAAAGCCTACACTACAGCTGAAAAGAACAACCAAGAATGAAATAAATACGGTTACTCTTCAGAGCCAGTTGGCTCAACAGTCCAATTTCTCGGGCAAGGTGGAATACAAGCAGGCAGCTGTTGCTGTGTTCAAGTTTGGATGGAATGAATTGAGTTAAATACTATAACAATGAAGTAATAATTAGCTGACACATGCATATTCACAAGTGCAATTGCCATATCTACTGTGCTGCCAAATCCCTGGTTGTGACAGGCACCTTGTCAAAAGTCTTTTGAAAGCCCAAGTACACAACAACCACTAATTGTCCTTGACTATGCTGCTTGACATTTCTTCAAAAATTTCCAATAGATTTTTCAGGCAAGATTTTCCCTTGAGGAAACCATTCTGACTACAGCCTATTTTGTCATGACTCCTGTGGGAATGATATTTGTAACAATGAAATACAACAACAAAAAAGTCACTGAAAATGAGTTAAGAAAGGTACTGGATGATGTCACAGCAGTGTTCACAGATGGCATTGGAAAACTCAAATTCCAGGGTAATATACTGTTAAAGAAAAATGCCACACTCAATTTTTGCAAATCCCATCCGTCTACCATCCTACGGATGAAGGCAGAAGGAATCCTTTCTAAGATTGAATGGAGCCCATAGGCAATGCCAGCGATCTCAGTAGTGAAGAATAAGTCTGTCAGGATTTGTGTTGATTTTAAGGTCATAATCAACTCAGTACTGAAAGTTGATCAATTCCTTCTGCCAGGATAGAGTGTTACGTCCATAGCCCCCTCCTTTGTGAGAATCGCAAGATCACTTGTTGGGTTGGGAAAAGAGATGTGCAGGCTGGCTCGTTTCTCCGGCGATGTAAAGCTACGGGACATGGCCATTGTCTCTTGGCAACAGATTTGTGGATTGAGATGCTCTGCTACGTGAATGCCCTCGGGCAAAGTGGGTTGGTTGAGGGAGAGATTGCATCACCCCCAACTTGATTGACATCTACGACCCTGCGAGTCAGAATAAAAGAGGGGCTGTAGGAACAACCCCTCGGATGCACCAGAAGAAACGTTAAGCGACCACGTAACAGCAGGAAGTCATCTGAAGGAAGCCACGTGCGTTCGATTCCGTGGCTGGAGTTGGTGGCTGGAACCACGGAAAACAGCTTTTAGCTAACAACGGGGAAGCCCGCTCCCCTGACTCAACGGATTGTCATCTTAAAAGACTTGGGGCAAGTTTAAACCGCATCACTTTTAAACCCAACAATGCTGCAGCTTGAACGAACTGATAGTGACTTATCTTTCCGTTGGACAATACAGTAACCCCTAGACAACGATAGAGTTATTTATTATCGGTTATCATTATACCCGCGCTTAGATTTACTATTGACGACGTATATTATCTGTATGTTTGCATTAATCTTCTTTTTTTGCCCTTTATTAATAAATACTTTTAAAAATAGTACCATTAGACTTCAATGGACCTCTCTATCTTTGCTGGTAGATCCAGTTACGGGAATTCGTAACAAGAGGATATCTTTGCAAATCTTTCTGGGTGAAAACACTTCAGCAAAATGGATTTAGCTAAGGCCTTCCTACTGATGGAGGTGGAATAGTCCAAATTATTTCTTACCATTAACACTCACAAAGAGCTTTATCACTATAATAAACTTATTTTTGGAGTAGCATTTGCAACTACACTCTGACAAAAAGCTATGGACCAGATGCTGCAAGGCTGCCCAGGCATTCAGTGCTCCCTGGATGGCATCATTGTTACCAATAAGGATGATGAGGAACTTCTCCAAAATCTCAACGATTAACACTAATATCATTTTAAGTGTAAAAACAATTAAAAGATTATGGGCTGAGAGCACAATGCAACAAGTGAGAATTCATTAAACCAAGCATTACTTACTGTGGTCACACCATCAATGCACACCGGTATGAACTTAGTTCGAAATTGGTATTGACAAGATAATTTAAAATATAACAAACAAAATACAAGGGCCCATCAGATGTATATTAGTCTGTAACTCGCAATTATAGTTGGAGTGTATGTTACATAATCAATCCAGTTTGTTTCACTTCATTTACTCACAGTACTGAAAGAGTTCTAGACTGAGAAACCAGTCCAAGCAAATCGCAAATAAATATCCCTGCTCTGTCCAAGACCAAAAGGTGTTGTACTTTCTCCAAGGTCATGTGCTGAATAGTTAACCAAAAGTTATCTGCTCATTCTTTGTGAAACCAAGTTGGCAAGAAGATTTTCTGACATCTGTATCTGTCCTTCTAATTTGTTTTCTGAGCAGTTTCTGTGTTCTTCCCTTATGTTTGTTAACTGTCTCCATTCTTTCATCTTTCTCCTTTTTCAAAACTTCTTCAATCTCACACTCTCTGTAGAAAAAAAGATAGCTAACCCTTCGTTCCTGCTTTTTTTTTTCCAGGGCATATTATTTGCCAAAATGTTAATAATAAGACAAATACCATTGGCAAATTCAAGTAAGCCTAATTCACTAATCAACTGAAAGAAATGAAATACTCAATTGTATAATGTAACTAATGGAACACTTAATTTTCATACATGTTTGCACTTGGAGAGCATCTACAGAAAATAAAATGTCCAACAGCATAACTATATTAAATAAAATAAAGACTGTTCTTCAACCAGGGTTTTAAAAAGCAATACACACACAAACCTGGAGAAACTCAGTAGGTCAGGCAACATCTATGGAAATGAAGGAGTATGTAGGACAAAGAGCAGAGACAAATTGAGGGCTTCTCAAGCAAGGAGGTTCGATGTTACACTCCTGGACAAGCAGTTCTGGTGAGAGATTACAGTGCACTGAAAGCTTAAGGACAGAACTGGACCACTCTCCTACACAGTGGAGATTGCATCTGATAGCATCTGAAGAAGACACATCAATCAGTTGAGGAGAGCAAAGGCAATTGTTAAAGCAGAAAGATGGTCAAAGCTGTCAGAGCCACTTGCTGTAGTCCCAGAATCAACTCCAGCAATTTTATATAAGAAACACATAGAACATCAGAAATTAAAGAGAGACTGGATCGGAAATGTTATAGCAGCTTCATTTAATTCAAAAGCGAGGGGAGTTGCAATTTTGGTGAACAAAACTTTACCAATTAAAATACAAAATGTATTAATTGATTCCGCGGGAAGATATGTAATTATACATTGTCATGTCTTTTCAGAACGGTGGACTCTTATGAATATTTATGCACGAAATGAAAACGATATAAAACTTATACAAGAGGCTTTTTTGAATTTGGCTGATGCACAAGATAAAATATTAATAGGTGGAGACTTTAACTTTTGTCTAGACCCAGTTTTAGATAGGTCAACAAAGGTTGTTACAAAACCAAAAGTAGCAAAATTAACTTTAACATTGATGAAAGATTTAAATTTGATTGATATATGGAGAAGAGAAAGAGATTATTCATTTTATTCAAATAGACATAAAACTTATTCATGGATAGATTTTTTCCTACTATCAGCGAATATTCAAGACAGAGTGAAAAATATGGAATATAAAGCAAGAATATTGTCAGATCATTCCCCCTTGATAATGACACTGATAATGATGGATAAGGAGGAATCGATTTACAGGTGGAGATTTAATTCAATATTATTAAAACATCAAGATTTTTGTGATTTTATGAAAAAACAGATTCAGTTCTTTTTAGATACAAACTCACATTCAGTTGATGATAAATTTATATTATGGGAAGCGATGAAGGCATATTTGAGAGGCCAGATAATAAGTTATACTTCTAAAATTAAGAAGGAATATATGGTAGAAATAGGTCAATTGGAAAAAGAGATTTCAAAATTAGAAAAAGAATCTCAAAGATATATGACAGAAGAAAAACAAAGACAACTTGTTAATAAGAAGCTACAATATAATACACTTCAGACATACCGAACAGAAAAAGCAATTATGAGAACAAAACAGAGATATTATGAACTAGGTGAAAGATCACACAAGATTCTTGCTTGGCAGTTAAAAACAGACCATGCTTCCAAAACGATAAATGCATTTAGAACAAGTGTAAATAAAATTACTTATAAACCTTTAGAAATCAATGAAACTTTAAAATTTTTTTATTCTGAACTGTATCAATCAGAATCACAAAATGATATTGTTGAGATAGAAAGGTTTTTATCACAAATAACTCTCCCAAAATTGAATTCGGAAGAACAGAAGGGATTAGATGTGCCTTTTACATTAAAAGAGGTCGATGAAGCTCTAGGATCACTTCAGAGTAATAAATCTCCAGGAGAAGATGGTTTTCTGCCTGAATTTTACAATAAGTTTAAAGATTTATTAATTCCTCCTTTTATGGAGCTAATACACCAAGTGGAAAAACTGCATAAACTTCCAGAATCTATTTCGACAGCTATTTCAATAGTATTGCCAAAAAAAGACAGAGATCTTTTAAAGCCAACATCAAATAGACCTATTTCTTTGTTGAATACAGACTATAAAATAATAGCAAAGATTTTATCTAATAGATTATCTAAATACTTACCAAAATTAATACACATGGACCAAACAGGATTTATTAAAAATAGACAATGGGCAAATAATGTAACTAGGTTACTTAGCATAATTCATTTGGCACAAAAGAGGGAGGAAATGAGTATGGCAGTTGCGTTGGATGCAGAAAAAGCATCTGATAGATTGGAATGGGATTTCTTATTTAAGGTATTGGAAAAATATGGATTAGGAGTATCTTTTATAAAATGGATTAAAACCTTAAATACTAACCCCAAAGCTAAAGTGGTGACAAATGGCCACATTTCAACATCATTTCAGTTAACAAGGTCAACTAGACAAGGTTGTCCATTATCACCTGCTTTATTTGTGTTGGCGATAGAACCATTAGCTGAATTAATTAGAACTGACTCAGATATGGGTTTCAGAGTTAATCAGGAGGAATATAAGATTAACTTATTTGCTGATGATGTTCTGATTTATCTAACTAACCCATTGCATTTGTTATATAAATTATCTTCTAGATTGGAAGAATATGGGAAAATATCAGGGTACAAAATAAATTGGGATAAAAGTGAAATTTTATCCCTTACTAAAGGAGATTATAGTCAATGTCGATTAATAACTCAATTTAGATGGCCAATAAATGGTATAAAGTATTTAGGTATAAGAGTTGATAATGGTATAAAGAATTTATATAAACTAAATTATTTGCCATTATTGAAAAAAATTCAAGAGGATCTTCATAAATGGATGATGTTACCAATAACATTAATAGGTAGAGTCAATGCTGTAAAATGAATATATTCCCTAGATTACAATATTTATTCCAAACACTACCAATACAATTACTGCAGAAGTTTTTTCAAGAGTTAAATAAATGTGTGAGGAAATTCCTTTGGAAAGGTAAGATGTCAAGAATATCGTTGGAAAAATTGACATGGAAATTTGACCTAGGAGGGTTACAATTACCAAATTTTAAGAATTATTACAAAGTAAATCAACTTAGATTTATTGCAACTTTTTTTGATGAAGATAAAATAGGAGAAAATATATGCCAGAAGATTTTATATATAAATGGGAATCTAAATGGATACGGGAAAAGAAAGAATCTCCTATACTAAAACATTTGATTGATTTATGGAATAAGATAAATGTTGATGATGAGATAAAGAAATCTTTATTAGCAAAGAGACCTTTAATTCAAAATAAACTTATCCTTTTTACAATGGATAATCAACTTTTATATAACTGGTTTCACAAAGGTATATTAGGTATATATGAGACTGTTCTGAAGGAGGTATATTAATGTCATTTGACCAATTAAAGAATAAATATAAAATATCAAATAACACTCTTTTCTGTTATTTCCAATTAAGGGCTTATTTAAGAGATAAACTGGGTCAAACAATGTTATTGCCGAAACCTAATGAAATAGAAACTTTAATTCATAAAGGAAAAATTTAAAAAAATATTTCTGGTATGTATAATTTGATTCAAAAACAGGCAATTAAACAAGGAATTCATAACTCAAGACAAAAATGGGAAACTGATTTGAATATTAAAATTGATGAAACAAGTTGGTCAAGATTATGTCTTGACAGTATGACAAATACAATAAATGTTCAACTAAGATTAGTACAATATAACTTTTTACATCAAATATATATTACACCACAAAAAATAAATAGATTAAACTCAAATTTATCTGATCAATGTTTTCGATGTAATCAAAAAGTTGGTACTTTTTTACACTCTACTTGGTCTTGTTTTAAAATTCAACCTTTTTGGACAAATTTGAGAGTTTTACTGGAACAAATTATTGGAAGACAACTTCCACATAATCCAACATTATTTTTACTAGGCGATAGTGAAGGGATAAAATCGAAATCCAAATTGAATAAATTTCAGAAAGAATTCATAAAAATTGCTTTGGCAGTAGCCAAAAAGTCTACTGCAGTTACTTGGAAATTGGATTCATATTTAAGTATAGATCGTTGGAAGAATGAAATTTATAGCTGCATTCCACTTAAAAAAATACTTATAATTTAAGAAATAGATATGAAATATTTCTGAAAATTTGGCACCGTTATTTACAAAAGATAGGATTAAATATATAGGTGCTCTGAAGATAAAATTACTGGTTACCTGGGGAAATAATTAAATATACATATTAAAGCTATTATGAACTCTATGGAGCATGTGGGGGATCTTCCAATATCCAGGCATTCATTCATTCAATCATTCTTTCTTTCTTTCTTTCTTTCTTTCTTTCTTTCTTTCTTTCTTTCTTTCTTTCTTTCTTTCTTTCTTTCTTTCTTTCTTTCTTTCTTTCTTTCTTTCTTTCTTTCTTTCTTTCTTTCTTTCTTTCTTTCTTTCTTTCTTTCTTTCTTTCTTTCTTTCTTTCTTTCTTTCTTTCTTTCTTTCTTTCTTTCTTTCTTTCTTTCTTTCCTTTTTTTCCTATAGGGATATGTTTGGAGGGAGGGGTTAAGGGGAGGGGGGAAGGGTTGACATTTTTTTTTCTTTCTGTAACTTATTTGAAAATTCAATAAAAAATTTTTAAAAAGATGTCGTGCATTTTATATTTAAGTGATATTTGAATAATATTGCTAAGGTAAAGGGGGTTTCTTCTATTTCTTTGTTACTGCGTATGTTAATCAAAATGGCTTCTTTGTTTTGTTAAAAGTAGGAATGCTTCTTTGTTGTGAGAGAGTGCTGGAAGCTTGTTTGGGTTAAAATTTACTGATAACGAGGATTGTATTCCTTTGTTAACCAGTTGGGATTAATGTTGTTCTTGCTTCTGAGTCTGTAAGCTATTGTTGGCAGGCTTTTGGGGAGATCGGTGCAAGGGGGGAGAGAGACAGGACTCGATGCTGTAAACTGGCGAGGAACAGACCCCAAGCGGGGTTTTGAGGCCAGGAGGTACCCCGAGGAGAGGAGATGAGGATAGATGTGCTTGGTTGACCACTTCGGGTGGTCCTGAGCTGCGGGTCGAGGAGTTCAGAGGAGATCGGGATATCTGGTGGCCAGAAGACTTTGGTAATTGAGCTCCAACGGCTGTGCATGAAGTGGTTTGGACTTTAATAAGTTTGGCGCCTTTTCTTTAATTTCTTTTCCTTCATATATACTGTAACGTTATTTACTTAGTTATAGTAATCTTTATAAATTGTGATCATTTAATTGCATATGGTGTCCTGTCTGATGTTTGGCAAGTTTGGAACATCACACAGCATTCACACAAGCCGATTATCCAGTTTGGCGGGGCCAAAGGCTGCTCCCCCTAGATGAGAACAAGCTGAGCGAGACTGAGGTGACCAGGGGGTTACACCAATATGTTGTTTGATTAAGCTTTCTTTGTTGTTTACATAATCAATTGCAGGTTATCTGCAAAAGCATGCAAATAGCATACATCATCGCTCTACCATGTGATATGTGCATGCCTCACTTATAAAATGAAGGTAGACTCACCTTCCCAGCTCTCTTGTTTTCCATTCAATTAGTTTTTATGTTTCGGAGGTACGAAACATACACAAAGTGCTCAGGCTACAAGGCAGTATTAAGATAGCCATTGAGGGGGATTTAGAATATATGATTATGAACAGAAAATCAAGTGAAATTGTACGGATCCAAGTAAAATTGTGTACATCTAGAAGGCCAGAGAAGAGTTGTTATCTTCAAGTATAAAATCAACCATTAATGATTGCACACCACAGAGAAAACAGCCCTCTGATGACTTCAAAATCCATCAATAACTAAAGTAAAGTAAAAACTATAAAGTACTGGAAATATTTTGAGTCACTGAAGCTTTTTTTACTAAAACTGCTTCCCAGTGTACACTGTAACTTACAGCTGTGTGAGTTTTCCCGAGAGTGACATCGCAGTCTAAGCTGGATTGAAGAGGATGACTGGGCTCCATGTGAAAGATAGACCGTAAGTGTGGGTACACATATAGAAATCTTAGGAGAAATGAAATTAACCATGCACTTGCTACTTCTGGCCAAACATGAATGTAAATAATTCTGTCTTCTCACTAACATACGCATACTCAACATTGATGAAGGTCTGGATGTTCTTGGACCCTGATCCCATCAGTTGTTGAACTTCCACTAACATTCATGACTAAGGTGGACAGACCACAGAGATTTCATCACATCCATTGGTAATGAGACACATTAGCTTCATCTGTCACATGTACCTTTTGTCACTTATCAGCTTCACCAGGTTGGTATTTGCTCCTTAGTTGTCCAACAAAGATCACTGATTTTTCACTGAGTGTGTTATATGAGCGAGGCAGCGGACAAACCCAAGTGCAGAACATGGGCGTGTAGGTAGAGTCGGGAGGCGTTCCTGATGTAGCGAGTGTGGAGTCAGTATCCAGGAGCGATGCTAGACTTAGAACTGGCAGTCCTAAGAACCATGAAATGAGGTTAGTCACACCGGGGTCGACCAACAAACTGGCAGCTCTTTGTTGTGATCACAGGGTCTTTATCCTGCATTTTCTGATGGAAAGCAGGTGTGTGTAGTTAGTGGAACCTGGGAATGATTGGAAACTAAACAGAGGGGATTGAGGCCCAATTCCTGAGGTAAATAGCAAGGTGGTGGATTGCCAGAAGGGATCATGACAGTACCTGTCCTTTAACGGGAGTCTCCAGGTGATCCTCCAGGCCTGTCTGGATGGTCCCGATGAAAGTCCTGGATGAGGGAGGGGTCTAGGATGAAGGAGCGTGGGACCCAGGAATGCTCTTCCGGACCGTACCCTTCCCAATCTACCAGGTATTGGAAACCCCTGCCCCTACAGTGGACATCCAGTAGTCTTCGGATGGTCGTCGATGATACGGGTAGGTGGGGGAGTTTCAGCCAGGGGACACCAGAGGCTGACGGAAACTGGCTTTAACTGGGAAACGTGAAAAGTTGGGTGGATGTGCATAGATCTTGGCAGTTTTAGACGAGTGGAAGACAGCCTTTAATACACCTCTGGGCCAGTTTGAATATTTGATCATGCCGTTTGGCCTCACCAATGTTCCTGTCGTTTTTCAAGCCCTCATTAATGCTGTACTGAGGGACTTTATTAATTGGTTCATATTCGTTTACCTTGATGATATCCTGATATTTTATAGCATCCCCCAAGAACACATTCACCATGTCCATCAAGTCCTCCAGAGACTGTGAGAAAACCAATTATTTGTGGCAGAGAAATGTGAGTTCCACGCGCCTTCGGTCAGCTTCCTGGGTTATATCATTGAGAGCGGGCAGGTGAGAGCAGACCCCGAGAAGATCCAGACTGTGGAAGAATAGCTTAGGCCCATGACCTGCAAACAACTTCAACGATTCCTGGGGTTTGCAACCTTCTACCACTGATTTATCAGAGACCACAGTCGAGTGGCAGCCCCCCCTCACCCAGCTTACCTCGTTTACTTCCCCCTTCTGTTGGGACTCCGAAGCTGACTCGGCGTTCACCGACCTGAAGAGGCATTTCACCACCCCTCCCATCCTGGTCCATCCAAACCCAGCCCGTCAATTCATCGTCGAGGTGGACACCTCTGACTCCAGGATAGGAGCAGTCCTGTCCTAACGATCAAGTTCAGATGAAAAGCTTCGCCCCTGCGCCTTCTATTATCACTGACTGTCCCCCGCCGAGTGGAATTACGACATGGGAAATTGGGAACTCCTGGCGTTCAAACTAGCATTGAAAGAATGGAGGCACTGGCTGGAGGGGGCAAAATAACCATTTGTGGTATGGACTGATCAGAAAAACCTATTTAACTTCACTTCAAGTATCAATATTTTGAATGCCACAAATGTGATAAAAAATCATAAATATCTGCATAAATGTGATGTCATGAACAGCACCAAAAATATGATAAGAAACATGACCTTAAAACAGTGTTCTGAATATGTAACTTACTGCACACCCAATATTGCTGAAAATGCCCACTACACCTCTAACTGGATATATCACACTGAAGGGATGTTTCTGAATTCAAACAACATGATTTTTTTTAATCTAATGAATCACTGGCAATCACAATTTGAATGAAAACCATTGATGCTCTAATGTTCATTTTATCTTGTTAGAACTCAATGTCCTGTTGAAAAGTAGGAACAGACTTAAATAATTTAGTTAAATTTCCATTAATGTGCTTTTCTCTTTTATATGTTATAGCTTTTTCTGTGTTCAAAGCCAGAATTCTGACAACTCACAGTCTATGTATGAGTTTTCTGATCTATCCATGCAAGTTTCTTTTTCATCCTGATTGGTAGAAGTTTAATAATAGACAGATTCAGTGATAATCATCATGTTTCCTTGTCTATACTTTGAACAACAATCTCTTTCAGCATCATAGAATTTAATCACATATTTTCAAAGAAAATTAAGCCTGAGGTCTAAGTGTTAACACAATCATGGGGACAGTGGGATAAGCAGTGAAGTGGGGTAGTCTTACTTGTATTTACTAATGATGGCGTGTGGCCAAGTGGTTAAGGTGTTCGTTTAGTGATCTGAAGGTCGCTAGTTCGAGGCTTGGCTGAGGCTGCATGTGTGGCAAGGCACTTAACCACACATTGTTCTGTGCTGACACCAATGCCAAGCTGTATCAGCCTAATGCCCTTCCCTTGGACAACATTGGTGGCATGAAGAGGGGAGATTTGCAGCTTGAGCAACTGCCGGTCTTCCATTAAAAAAAACCTTGCCCAGGCTTACGCCTTGGAAACTTTCCAAGGCACAAATCCATGGTCTATAAAGACTAACACATGCCTACATACATTCACTAATGAAATCCCTTTTTGCTGGGCAACTCCAGAAACCAAGCTGGTTAGCCCCTCACTAATAAGCCAATGGACTCAGCAGTGGGTAAATCACGTTTGTCGAACTCTGTACATCTAGGGTTGATATGACTTGGGTCCCAACAGAATGGGAGAGATCAGATGTTTCGACCACTCCCATCCCAATCTGAACAAATATGTGTAAATGCTAGCAATACACACCAAATGCTGGAGGAACTCAGCAGGTTGAGGCAGCATCTATGAAAAGAAGTATAGTTGATGTTTCAGGCCGAGACCCTTCAGCAGGACTGGAGAAAAAAAATGAGGAGTAGATTTCAAGGGGGGGGGGGAGCAGATAGAAACCTAAATGATAGGTGAAACTGGGAGGGGGAGGGATGAAGTAAAGAGCTGGGAAGTTAATTTGTGAAAGATACAGGGCTGGAGAAGGGGGAAATCTGATGAATCTGATAGGAGAGGACAAAAGGCCATGGAAAGAAAGAAAAAGGGGGAGGAGTACCAGAGGGAAGTGATGGGCAGGCAAGGAGATATGGTGAGAGAATGGTGAAGGGGGGACGGCATTACCAGAAGTTCCAGAAAGAGATGTTCATGTCAGGTTGGAGGTTACCCTGACTGAATATAAGGTGTTTTTCCTCCAACCTGAGTGTGGCCTCATTGCATCAATAGAGGAGGCCATGGATTGACATATTGGACTGGGAATGGGAATTGGAATTAAAATGGGTGGCCACTGGGAAATCCTGTTTGTCCTGGTGGATGGAGAATAGGTGCTCAGTAAAGCTGTTACCCAATCTACGTCGGGTCTCACCAATATAAATGCTGCCCACTTGCAATTACACATCAGCAAGAAATACCAATGTACGCTGCATACAATTATAAAGAAAATATATTTACAAATTTCAGCTTTATCAAACAGTTAGTAGGAAAAAGTAAAGAAAAAAAAATAAAAGGGGCCCATTACAGTTAAGCCAGTCCAAAGGTGCACATAAGTTGGTGCCCATCTTGAAGTAGTCTTTAACTCATACGCTGGACCCAAAGACTGTATGAAAGCACACACCACCTTCCAAATGTCACTCAAAATTCATCTTGAACAAACAGGCTCCCCCATGGGAGTACTGGTCCTTCCTCCTTGTAGCTATTCATCTGCACAAAGCACCTTGTGCAACAGGGATGGCATCCTCAGCCATCTTCCCTCTTGACTTCTCCCAGCTCTCGCCATAAAGAACTTGATCCCCAACAGTGTTGTCACCAAAACCTCTCTGCCTAGCGTTCTCTAGCATCTTCTCCCAATTCTACCATTGTGATTGGCTCTTACAGAACTGCTAAAATGAAATACCTACAGCATAGCAATAAAAATCTGAGCCAGGGTGTTACATTAACAACGGAACTTGTGGTTAATGAGGAACTGTTGACCTTCTGCCTGGAAGACATGATTAATGACTTGTTTCCGTGGTTAACTGGGGAACTGGGTGTGTATGTGAGGACCTTAAGTCTAATTCTGTGTAAAATTTGGTTGCATCAGGAAATTTGCAGACATCTAACAGGGCTGAATGGAAACTGCTAAACTGAATGTACTCTGATGTATAAAAAACATTGTAAGGAATGTCTCTACATGATCATATAATAAAATAATTAAACTGAGTAACGGGGTCTAAATCTTTGTTTGCATTTAATTGGCAACAGTAGTTTTCTCTGACAAATTAGGTGATGAGTATTGGATTCCTATGTTATGAGATTCCAGCAAACCCATCCCTGAGACTTGTTCGTAAGATAGAAGTCAAGATGGGACCAGGGTGCTGACCCGTGAGGCTGCTTTTAAAGAAAGGAGTCAAGAGAAAGGGATCAGAGAAAGGGAGTCGTCACAGACTGTCCGGTGACCAGTCCCTGAGTTTGGGTAAGGAACAAGAAGGTATTAGGAAGAGGGGACAAGACTCGATAGAGAATGAAATAGTGAACACGGTATTTGGTATTTGGTTGGCAAACCAATGAGGAATTCTAGATAATAAGGTGCCAGGTCCAGGATGTCTCTGATCGCGTCCATGATATCCTGAAGTGCGAAGGAGAACAGCTAGAGGTTGTGGTACTTATTGGTACCAATGACATAGGCAGGAAAAGGGAGGAAGTCCTGAAAGCAGATTACATGGAGTCAGGAAGGAAGTTGAGAAGCAGGACCACTAAGGTAGTCATCTTGGGATTGCTGCCTGTGCCAGGTGACAGTGAGTGTAAGGATAAAGTGAGGTGGAGGTAAATGCATGGCTGAGGGATTGGAGCAGGGGTCAGGGATTCAGATTTCTGGATCATTGGGACCTCTTTTGGAGCAGGAGTGACCTGTACAAAAAGGACGGGTTGCACTTGAATCCTAAAGGGACCAATATCCTGGTGGGGAAGTTTGCTAAGGCTATTGGGGAGAGTACAGGAACCATGGTGTACAAAGGCTGTTATAAATCTAGTCAAGAAGAAAATGAAGAGCTTGTGAACTGTTCAAAAAACTAGGTAATGATAGCGACCTAGAAGATTATAAGGCTAGCAGGAAGGAGCTTAAGAAAGAAATTAGGAGAGCCAGAAGGAGCCATGAGAAGGCCTTGGCTGACAGTTCATATTCAAAAATCTAAAAAGTCTAGAGGTTTAGCCTTACCTAAATTTAGGTTTTATTACTGGGCATTTAATATACAATATCTTATGTTAGGTTCGCTTATAAAACACACCCCCCTCTGGCGTTCGTTCAACTGATCAGAGATGTGGGGGGGGGGGATGAGCACGCGTTGAGACTGTGGGAGGACTCTGTCAGCAGGGTGAGATCCTCAGTTGTAGCCCCCAGTGGGGACAGGAGAGGAGCTGGCTCCACCCAGCAACTGATAAAGGAGGTGGTGGCTGAGCTGAAGGCTGAGGGGTTGGTAGGGAGGGCTTCATCCCTCAGAGGACAGACAGCGTAGGATGCTGCAAGTGGCAGGAGGTCTGCGAGAAGCAGGGCAGCTGGTAGCGTGTGCTATAACTGTGGGAAAGAGGGACACTTCCGGAGAGACTGTGAGAGGCAGGGCGTGTATTATAACTGCAGGGAGGAGAGCCACTTTCAGCGGTCATGTGAGCGGCCGGAAGCTCCTAAGAGGGTGAGTGCCTGGGTATCCAAGAAGGGAGAGGTGTCGGGAAACATAGAGGAGACCCAATGAGGGAATGGCCTGGTGTCTCTAAGGGAACGAGTTCCCAGCAATGTACCAAGGAAACCCCAAAAACAAAAGACCCTATTCCGGAAGGATCAGTGGGACTCTGTTGTAGCGTGTCGCTACGGATAGAGGGAATCTCTGCTAAAGCCATACTTGACACCGGGTCGCAGGTCACGCTACTATACCATTTGTTTTACAATCAGTACTTAAGCATTTGCCATTGACCCCATTCTGTGCACTGGAGATTTGGGGCTTCAGTGCTAGGGATTATCCATATGACGGGTATTTGTCTGTGAAACTGGAATCTTCAGAAACCGATGTGGGTGTGTCTGAAGTTTTGGAGACGTTACTGCTGGTTTGTCCGGACCCAGTTGAGTCCGGGGGGGGAGGGGGTGCTTTAGTCCTGGTTGGGACCAACACCCTTGTGGTGCAGAGGCTCATGGGGGCCTGCCAGGAGAGGGCATCGGTGGTCGGCAGCTTTGTCGGTATATGATTTCAGCCTGAAGTATCGGCCGGGAAGTAAGAATGTCGATGCGGATGCTTTGTCACGTCGGGAGCATGGGGAACAGGAGAAGGACGAGGAGTGGGAGAGGATTCCTGCCCCTGGGGTGAAAGCCATGTGTCAGTTTGCTAACACCATGAAGGTTAAGAAAAGAGGAGGCCAGAGCGAGCAGGGGACCCATTGGGGGCTTCTGATGATGTCCTACCCCACCAGTTTACTGTGACCTGACTGCGCTGAAGAATAAACAGTTGCCGGATCTAAGTCCGGGGGAAGTGGCAGCTGCTCAGCGAGATGACCCAGGCATTGGCACTGTTTGGAGCATGGTGGAGAAGGGGGATGTGGCATGGTCAGAGAGGAACAAAACATGCTTCAGTGCCTCCGTTATTGAGGGAATAGCCTCAGTTGAAATTGAAGAAACAAGTCTTATATCGGCTGACGTCGCCCTGGACCGACCACGGTGTTGGCAGCTGGTACTGCCTGAGAAGTATCGGAAGACTATGTTGGAGTCCCTGCACGATGATTCTGGACATTTGGGGGTGGAGAAGACCTATGGATTGCTCAAAGGCAGGTTTTACTGGCCCAGAATGAAGGCAGAGGTGGAAGAGTATTGCAAGTCGTGCATTCGCTGCATACGCCGTAAGACACTGCCTGTGCAAGCTGCTCTGTTGTCACACTTGCAAAGTGAGGGGCCTTTGGACCTGGTGTGTATGGATTTCTTGGCAATAGAACCCAATGCAAGCAATATGGCAAATGTCTTATTTATCACAGACCACTGCACCAGGAATGCTCAAGCATTTCCTCCCAAGGATAAAAGGGTGACTACGGTGGTGAAAGTGCTATGGGAGAAGTATTTTGTGCATTATGGTTTTCCCTGGTGGATACATAGTGACTAAGGATGAGACTTTGAGAGTAAACTCATCTATGAGCTACTGGGTATGTTGGGAATTGAGAAATTGAGGACTACGCCCTATCATCCGCTGGGCGATGCCCAGCTGGAGAGGTTCAATTGGATGCTGCTAGACATGCTTGGAACTCTAGAGATTAGCGAAAAGAGCTGTTGGAGTAAACATATTGGGCATCTGGTTCACTATTACAACTGTACCCGAAATGAGTCTACTGGATACTTGCCCTATTATTTGATGTTTGGGTGTGAGGCAAGTTTGCCCATTGAACTCTGTTTTGGGACAAATGTGGGTGAAATATCGCTGAAGCCCTACTTGAAGTATATGTCTGATATGAAGGAAGAACTACAAAGAGCTTATGAGCTGGCTAGGGAGGTGGCCACCAAGCAGAATCGGGGAAATAAGAGGTATGACCAGAAGGTGAAGTTCTCCCAACTCCTGCCGGGAGATCAAGTCCTTATAAGGAATTTGGGACGACCTGGGAAGCACAGACTGGCGGAACACTGGGCAGACATGCCCTATGTAGTAGAGAGTCAGATGACAAATCTACCAGTTTCCTGGTGAGGCCCGAGGATTGGAGGGGGCCTGTCAAGATTCTCCATCAGAATCACCTGTTGCCCCCGGGGTGAGATACACAGGTAGAGCGGGAGCCTGAGATACCGGCTGCACCTACTACCAGGGCTCTGCGTCCATGCAGGGTGGATGAAGAGCCCACACTGGGAGACCCCTGTGAGGAATACTGACTTGGAGGAAGATGACTCGTACGATTGGTACATGCTGCCTTTCGCTGACGCCCCCGTTACGGCGGAGGAGGTGGCTCCTGGCCCTTCTCCCTCTGGGTTAGATGGGGTAAGGAGGGCTAGTGGTGGGCAGTTGGGGTTACCCCAGGGCATTGGGGAGGAGGATGTGGGACCCAAGCAAGAGATGGAGGGTTCTGAGGTGCAGAGAGGTTTGGGCGACTGCTCACGGGAGGGTTCACCTCTTATTTCCCATGAGTCTCCTGTATTGTCCGAGGTGCAGGAAGCAGAAGAGGGAGTGCGCAGGTCTCAGAGAAGTAGGCAACCCCCAGATAGGTTGGCCTATGTGGCACCTGGGGAACAGGGTGTGATATCTACTGTTTTGGGGAGTTATGCCACTGCTTTCTTCACTTGGATTGGGCTGTGTGTTCTGCAGGAGGAGCTGGCGGATTAACTGAACGTCATGAGGGCATGACTTGATTCAGTGGGGGGAGAATGTAGGGGTCTCAGATTATTAACTGTATGCATATATAAAATGGTTTCTCTGTAGAGTTATATAGCTCTTTAGAAGCTAATTCCATCAATAAATTTTCTATTATTTCTCTTCTTGGATCCTCACCTCCTTTATCTGTAAGTAAACTAACAGATAATTTAATAGTTAAACATACTCTGAGGATCTGGATACAATTTAGAAAACACTTTGGTTTATTGAGATTTTCCCTTTCAAGTCCCATTTATTCTAATTTTTTTAAAACCTCCATGACTGATTTATTTTTTAACGAATGGGACAGGCTGGCATTAAATGTTTTTGGAATCTTTGTTGGAGGAATTTTTTTTTCATTTGAGCAATTTTCAGCTAAATATAGCTTAACCAAAACTCACTTTTTTTAGATATTTACAAATCTGAGACTTTAAGATCTCAATTATGCATATTTCCTATAAGCTCAGTTAAGAACTTACTAGACAGCTTTTCATAATGGTTCTATATCTAATATTTATGTTATTTTACTGGAGATGAGAAATGTTCCTTTAAACAAGAATCTCTGGGAACAAGAATTACAGACATCAATATCTGAGGAAGCTTGGAATGAAGTTATTAAATTGGTTAATACTTCATCACTATGCGCTTGGCAGTCCCTCATACAATTTAAGGTGTTACATAGAGCTCATATGACCAAGGATAAGTATCTCATTTTTATTCGGATATATCTCCCTACTGTGACAGATGTAGTAATGGAGAAGCTTCATTAATTCATATGTTTTGGACTTGTCTGAATCTTGAAAAATATTGGAAGTAAGTTTTTCAAGCTTTTTCCTTACTTTTTAAAGTCAATTTTAAGCCTAACCTTTTGACGGCCCTATTCAGTATTGTTGCTGGACAAGATATTAAGCTGAAGGCATCTGATTTACATATTTTGGCCTTTAGCTCTCTTATAGCTAGGAGGGCGCTTTTATTTAAATGGAAGGATGCTTTTCCTGCTACTCATGCTCAATGGTCATGCAACGTTATGTCACATTTAGATTTAGAGATTTGTTGTTCAATTTCTGAATCTTGGCAAGACTTCCAAACATTGAGGGGACGTTTTCTGAATTATTTTCAAAACCTTCAATTCATTGTTTAAACTCAAATGTTGGCTATTATTAATTCTTATTACATGAGAAGGTATTTTACCTTTTCTCCTTCATAAACAACTTCAGTCTTGGTAGGGGTTAGATTATTTTTTTGTAATAAATTAGTATATTTCAATATAACTTTTGATTTACTTACATGAATACGTGGCAATGAGATTGTTATTATGAACAGGTTTAATGTAATTAGTAGTTAAAAAATCCTTTTTGACTTATATACACTTTCCTGTACTCTGTACTCTATGTAGAAACTAATAAAAATATTAGAAAAGAAAGGAAAGGCCAGGTGATGCAAATTTTAAAGCTTTATAAATACCCTAACTCCTCAAACCTTGTCCCAACAATCAGCAGCCATGGGCTCTTCTAAGCAGCAGCCTAGCACTCTGAAAATTAAAATAAATGGTGCCCACAAAGCAGAAAGCTACATGAACATAGCAAAGCATTTTTAAATAGTCGTTTCCTCAGTTCATAATGTAATTAAGAAATTGTAGTTAACAGGAGTGGTGGAGGTCAAGTTGAGGTCTGGAAGACCAAGGCAAGTTTCCGAGAGAACTGCTCGTAGGATTGCTAGAAAGGCAAATCAACACACCCGCCCCCCCCCCCCCCCCATTGACTGCAAAAGATCTTCAGGAAGATTTAGCAGACTCGGGAGTGGTGATGCACTGTTCTACTGTGCAGCAACACTTGCACAAATATGACCTTCATGGAAGAGTCATCATTCCTACATCCTCACCACAAAATTCAGCATCATAAGTTTGCAAAGGAACATTTAAACAAGTCTGATGCATTTTGGAAACAAGTCCTATGGACTGACAAAGTCAAAATAGAATTTTATGGCCACAATGAGCAAAAGTATGTTTGGAGAAAAGAGAGTGCAGAATTTCATGAAATAAACACCTCTCCAACTGTTAAGCACGGGGATGGATTGATAATTCTTTGGGCTTGTGTTGCAGCCAATGGCACAGAGAACATTTCACTGGTGGAGGGAAGATTGAATTCAATTAAATACCTGCAAATTCTGGAAGCAAGCATCACACCATCTGTAAAAAAGCTGTAGATGAAAAGAGGATGACTTCTACAACAGGATAATGATCCTAAACACACCTCACAATCCTAACCTTGAGGACTACCTCAAGAGGCACAAGCTGAAGGTTTTGCCATGACCTTCCTAATCCCCCGACCTAAACATCATTGAAAATCTGTGGATAGACCTCAAAAGACCAGTGTCTGCAAGACAGCCAAAGAATCTCACAGAACTAGAAGCCTTTTGCAAGGAAGAATGGGCAAAAATCCCCCAAACAAGAACTGAAAGACTCTTAAAGTTGTGATTCTTGCCAAAGGGGGTGTTAATAAGTACTGACCATGGAGGGTGCCCAATCTTTTGCTTTGGGCCCTTTACCTTTGTTATTTTGAAACTGTAAAAGATGGAAATAAAAAAAAAGGTAATCTTACTTAAAATATTAAAGAAATGTGTCATCTTTAACTTTATGCCTTTTGGAAATCAGGTGATCTTGTACTCGCTTAGCTATTCACTGTGAGAGAAATTTTGACTGGGGTGCCAAAACTTTTGCATGCCACTGTATACTGACATGGATAAGGAATAGCTGACAGGCAGGAGGCAGTGAGTGGGAATAAAAGGGGGCCCTTTATGGTTGGCTACCAGTGACTAGTGGTGTTCCTCAGGGATCAGTATTGAGACCACTGCTTTTTACATTGCTTGTCAATGATTTAGATAATGGAATCGATGCCTTTCTGGCACAGTTTGTGAATGATAGAGGGAGGTGTAGGTGGTGCTGAGGAAGCAATGCCACTGCAGCAGGACTTGGAGAAATTAGAATAGGCAAAAACATTGCAGATGGAATAGTGTTGGGAAAAGTATGATAATGCATTTTGGTAAAAGGAACAATAGTGCAGAGTATTATCTAAATGGGAGAAGGTTCAAACATCCGTGATGCAAAGGGACTTAAGAATCCTCATGCAAGGCTCCCAGAATGTTAATTTACAGACTGCGGTAAAGGACGCAAATGCAATGTTAACATTTATTTCAAGGGGAATAGAATATAAAAGCAAGGAGATAATGCTGAGCCTTTTTAAGACACTAGTCAGGCCATACTTGGAGTATTGTCAGAAAAGATGTGTTGTCATTGGACAGAGTCCAGAGGAAGTTCACAAGGATGATTCCTGGAATGAAGGCATTAACATACGATGAGCATTTGGCAGCTTTGGCTCTGTACTCACTGGAATTCAGAAAAATGTATAAGGATCCAAATGTTGAAAGGACTATATAGGATGTTTCCTATGGTGGGGGCATCCTGAACTAGAGGGCACAGCCTCAAAATTGTGGGCAACCCTTTAGAATAGAGGTAAAGAGGATTTTTTTTGCCAGAGAGTAGATCTGAGGAATGCCCTGCCATAGACTACAGTGGGGGTCAAGTCCTTGCATATATTTAATCATTTTGTGATGTGTCAGGGCAACAAAGGACATGGTGAGAAGGCAAGTGTATGGAGTGTATGAGATTGAGTGTGATTCAGGATCAGCCATGATGGATTGGCAGAGCAGAGTCGATGGGCTGAATGGCCTAATTCTGCTCCTATGTCTTCAGGACTCAGAATGAAAAATAGTGAGTCCTTCAGAGGGTCGGCTCCTTTTACTATGTGAAACCCCTTTGGGACCTGTTATGAGTGAAGAACAGACCTGTTGGACAATGGGATGAAGGGTTAACCATTCCCAACCCCCCTCCCGAGAACCACGAACTATTACTGTTGTTATGTTGACCATGAGAATGAGAGACGGAAAACAGGCAAGAACATCTGCGACAGATAAGAGAGAGGGGAAAATTGCTGATTAACTGTATTGTGACTCTTTTATGAATTATTTACTGTTTCGCTGCAAGGACAATAGTTTGCTCAATAACATTCCTCAGTGGACTGAAGGAGTGGCCTGATTTGATAGACACAGTCATCCAGGATTGATGGATAGCTGAGACCCCGTGAGTAGGGATAAAAGACAGATCTAGAGAGATACCCACCAGACACGCCAGTGGACACTGATTGAGTGTTGGAACCCACAAGAAAGGTGAGGGCTTCGAAGACCGAACCAGGAGGTCGGTCATTAAGGCTACTGGTGTGAAAGCAGGGCCGGTGGGGGCTTGTGTGCATGTCCACTCATGCCAGAGTGATGAGTCCACCACAGAAGAACGGTCTAGCAGAAGGACGGAGAGGTCATAACTGAATGACCACCCGATACGACGGATTAAGACAGCAAAGGAAGGTTTGGGCTGCTGTAGCTGTTACATCTCACTCGCTCACTCTCTCTCTCTCTCCAACGATTACAATACAACAACCATAACTACCTCTGCACTCATGAACTTAACTGAGCTTTATACTTTTCTATGACAATTTATTTACACCAGGCATCAATAGAGATTGTTTATTATTGATTATTATTATTCCTACACTTTTAGGTTTATTACTGCTAACTTGTTTTATATGTATATTTACATTATTGATATGATTTTGCTTATTTATATTAATAAACACCTTTAATTTGATACCACCAGACTCCAACAGATTCTTCTTTCTCTGCTGGTCTGACACCCAGTTACGGGGTACGTAACAGACCCAATAGGATGGACGATACAGTCGGCAAAGATCAGGCAAAGATCAAATACACCCCCCCCCCCCCACCCCGAAGAAGAGGACCGGGGAAGAAAATTAAGCCCGAGGTCTAAGGGTTAACAGAATCATTGGGATAGTGTGATAAGAAGTAGAGTGGGTCTGTTTTACCTGTGCTAACAAACAACAGATCTTGTGATTAATGATGAACCTTTGATTTTTGCCTGGAAGGCCTCATGATTAGGCGTTTGCTTTTGTGGTTGTAGGGTGTTTATGTGGGGCTGATAACGAGCAACGCTGAACGGAAACTTGTGACCTCTGCAAACTGCTAAATTGTACGTCCTCTTATGTATAAAATGCTTATGCTTGCTTAGGCAGAGGCATAGACCTTGTAAGGAACAGCTCTCTGTGATCACGTAAAGTAATTAAATGGACTACCGGGGTATGTCTTTGTTAAACTCTAGTTGAAGACAGTAATTTTCTGACACATGAATCATCAAAGACCAGACTTCTGAGATAAATTCCTTTTGTAGTGTGTAAACAACCATAAATACTGCCTGCTAAGAATCCTAAATGAAAGAATACGGGTTACAGAATATTGAGTGCAGGTTTGTCTGATAGATGAGATATGAAGAGTCAAGCAGCATGGAAGAAGGCTTTTTCGCCCAACAGATCCACGCTGACCAACATGCAACGGGCAGCTTTGGCAGGCCGACATGGTTAGAACAGACAAGAGAGATCATCTTAGCGGGAGCCAAACAGCATAGTGATTCTGGGGAGGTCACTAGGTGCCAACAGAAAAGGGGTGAGCCCAGAACAGATTTAATTTCCTGGTTTAGAGATGCGTGCGTAAATTGTGCTGGATAGCGCTGGAACAAAATGGATGTTCAGCTGTGCAAACGTTTCTAAATTGTCCGAGACCGGGGTGGCGTATTCATTCAAACTGGCTAACCTGCAGTGGCAGAATCGGACATAGGATCAAATAATAGCTGTCCTCGTAAATACGGAACGTTATGGATTGTTGAAAAGTACTGGAGAAGCCTTTCTAATACACTCCTAGAAGACCCAATAGCCGAAATATGAACACACACAAAATGCTGGTGGAACACAGCAGGCCAGGCAGCATCTATAGGGAGAAGCGCTGTCAAAGTTTCGGGCGGAGAAGCAAAGGGACGATGTGTGCAGCAGGATTGAGGAAGGGCTGATATGGGAAACTACTGAAAGGGTGGCGACGAAGGTAGAAGGGAAAATAGAGGGGTAAAAGTCAGGATGTACGTAGACATTGTGGGGAAAAAAGGATACTGGGCATGCGAGTGTCGTACACGATTGGAGGAGATTGAAGACAGGGAGATTGCAAAGAAGACAGGACAGAAGGAGAGAGAGGGGCCCCGTTAGCCTCACGTACCCTTTTCTCAGAATCAGCAGTAGTGGGGCCACCAGCAGTGGGCAATTCAAGCAGCAATAATCAGCCTTTCTAATACACTCCGAGAAGACTCAATAGCCGAAATATGAACACACACAAAATGCTGGTGGAACACAGCAGGTCCAGGCAGCATCTATAGAGAGAAGCGCCGTCGACGTTTCGACGTCTGGACAGGAAACTTCTTGATGAGATTATTTGCAATTTAAGAATTGTTACTAAAATTACATTGAATCGTAGTCTTTCGGTTTCATAATAAATATCGACAAGCCACGACTCTCGCAGGGGTTTATCAAAGCATACAGTCCATGGGTCGAATCTTTTTTAACCCTGAACTACGATTATAACCTTCTCCGTTTTTTTCCATAGAAGGAGAGAAGAGTGTTAAGACTGTGGGGATAGCGGGAATCCCCATGATAGAGCCCTATCCGAACCTGTAAATGTTGAACTGGGAGAACACACAGTAAAATAGTCATTTGCGGTAGCTCAATACTCACCCGTCAAGTTGTTAGGTCGAAAAGCCTTGTGCAACTTAAATGCCAGGACCCACTGCACCTCTGAAGCCTAAAACCAAAGTTATTCAGCTTCACGCAATGCTTTAGCAAGCTGAAGCCCGAAACGAATCGTCCACCCTTATATGTTTGTAGTTGCAGTTAGAGGGGAATTTCCCGGAAAGGGACACGGTAAGTCTTAATCGTAACTGAAACTAGATAGGAAACTTCTTGATGAGATTAATTGCAATTTAAGACTTGTTACTGGATCGTAGTCTTTCGGTTTCATAATGAATATCGACAAGCCACGACTCTCTCAGGGGTTTATCAAAGCACACTGTCCATGGGTCGAATATATTTTAACCCTGAACTACGATTATAACCTTCTCCGTTTTTTTCTCATAGAAGGAGAGTATTCCGCACATCATGTGTCTTTGGGAATAAAACTCACGTCAAACCTAGAGACCTGGGTCCGATGGTAAAACGATTAAGGGAGGGAACCCAGCACTCCTTTCCACAGGCATAATTTATCTTAGTTCGGATTCTGGAGCGACAGTAGTAAACCGTTACAGGATCCCTGTTTTTTTTAAACGTGATAACACACTCCCTCCTCTCCAGTATGATCTTCCACTAAAGAGACGTAGACCCGTCCCCATGGACATCGCGTAAGAATCGTATGGGTTTAGTTGCCTTACGGCACACCGCCGAGTCACTAGAGAAATGTGAGAATCCTCATCATTCGTCAATACCGTTTATCTCCTGACGCTGTTAATGCTATTAAACCAGTTATCAAGACTCTTACAACAAGGAGTATTACGCACGGCGCAAATCCCTTGCAATAACCCATATTGCCAATCCCCGACACCGAACAGACCGGCCGAATGGCGGTTTGTGCAGGATTCGAAGGCTGTCAATCAGATAGTACAGCCCATTTCCCCTGTTGCACCGGGCACAAATTTCAGCCTCAATACCATCCGAACCTCGATGGTACACAGTGATGGACGTCTGCTCCGCCGCCTTCTTGATCCTTCTGTACGGGGATAGTCAATATGGGTTCGCCTTTACGTATAACTGACAGCAATATACCTGGACGAGGTTGCCTCAGGGGTATACACCGAGAGTCCACTGGTTTATGCAGCTGCCGTACGAGACAAGTTGAGTACATTATAGTTGCCAGGCATTAGTGTCATTGAAGCTAACGATCTACTGCTGGCCTACAAGACACTGGCAGATTGCCGTAAAGACTGTGACACTGCCAAACCACCTGTGAACCGATGGACACCGAGCCTATGGACACCAAGCTATAGTTTCGCCATGCAACTGTTACCCATTTCGTCTATATTGTGCAACAAAGCACCAGAAGACTTGGGCCTGAACGCGTGGCCGCAATCGCACAGTCTCCTGGACCAGAAAATAAGAAGTAGATGTTTGCATTCCTTGGAATGACAAATTACTGACACTGGGCTCCGGAATACAGAGCCTTTGATGCTGTATTAATGGACAGTTACACTACAGGATGCACCATCTCAAATCCAACTGAAACCCGAATTGGAACAGCCACAAGATGCTCTGAAGGCCCTGGGCATTCCAGACTACTCTAAATCGTTCCGGTTACCTTCTAATGAAAAGGAGGGATTTGCTGACTCAGGAACATGGTGGCTCAAAGAGTCCGGTGGCATATTTCACCACTCGGTAATGCGTGGTTTGCCTAAGAGCTGTGGCGGCAACGGCAGTGATGGTTAAAAGGCAACGCCTGTAATATTGAACAATTCCTGCACAGTATTCACTCCTCCCGATAATGCTACTCCTCAATTCCGCGGCTACACGACACTTGACAGCATCAAGGCGAACAGGGCAACACTGTGAATATCTATACAGATTCACGATATGCTTTTGTGATTTCGGTACCCCGGGGCAATAGAGGGAGACCTCTTCCGGGAGACCTTTACAGCACGCCCAATTAATAAAGAATTTACAGCAGACCATTCCATTGCCCCAACAGGCTGCTGTGATGAAGTGTGAAGCCCCATTCAGACAGCTCAGACCCAAATGCACAAGGTAACGCTGACGCTGATGCAGCGGCCAAAACAGCAGCCAGCTCCCCGGGAGTACAGTAGTGATGGTTTCTACGTGCTTCCTACAAACTATCTAAAGTTACTGCCTTTGAATCTTTGTTAACAGCACAAAAAGCGGCTAGTGCAGCAACACATATGGAAAAATAAAAACTGCACCCGTGAAAATAATGGGCTGCGGCTGCACCCTGACGGACGTCCCGTCTGTCCTTGTAGCCTCTTACATGCCCTTGGTAGAACAGCGCAACAGCCAAGGACATGTAGGAAAAAGAAGGGTAACACAAACAGTTGTTTGCGCCAGGGCTAGCAGTACCAGTAGAAAAGTTGGTTAGAACTTAAGATATTTGCCAAAGAAACAATCGAGGGAAGTCTCCCGCCAAATTTGACTATTTGCCCACCACGAGACACCATTTATGAATCTGCAAATAGACTCTGTGCATGTACGAGGAAAAGTGTGTGGGGGGGGGGGAGAAGAGGGGGTTATAACTAGTAGTATCAGTATCTGTTAGTTATTGTGAAAACGTTTTCAAAATAGGTAGAAGCATTTCATACACCTATGTCATAAGGTGGGCGCTGGGAGTAGACCCAAATACAAGACACAGACACTGAAGTACTAGGAACTGGACTGGACAAGAGTTGGGGATGGGACAGGATACAGACTAGAAGCTGGGACAGGAACAGACTTGGGCTAGGACTTTGGCTGGGAAAACAGGACCAGGGCAAGGAACTGGGAACGAGGAGCCTGGGCTTGGACTCCACGCCACGGACTGGACAAGGAACCAGAACTTGGGTCTTGACTTGGGCTCAGACCTCAGAACTAGGCGAGGACATGACATGGCAACAGCACTGGACATGCCTTGCTCCTGAGGAACAGGACTTGGGGATAGGGCTCTACATAGAGTCAGGAACCCTCCTAGGGAGGAGGACATAAGGCCAGGACTCGTACACAGAACAGAGAGACAGTTCCTAACACAAGGTAGCAGCAAACAGCCAGACCTACCTAGCAAAGGCAAGGACACAAAGACAATTCCAAACAACAATAGACAGTTCCTTATCTAGACACAGCAAGGTCCAGTCTTGCTCCAGCAGTTGAACTTGACAGCAATAGAGGCAAGGTTGCAGGCAAAGGGTTCAGTGGGGAGGGAACAGTCCAGCAAATGAAGCTGTCTCTCTGCGGTTGGCACCCAGCTATATGGTGCATTACTACCACCTTCTGCTCCAGAGTGTGTGATAGACTTACATATAAAAATCCCTTCACCCAATCACACACATACCCTAACCTACACTTTATCCTCCCATCTTTGGCCATCCTAGTTCCCTATTCCTGTTTATCCATCATATCCTATAAAAATCCCTGTACCTCTTAAGAAAGCTAAAAATACCCTAACCTGTGCTCTCTCACCCATGCCCAGCAACCCTTTTAATGTGAATTCCTGCACCCCCAATTCCCTTAGATTAATTCTCATCATCTCTCTCTGTATCCCATACTTCCTGCAACTCAGAACTACATGTTCTACTGACTCCTCTTCCTGAAATTCCTCACACAGTCCTGTCTGGTGTTTCCCTGTCAATTTCAGTGTTTGGTTTAGTGCACAGTGCCCCAACTTTAACCTAGTCCACACAATTTCCTCTCTTCTCTATCTACTACCTACCCTAGTACCTGCAACACTTTTGTATTTGATATAAATGCCTCCCTTTCCCCTCCCTGTCCCATCTTTCTTACCACATTTGGTTGATTTTTTCCCAGATTACACACTTAACCTCTGCTTTACTGATACTAATGTGCATTTCTATATTTTCTTTCTTTAACACCCTCTTTGCCAACTCATCCACCTTGTCATTCCCCTTCACCCCTACATGAGCTGGAACCCATAGAAATTTAACCTGACCTCCCTAACCTCCCTGAACTCTTGTGACTGACTGAAGGACTTCATGAAGTACATCTTGCCAGCTGTTTGAGTGAGAAGACCTTAAACTTGCTAGAATTGAAGATGAATCTGATCATATCAACACTTTGACAAGTCTAGCTTTCTCCACCCAACACAACACAACCAACACTGCCATCATCTCCACTGTATACACTGCTAACTTAACAGATGTTCTTCTGCTGATTACAATTGTTTTTGCTGGTATAGCCATCCCAAATCCTATCACTCCTGTTTCAGGTTCTTTAGCATCATCTGTATAGACCTGAGAATAATCACTATACTTTTCCATCACATGATAGTTAAATGCACTTACCAAATCAGTTTTACATTTTCCTTTCCTTTTTACCTCTAACAAATGCCAGTCTACATCAGGCCATACAAGCTTCCATGGAGCTACAACCAGCTAAACTATTGAAGGGCATATCCTTAGATCAAACACTCCACATGATCTAGCAATATCATTCCCTACCCGACTAAAGTTTTCCCTCTGAAGCCTCTCATTTTCCCAGGACACCTGCAAGACTCCTTTAGTAGGTTGAGAATCATTGTGCCCCTGCAAATTAGCCCAGTATTTTGCCATCAATTGCATCCTTCTTAATTTCAAAGGCATTACTGCCATTTCTACCTGCAGGGCTGATACTGGTGATGTTTTAAAAGCCCCACTGTACACTCTCAAAACCTAAGCCTGAATCACATCCAGTTTCCTGATAAGAGATCTAGCTGCTGATCCATATGCTACACTTCCATAATCCAACTCAGATCTTACTAAAACCATATACATTCTCTTCAATGCTGAACTTGCTCCCCATTCCCTACCAGTCAAGCATCTCACCACATTTATTACTTTTTTACATTTCTCCTCAACTTTCCTGATATGGTCTGCCCATGTTAATCATGAATCAAATATAACTCCCAGAAATTTAAATGATCCAACCCATTCTAATTTGATCCCATACATCCTTAACTTCTTCCCTACCTCAATTCTTTTCCTAGTGAAAAATACAGTGAGTTTTTTTTTCTACTGAAAATCTGCATCCCCACTCTACCACTTCAAGCAAATGATGCTGAACCCAGGAGCTATTTATGCAGCCAGCCCAAAATGAGAATCAGGTGCCTCAATTAGAGCACCCAACAGAACAAGGGAAAACCAGAAAACCTGGAATAAGGAATTGTGGACCGGACTGTGAACTGGAATGCGGACTTCGTGGAATGGACCATGACAGCCTAAATGTGATACTAGGAGAGTAGTTTAAATACCGATGTGGAAAATTATTTGCTAATTTGAAATTTTCTGTAAATGTAATAGTGATAGAGAAACTAATTTCACAGGGAAACTAAAGCATTGGCACGGAGCCTATCAATCTCAATTTTCATAGCACTTCTGAAAGATCTCCATGTTTACTAAATGGCACAGGCTGGATATGTGGGGATTGAGCATACCCCTGCTACTTTTTAACTGCTCCGGGTGTTGTCAACCTGGATTTGTGATACCTAAAGTGTGTAACTCTTCTGACCTAGCCCCGCTTACCCTCTTGTAAAATAAAAGGGTGATTACGAGTATGGGAAGGTTCTGGATGATAGCCTTCCCTTATTATTGGACAGGGGAAACAACATGGGATCTGATTAGTATGGTCTCAGCCATTGAGAAATTAGCTAATGGAACTACCTCATCTCTAGAGGTAGATAAAAGTCTTAACCACTGAAGTAGTAGCCGCATGAACTGTGGCTCTGCAAAACAGAATAGCCTTAGATTTCATCATAGCTGAGAAAGGAGGAGTGTGTACCATTCCAGGACAGGAATGTTGTACCTCTTTTCCTGATGAATTTGAAAATGTAACCCACCTGGCTGAACATATCCAGTGAAGCATAGAAAAGATGCATATGACCAAAGAAGAATTCCATAACTATAGCACTCCCAGAACATCTTTGATGGTTGGTGGGGTATGTTCTTACATTACGGAATTATTGTCCATGCAATAATAGTATGTGTTTTGTCGACTCAACTCATATGTGCAACCCTACCCCGTTTAACCAATTTCTTTGTACACTCTGGTTAACCCCGATGATTATGACCCACAGTGTAATGAAGAAGAATGTTTAAAAGTGAGACCCCTGTCCCGGGTTATGAGGCCCCCATTTGCGAATTCTGATATTTATGTTTAAAGGGGAGATAGTGGAGGAAAAATTTGAGAGTTGAAGATTTTGATAGATAAAGGGTTAATATCAGGCTTTTGAGTATGGAAACCAGTTTGCAGCTAAGTTTGTTACACATATGGCTGGCTTTTAGCAGAGACAATTATTTGAATAAATACTTGCAGTGGCTTATCTTGTAAGAATTAACCTCTAGGATATGAGACTGGTGTGTGTGTGTGTGTGTGTGTGTGTGTGTGTCTGCATGATGCATTCTACAGTTGTGTTGCCTTAAGGCATTCATTTAGTTTATTATATTTTCGCTTTAGTAATTTGTTTGTAATCATTTTCTAGTTAAAGTTAAGGTTGTTGAAAGTAAATTCATTGTCTGTGATATATTGCGGCATGCGATGACGTCACACCCGGTTTCGCCGCGTCTTGTGGGAAAATACCGGTTTGGAGAAATGGGAAGGAGGGGGTTGTGTGTGAAGGATCAGCGCAAGAAAAGTTTTCTTTCTACACACTAGAAACATCAGAGAAGCCATACCGTAAGTTCATAAGGTAATCGATAGGTTGAAGTAAAAATGTTAATACTGCTTGTGTTAAAAGTAATGACGGTTGATAGTTTATGTTCTTTGTTATTTAAAGAGTTGTGGATAGTTTGTGTTGAAGTGTATTTAAAGTATGGCATAAGTAGGTTCTGCCTATATATATTTTGTATTGTTTTATCAACAATTTTCACCATATGTTAATGTGGAAGAGTGAACAGTAAACGGTTAATCTTACTGGGATCGCGCCTCATTGACCTCTTTATACTTGGTGTTTAGTTCAGAGATTTTACACCTGTGCAAGAACACTACAGTGAAAAGGCGGCATTACCAGGTGTTTCAAGTGCCACAATGTCATCACAATCCACCATCAAGTCATTGCCATCCAGCGCCAGGAGCAGTAGGGCATCAACAAGTAAGACTGCCCATGCAAGAGCTAAAGCAGAAGCCGCTAAGGTCCGAGCATCATATGCTGAACAGAGAGCATAATTGAAAATGGAAGCGGCTGCCAGAGAAGCCAAAAACCAAAAGGAAGCGGCTGCCAGAGAAGCCAAAAACCAGTTGGAAACGTTAAGGATAGAGTCAGAGTTAGAAGTGCTGACACTACACTGAGAAGCCGAAGCTGCCAGGGTGGAAGCAGAGATATTAGAAAATGCCAAAGAAATGCATGTTCTGGAAGAAGTAAAATCTACTTCAGAAAGGACCAGATTGGAATGCACTAGCAACTACATCTGATCTCAAATGGATTTGATGATCCGTTCTTCCTCTCCATACTTTTATGCTATTGTCCCACCTCATGAGAGGCCCAATTGCATCACATCCATCCTAGGAAGACAATTTACCCTTGCAACTCCGTGATGAATTCAAGAATGAAAAGGCTGATGACAAATACTTCTCGACACCAAACTTAACAGCTTTGGCAAGAGAAGAGGCAAAGGCTGAATTCAGAACAGCAAATCCCATAACAAATGTACACCCTCAGTCATATACCTGACGACATATTCCCCCAGCCAGCATGCCACTTGCAGTTGAACCCATGGCACAGTATTTAGCACAACGAGATCTCGTCACTTCAGGACTATACCAGTTTGATGATAAGTCTGAAAATGACCGTGCATGGTACTCCTCATTCGCCAACGCAATCCACGGAGTCCAGCTCGGAGCAACCCAAGAGTTGGATCTTATGACAAAATGGCTGGGAAAAGAATCATGCGAACAGGTGAGACACATACGTTCAGTGTAACAACCCCAAACCAGCCTTACGCAAAGCATGGGAGAGACTTCAGGAGTGCTATGCGGCCCCTGAAATTATTGAAACGGCACTATTTCAACGCCTGGAAAAATTTTCTAAGGGGTCTGCCAAAGACCACACTAAGCTAAGAGAGCTCGGAGATCTTCTCATGGAGATTGAAGGTGCTAAAGAAGATGGTTATTTAACTGGCCTGTCATATTTAGATACTTCATATAGAATTAGACCAATTGTGGACAATCTTCCATTTGGGCTGTTGACTGTTGACGTTGACGTTGACGTTTCGGGCCGAGACCGAAGGGTCGAAACGTCGACAGCGTTTCTCCGTATAGATGCTGCCTGGCCTGCTGTGTTCCACCAGCATTTTGTGTGTGTTGTTGTTTTAAATGCTGTTCCTCTACCTCTCACCTTGCTAGAGAATGTACGATCTCTGTGAAATGCCCGGAATGTAATAGCACTAATCACGATGGGGCCATGCATCCCGACCTGTTACCGCAAACCGACAACGCTCCCTCACCCCCACAAGAGGATGGCGGGGAGGGAGAGGCTCACTCCAGGACAACCATTGTCAGCTCGAGCTGCACAGAAGTTTGCGGTCAAGGTCAGTCAAGCCATTCTTGTTCAAAGATCTGCCTCACTAAGGTGTACCCAAAGGGAGCCAAAGACAAGGCCATCAAAGCCTATGTAATTCTGGATGACCAGAGCAATTGTTCACTAGTCAGACCAGAGTTCTTTGACTTGTTCAACATTGAGAGTAATCAGTTCCCATACTACCTTAGAACTTGCTCAGGCAGCGTAGAAACTTATGGAAGGAAGGCAGAAGGCTTCCAGCTCGAGTCCCTGGATAGTAAAGTTGTCATCTGTCTCCCTCCACTCTTGGAGTGCAATTAAATTTTGAATAACCACACCGAGATCCCAACGCCAAGTGCGGTGCTACACCAGCCACATCTCCACCACATCGCCAAGCACATCCCAGAACTGGATCCAAAAGCAGAAATACTCCTGCTACTAGACATTCTCCAGGTGCACAATGTTAGGCAGCAGGTCAATGGACCACAGGACGCCCCCTTTGCCCAACGCCTGGATGTGGGCTGGGTGGTGATAGGAGAGGTGTGCCTTGGCAATGTACACAAACCGACAATTAACACATTCAAGACCAATGTGCTAGAGAGCAGCCGCCATTCAATTTTTCAACCCTGCACAAGTTTCATGTGTATCAAGGAAGCACGACAAGGCTTTAACAAATGTAAAGTAACTGACAAGATGCTGGGACAGTCAGTCTTCGCTCAAACTGAGCATGGTAATAAACTTGCTCCATCAGCACAAGTTCGCATCAAACTGTCAGGCGGTAATGGAGGCCTTTCCACACGATGACTGTGCTCCAGCAATTATCTAGATCTAGATGGAGAAACCATACCTACACAAAGGAGTTTTGGCCTACTTTGGGAGATTATGACTGACACATTCATGTTCTCCGTGCTGACCATGATCAAGCCATTCATCCGCCGTGGAGTTCTCTCCACTGTCAACAGTGTTTTCAATCCCTTGGGTCTACTGGCGCCAGTTATGATCCAGGGAAGAGTCCTTCTCAGAGAACTTACCTCTGGGCTCTCCAACTGAGATACTCCCCTACCAGAAGACAAGCTAAGCAAATGGGAGGCTTGGAGAGATTCACTTCAAGATCTAAAACAGCTTCATATCCCACGTAGGTACACTGTGACCTCACTCACCGAGGCAGTGCACACAGAATTGTGTGTTTTTTCGGATGAGTCTACCAAGGCCATCGGTGCTGTGGCTTACTTGAAAGTAGTTGGGAAGGATGGTGAAGTTGAAGTAGGATTTGTAACCGGTAAGGCAAAGCTCACTCCTCAGTCCGAGCCGACAACTCCAAGGCTTGAACTGTGCACAGCTGTCCTGGCTGTGGAAATGGCGGATCTTATCCAGGATGAGCTAGACCTAAAGCTGGACGGTATCAAGTTCTACACAGATAGCAAAGTATTGCTTGGTTATATTTATAATGAATCAAAACGTTTCTATGTGTACTTTCATAATAGAGTTCAACGTATCTGCCTGTCATCAAAGCTTGAACAATGGCATTATGTACGTACCGAGGATAACCCTGCAGACCACACATCGAGATCCTTACCTGCATCCCGCCTGGCTCAGACATCCTGGTTCACCGGACCCCCCTTTCTGCATCAGCCACCAACAGAAAAAACTCAAGTGAGCAAGACATTTGAGCTGATCGAACCCGAAAGAGACTCGGAAATTCGGCCGCAAATACAAACAGGAGTCACCTACCTCGAAGAATCAATACGTATTAATGAACGCTTTCAGCGGTTCTCCACTTTGAATTCTTTAGTGAGAAGACTTGCGTTCCTCATTCACATGGCCAGAATCACTGCCACATTCCCTAGTAGGGATGGACATGTCAGGAAGGTTGAGTTGAAAACTTCTGACCAAGGTGTTGTGAAAACTTACCAAAGGCCAGTTGCAGAAGTCGTTCTACTTCTACTTAAGAACTGATTTAGAGACTGAAGTTTTGTATTATGTTCATAGTGACCTTACGAAGGTCAGGCGGGGAGTGTGTTGCCTTAAGGCATTCATTTAGTTTATTATATTTTCGCTTTAGTAATTCATTTGTAATCATTTTCTAGTTAAAGTTAAGTTTGTTGAAAGTAAATTCGTGGTCTGTGATATATCGCGGCATGCGATGATGTCACACCCAGTTTCGCCACGTCTTGTGGGAAAATACCGGTTTGGAGAAACGGGAAGGAGAGGGTTGTCTGTGAAGGATCAACGCGAGAAAAGTTTTCTTTCTATGCACTAGAAACATCAGAAAAGCAACGCCATAAGTTCATAAGATAATTGATATGTTGAAGTAAAAATGTTAACACTGATTCTGTTAAAAGTAATGACGGTTGATAGTTTATGTTGTTATTTAAAGAGTTGCGGATAGTTTGTGTTGAAGTGTATTTAAAGCCAGTCGATGGCGTAAGTAGGTTTTGACTGTACATATTTTGTATTGTTTTATCAACAGTTTTCACCATACGTTAATGTGGAAGAGTGAACAGTAAATGGTTAATCTTACTGGGATCGCGCCTCATTGACCGGTTTATACTTGGTGTTTATTTCAGAGTTTTTACACCTCTGCAAGAACACTACAACAGTATATTGAATTGGATTTTATGGCTAAGCAGAGAGGAGCGTCGTTTAAGTAATAGTTGAGTAATATTTTAAGTATATAGTTTCCTTTCTAAATCTTTTTATTATTATTAGTAATATGGACAAAATACAAATGATATATTGATAAAGAAATTGCAAACATACAAATTCCATTACATATGAAAAAAACATAAACAATAGTTACAATATAAATGAGTTTACCAAGACATAAGCAATACAATATATGTATGAACATGGTAAGTCTAAATATTTCATAATAGATGATATAAAAAAAACAGAAAAAAGAAAGAAAAAAAATAATAATGCAAAACTAGCTAATCTACTAATCTAATAACTAATCACTAATATAGAAGAAAAAAGAAACAAAAAAAAGAGAGAAAAAAAGGGGGCTGTTTATAATATCTCACAAGAATAAATATTCATCAATGCCATCACTTCTGGTCCTCTCAACATACATAAGCTTAAAGCTGGGAAATCAAATGAACTTGGATGAGGGTCATATTACATCGTATGAAAATGTTGAATAAATGGTCTACATAACTTTTCAAATTTAATAGAAGTCTCAAAAACACCACTTCTATTTTTTTCTAAATTTAAACCTAACATAGTTTGAGAGAACCAATTAAATACATTGGGAGGGTTAACTTCCTTCCAATTCAACAATATAGATCTTCTAGCCATCAGAGTTAGAAATGCAATCATTCGATGGGCAGAAAAAGATAAATGCAGTGAGTCTAACATTGGTAAACCAAAAATTATGGTAATAGGATGAGGTTGTAAATCAATATTCAAAATGGCAGAAATAATATCAAAAATATCTTTCCAATATTTTTCCAAAAATGGACAAGACCAAAACATATGAGTTAAAGACGCAATTTCAGATTGACATCTATCACAAATAGGACTAATATGAGAGTAAAAATGAGCTAATTTATCCTTGGACATATGGGCCCTCTGTACGACCTTAAATTGTATTAATGAATGTTTGGCACATATCAATGATGTATTAACTAACTGAAGAATTCTATCCCAATTCTCACTAGAAATAATAAGGTTAAGCTCTCTTTCCCAATCCTTTTTGGTCTTATAAAGGGGTTCTGAATGTATCTTCATAATTATATTATAAAGTTTTGAAATAAGCCCTTTTTGAAAAGGGTCTAATTCAAATAAACTCTCCAAAACATCTGAAGGCACAAAATTTGGAAACGTAGGGAGTACAGAACTTAAAAAATGTCTAATCTGTAAATATCTAAAAAAATGAAAGCTAGGCGTTATATTTGTTGGATAATTGCTCAAAAGACATAAAACAATTGTCCAAAAATAAATCAGTATATAGTTTGATTAAGCTTTCTTTGCAGTTTACATAATGCATTGCAAGTTATCTGTAAAAGTAGGTAAATAGCAGATTTTCTTGGTGCAAATTTGTATGAAAATAAAGTGTTCCTTTAATTACATTATATAATCAAGTATTTCGTTTTCTTCAGTTGATTAGTGAGTTAGGCTTATTTGTATTAGCCAATGGGATTTGTCTTATTAACCAATAAGATGCCCTGAATAAAAAAAATGGGAACAAAAAATTAGCCTTTGTTTTTCTCCAGAGAGTGAAGGATTGAAGATGTTTGAGAAAGAAGGAACAAAATGAAATAATGGAAATGAATAAGAAGCATGTATGAAGAACATGGTGAAATCCTCAGAAAAGAATTGCAAGGACAGATACAGATGTCAGAAAAAGTTTATAAGGTCCCCCTCTTGGAATCCCACACCAACCTGATTTTCCCAATCTACCTGTATATTGAAATCCCAGATGCCTATTGTAACATTGCCCCTTTGGTAAGCATGTTCAATCTCCAATTGTAAATTGCAGACCATACCCTTACTGTTGTTTAAGGATCTGTTTAACTTCTATCAGGGTCTTTTTACCCTTGCAGTTCCTTAGCTCTATCCACAACGATACAACACGTTCTAACTCAATGTCTCCTCTTTCTAATGATTTAATTTCATTTTCTACCAACAAAGCCATGACACCACCCCTGCCTTCCTGTCTATCCTTTCGATGCAATCTGTATCTTTGGATATTAAGCTCCCAGCTATTATCTTCTTTGAGTCATGATTCAGTGATGCCTACAATACCATAATTGCCAATCAGTAACTGTGCTACAAGTTCTTTGACCTTATTTTGTATGCACTGCACATTCAAATATAACACCTTTAGTCCTGCATTCATCTTTTTTGAATGCTGAAATGCCTTGTTAGAGTGGATGTGGAGAGGATGTTTCCTATAGGCTAAGTGGCCGAATTCTGCTCCTTCCTCTCTGGTCTTATGGTCTTATGAAGTTACCTATTGTCCAGTATAAGATCTTATTTGGACATCTGCCTACTTCAATTTACAAACATTTGTAATAACTTTGAAATGCTATTCAAACTCATTTTGTAGAATGACTGAAACAGCTGAACCAGTGTCCAATTTTATTTTAATTAATTTAACATTCACTTCTGGTGTAAGCCATATTTCTTGTCTATTGCTAATTTACACATAGTAAATCTCAAGGCTACGCAGTCTTGTGTCATGTTCATGAACTCCTTTCACTTCTTTTACATCTTTTTATTTCAGTTATGGTTCTGCTACTGTTACAGCCTGTTGTCGACATTCTGGCAATGTGATTTGGGGCCGATCAGATGATCTGGTGTTTTGCTGTCCCTGAGAGCGCTCCTCAAGGCTGAAAGCAAAGCATGCAGTATGGAGGCCAGAAAGCGTGGAGACGGGGCATGGACTCATGATTGACTCCATCTCCTGCTAATTAAAGTACCGAGGAAGACTGAAGTCATCAAGGTGGGTGCGGAACATTAGCAAACATTCAGCACCGTCTACCAACCTGTTGCTTACTGATGCTGGCGTGGGTGTCTCTCATTCTCACTCACTCACTGATCCTTAGGGTAGGTCTTCAGTTTCAAGTGATCTCTCTCTTTTGCTCGATGCTCTCGGCAGTTGAGTCCAGATCAAGGTATAATCAACAGGGATTGTGTAGTTGGACTCGAATTCAGGTTTATAATGTGTTCTAGTTTCTAGTTCTATTTCCAGTCACACTTTTTGTCACCACTTTTCAGTGAATTTTGTGCATTTTTTTGCATGTGTGGTGTGAGGTGATTGATGTTTAATGTCTTTCTTTGAATGAGTTGGCTCCATGGTTGTTCTTTGTTTCATGACTGTCTGTGGGCAAGACAAATCTCAGAGCTGTATAGTGCATACATACTTAAATAATAAAAGTACTTTCAATCTTTGAATTATCAGATTTTTCATTAACTACATACAGTTTCTTTTTGATACTGTGACTTGACATTTTATCTTTTTCTTTTCTCTGTGCAGTCCATTTATTTTTGTCTGCCTGACATACTCTTTGTATGTGACCTACTTTGTTGCATTTTCTGAGAGTTTCACTTTTAAACCTGCATTAGTCTGTGTATGTGAGCCACTGTGACAATGTTAATAAAATTTGTTGAGCCAGGCAGATTTCTGTTTCAATGTTCTAATATTATTTATGTTCACTTTCATTCCTGAATACAACTCAAATGTGTTTTTGTCTTCTGTTTCCATTGATACAGCAATTTCAACTGTTCTTTAAAGTGTAAGCTGTGCTTTAGCTGGGAGCCATTTTTGATTGCTTTCTTGTAGGATTCCACAAAACAGAATGATCTCTCAGTGTTTCATAAAGCCCATCACTTAACTGACAATGCTGCGACAATCAATTCAGCCACATATGCTGAAATGGACTTCCCTCCTTTTGATTCCACTTAAGAAACCTAAAGCATTTGGTCCTAAATGTTGCTAAATTACTTTCATGATAACAGCAAAGCTCATTTCATCTGGTTTGGTTGGAGTAGTCAAATTTCTAAGCAAACTGTATGTCTTTAATCCAATGCACTAGGCAAAATTGACACCTTTCTGACTGGCTATTTCAGGTACTTTAAAATACTGTCCAATTCACTCCATATATAATATCAGTTACCTGTGTGTAATCAAAGGAAGATGGCAGGAATATAGCCAGCTATTTCTGTTCTTTTTAAAATAATTATTATCACTGTTTATGACCCAGTGAATTCTTCCATTTCTTGCCTTTTTTTAAACCTCAGCCATGCTTGTCTCCTTTTCTGAAGAGCACATGCTGCACTTTTTAAAAACTTGAGCATTTCTTGCTGTGTATCTTTTAATTTCTAAACTGTTGCTGCACTTCAACATGCAGGTAACCATCTCAAGTTCATTTGAAAAATACATCATCACAATTGTTATGTTTTGTAACTCCAAATCATATAATCCAATGAAAAGAAAACAAGAGAGCTGGGAATTCAAATCTAATCTTGTTTTTACTTTAAGTAAGATCTGAATGTATCACATGGTGGTCTGATGACTTATGCCATTTATGTACTTTCACAGATAACCAGCAATGCATTATGTAAGTGTGGGATCTTTTTGATGAACAGGTTCTTTTAGGAGTACAAGAATAAGTGAAAACTTATTGGTTTGTGATTGTTTATTTTAAGATTGAACAAAGGAATAGATACAGAGCACATAAAACTGATACTCAGGAAAAGACAAAGACAAGATGGTGATTTTTTGCAGAGTCTGACACTTTTATATTGAGTAAGGAAAATTCCTCAGATGACCAAAGGGCCAACTAAAAGATACACAGTCATAGCACATGTGTCATTTGTGAACAGTTAGCCAATGGAAAATGAAAAGGTGATAAACTGTTTTGTAACTGTTATACTTTATTGGCACCAATAATTGGAGTCAAACACTACATATTGTGACAAATACCAGTTTAAAATGTTAGTAAAAACGACAATTTTTTCTTTCATTAATTCAAATAGGACCTTATCAAAAGAGATCAAAAGGAACTGATTCCAAAATAAACAACGAAGAATGTTTAATCAAACAATATGTTTCCAATATAACATATATTACTGAAACATTAAACACACATCCCTTTGCTTGTCTAATTATTATACTAATGTTGCCTTCAAGTTACATTGTTCAAAGGTTCAAAAGTTCCAACAGCCGATTTAATGTCAGAGACACATATACAATTTACATCCTGAAATTCATTTTTTTCAGAAACATCCACAAAAATAGAGAAGTGCCCCAAAGAATGAACGACAGTTAAATGTAAGAACCCTGAAGTCCGCCCCCCCCAGCTCCCCTCCCTCCCGCACATAAGTGGGAGTGGGCAGCAATTCCCCCTCCCCCACTGGCAAAAATAAAAGCAATCATCAGCACCGCCACAGAGCACTCAAGCATGAGCAAAGCAAAAGCAAAGACACAGACCTACAGTTAGCCCAAAGACTTAGCATTTCACATAGCATTTGAGATACCACAGGTGCTCTCTCTCCCTAGGGGGACATAACAACTTACTGGTTTACAATGTTAAAAGCCCATTACATCACTTTGTCCAAGGTCTGTTCTCAAAGATCCTGGGTCTTTGGGTACACAGCAGTAGAGTTTCTGACTCCTCCGACAACACATGGGTCTCCTGTTGTGTCACCAATCTTCGATCTGCCAGTCTCCAGTGCCCTGAGATCTTAGGCTTCCAATTCCGAGACGGACTTTCAGGCTGAACCGTTGGCATGCCAAACAACAGCCAGTCTTGAAACCCCAAGACTGGGCCCCATTCCCGCAAAGACCTGAAGTCAGCATGTAACTCCCGGTCAGGGACTTCAAAAGAACCCTGAAAGAGAAAATAAATTTATTAAAGATAGTAATCGAGCTGTTTCCAAAGGCGCAAGCAAAGGAGTTGCTGTTTAGTGCCATCTAAACTTCGCTCCACTTTCATGACTATCTTGGCTTAATTTCTCATTTTCCCTTTGCTGTAAGGAAGGTAATTATGTTGACTATATTACAAACCTCAGCCATTTTCTCATCATTTCTAGGGATTCCTTCTTCAGTCTCTGTCTATTGGCCCTTGGTCCCACCTGAGGGAGCAATACTAAATAACACCACCTAATGCTCCTCCTGGGAGCAATGGCTTTACTTACCTCCCAGCTGCCTGACAATTATCAAGGACTTCAGCTTTTTATATTGTTTTCTATTCCACTGAAATAGGAAAAATGTAGACAAGAATATTTGCTTACTCCACAGTGACTACTGCATGTGATACACTAAAGCAAAGCTATTATATCTCGGGACATTGGATTTCAGAGTTCAGTCCTAGGGTCCTCTAGAAGAAAGTTTTCATGTTCTTCCCTAATGCATGTGACGTACTTTGAATGCTCTGGTTTCCTCCCACAACTCAAGGACATACCAGTTAATAGGTTAATTAGGTTAACTGGTCATTGTAAGTTGTCCTATGATTAGGCTAGGGTTAATTGATGGGTTGGTGGGTGGTGTGTCTCAGTGGTCTGGAAGGGCCTGTTCCATGTTGTGTCTCTAAAAACGTAAAAAATAATAATAATATTCCACAGATGCACATGATCATTCAGTCCCCAAATCCACACCTTTTTCATCAATTCTTTTTTTTTGAGAATATAATCTCCTTCAGTGCCATGCTTATGAATTGTTGTTGTGTTCTCAAAGCATTCGAGGACCACCTTCCCACCTTCCTTCTGCAGTGCTCTCTAACCTGCATGGAGGTGTGGAGTTTGTGACAGCTCAGTCCCGATAAATCTCCTCAAAGACCTACCTGAATCATTCTGCTGTACAGTAAAATTTCCTGCCATTGGTATTGTTGATTCCTTGAACCCCATGGTGATAGGGCTCCTGAGGCCCCAAATTATTTCATTCCTGGCCATTCTTATGACACCATTTAACCAATGTGATAATGTGGCATTTTCCCTGTGATAGAACAATTGCAACCCTGGTGCTAATCTTTAATTTGCAAGATTACTCCTGTTAGAATGCTTAAACCCATGAATGCTTAAACTAGGTTCAACCATATTTATTATCTCTTCTGAGCAGGCCCAGAGATGCCCTCCCTGATGACATCTGTTTGTCTTAATACCCCTTGGCTCTTCACTGAATATTAGAGCTTGGTTTGGATATTGCGAAGCACTATCAATACTCGCTGTTTCTATCGTCTATTATCATGCACTTGCTATTGGGCAAAGGACTTATTCCACAGCAGGTGTGGGATGTGGAGAACAACCCCTATAATGTATTTCACTTGGCATCTTAGCATGTCTAATTCATCGGACTGGTTACAGTGAACAACTGTAGGTGACAATCATGTTGTGTATCCTGACTCCAACACTTCAGATGCCAAATCAATGTCCTATGAGGGGATTGGCTTGTGAATGGAAGAAAGTGAATAATTAGCCAAGGTGCCAAAAGATCCTGTATTTGACATTGTCACAACTTGGTGCCTGAATTTCCACAAACTCTAGTTTCCACACTTCACTTGGAAATCTTACAATAACATGCACACAGTTTACTACAAACTTTGCTACTATGTCTGGTCCATTCAGACACCAGAGGCCCTGATTCAGACTTAACAAGTTCACCACCTCTATTTGCTTGGGTTTTGAAGTTGGAGTCCTCAACATCAGTTTCCGTGCACCTATTCAGATGTGGTCCCCTCTCCCACAGGGGGCTCCCATATAATCCAGTGGACATAGAACAATCTAAATTATACATGTAAAGGCAAGTCTGCTTGTTACTGGATAGTTTATGCTTATTTCTTGCCAACTGATACCTGTTTCCATCTAGTTATTCCCATCACGTCCACTAGAGTGAATATATCTATTACTACAACATTATAATAAGTGCTTAAATATTATAAATGAAATACTATAATAAAACTGCAGAGCTGTGGAGAGTGAGAAGAGCTTTCAAAGTATAGAGCAGCGTATACATGATCCATTGGATATTTGGGCTGAGAAATGGTGGATAAAGGCTAATCCGGCCAAATATGAGGTGTTGTGATTTGTGAGGTCAAATGTAAGAGGAAAGTATACAGTAAAGAGCAGAACCTTTTGGAGCATTGATGAATCCTGGGGTGCTTATTTCCCTGAAATTTACAACACAGGAGGTGTGATAGTAAAGAGAGTGAAAGGCATTTTGCTTTAATTGGTTGTGGCATAGAACATGAAAATTGGGAAGTTATGTTAGAACTATAAAAATGTTGTCATGCTACATTAGGAGCCCTGATGAAACATCTATCAGCCCACCATCCTCTCCCTGTATCACTGGCACAGAGTGTCTGCAGTAAGAACCATCTACAAAGTTGCCCACCCAGTCAACTCCAATAGCTCCTCCCAAATCAGTATCCTCAACCACCAAGGGCAGTAAGTGAAGAGGAATACCATCATCCAAATGATTTACTCTTAGTTCATGCCTTATTGACATGCAAAGATATCACATTTCCTTCACTGTGGTTGTGTCTAAATCCTGGATTTTGCTACTCAGAATCAGAATGAGAATCAAGTCTAATATTACCGGCATAGGTTGTGAAATCTGTTGTTTTCGTGGCAGCAGTACAATGCAATAAATAGATATATAATAGTTATAATAAATAAGTTGTGTATAAGTAAAAGTAAAACCAAAGTAGTGATATAGTGTATATGTGTTGAATGCCCATTTGGAAATTGAATGGCAAAGGGATAAAAGCTGTTCCTGAATCGTTGAATGTGTGTCTTCAGGCTCTTCTACCTTCTCTGCGATGGGAGTAATAACAACAGAGCACTATTTTCTCTATTCTGTTATTGGTATTCCCTTGTAATAGGAGGCCTCCGTTACAATAGACAATAGGTGCAGGGGTAGGCCATTCAGCACTTTGAGCCAGCACCGCCATTCAATGTGATCATGGCTGATCATCCACAATCAGAACCCTGTTCCTGCCTTCTCCCCAGATCCCTTGACTCCACTATCTTTAAGAGCACTATCTAACTCTTTCTTGAAAGCATCCAGAGAATTGGCTTCCACTGCCTTCTGAGGCACAGCATTCCATAGATCCACAACTCTCTGGGTGAAAACGTTTTTCCTCAACTCTATTCAAAACGGCCTACCCCTTATTCTTAAACTGTGGCCTCTGGTTCTGGACTCCCCCAACATTGGGAACACATTTCCTGACTCTAACATGTCCAAACCCTTAATAATCTTATATGTTTCAGTCAGATCCCCTCTCATCTTTCTAAATTCCAGTCTATACAAGCCCAGTTGCTCCAATCTTTCAACATATGACAGTACTGCCATCCTGGGAATCAATCTCGTGAACCTACACTGCACTCCCTCAATAGCAAGGATGTCTTTCCTCAAATTTGGAGACCAAAACTGAACACAATACTCTATGTGTGGTCTCACCAGGGCCCTGTACAACTGCAGAATGACCTCTTTGCTCCTATACTCAACTCCCCTTGTTATGAAGGCCAATGTGCCAATAGCTTTCTTCACTGCCTGCTGTACCTGCATGCTTACTTTCAGTGACTGATGAACAAGGACACCTAGATCTTGTTGTACTTCCCCTTTTCCTAACTTGACACCATTCAGATAGTAATCTGCCTTCCTGTTCTTACCACTAAAGTGGATAACCTCACATTTATCCAGATGAAACTGCATCTGCCATGCATCTGCCCAGTCACCCAACCTGTCCAAGTCACCCTGCATTCTCATAACATCCTCCTGACATTTCACACTGCCACCCAGCTTTGTGTCATCAGCAAATTTGCTAATGTTACTTTTAATCCCATCATCTAAATCATTAATGTATATTGTAAACAGCTACCATCCTATGGGATATTATATTAAAATACATCAAATTCAGTGTGCAATTACAAGGATAAGAATAGTGATGACTGAGTAATTTGTGTATAATATGCATAAAGGTCTGTTTAATGAAGTGGAAATCAGAGGGGGCAAATAAATTTAAAAGATCATAGAGAGGAGAGAGGGAAGGGTGAATGCTGATACAAGACTGAAATAGCCAGTTATCTGAAATTGATTAATTCAATATTGAGTTCTGATGGCTATAATGTGCCAGGTAGGAAGATTCAGAAGTATGAGATATCAAGACCAATTCTCCCTCCTCTTTGAATAATATCATGATCTCCTATGAACTGATGCAATGATTTTGTCAATTTGCAAAGAAACAGTGGCCAAAAGTGACATGCACTCAATGGCTAAGTTCTGTATTGGACATTATATTAAAATACATCATAATCAGTGCGTAGTTGCAAGGAGTAGTGGTGACTGAGTAATTTCTGTAATGTAATTGGTTCGTTATTGTCTTGTGTACTGAGGTACAGAGGAAATCGTCATTTAGCATACCATCCATACAGATCATTTCATCACATCAGTGCATTGAGGTACTACAATTAAATTGTGTGCAGTTTTGGTCTCCAAATTTGAGGAAGGATATTCTTGGTATTGAGGAAGTGCAGCGTAGGTTCATGAGGTTAATTCCCAAGATGGCAGGACTGTCATACGTTGAAAGATTGGAATGACTGGGCTGAATGCTATGTACCCCGTAACTGTGTTAACAGACCAGCAGAAATGGAAGCATATGTTGGAGTCTGGTGGTACTGTATCTAAAGGTGTTTCTTAGTAAACTAAACAATACAGTATCAAAAATGCCAATATACATATAAAACAGGTTAGCAATAATAAAAACAGAAGTATAGGAATAATACTCAGCAGTAAAAAACAAGCTCTATCAAAGTCTAGGGGTAAATGAATTGTCATAAGAGGATATAGAGTTCAGTTCACTTCGTTCTGAGGTAGCTGTTGTTTTGTTGCAAGGTTGGAGAGAGAGAGAGCGAGCAAGATGTGAGCAGCTACAGCAGGCAAACCTTTTGTAGATTTCTTGTTCCATTGTACTGATGTGGTCATTTGGTTATGACCCCTCCATTCCAGGCTAGACCGTTCTTCAGTGATGGACTCGTCACCCAGGCAAGGGCGGACACACACAATCAAGTCCCCACCGGTCTGCCTTCATCCATCGGGCTCCAGACCGATTCTCCTGAACCGATCCTCTAGGCCCCCACCTTCCTGTGGGTGCACAACACTCTTTCAGTGTACACTGGTGTGTCTGAGGGTGTCTCCCCAGATCAGTCTTTTATCCCCACTGACGGGGTATCAGCCATCCATCAACTCAATATGTCCATCAAACTAGTCCACTCCCTGCTGTCTCAGCAAGAATATTAATGAGCAAAGAGGTAGCAAAAAGTAAATAATCAGTGAAGAAGCCATAATACATAAATCATTTGTCTCTCTCTCTCTCTCTTATCCGTAGCAGATGCCTCTACCTCTGTTCTTCATCTCTCTTTCTCTCTCAGTAGCAGCATAGTTCCCGGGCGGGGGGGGGGGGGGGGGGGAGGTCGGGTCAGCTCTGGACCCCATTTCCATCTGGTTTGTTCAGCACACACATAACACCCCCACCATTCAAGGAATTTTCACCAGGTGAAACTAATATAATACAGAAGTGGTTATTAACTACCAGAGTCACACAGATATACTTTCAAATTAACACCTGGATAAACAATCAGCAATTACATTGTCAGTTCCCTTTACATGTTGCATTCTAATATCAAATTCTTATAACAACAGACTCCAACTTAATAACCATTTATTTTTATTCTTCATGTTAGTCAAAAGTACCAAGGAGTTGTGATCAATATAAACTATCAATGGTTTCTGTGCTGGACAAATGCACACCTCAAAATGCTGTAATGCCAGGATAAGTGCCAGTAATTCTTTTTCTACAGTGAAATTAATTCTTAGCTTAGGTGTATATTATGAAGTGTGAACCAATACATGTGTGATTATAATGTAGTACGTTACAGAAGTTTGTGCAAATACTGCAGTCAATCTACTATGATATTGTCTTTATCTTTCACAAACTTTGTCTAAAAAAAGTCAAATTCCTGCAAAACCAGATCCTGTTATTCAAAGTGGCATTTGGTCAACACTTGCCGCTTTTCCACTTAACTCTCACGTGGTTGGCTGGCTCACAAGCCCAGATTAGGCCTTCACAGACCCCCTTCACAGGTGCTAGCGTATCACCAATGTTTTCCAAACTAAGCCCATGTGCTGAACTTCCACACCGCTCATTAATTTTAAGCTGGTCATTAATTTTATCTTCGGGATCTTTAATTTCCAGTTTATACCTGCAGATGAACCGTCTTGGTCAAAACAACACTTCAAGTTCTGCCTCTCCAAATCACATACTTGAACAACATCACCAAGTTGTTTATCTTTAAATTTAAAGCAAACTGTAACTGATTCACAGGCATTTTGTTACCAGACCACTGACCCTTCAGCATGGTTACTACTTCTAAAACCAATCCAGACTTTAAATATTCTTTATTCAAAAGTCCAGTAACACTATTTTCCTCAATATCAATAAGAAAACGCTGGTGGGAGTTGTGTACAGGCCACCTAACAGTAGCAGTGAGGTTGGGGATGGCATTAAACAGGAAATTAGAAATGTGTGCAATAAAGGAACAGTAGTTATAATGGGTGACTTCAATCTACATATAGATTGGGTGAACCAAATTGGTAAGGGTGCTGAGGAAGAGGATTTCTTGGAATGTATGCAGGATGGTTTTCTGAACCAACATGTCGAGGAACCAACTAAAGAGCAGGCCATTTTAGATTGGGTATTGAGCAATGAGGAAGGTTTAGTTAGCAATCTTCTCGTGCGAAGCCCCTTGGGTAAGAGTGACCATAATATGGTGGAATTCTTCATTAAGATGGAGAGTGACATAGTTAATTCAGAAACAAAGGTTCTGAACTTAAAGAAGGGTAACTTTGAAGGTATGAGATGTGAATTAGCTAAGATAGACTGGCAAATGATACTTACAGGGTTGACAGTGGATATGCAATAGCAAGCATTTAAAGATCACATGGATGAACTATAACAATTGTTCATCCCAGTTTGGCAAAAGAATAAACCAGGGAAGGTAGTGCACCCATGGCTGACAAGGGAAATTGGGGATATCAAGTCCAGAAGAAACATATAAATTAGCAAAAAAAGCGGCACTCCTGAGGACTGGGAGAAATTCAGAGACCAGCGGAGGAGGACAAGGGGCTTAACTAGGAAAGGGGAAAAAAGATTATGAGAGAAAGCTGGCAAGAACATAAAAACTGACTGTAAAAGCTTTTATAGATACATGAAAAGAAAACGATTGGTCAAGACAAATGTAGGTCCTTTACAGTCAGAAACAGGTGAATTGATCATAGGGAACAAAGACATGGTAGACCAATTGAATAACTACTTTGGTTCTGTCTTCACTAAGGAGGACATAAATAATCTTCTGGAAATAGTAAGGAACCAAGGGGAGAGTGAGATGGAAGAACTGAGGGAAATACATGTTAGTAGGGAAGTGGTGTTAGGTAAATTGAAGGGATGAAAGGCAGATAAATCCCCAAGGCCAGATGGTCTGCATCCCAGAGTGCTTAAGGAAGTAGCCAAAGAAATAGTGGATGCATTAGTGATAATTTTTCAAAACTCCTTAGATCCTGGATTAGTTCCTGAGGATTGAAGGGTGGCTAATGTAACCCCACTTTTTAAAAAAGGAGGGAGAGAGAAACAGGGGAATTATAGACCGGTTAGTCTGACATCGGTGGTGGGGAAAATGCTAAAGTCAGTTATCAAAGATGTGATAACAGCACATTTGGGAAGAGGTGAAATCATCGGACAAAGTCAGCATGGAATTGTGAAAGGAAAATCATGTCTGACGAATCTTATAGAATTTTTTGAAGGTGTAACTAGTAGAGTGGATAGGAGAGAGCCAGTGGATGTGGTATATTTAGATTTTCAAAGGCTTTTGACAAAGTCCCACACAGTAGATTAGTGTGCAAACTTAAATCACATGGTATTGGGGGTATGGTATTGATGTGGACAGAGAATTGGTTGGCAGGCAGGAAGCAAAGAGTGGGAGTAAACGGGACCTTTTCAGAATGTCAGGCAGTGACTTGTGGGGTACCACAAGGCTCAGTGCTGGGACCCCAGTTGTTTACAATATATATTAATAATTTAGACGAGGGATTTAAATGCAGCATCTCCAAGTTTGCGGATGACACGAAGCTGGGCAGCGGTGTTAGCTGTGAGGAGGATGCTCAGAGGATGCAGGGTGACTTGGATAGGTTAGGTAAGTGGCCAAATTCATGGCAGATGCAATTTAATGTGGATAAATGTGAGGTTATCCACTTTGGTTGCAAGAATAGGAAAACAGATTATTATCTGAACAGTGGCCGATTAGGAAAAGGGGAGATGCAAGGAGACCTGGACATCATTATACGCCAGTCATTGAAGGTGGGCATGCAGGTACAGCAGGCGGTGAAAAAGGCAAATGGTACGTTGGCATTCATAGTAGAAGTATTTGAATACAGGAGCCGGGAGTTCTACAGCACCTAGAATATTGTGTGCAGTTTTGGTCCTCTAATCTGAGGAAAGACATTCTTGCCATAGAGGGAGTACAGAGAAGATTCACCAGATTGATTCCTGGGATGGCAGTACTTTCATATGAAGAAAGATTGGATCGACTAGGCTTATACTCACTGGAATTTAGAAGATTGAGGGCGGATCTTATTGAAATGTATAAAATTTTAAAAGAATTGGACAGGGTAAATGCAGGAAGATTGTTTCCGATGTCGGGGAAGTCCAGAATGAGGGGTCACAGTTTAAGGAAGCCTTTTAGGACCGAAATGAGGAAAAACTTCTTCACACAGAGAGTGGTGAATCTGTGGAATTCTCTGCCACAGGCCGGTTCATTGGCTATATTTAAGAGGAAGTTAGATATGGCCCTTGTGGCTAAAGGGATCAGGGGGTATGGAGAGAAAGCAGGTACAGGGTTCTGAGTTGGATGATCAGCCATGATCATACTGAATGGCAGTGCAGGCTCGAAGGGCCAAATGGACTACTCCTGCACCTATTTTCTATGTTTCTATGTTTACACCCTTTCTCATCAAAGCCTGTAGAGTCAACCTAACTTTGGGCTATGCACCCAACGGCTGATCCAACAATGCCCGCTCCGCTTATACCTCTGTTTAATTTATTGCCTCTGACAAGAATCGCTCCTGATGAGACTGGATGTTTTCAAATGGCTTCTGCCCGTAGGAAGTCTGCCTCTCTCTCACTTCCTACTTCAAACAATAACTCATGATTATGTAATTTGTGGTTTTCAAATGGCTCCTTCCCTGTACAATGTCACACCCTCACTCACTATTCAAACAATGACTCATTTTGAGTCTACCCACACATGAAGAACTGCGGTGATTCAAGAAGGTAGCTCACCACCACCTCCTCAAAGGCAACTAAGGATGAGCAATTATATCCTGGCTCATCAATTACAAAATGGTAATTAAGTAAAAATTTTTTCTTTATATTCCAGAAGAAGGCATTGATAACTTCTGTAAAGTCCTTCTTGAGGGAAGAAACTGTGTGGATGATATTCCAGCAAATCGCTTCGATACAAAGTTCTGGCATGACACTGACGACAACAAAACAGGAAAAATGACCACAAAATGAGTAAGTTTAATCGAAGGGTAATAAAGTATAAAACATTTCACAAAATGACAAGCTGAATGATCAATATATTAATAATTATAAATCAATTAAGAATAATGGGTTATTCTTGAGGTCTATTTGAATTCACAAGTAAATCACCGTCACAATGCTATTCAAAGATTTTAACAGTAAATCAGAGGTGATAGTCATCAGTAGAGTTTACCAGTAAGAAAGTGGATGAAACAATCGGTGCAGAATGGTTAAATCAGCGAAGGTTGGTTAATTTAGTGGGTTAAGGCAAAGTAAGAGAGACAACTGTACTGGAAACAAATTTAAGTTATTTTCAGCCTGACTATAAATGACAGTTAAGTCAAACACCTCTGATCTGCATTTGCCTTCAAATTATGCTGGCCTTTGTTTACTGGTTCTCATTGTTCAAACTTCGAAAAGAATGCATGAATTTACATTTCTAATTAAAACAATTTTCAAGCAGATTAATTATAGTTGAATGAAGGTGAGAGGTTTCCACAATATCCAAATCAACAGAAGAACCAGAATTACTGTAGAAAGCTTCTGTTTAATTGCCCTTAATAACTTAGCTTTCTTCAAAAAGCATCAGATGCATTTACAGAATGTGAGCAGGTGAGCACCCCAGAATATCACTGGCCTGCAGTTAACACTGTTACATACCCCGTAACTGGGTTAACAGACCAGCAGAAATGGAATGATACATTGGAGTTTGGTGGTACTGTAAATAAAGGTGTTTATTAGTAAACTAAACAATAGAGTATCAAAAATGCCAATATACATATAAAACAGGTTAGCAATGATAAATTCAGAAATGCAAGAATAAGAATCAAAACCAAGCTCTATCAAAGTCTAGGGATAAATGAATTGTCATAAGAGAATATAGAGTTCAGTTCAGTTTGTGCTGAGGTAGTTGTTGTGTTACTATGTGAGAGAGAGAGAGAGAGAGAGAGAGAGAGAGAGAGAGAGAGATGAGCAGCTGCAGCAGGCAAACCTTTCATCATCTTCTTGTTTGGTTGTACTGTTGGAGTCAATGATTATGACCCCTCTGTTCCAGGCTAGACTGTTCTTTAGTGATGGACTCATCACCCAGGCAAGGGCGGACTCACACACAAGTCCCCACCAGTCTGCCTTCATCCACCGTGCTCCAGACCAATTCTCCTGAACCGATCCTCCAGGCCCCCACCTTCCTGTGAGTGCACAACACTCTTTCAGTGTCCACAGGTGTGGCTAAGGGTGTCTCCCCAGATCTGCCTTTTATCCCCACTGAGGGGGTATCAGCCATCCATCAACTCAATATGTCCATCAAACTAGTCCACTCCCTGCTGTCACAGCAAGAATGTTAACGAGCAAAGAAGTGTCCTTGTAGCAAAAGGTAAATAATCAGTGAAGAAGCCATAATACGTAAATCATTTCTCTCTCTCTCTCTCTCTCTCTCTCTCTCTCTCTCTCTCTCTCGCTCTCTCTCTCTTATCTGTAGCAGATGCCACTCCCTCTGTTCTTCATCTCTCTCTCTCAGTAGCAGCATAGTTCCTGGCGGGGGGGGGGGGGGGGCGGCGGGTGTCAGCTCTGGACCCCATTTCCATCTGGACACACATAACACCCCCACCCTTCAAAGGATTTTCTCCGGGTGAAAATTAACTAGCAAGGCACATTACAGAATCTAATATAATACAGAAGTTGTCATTAAACAACAGGGTAACACAGATATACTTTCAAATTAACACCTGGATAAGCAATCAGCAATTACATTGTCAGTTCCCTTCACATCTTGTATTTTAATATCGAATTCTTCTAACAACAGACTCCAACTTAATAACCATTTATTTTCATTCTTCATGTTAGTCAAAAGTACCAAGGAGTTGTGATCAATATAAACTATCAATGGTTTCTGTGCTGGAAAAATGCACACCTCAAAATGCTGTAATGCCAGGATAAGTGCCAGTAATTCTTTTTCTACAGTGAAATTAATTCTTAGCTTAGGTGTATATTACGAAGTGTGAACCAATACATGTGTGATTATAATGTAGTATGTTACAGAAGTTTATGCAAATACTAATCTCTATTTTACTTTTAAATTTAACATTCAGTCAATCTAGTATGATATTGTCTTTATCTTTCACAAGCTTCGTCTAAAAAAAGTCAAATTCCTGCAAAACCAGATCCTGTTATTCAAAGTGGCATTTGGTCAACCCTTGCCGCTTTTCCACTTAACTCTCACGTGGTTGGCTGGCTCACGAGCCCAGATTAGGCCTTCACAGACCCCCTTCACAGGTGCTAGTGTATCACCAATGTTTTCCAAACTAAGCCCATGTGCTGAACTTCCACACCGCTCATTAATTTTAAGCTGGTCATTAATTTTATCTTCGGGATCTTTAATTTCCAGTTTACACCTGCAGATGATCCATTTTGGTCAAAATAACACTTCAAGTTCTGCCTCTCCAAATCACATACTTGAACAACATCACCAAGTTGTTTATCTTTAAATTTAAAACAAACTGTAACTGATTCACAGGCATTTTGTTACCAGACCACTGACCCTTCAGCATGGTTACTACTTCTAAAACCAATCCAGACTTTAAATATTCTTTATTCAAAAGTCAAGTAACACTATTTTCCTCAATATCTTCAATAATATCCATCTCACCAGCTTTCATCTCATCGCCAATTTTTAGCACAAGTGACTGAGAATCCTCACTTTCTGCTGGTGCCAGGGTTAACCCTTTCTTCACAGAACCAAGTCTATCTGACCCAAAAAGATTGCCTTCCTTTTTAACCAAGTCAGACACCTCAGACCTTTCCTGAGTCTCCACACAAGGTTCAGTACCCTGTGAATCCACAGGTACCTTCACAACCTGAACACTGGCAAACAGGACATCTGCCTTTCCTAGACTTTCAATACCAGTCTCCCTTTCAATTTCCAAGTTCCCCTGATCCTCCCAGTTACTCTCTGGGCAACTCCCATCTGGAATAAACTCAACCTTGTGGGTTAAAACAAACTCGCCTGCTAACCCTGCAGACTCCCTCAAGGTAGTGGCATCCTTTACCTCTTGGAATGCCTTTATATCATCAGGAACACACTTAAATTCTTCAACCACAACCAGCTCTTTCAAGCTACATAAATCACCAGTGTCCAACCCTGGACCTTATAGCTGCCACATCTGTTTCTCATCTTGGCTCTGTGTCTCCATAAACTCCTTCCTCACTCCAAAATGTCCACCTTGGGGTATCTCATGGGCCTAGTTCAAAATTCCGTTCCTTGACATCACTAAATCTGCTTCTTCTCTCTTACTTTCCTTAGTTCCACTATTCTCCATTTTACCACTCTCTAACTCTTCCTGGTACAGGGCTGGTAAAAACGTTTCAGCTAAATCAACGCTGGACTCATTTAAACTGGAGCCTGCCTCTGCCGCTTTTCTAGACATGCTGCGAGTTACTGCGCAGGCAGAATAAATCTTGGGATCTATGGGCGGGTCCCCAGCACTTACAGGCTTGCTCGTCAGCTTCACTACTGAATACACATCCCCACCTGCAAGATCATTACTGAGTTTGACATCCACATCATCCATCAGGAGTTCAGACTGCATGCCTATTTCGACTGGTCCAGATATCAGGTCACGTTTCAGAAATATCCTGTGCAAAGTTACGGCCTCAGTCCCTTTTCCGATACCTGTTATCACATTTACCTCCCCAGTCTAGGTCTCAGCACTGAATTCTAACACCTTCCTTCAGATCAATGACCGACCAGCCCCAGTATCTCTCCAGATCCGCAGTGGAACTGGGGTTTCTCCCTCCTTCATGGATACCATCCCTTCTGAAATAAATTTCTTGTGCCCCTCTTGGGATCTATCTAACCTCGCCTTCCTCAGCGATCTGCTGACCGACTCAATGCAACCAGTCAGGGTTGTCATCTTTTCCTTTTCCTGTCTCCTTCTTCGGAGCCATGCACTTAGATGCTATGTGACCAGCTTTCCCACAATTATAACACATAAAGCTGGGAAGCTTCTTGCCAGCCTGCTTTTCCTCCTCCTTGCCTTTTCTGGTAGGCCCCAGCTTATTCTCTGACTTAGCCGATGGGCTTTCTCTACCGTCCCTACTACCTCTCTGGTAGCTCTTATTTGGGGGAAATTTTGTCCTGTGGGTTATGGCATACTCATCTGCTAACTTGGCAGTCGCAGACAAAGTCTCTGCCTCCTTCACATCTAGATAGGTCTACATTACCTTCAGGAACACAACCACTGAACTGCTCAATCAGCATTAGCTGTAGCAGTTTGTCATAATCCCCAGTGACCCCTTTTGAGGTGCAACAATGCTCACAATACATTTGCATCTCACAGGCAAACTCTAAATACGTGCGGTCCCAAGGCTTTCTCAAATTCCAGAACTTCTGCCAGTATGCCTCTGGAATCAACTTGTGTACAATGTCCTGGGTATGTTACTCAAAATGGCCTCTTTGGTTTGTTACAAGTAGGAATGTTTCTTTGTCGGATAAGTGTTTCTCTAGCCATTGTTTCACTTTAGAATGGCTGATATGGTAATTGTATTCATTTGTTAATCAATGGGGAATGTCATTGTGTCTTGTGATGCTGGGAACTTGGGGGAGGGGTTTTTGCGGGTTTTTTGGGAGAGGCCGAGGAAGACACTGAAGAAGGTGGACATGTGCTGGACTGCTCATAAGACCACCAGGGTGGTCCCAGGTGCGACGGCCGGATGTGTCGATTGGTTTGTTGATTGAGCTCCAACGAGTGCACTAAACAGACTGAACTTTGATAAGTGGCGCCTTTTGTTTTTTTCCTTGTGTATATATATTGTATTGCTTACTACTCTTTTTAATTTTAGTAAACTCTTTAAAGTGTATTTCATAACGGTATTTGTTGTGGATTTGATACTGTTGGCGGGCTCGAGGCGTAAACTCGATTCTCACAGCACCTGCGTGTACGGGAGGTGGGTTGGAGAGTGGCTGGATCCCCTTTTTCCCCTAGACATATACCAGCCTGTTGGGTAAGGGTTACATTTGTGGGGGCTCGTCCGGGATGATCAATGTGAAGAGGCGTTCCGATCTTTGAAAAGGGCACTGACCCAGACCCCGGTGTTGGCTTTTGCCGATCCCCAGAAGCCATATGTGCTGCACACGGATGCCAGCCGAGAGGGTCTCGGGGCTGTTCTGTACCAGGAGCATGGCAAAGCATTGAGGCCGGTAGCCTTTGTCAGCCGAAGCTTGTCGCCATCGGAGAGAAACTATCCCACTCACAAGTTGGAGTTCCTGGCGCTGAAGTGGGCGGTGGTGGACAAGCTGGGTGATTACCTTTACAGAGCCAAGTTTGAGGTGAGAACGGATAACAATCCTCTCACTTATATTTTGACTTCGGCGAAGCTGGATGCCACAGGACATCGGTGGCTGGCGGCATTGTTGGTATATGATTTCAGCCCGAGGTACCGCCCCGGAAGCAAGAATATCGATGCGGATGCATTGTCTCGTCGGGAGCCGGGGGAGGAGGAGAGGGACGAGGAGTGGGAGAGTGTCCCTACCCCTGGAGTGAAGGCGATGTGTCGGTTTGTTATCACCGTGAAGGCCGAGGGAAGAGGGAGGCTGGAACGAGCCATGGACCATTTGGGGGTTTTTGACGACGCCATACCCCTAGTTTACTGTGACCTGACCGCTCTGGGGACTAAATAGTTGCCGGAACTGAGTCCGGGGGAAGTGGCAACTGCTCAGCAAAATGACCCGGGCATTGGCACAGTGTGGAGAGCGGTCGAGAAGGGGGATGGGGCGTTGGCTGAGAAGGCGAAGCACCCATACGTGCCTCTGTTGTTGAAGGAGTGGTCTCGGTTGAAGTTAAAGAACAAAATCTTGTACCGGGTAACGACGCCTCCGGACCAACCCCGCTGTTGGCAACTGGTCCTGCCGGAGGAGTATCGCCAGGCTGTACTCCAGGCTTTACATGATGATTCTGGACATTTGGGGGTGGAAAAGACATGGATTACTCAAAGACCGGTTCTACTGGCCCCGGATGAGGGGGGACGTTGAAGAATACTGTAGGGGATGCCGTCGTTGCATCCAGAGGAAGACCCTGCCAGCGTTGGCGGCTCCACTGTCACACTTGCAGAGTGCGGGACCTCTGGACCTGGTATGTATGGATTTCCTGTCGATTGAGCCTGACACCAGCAACACCGCGAATGTATTAGTCATCACCGATCATTACACTCGCTATGCTCAGGCATTTCCCACCAAGGATCAGAAGGCGACGACAGTGGCGAAGGTGTTATGGGAGAAGTACTTTGTGCATTACGGCCTTCCCAGGCGAATCCATAGTGATCAGGGGCGGGACTTTGAGAGCCGCCTTATCCAGGAATTACTGACTATGCTTGGGGTTGAGAAATCCAGGACTACCCCTTACCACCCACAGGGAGATCCTCAGCCAGAGAGATTCAACAGGACCCTGTTGGATATGCTCGGGACGGGAGTCTGGGGGTCCCCATCACTAGGGCTACCTCCCCGGGTCGGTTCACCTTGGGCCTCGCCTGCGTACACCACACCGTCCCTCGTTTACACTCCGGGTCCAGCCCTTGGGAGGCAACCCCTTCTGCGAACACTGCTCGAAACACTGGATGCACCGAGAGGGTCTCCAGAAAGTCTTCCCCCCCTTTCTCCTTACAAGCTCCCAGGAGCCGTCGCACAACTGGGGAGTTAGTCCCCACCAGGAGGGCAGCACCACCGGTTTCCACCGGGTCAGGACACACCAACACCAACGTCTCAATAGCTTCCGACACTCCCACATCGCCCTCCGAGAACTCCAATCTCACCGATAGGTACCCATCGTGCGGGTAGTCACCCTCACTCACACCCCAAATCTGCAGGGCGTCAAATGGTGTTACGTTCAAATGCTTTAGATGTTGATTGTAGAAAGACCGGTACAATAAGGTCACCTGCAATCCCGTATCAAGAACGGCTTTTGCGTAAATTCCCTCTATCCGTAGACCCACACTGGCACGGGGTCCTACCAGCCCATCCGGAACAGAGGCGTGGGCACCCGGTGGTCTTCCGGCTGATCTCTGGGAACGTGTTCTTCCAGAGGCTCCAGTCCGTTCCCTCACTGAGCCTCTCCTAAGTTTCCCGACACCTCTCCCTTTTTAGTCATGGGGGGCTTGTCCTCCGCGGGACTCCTTGTCTCTCACAATCCCACCTAAAGTGACCCTCCTCCAGAGAGCCACTGAATAGCTGACTCATCCTCACGCTAGCCACGTCAGTCGCCTTCACTACCCCCGGTACACTGACCGTCGCCGGCAGTTCCACCGTCCTGACGTCAGCACTCGTACGAACCAACACCCAGCTAGACTCTACCTCTTTACCACACCGTCTAGCTACCAATTCTACCTGCCCAATACCCTTCACCGAACTTAAACCCCGCACTATCGCGTCTCCCGAAACTCGAACATCCAGTGTTTCGAGCAGTGTTCGCAGAAGGGGTTGCCTCCCAAGGGCTGGACCCGGAGTGTAAACGAGGGACGGTGTGGTGTACGCAGGCGAGGCCCAAGGTGATCCGACCCGGGGAGGTAGCCCTAGTGATGGGGACCCCCAGATTCCCAGGAGTGCCGACGGGAGAAGCCTTGTTAGTAGACGCCCCAGACGATCTTGAAGGGGAGACATGATTTCCGGCGGGGGCGCTGGTGAGGCCCGAAGTGCAGAGACCAGGGGTGGTACATGCGAGGCGTATAGCTATAAGTGTCAGGAACACCACGGCAAGAGAAATCACCTTTAAGAGGGGAATGCCGCTGGCACATCTGTTCCCGGTGACGGTAATGTCTAGCACACCAGTGAGGACCCCTAACGGGGAGGGATCGGAGCATCGAAGGGAGCTGACCGCTGAAGCCTTTAACTTCGGGGATTCCCCAGTGTCGCCGGAGTGGAAACGCAGGCTAGTGGAGAAGATGCTGAAGATGGAAGCTGTTTTTTCTCGGGGCGAGTTTGATGTTGGCTGCTCCAAAAGCACTCGCCACACCATCCGGGTGACGGAGGACACCCCGTTCCGAGAGAGATCCCGGCGGCTGGCTCCGGCAGATGTTGAGGACGTGCGACAGCACTTGTGCAAGTTGAAGGAGGCCGGAATCATAGCTGAGCCTCGAAGTCCTTATGCGTCCCCAATAGTGGTGGCACGGAAGAAGAATGGGCGAGTGTGCATGTGTGTTGACTACAGGACGTTGAATCGGCGAACTGTCCCTGATCAATATACTGTCCCAAGAGTCGAGGATGCATTGGCCTGCCTGAGCGGTGCAAAATGGTTCAGTGTGCTGGATTTAAGAAGTGGGTATTACCAGATCCCGATGAGTGCGGCTGATAAAGAGAAGACCGCTTTTATCTGCCCGCTGGGGTTCTTTCAGTTCGAACAAATGCCCCAAGGCATATCCGGAGCCCCAGCCACCTTCCAGAGGCTCATGGAGAGAACTGTGGGGGATATGAATCTGTTGGAGGTGTTGGTGTACCTGGACGATTTGATAGTGTTTGGATCGACTTTGGAGGAACATGAGGAGAGACTGTTGAAGGTGTTGGGCCGGCTTAATGAAGAAGGGTTGAAGCTTTCCCTGGACAAATGCCAGTTCTGCAAGTCGTCGGTTAACTACATTGGCCATATCATTTCGCGAGAGGGAGTGGCTACTGATCCAACCAAGATAGAGGCCATGACCACCTGGCCGAGACCCCAGAAAGTGGGTGCTCTGTGCTCATTTTTGGGGTTCTGTGGGTATTACCGGCGATTTGTGAAAGGATACGCTAAAGTGTGTCACCCGTTGACTCAGCTGTTGTGTGGCTATCCCCCAGTGGGGAAGAAGAGGACGGGGAACCAGAGGCAGGATGCTGGAGGATACTGGAACCCGGCGGAACCTTTTGGCTCGAGATGGGATGATCAATGTGAAGAGGCGTTCCGATCTTTGAAAAGGGCACTGACCCAGGCCCCGGTGTTGGCTTTTGCCGATCCCCAGAAGCCATATGTGCTGCACACGGATGCCAGCCGAGAGGGTCTCGGGGCTGTTCTGTACCAGGAGCATGGCAAAGCATTGAGGCCGGTAGCCTTTGTCAGCCGAAGCTTGTCGCCATCGGAGAGAAACTATCCCACTCACAAGTTGGAGTTCCTGGCGCTGAAGTGGGCGGTGGTGGACAAGCTGGGTGATTACCTTTACGGAGCCAAGTTTGAGGTGAGAACGGATAACAATCCTCTCACTTATATTTTGACTTCGGCGAAGCTGGATGCCACAGGACATCGGTGGCTGGCGGCATTGTCGGTATATGATTTCAGCCTGAGGTACCGCCCCGGAAGCAAGAATATCGATGCGGATGCATTGTCTCGTCGGGAGCCGGGGGAGGAGGAGAGGGACGAGGAGTGGGAGAGTGTCCCTGCCCCTGGAGTGAAGGCGATGTGTCAGTTTGTTATCACCGTGAAGGCCGAGAGAAGAGGGAGGCTGGAATGAGCCGTGGACCATTTGGGGGTTTTTGACGACGCCATACCCCTAGTTTACTGTGACCTGACCGCTCTGGGGACTAAACAGTTGCCGGAACTGAGTCCGGGGGAAGTGGCAACTGCTCAGCAAAATGACCTGGGCATTGGCACAGTGTGGAGAGCGGTCGAGAAGGGGGATGGGGCGTTGGCTGAGAAGGCGAAGCACCCATACTTGCCTCTGTTGTTGAAGGAGTGGTCTCAGTTGAAGTTAAAGAACAAAATCTTGTACCGGGTAACGACGCCTCCGGACCAACCCCGCTGTTGGCAACTGGTCCTGCCGGAGGAGTATCGCCAGGCTGTACTCCAGGCCTTACATGATGATTCTGGACATTTGGGGGTGGAAAAGACATATGGATTACTCAAAGACCGGTTCTACTGGCCCCGGATGAGGGGGGACGTCGAAGAATACTGTAGGGGATGCCGTCGTTGCATCCAGAGGAAGACCCTGCCAGCGTTGGCGGCTCCACTGTCACACTTGCAGAGTGCGGGACCTCTGGACCTGGTATGTATGGATTTCCTGTCGATTGAGCCTGACACCAGCAACACCGCGAATGTATTAGTCATCACCGATCATTACACTCGCTATGCTCAGGCATTTCCCACCAAGGATCAGAAGGCGACGACAGTGGCGAAGGTGTTATGGGAGAAGTACTTTGTGCATTACGGCCTTCCCAGGCGAATCCATAGTGATCAGGGGCGGGACTTTGAGAGCCGCCTTATCCAGGAATTACTGACTATGCTTGGGGTTGAGAAATCCAGGACTACCCCTTACCACCCACAGGGAGATCCTCAGCCAGAGAGATTCAACAGGACCCTGTTGGATATGCTCGGGACGCTGGAGATTGGGCAGAAAAGCAGGTGGAGTCGTCATATTGGACAATTGGTTCACTGTTACAATTGTACTCGCAATGATGCTACAGGGTATTCGTCCTATTATCTGATGTTTGGGCGGGAAGCGAGGTTGCCCATTGACGTGTGTTTTGGAGGTGGAGTGGGTGAATTTCCCGGGAAGTCCCATCTAAAGTACGTGTCCGACCTGAAGAGGGAGTTACAGCGGGCGTACGAGTTGGCCAAGGCGGCGGCTACCAAACAAAATCAGCGGAATAAGATGCGGTATGATCGAAAGGTGAAGTTTGTACAATTATTACCGGGCGACCGGGTCCTTTTACGGAATTTGGGACTCCCTGGTAAGCACAAGTTGGCAGATCGATGGGCGGCCAGCCCCTATGTAATAGAGAGCCAGATGCCGAACCTGCCAGTTTACCGGGTGAAACCCGAGGATGGAAAAGGGCCTATCAAGGTACTCCATAGGAATCACCTGCTGCCACTGGGTCAAGCGTTGCAGGTGGATAAGGAGCCCGAGTGGGAGGTTACGCCCAGTACAAGGACTCTGCGAGGGAGCGGAGAACGGGAAGAGCCCGCTTCTGAAGAGCGGGGACTGGTCCCTCATCCGGGAATGGCTACCGATTCAGAGGAGGACGACTCAGAGGAGTGGGTCCTGTTCCCATTCGCTGGTGCTCCAGTACCAGGAGAGGAGGCTCCTGGCCCTTCCCATACTGAATTGGGTGAGAGGAGGGAAGGTCTTGAGGGTCAGATGGAGAGGCAGCCTACATTGGTGGGAGAGAGGGTGGAACCTGAGCGTGAGCCGGAGAGATCTCGGGTGAGGGAGGACCCCTGTGAGGAAGGGGGTGCGGGTCTGTCAGGTAGACCTGGGGTGTCCGAGACAGTGGGTTCGCAGGTGACGAGGGAGCCCAGTGGGGCAGAAGGGGTATGGAGATCTCAGAGGATTAGGCGCCCCCCGGAGCGGTTGACATATGTGGTACCGGGAGAACCGAGTGTGATTTCTACTGCTCTGGGTAGTTATGTCACTGCCTTCTGCACCTGGGTTGGGTTTTGTGTGTTGCAAGAAGCTTTGGGGACCTCTAGTAATGCCATGAGGGCATGACATTTGCTGGTGGGGAGAGAATGTACAATGTCCTGGGTATGTTACTCAAAATGGCCTCTTTGGTTTGTTACAAGTAGGAATGTTTCTTGGTCGGATAAGTGTTTCTCTAGCCGTTGTTTCACTTTAGAATGGCTGTTATGGTATTTGTATTCATTTGTTAATCAATGGGGAATGTCATTGTGTCTTGTGATGCTGGGAACTTGGGGGAGGGATTTTCGCGGGTTTTTTGGGAGAGGCCGAGGAAGACACTGAAGAAGGTGGACGTGTGCTGGACTGCTCGTAAGACCACCGGGGTGGTCCCAGGTGCGACGGCCGGATGGGTCGATTGGTTCATTGATTGAGCTCCAACGAGTGCACTAAACAGACTGAACTTTGATAAGTGGCGCCTTTTGCTTTTTTCCTTGTGTATATATATTGTATTGCTTACTACTCTTTTTAATTTTAGTAAACTCTTTAAAGTGTATTTCATAACGGTATTTGTTGTGGATTTGATACTGTTGGCGGGCTCGAGGCATAAACTCGATTCTCACAGCACCTGCGTGTACGGGAGGTGGGTTGGAGAGTGGCTGGATCCCCTTTTTCCCCTAGACATATACCAGCCTGTTGGGTAAGGGTTACACTTGTAACTCCTCAGTATAGCCTTTTTACTTCATCATAATCTTTAGCCTCCTCCATAGACAATGCCAAAAATGCTTGCTGAGCCTTCCCCTTAAGTAAACTCTATAACAGAACAGCCCACTTCCTCTCAAGCCAGTCCTGATTCATAGCAACTTTCTCAAAATGGAGGAAGTACCTATCGACATCCATCTCCTTGAATGGGGGGTGCCAAGTTAACCTCCTGACCAATCTTGAACCCCACGTTTGCGTCTGCTGCCTGGTCCCCTCCTTTCAATGCCTTTAACCTTTCTTTCTCCAGTTCAAACTGCCTCTCTTTCTCCCTTTCTTCCCTCTGCCTTTCAGCTTCTTCTCTTTCCATCTCTGCCTCCAGCTTCCTTATCCGGAACTCATGCTCATACTTTATTTTATCAGTAAGTGGTTTACCCACAACAAACAACTCCAACATATCCTCATAGAATTTCCCCTTGGCTACATAATGATGCGCTATTAACAGCTGGACCTGAGCCTTCTTCATGTTCAAACCCCGGATGAGCCCCCGATTTTTTACGTATCCCATAACTGGGTTAACAGACCAGCAGAAATGGAAGGATACATTTGAGTCTGGTGGTACTGTAACTAAAGGTGCTTATTAGTAAACTAAACAGTACAGTATCAAAAATGCCAATATACATATAAAACAGGTTAGCAATAATAAAAACAGAAGAGTAGGAATAATATTCAACAGTAAAAAACAAGCTTTATCAAAGTCTAGGGGTAAATGAATTGTTTTAAGAGAATATAGAGTTCAGTTCACTTCATGCTGAGGTAGCTGTAGTTGTGTTGCAAGGTTATAGAGAGAGAGAGAGAGAGAGAGAGAGAGAGAGAGAGAGAGAGAGCAAGATGTGAGCAGCTGCAGCAGGCAAACCCATTGATTTCTTGTTCCATTGTACTGATGTGGTCATTTGTTTATGACCCCTTCGTTCCAGGCGAGACTGCTCTTCAGTGATGGACTCGTCACCCAGGCAAGGGCGGACACAGATGAACAAGTCCCCACCAGTCTGCCTTCATCCACCGTGCTCCGGACCAATTCTCCTGAACCAATTCTCCTGAACCGATTCTCCAGGCCCCCGCCTTCCTGTGAGTGCACAACACTCTTTCAGTGTCCACTGGTGTGTCTGAGGGTGTCTCCCCAGATCTGTCTTTTATCCCCACTGACGGGGTATCAGCCATCCATCAACTCAATATGTCCATGTCCATCAAACTAGTCCACTCCCTGCTGTCACAGCAAGAATGTTAATGAGCAAAGAAGTGTCCTTGTAGCAAAAGGTAAATACTCAGTGAAGAAGCCATAATACATAAATCATTCTCTCTCTCTCTCTCTCTCTCTCTCTCTCTCTCTCTCTCTCTCTCTCTCTCTCTCTCTCTCTCTCTCTCTCTCTCTCTCTCTCTCTCTCATTAGCAGCATAGTTCCCGGGGGGGGGCAGCTCTGGACCCCATTTCCATCTGGTTTGTTCAGCACACATAACAACATGGACAGAGTAAATTAGTTACACCCCCAAACTTGATTCATCATTTGTATATCAGCTACAATAAGAATACAATGTATAAAAAATACAAATAGTTCAAAAATTCTGAAGTTCAGTTCATGGGTTCACGGACTCTTCAAGAATCTGCTTGCGGAGGGAGGAAGCTGTTCCAAAAATATTGAGTGTGAGTTTTCAGGCTCCTGAGTCTCATCATTGATAGTAGCAATGGGAAGAGGGCATGCCCTGGATGGTGCAGGTCATTCATGATGAACGATGCCTTCTTGAGGCTGCCTTTTGGAGATGTCCTTGATCATGGGGAGGTGAATACCCATGATGGAACTGACTGAGTTAACAACCTTGTGCAGCTTTTTCTCATCCTGTGCATTGGTGTCTCCTATGGACAAGTCAGTGTCGTAGTGGGTAGTCAATGCTGTAGTGGAATCAGCACTGGACTTTGAGGCAGAATCCAGCTGGGTCACAACGTGGGCAGCAGCAGTGTCTGCTGAATGAAGGCCTGGCAATCTACTTCTGTGTTTTAGGATACTATTTGGTGTTTGTACAGTTACATACTCCATGGATATGTTGTGACTGCCTTATGACCAAGATGTAATTGAGTATCTTGTGAGCAAGATGTAATGGTCTTGTGATGGTGTGGTGGTGTAATTTTTCCATCAGTGTGAGGTCATGTGATGACCCCTGTTGTTACGCAGTTGAGTCATCGTTTAATTCATCAGTTACTCTGTTATGCTGCGTATTTGTCTCATGATGCAGTTTCATTTTAAAATGGAGTTTTAGTTTTTACTGTAAGGTACTGAATCGTTGTGCTGGCAGTTTTTGTTTGATGTACCTTTGATTTAATTTTAAAGTCTACATATTGGAGAGTGAAGACTTTACTGAAGTATGAGAACCTGAAGGATCGAGTAAAGTTGGTGTTGTTTGGTGGTTTAATACAGGATCGACCATATTGAATCTTCATTCAGGAAACAATGAACTGCATCTGAAATAACCCCTTCCTGTAAGAGCAGAAAGGGTTGTGCTGTGTTCATTCGCCAAGAAAAAGGTCAGTTCCTTTAAGCCATTTTTATTTCCTTTGTCATGAATCCCTCGGGCAAGCCATATTTTGGATGAGATCAGTAGTAATGTCACGTCATCGGGGAATTCTTTACCAGGAAAATCTCTCCTAATTGACTGCATAAATCACTTAGACTTTCAAATTTACCACTTTTAAGACTGTGTTTGCATTTACCACTTTAAGAACTGTTCCAGAGTTGTCGTATAGCAGTTAACTTCCGGTTAAGTTAGTTGTTTGTCTACTTTTCATTTTTGTTGAACAGAATTTAATAAATGTTTACTTCTTTATAAAACCTGACTCAATTCTATATATTCATTGTTGCCGGACATGTAACGGTACCTGGAGCTTAGAAACATAGGGGGCTATGCGGTAGGGAAATTCCAGACAGTTTCTAGACTAGGTTGCATGCTCGGCACAACATTGTGGACGTTCAGAGATGTTGTTGATGTTCCTTTTGGCACCTTGTTTTGTATTGGATCGCAACCTTGCTGTTTCTTTAGCATTTGTCTGTTTTTTTTTTACGAATTTGAGTTGCTGGCTCGATGCTCATTGAAAGTGTGCAAGGAGCCATACAGAATCAAACCCAGGGCTGCTGGCCTCGAACTCCAGTGCGGATGTCACTACACCACCGGCTGGATTCAGAGATGCTGACATCCAGGAAACTGTACTCTGGCAGCTTGTTCCATACACCCACCCCCATTTGTGTAGAATGTACCCACCCCCCTCTACTTAGAGACACCTAGCACTGGGAGAAAGCTGTAATCATCTGCCCTGTCAATCCCTCTCATATTTCAATGGATCTCTCTAAGGTCACATCTTAGTTGTCCCTCCCTAACTCAAGCTCTCCAATTTGAGGCAACATTCCTGTGAATTCTTTTTGCAGTCACTCTAGATGAATCACATCCTTCCTGTCGTGTGGTGACTAGATTGCACACTGGTGTAATCTGACCAATGTTTAGAGCAACTGTAACATAATGTCGCAAACATCTCCTCAGTGCTACAGCTGGGGAAAATTTTGTCACCACCATGTTGCCAGTTTTAAGGGACAATGTACTTGTACCACAGGGTCTCTCTGTCAATAGGACTTTCCAGGATGCTGCCATTCACAGAGCACATTCTGGCCTGGTTTAACTTCCCAAACTGCATCAGTTTGCACTTATCTGTTTTAAATTCCATCATCATTCTATTGCTTATTTTCTCAGCTGTTCTAAAAACCGTTGTAATCTTGGATAATATCCCAGCAAACTTGAAGTCATGTACAATCTAACTGATCATGCCTTTGGCATTCTTTGTTCAAAGATTAACAATGAAGGACTACACTCTGATTTGTGTGGCACACCACTGATGCAGGTCTCTGATCTGGAAAACAATTCTCCACTACTATCCTCTGCCTGTACCACCAAACAAATTCTGTGTCCAATTTGCTGCTCTCCTGGTCCATGTGGAACCTCTGTCAAAGACTTTGCTAAACTCCATGAAGACAGAATCCACTGCCCTGCTCTCATGAGTCCTCTTAGACATCTCCACAAAATTTTGATAACAGAGAGGTTATGTGGTATTTAGTATGAATTATTATTACCTTAAGCAGGTATTTACAGAGATGAAGATGGAGCCTAACTATGTTTGGAAGCTTTCGTTTGTATACAACATGGATTTGAATGTCAAGTGTTTTGATTTTAATTTACATATTTAACTGTGTGCATGCAGTTACAGGAAATTGAAGTATTACATGTTAAAACAATGTACTCCACTAATGTTTCAACAGTAAAACTTATTTCATAAGCTATAAATGTTTGAGAATGATTGGTGGCAGATAGGAATTATAAATTTTATTATAAGTGACTTGAAAGTGAAGTTTTCAGGGATAAGGACAAAAAAAAGGAGCTGGAAAAGATAGGATTGTGGAAGTAACTTTATTAGTGATTCCCAATAAGTATTGGAATTTCTACTCAGTGTGATACATCGCATAACCTGTGCAAATGTATATGCAATTCTCATTTGACACTTCATCATTGTCTTCTCTTTAGGTCTCATGAATCATGATTTTGAGGGGATTTTAAACAGTTTCACCAACAAAATTGCCCATTATAATGGAACAGGGTCAGCAATGAGTTTTGCGGAAAATAGGATTTATTTTGTTTTCAACCTTTCTGGACCATCACTGGCTATTGATATAGCGTGTTCTTCATTGCTTGTTGCTTTACATTATGCTGCTCAGGCCATCAAGCAAGGTACAAGGGATTTTTTTTTGTTTTGTTACTTTTACTCTTGTTACTGTAATGCATGAACTAAACTTGATTGTTCATACTGTAGCTTCACTTAGCTCCATCTGAAAAAAGTTGAATGGAGTCTTATGAAACTGCTTCAGTCAACTGACGCCTCTCCTTTAGGTACTCCTGTGATAGTTCCTGGCCTGCTTTTCCACATTGCTAATGAACCACAATTAGTAACTTAGCAAGGAAATGGTGGCAAAGGAGCAACACTACATGGATCCTGATTCTAAGGAAGAGATGCTTCAGAGGAAAATGTTGTAGTCTGAAATATTATTACTTAGCTTAGTAATTCTCTGAATCTTTAGTGGTAATTTAATACCACACAAGAGGATAACAAAACCGAGCCACGTCGCTGTATATTCTTTGAAGCCATACCTTGAATTTAGAACATAGAACAGGAATAGGTCCTTCAGCCCTGAGTGTTGCGCCGAACCAGCTTGTTAATGAAACTAACTACCTTGATCAGTCAAGTAAATGCAGACACTGAGAAGACTAGGATCTATCTCACTTTATATAGGAGATGTATCAGTTGTACTCCACCTCACAATCAGGGCATCCTGGACTCCAAATACACAGTGGGAAATTCCTTCTTTTATATAGTACAATGACCAGATATTTGTAATTTGAGTCCTAACCACACAGAAAAACATGATATCATCTAGTTGGTTTGGATGGCTGACTCTATTCAAAACTTTAGCAATACGAGAAGAAAACAGGAAGTTTCATATTTTTGTAAGTTTGAAGGTCATAATAAAAAAAGTACTAGTAGCGCTGGTGCTATCATAGAAATAATCCCTTATTCTTTCACACAGCTAAAAAGTAAGTAAAAAACCTTTAAAACTGATCCTTCCTACCTACACAACTCCCATATCCCTTCATCTTCCTCTGATTCATGTACTTATCTAAATGTCTCTCAAATGCCTCTCATGTGTTTGCCTCTACCAACATACCAAGCAGCTCAATCCAGTAGTTTACCATTCTCTGAGTATAAATGTGGCCCCTCACATCCCATAAAATCAAAAGACCATAAGATTTATGTGTAGGATTAGGTCATTTGGTCTATTGAGTTTGCGCTGCCTTTTCATCATGGCTGATCCAAATTTCCTCTCAGCCCCAATCTCCTGCCTTCTCCCTGTATCCCTTCATGCCCTAACCAATCAAGAATCTATCAACCTCTGCCTTAAATATACATAAAGACTTGGCCTCCACAACAGCCTTTGGCAAAGAACTCCACAGATTCACCACCTGCTGGTTTAAGAAATTCCTCCTCTTCTCTGTTCTAAATGGACACCGGTCTATTTTGAGGCTGCGTCCTCTGGTTTGAGACTCTCCCAACATAGGAAACATCCTCTCCACATCCACTCTATATCAAAGCCTTCAACCTTTCGATACGTTTCAATGAGGTCCACTTAATTTTTCTGAATTCCAGTGAATGTTGACCTAGCACCTTTAAAGGTTCTTCATATGACAAACCATTTAATCCTGGAATCTCCTTTGAAACCTCTCCAGCTTCAGCACATCCTTTCAGAAATGAGGGCTCACAATATTCCAAATGAGGTCTTACCAGTGCTTTATAAAGTCTCAACATTACATCCTTGTAATTATTTTCTAGTCCACTTGAAATGAATGCTAACACTGCATTTGCCTTCCTCATCACAGTCTTAACCTGTTAACTAACTTTTAGGGCATCCAGCACAAGGACTCCCATGTCCTTTTGTGCCTCAGTTTTTTTGGTATTTTCTCTCCATTTAGAAAGTATTCAACCATTTCATTTCTTCTACCAAAGTGCACAACCATACACTTCCCAATGCTTTTTCCCATCTGCCATTTCTTTGCCCATGCTCCTAATCTGTCCAAGTTCTTCTGTACCCTCTCTACTTCCTCAAAATTACCTGCCCTTTACCTATCTTCATATTGACCGCAAACTTTTCAACAAAGCCATCAATTCCATCATCCGAATCATTGTCATATAACACAAAAAGAATCAGTCCTAATACAAACCCCTGTGGAACAGCAGTAGTCACCAGCAGCCAATCAGAAATGACTTCTTTTATTCCCACTCTTTGCCTCCTGCCAATCAGCCACTGCTAAATCCATGCTAGAATCTTTCCTGTAATACCAGGGGCTTGTAGTGTGATAAGCAGCCTCACGTGTGGCGCCTTGTTAGAGGGCTTCTGCTGTCATCCCTGCCAGTGTTCTTTTCCAATTCATTCTGACCAATTCCTCTCTCTTGACTCTATAAATCTCTTTACTCCACTGTAATAGTAATACATCTTACTTTACCTTCTCCTTCTCAGATTTCATGGTGAATATGATCATATTATAATCACTTTCCCCAATGGATTCTTTTACCTTAAGTTCGCTAATCAATTCTGTTTCATTGCACAATACCTAATCCTCTAGTGAGCTCAAACACGAGCTGCTCTAAAAAGCCATTCTGTAGGCACTCTAGAAATTCACCACTACTGGAATCCAGCTCTGACCTGATTTTCCCAATCAACCTGCATATTGAAATCCCCCATGACTATTGTAGCATTGCCCCTTTAGCATGCATTTTCTATCTCTGATTGTAATTTGTGGGCAACATCCTTACTACTGTCTGGGGGTCTGTATACAACTCACATTAGGGTATTTTTACACTTGCAGGCCCTTACCTCTATCCACAATGATTCAACAGCTTCCGACCCTATGTCACCTCTTTCTAATGAATTGATTTCATTGTTTACCAACAGAACAACACCACCCCGTCTGCCTTCCTGCCAGTCATCTTGATACAATATGTATCCTTGGACATTAAGCTCCCATCTATAAAGATTTTACATGCCTGATTCACTGATGCCTAAATCATATTCTCCAGTCTGCAACTGTGCTACAAGCTTATGCACCTTATTCCATACACTGCACATATTCAAATACAATGCCTTCAGTCCTGTATTCTCCCTTTTCGATTTTGTCCGCCTTTTACTTTGCAACCCAACCTGTTGACTGTAATTTTGCCCCATCAACAGCCTCTCCCCACTACACATTGCCTCTGTTTGGTAACTAGCTACTTTATCTTCAGCACTATCATCAAACTCTACTTCCCTATGATACTTCTTCCAATGAAATATAAGCAGCCCAGGATACTAGTTGCACTATGCTCTCTTTTCGATTCCTAACTTTATTGGAACATGTTAACATATGTTACTACATGCAAATGGTTGCTATTCTGGTGATGTAAATGTCAGATTTGAGGACAGGGTTCCCAACTTTCATTGAGAGTTTGGTGGTATGTCAACCAATCCAACAGGAAATGATAATATACAGTGAGAACTTGTAAAAATACTGTGGAATTTTATAAAGTTTCTAGGGCATTTACAGATAGAAAGGGCACAGTAATTGCTGAATTAAAAATGTCAGAATTACATTCCTTGGCAAGGCAATTCCATAGGATTTAATGACATTTCCTATGAAAGTTATTGTGAGGAAATTGATCACCTTGCCAAAGGTGTAGATAGTTGTTTTACACCAAAATCATTAGTATTTTCCGATAACATTGGGATTGCATAGGCAGTCCTTTCATGCTCCTTATCAGGATCCAGAGACCTTGATGGATAGAGAAATCACACAGATTTTGGGACAGTACAATCTGACTGATTTGAACAGCTTTGATGAAGTGTTGTTCTGGTGGGGCATGAAAAACATAACTAACCAGAACAGTAAAGCAGTAGTGGACCATGTCAGCAGCTGCTGTGAGGTTTATTGGCAAATTCTTCAACTGATCCAAGAAAAAAAATCCTCAAAGTCTGTTAGAACCATCACCTACAGGACATCTGAAAATGCAGTGAATCAAATCGCTGCAGGTTTTGCCTTATGGGGAATGACCAGATCATGCTGAGAATGTGAAGGGGGTAAAGGGTACGTGTAGAAGGGGTGGGCGAGGGGTAAGTGTAGCAAACTATGTAGTCAGGACCAGGGAGAGGATACATCACTGGGGAAGGGTAGGAGAACAGGGAACAGGTAGCTAAAATAAGATGCCAGACAGCATATGGCAACCACAAAGAAGAGGAACCTTGCGACCACAAGACAATGTTAGAGTCCCTTGAATTAAGAAGTTGGGGTTAGAGGCCCTGCATAGAGTTTGGGGTTTGATTCCCCTGGTATAGGAAGCGGGGTTAGAGTCCCTGTTTGGGGTTTGGGGTTGGAAGCTCCAGAGCAATACATATTTAATTTCATTAAGGTCTGGTCCCAACATCTAACTGAAACTACATCCTGCCTTAGACTGGTTGTTAAGAGCAGAAATCTGCCACGTGAAGGTCAGGACTCTGAAGTGGATGCAAGAGTAGGTTACCAAAATGGGCCAGACTCTAGATAAATCAGGACCATTATGGAAAATGTGTAAAGAATTCCCTGAAAACCAGACAGGTTTATGGAGACTGAGCGCGCGGATGAAGAAGAAGATGGGGAATGAATTTTGGCCATTAGGGGGAACCTGGGATCTTGAGAAGTGTAAGTGAGCAGAGGGTCAGGTGTGGCAACAGAATGTCTCACAAAAATGGAAAGATCTAATTACACGTGGTATACCGTGGCCAATAGACTTAATGAACGCTCCTGCCAGAACTCCTGGGAGGTGAATGCAAAAAATAGAAAGATCCCCATCAATGATAGTAACGGAAAACCCAAGAGCTGGCCGGTACTGAAGGCCTTATGTGAAATCTATGATGAACAGCGTAGGATTGATGATTATAATGTAAAACTTGGTGATAAAAGGCCGGCACTGGATATGACTGGGCTGAAGACCCTATTTGACCCTAAAGAGGACACTGAGGAGGAGGAGAGGCAGCAGGTCCCTTTGCCTGCGGGGGCTGCGAATCCCGTCACGCCTGTACCTTTGGAACCTTCTGCTCCCCCTGTGCCCTTGACTCATGATCGCCCCCCCCCCCAATGCACTACTGACCCCAAGTCCACGGTTCACCAACCCCATTGCGGCCCGTACCCGAGCTAAAACCAGGAAAGGGGACACACAAGATACTAAACCTGCGACCCCTAAGAACCAGATGGCTCATAAATGGGCTACAAGACAGAGCCTCTATGTGGGTGACGGCCCTTTGATAGACCCCCAAGGGGATGAGTTTGACCCTGACTCAGACTTTACCACCTCCAGTGATGATACTGACCCTGATACTGACGCAGCCCTTGCTCGAAAGTACCCTGATTGGCCCTACCCCACCAAAGATCAGGGTAGATTCAAGCCCCCCCACCCCACGACAGATGCCAATGTGAGAGTTCCCTAACTCTAGTCACAATCCAGCCCAGGCTGAGGATGCTGTGCAAAATCCCTTGACGGTTTCTGTGTGTACCCCATGGAAGCCCAATGAAATGCTGTAGTGATGCAGGGCACTCCGGACAGAAAGCAGAAACCGGAGGAGTTTATTGAATATTTGCTGAGTACTATTAAGATCTACAGGGCGACACCAAGGGATCTTTTTAGTTTCGCTGCATCAACCAGTGACGGTCTACTCTTCCCATGCGGTAACTGCCCTTCTAACCATGCACCAACTCAACATCTCACTCAGGCGAGACTCAACTGCTACGAGATTGCTCTTCTCCATAATCCGTTGCTGACGTTCGCCTATTGTACCACACATAACCCTGCTACCTTTGTGGATCACCTGCCTGACCTTCTATCCACTCCCCACTCCTGCGTAGACCAAAACCACTTTCTCATTTCCCCACGGCCAGACCTCCAGGACATTGGGTTAGACAATCCGGACCGGATACTTTTTGTGGACGGCTCGTCCTCTGTCTCCCCAGATGGTGTCCGGCAATCAGGTTATGCCATTGTGACCCCACACACCACCTTGGAGGCGGCAGCCTTCCACCCACAAGTCTCGGCCCAACAGGCTGAGCTTTTCGCCCTCACTCGCGCATGCATTCTCGTCTCAGGTCAGACAGCCAATATTTACACAGATTCACACTACGCATTTGGGGTCGCTCACGATTTTGGCACACTATGGATGCAGCGGGGCTTCCAAATGTCGGCTGGCAAAAGCATTGCCAACGGCCCCTACATTGACAATTTGCTCAAAGCCATCCAGCTCACCGGTAAGCTAGCTATTATAAAATGTGCCGCCCACTTATCCGATGACTCCCCTGTTAGTAAAGGCAATGCCAGGGCAGACCTGGCAGCCAAACGAGCCTCCTCCTCTAAAACAATAACTGTGGATTCGACCCCACGCCTTCTGCCTGCCAGGCAGCTGGTTGATAGCCCAGGCATATCCGACATCGCACGATTACAGGGGGATGCCCAGCGACAGAGATTGACGTTTGGAAGAAACATGGTTGTATTATTAATAACGCAACGGGCCTCTGGCAGACCCCAGCAGGCCAGACTTGTATTCCTGATACTCTCCTGCCTGTCCTGGTCGACCGCCTCCACTCTGACACCCACCTCGGCCAGGAGGGAATGTGTATGTTGTTGTTAAAAACATAGTGGTCCCCCAGTTTGAATGAGGCAGCGGAGAGATGGGCAAGGGGTTGTTTAATTTGCCATAAAGTAAACCCGGGTAAATCTGTTGGATCTGATAAAGTGTGCACCCCAACCCCAGCAGGACCGTTTGACACATTACAAATGGACTTTATTGAGTTACCTAAGGTGAATTGTTACAAGTACTGTTTAGTTATAATTGATGACTTCAGTAAATGGATTGAAGCCTTCCCCACAATGAACAACAAGGCTTCCACGGTAGTGCGAATACTGCTGAAAGAATTTATTCCTCGTTTTGGTATCCCACAAAGACTGTCATCTGATAACGGTCTGCACTTCATTGGGAAAGTAAACAAGGAACTCTGCGAAATACTAAAGATTGAACAACAATTCCACTGTGCCTACCACCCCTGAGCCGCAGGAATCGTGGAACATGCAAACTGCACTCTGAAGGATAAACTAACTAAATTGACCCTTGAAACAGGACTAAATTGGCTTAAAGCCCTTCCCCTGGCACGGTATTACATGCGCATTACACCTCAAACCGGTACCAGGCTAACTGCTGCTGAAATAGTTTACGGACGCCCAAATAGGACCCCATGGGGCAGTGGCCAGAACCTCCCGCCAATACAAGTAGATCTGCAAATGATGGGTGAGGAATTGCAGTGTTACCTCAAGCATTTAACTTTGTCTCTTAAGTCCCTACACACTCAGGTGAAGGAAGCCTCAAGACCTGTTCCTGACAGAGAAGGCGAGTGGCAGGGAGCAGAACCAGGAGATTGGGTGTTAATAAGGAACTGGGATCGACCCAAGCTGGGGCCCCGGTGGAAAGGACCGTACCAGGTCCTCCTGCAGACCCCCTCTGCTGTCAAGGTGAAGGGACAAGAACGTTGGATTCATCTGAGCGACTGCAAGTGCTGGACCTTGGACCCGCTAGAAACTACAGATAAATGAAGGGACTGATAAACAAACTTGTTTGAACTGTTGTGTGTTTAAATTCCTTTTTCCTTGTGGTGCCACATCCTTGAAACTGTACTCTGGTAATGGAAGGTAGGATGCTCTTGGTTATCTATATTCTTTCAGGGATAGTGGGGTATAGGGCAAAGTTTGAGGGACGGCTGGACGAGGAACCAAAACCCCTAAAGAGATCGAAGGGGGACATTTCAAGGCAGTAAAGCGATTGGGGTTTCCCCAAAGGCCCCACCCTGGGAAGATCCTCCTCGGGGTTTATAAGTGATAACTATTTCCAAAACGTGCACAAACGACTGTATGGCACTGCAACCATCATTTGCTATCCCCACCCCACCAGTGTCTCCTTACTCTTTACCATTTTCCCGCACTGGGATCGTGCCGATCAAACCTTCCGATGTGCCCCCACCAGCAAAACATTGCCTGAGGGAAAGAGGGTGGAACTCACCCATGACTCTTCCACGACCCCTGTCGTGGACTGCCCATTTCCACCATCCATCAGTAAGCGGTCAAATCATGGACTCTTTCCACGGATGAGAAAAGATCTCTGGTGGGAGGGGAATCCCAAGCCCCCGAAGGGTGACTGAGTATATGAGAACTGCTACTTCTGAACAGGGTGGGGATGTTCAGACAGGTATGTCTCGAATGACGTCACCTGCCTCTCCAAGCCCTGTAGGAAAAGGGAGTGTCACCCCACCAAGGACCCCTTAGGGATCTCTTGCTCTTGCCATGAGACAAAGTGCCAGTCCCTGGCCCAGGGGGTGCAACTTCTTTGTGGGGAGGGGAACCGCACCCACCTCTGAGTCAACGATCAGGTATTCCTACGACCTGAATATCGCAGGGGCGCCAAACGAGTGTACACCTCTGCCGGTATAGGAGAATGGAGTGATACCATACACCTAAAGGGTAAGGGTTGCACTGAGACCATGTATACCCTCCCAGGGTATTTTTTATTCTATAACGGCATTGCCACCAACTTCCTGGAGTACCCATACACTTCCTCGGTGGCCTATGGCACTTTCCTCCCCACCGCGGTCCCTTGCCTGGGGACTTGGGGTCCCCTGTCCTGCCCATCTGGGAGGTACAAGAGAGAGGTCTCCCAAGAATTTTGTCCAGATTACCAAGTCCTGACCACCCTAACCACAGGTCAGGTGGCCGGATACGGGGCAACTGGCTTTTTCTCTTTGGGAGCATCAGGAGCCAGTATGGTGGCCCACAGTCGGAACTATCTGGCCTGTGGTCTCATGAGCCTCGGGAACGCCACCAGGGGATCATTAAGACTCATAACTGACAGCCTTAACCAACTGCGGTTCTTCTCCATGCAAAGCCGCTATGCACTTGATTACCTCATCGCCAGGGAGGGTAGGCTCTGTGCTATCGTAAAGGACAAATGCATAATGGGGCTAGATGATGCTACTGCCAACATAACGCAGTATATGAACAAAGTAGATGAACAGTTAGGATCCATCAAGGAAGGAACAGGTTGGGCAGGATGGGGGGACTGGGGACGAAGTGCGTGGAAGGACTGGTTGATTAACGGGGCTATTTACGCGTTGACTGCTATTTTAAGGATTTTTGTCTGTATCGCCATTGTCAAATGTGTTCTGAACCGCATGATGGCCTCATTAGGGGACCTGCTGCTGGCTAAGCCACTAACGGTAGTACGAGCAACTGTCGAGGCCACCGAACTCCTCGAACCTGCACCAGAGGATTTTCATAATATTAATGAGTGAACATTTTATGATCACAGGAGGGAATAAGAATGTGAAGAGGGTAAGGGGTACATGGTGAAGGTGTGGGCGAGGGGTAAGTGTAGCAAACTATGTAGTCAGGACCAGGGAGAGGATACGTCATTGGGGAAGGGTAGGAGAACAGGGAAGAGGTAGCTACAATAAGATGCCAGACAGCATGTGGCAACCACAAAGAAGAGGAACCTTGCGACCACAAGACAATGTGTTCGGCAAAGTATTTTGAGCTATATACCTATTTCGAGTGTTTTGCTTGCGTCCATACCCATTCCAAGTATTACCCTTGTGTCTATGCTTATTCTGAGTATTTCGCCTGCTTAGCTATGCAATAGCCAATCAATTGATAAATTTGAATCAGTAACCATATTTGCGAATGTAGTACCCTGCTTTTGGGTATAAGTATGACCTTTGTAAACCTACAAATTGGGAGTTGGCTACCATATGCCCGAAGTGTGTGGGGCTGTGAACTCCTCTCTGAATAAAAACCGTTTAGAGGTAATTTCGTGTCTCTGGTGTTTTCCTCAACTGAGCAGGTTAATAATTTCAGGTTGACAATGCCTTGTAGAACTGCAAGAGATTGCTTTCCAGCTGAGAGACATGTGCTCTATTAACGAGGCAGATATTGCAGTTTTAGCTAACACAATCAGCCTGCCTCATAATTACCCTGAAGTAATGATTCGAATAGGTAAGGTATATGTTTCATGTGTCAAACAAACAGCCACTATAAATTCCAACAGTATTTTCAGCATTGTACCTTACTGTGGTTATGAAAATGTAGTTTTCCAGACAATTAATCCTTACAAAGCTGCAGATTTTCGTGCAAAGCCAGAAAATGATTGAGCCTGTAAAACAAACAGTTTATGTTAAAATTGATGCAATGTGCATTCATTCTTCAGATTATTTTCCAGTCAGTGTCTCTGCTGTGAACTTTGGACAGACATTGTACTGGAACACAACTGTAACTAAAGGACATGAGCTAATTGCTCTGGACTTCAGTGGTACAGTCACAGCAGTCAGCAAAGATGTGAAGTCCTGCAAAGTAGGAGATCATGTTGTTATGTGCTACCCCGTTGCTGCATTTTCAACAGTGAGTCTTCCTGCATCTGTTTGTTTCCGAAGCAGCACCATTCTATTTTTGATGCAGATACCCTGTGTCTCATACTTCATACTTGCCTGGGAAATACTCCATAACCTTTTACCTCCTATAAAGCATCACAAAAGCTTGTCAATTCTCTCCTCCAGCTCAGAATCTTGTCTCAGTAAAGTGCTGTCTCTGACAGCTGAGTCACTGGGCTGGAAAGTACAGGTTCAAACAGAACCTAGTGACTTTTCACAAACATATCCTTTTTCCGATGCATTGTTTTTCCTGCCACCTGTTAAAGCAGCTCTAGTCACAAGGGTTGTTAACAACTCTTCTGCTGGCTATGTTGTTGTTCTCTTTGACAACAACCAGGCATTTGAAACTTGTCAGAACATTCTTGGTTATGAAGAGGAGAATGTTCAAATTCATTTCTTGAAGGTAACTAACATACTGAAAAATGGTAACTGAAAAAAATCTGCTGATGATATTTATGAGTGGATGAGATCATAGAAACATAGAATCATCAAAACCCTACAGCACAATAGAGGCCCTTTAGTCTAAAAAGTTGTGCTGAACCTTAGAAATTACTAGGCATACCCATAGCCTTCTATTTTTCTAAGCTCCATGTACCTATCAAATATTCTCTTAAAAGACCCTATCGTATCTACATCTACCACCGTTGCTGGCAGCCCATTCTATGCTCTCACCACTCTCTGCGTAAAAAAACTTATCCCTGACGCCTCCTCTGTACCTACTCCCCAGCACCTTAAACCTGTGTCCTCTTGTGGCAACTACTTCAGCCCTTGGAAAAAGCCTCTGACTATCCACACGATCAATGCCTTTCATTGCATTTTCAGAGCAACAGCTTGATTTTCCAAGGATTAGTTTTCACTCAGTGACCTGTGCTGTAGGTGAACGTGGGGAAGACTCCTACTTCACCTGCAAAGCTGTCTCAGTTGTGGATCTGAATACAAGTGATGAGATTTCAGAGAAACCCGTGTACCACAATCACAAACAACTTTTTCATAGAGATGCAGCATATATCGTGACAGGGGGACTTTCAGGACTTGGCTTTGAGACAGTAAATTTTATTGCTAGACATGGGGGAGGATATGTCTTTATTTTGTCATGAAGCAATCCAACTGCTAAGAAGCTTTAAGAATTTAATAAACTCAGGGAACAGTTTGTAACTTTTGTTATTAGCAGTGTGTGTGTGTTATCTCAAACTTGTCGAACGTTGAGTTAGCCATCAGTCATTTCCTTCATTCCTCCCCAAAGATTCCAATTAAAGGAGTATTTCACAGTGCTGTTGTATCACACAATGCCCACATATAAGTTTTAAATGAATCATTGTTTGATAAAGTTTTGGGTCCAAAGATTGCAGGATTTCTGATTTTAAATTGCTCTATAATTATTGATAAACATTTTACAGAAGTAGTTTACTTAATTTAAAACCTAACTCAAACTGTATGAATATTATGATGCCTGTGAATTCAGCTGTGAGTTTGTAAACTGATCTGCAATATAATAAACAATACCTATTATTTACTAATAAATTCCAAAGAAGGTGTTTTTTATTGAGAATTGATTGGCCCACTCATGCACATTACAATTTGCCTCCAGACCAAGTGAGACAACATGATGGGGATAAATAATTGTAATACTGGTCTCTGTCCAGTTGTTAATTTCAGCCCAGTATCTAAAGTAAGGACTCACTCAAATATGGGGACTGATGTCAATAATGTTAGACTGCAGTTCTAACCTTCAATATTTGTTACTTAAAAACAGCAACACCATGCCCAGAATAATTGGATATCCAAATTCCATCTCCAGATATTCAAACCATTCCATCAGGCACCAACAATCATTCCACAGTCAAAGTAACTTAGACCACATTTCTTCTGATGTTTGCTCTGAATAACAACTGAACCTCTTGAGCACATCTGCATGCTTTTATACATTGAGTCACTGCCATGTGATTGGCTGATTAGGTATTTGCATTAATGAGCAGGTGCACTTAATAAGTAGCTGCTTAGTGTATACACAGGACTGAGATAGACGGATTTTAGTTCATGGGGATTATAGAATTAGCCAAGAAAATGGAGCTAATTGTATTGAATTGCAGAGCTAACTCAATAGCCTGCATACACTCATGTATTTGAAAAATGCTTCTAAGAGGAAAATTGACCATAAAGCGATTGGTTGTCATAAATAGCTTAATATTTGCTATGGTTACCAGTCTAGTTTATTCACAATTCTACTCCCACTGAAATGTAGCTGCTTTTAATATTCCTCAGAAATGAACCATCAAGCTACTGAGCTTATCCTAAATAGCATAAAAGAATAAAAGTGAGAAGAATATTGATTGATGACAAATCCATAGCATTTGAACATGGGGCTGTGATTTTAACTTTCTACATATTGTCTGAGGCTCTGATTCTGGAAATGAGACAGTGCAGATGACAGCAGGGTGTGTAAGGGATCATTTGGATCTAGTAAATATAATTTCATTATGTACAAGATAATTAGAAAGAAAGGTAGGATTGTTCCTCGGGTTGAAACTCTAAATTGAAGAAATGCCAATTTTGATAGTATCAGAAAGGATCTGGCAGGCATGGATTGTGATAGGTTGTTCTCTAGTTAGAGATGCTTGGTAAGTGGTAGGCCTTCAAAAGTGAAATTTTGATAGCACAGAGTTTGTATGTTTTTGTCAGAATAAAAGGCAAGGATACCAAGTATTGGGACCTTGCTTTTTGAGGAACTTTGAGAAATATGTGCAGTATATGTACACGTGAGGAGCATAAAAAATTTCTCTTCTTGGATCCTCACCTCCTTTATCTGTAAGTAAACTAACTGATAATTTAATAGTTAAACATACTCTGAGGATCCGGATACAATTTAGAGAACACTTCAGTTTATTGAGATTTTCCCTTTCAAGTCCCATTTATTTTATTTTTTTAAACCCTCCATGACTGATTTAGTTTTTAAGGAATGGGACAGTTTGGGCATTAAATGTTTTTGGGAATTGTTTGTTGGAGGAAATCTTTTTTCATTTGAGCAATTGTCAGCTAAATATAGTTTACCCAAAACTCACTTTTTTAGATATTTACAAATCAGAGACTTTCTAAGCTCTCAATTATGCACATTTCCTATAAGCTCAGTTAAGAACTTCCTAGACATAATTTTTAGTTTGACACCTTTTCATAATGGTTCAATATCTAATATTTATGGTATGTTACAGGAGATGAGGAATGTTCCTTCAGACAAAATTAAGAATCTCTGGGAACAACATTTACAGACATCAATGTCTGAGGAAGCTTGGAATGAAATTTTTAAACTGGTTAATACTTCCTTGCTATGTGCTGGTCATTCCCTCATACAATTTAAAGTGGTACATAGAGCTCATATGACCAAGTAGAAGCTATCTTGTCTTTATTCGGATCTATCTCCCTACTGTGACAGATATAATAATGAAGAATCTTCATTAATTCATATGTTTTGGATTTGTCCAAATCTTGAAAAATATTGGAAGGAAGTTTTTCAAACTTTTTCCTTACTTTTTAAAGTCAATTTTAAGTCTAACCCTCTGACAGCCCTATTTGATATTGTTGCAGGACAAGATATCAAGCTGAAAGCATCTTATTTACATATTCTGGCCTTCAGCTCTCTTACAGCTAGAGGACGCTTTTGTTTAAATGGAAAGATGTTTTCCTTCAACTCATGCTCAATGGTCATGCGATGTTTTGTCATGTTTAGATTTAAAGAAAATTCGTTGTTCAATTTCTGAATCTTGTCAAGACTTTCAAACATTGTGGGGACCTTTTCTGAATTATTTACAAAACCAATTTGTTATTTCAACTCAGATGGTGGCTATTAATAATTTTTATTATATGAGAATGTACTTTACCTCCTTTTCTCCTTAATGAACAGCTTCAGTCTTGGTAGGGGTTAGATTCTTTTTTTGTAATAAATTTTTATATTTCAATATAACTATTGATTAACTTACATGAATATGGGGTAACGTGATTGTTATTATGAACAGATATAATGTACTTGGTAGCTTTTAAAAAGAGGGAAATCAGAAGGGCTGAAGATGGCACGAGGTAGGTCTGCAGAGAAGATGAAAGAAAATTCCAAGGGTTTCCACAACTATATTCAGACCAAAAGGATGGTAATAGACAAAGCTGATCCATTTGCAGATCAACTTGGTCACCTATGCAAAAAGCTGAAAGAGATGTGGGAGATTTTAAATAGATTTTTTGTGCGCCTGCATATACTCAGGAGATAGACACAGAGTCTGCAGAATTGAGGCAAAGTATTAGTAAGGTCATGGCCTATATCCAGGTTACACAAAAGGAGGTACTTGCTTTCTTGAGGCAAATTAGAATGGCTAAGCCCCCAAATCTGGACAAGATGTCACTTTGGACTTAGTGAGGGGCTAGTGTAGAAATTGCAGTGGTCCTGGAAGAGGTATTTAAAATGCTGCTTGGTATTCAGGATGAGATTGTAAATTGGTTTAGACCATTGGCTTCGGGGAGAAGCCCTAGATTTTTATATATTTTTCAAAATATACCTATCTTTTTAACTAAAAATTTTTTTGATCAAATTGACTATTATTTTGTCCTTTATTTGGAACAATAAAAGACCAAGAATTAATAAGTATCATTTACAAAAACCTAAAAAGGATGGTGGACTTGCACTTCCTAATTTAAGACTGTATTATTGGGCTGTTAATATCGGACAATGATATTTTATGGTTATATTGGCTAGATTACAGCCAAAAACCTGTTTGGATTGATTTGGAATTAAAAGCTGTCAAACAATTTTATTTAACCTCATTATTAGGAGCTCCATTACCTTTACAGCTCTCTAAAATTCCAAATTTAAATCTCTACCTTGTTATTAAACAGTCCTTACAGATTTGGTTTCAGTTTCGCAATTTTAAAAATTTTTAACAACTTAAATTGCCTAGTTCTCTATATTGAAATTTTTTTATTTAAACCTTCAATAACTGATCCCATTTTTCTCTTATGGAGAAATGAGGGAATCCATTATTTTACAGATTTATTTTATGATGGTTGATTGATGACTTTTGAAGAGTTAATTGGCAAATACTCTCTCTCTCATACACACTTCCTGCAATATTTTCAGATTAGACATTTCTTACAACAATACTTATCTAAGTTTCCATATATGCAAGAATCTGATTTGTTGGATACCATTTTGAATTTGAATCCTTCAGTAAGAGTTTCCATTCGTAGAATTTATAATTTATTTTTACTACAAAAAGATAACCGCTCACTAATGATCAAACAAGATTGGGAGAGAGAACTTAATATGACCTTTGTTAATGAAGATTGGTTGCGAGCTCTGAAAATGGTAAATTCTTCTTTGATTTGTGCCAATCACTGTATAATTCAACTTAAAATTGTTCACTGTTACTAGTTAACAAAGGAGAGACTATCCAAAATATTTCCTAGCATAGACAATTACTGTGATAGGTGTAAAACTGAAGTAGCCACTTTGTCACATAAGTTCTGGTCATGTTCTTAATTAAAATTTTTTTGGAAATCTTTATTTTCCACAATTTCGAAATTTCTGAAAATTAATTTACAACCTAATACATTGACTATTCTATTTGGAATATTCTGCATCATATTCAGGGTATTTCATCTTCAGATCAACATGTAATTGCCTTTGTTACATTGTTGGCAAGAAGGGCTATTTTATTAAAATGGAAAGATACCTCTGTCCCTACATTAATTCAATGGTTTTCTCAAGTAATGTTATGTCTCAGTTTGGAAAAAGTTAGAAGTAGAACTTTTGATCCTTGATTTGATTTTGAGAGAAGATAGGGATCTTTTGCCAAATATTATCATTTAATTTGAATTATTGTATACGGATTCCTTCCAATGTAAACATATTCTTTCCTTCTATATAAACATGAATTGGCAGTTGATGATTATTTTTCTTTATAAGTATAGATGATGGTAATACGTATTGCTCCAGGAGTTGATTCCTAATGTTTTTTTTTTCCTTTTTTTCTTTTTTTGTATTTAGATTTTTTTTGGTTAACTAGTTGTGGTTCTCTTTTTTCGTTGTTCTCCTTCTAAAAATATTTTTTTTCATTTTCATATATTATGATCAGCCTTTTTTTCTTCAGCTTTATTAATTATATATATATAAATTTGTTGAAGTTTTGTATCATTTTATAGCTGGTGAAAGTTATGTATCAATAAAAAGATTTTAAAAATGAAAATGAAAATTCTGAAATCATTTTCGGGAACATCCTTTGAACCTTCTCCAGATCCAGTCCATTTTTTCTAAGACAAGGGGCCCCAAGCTGCTCATAATACTCCAAGTCAGCAATCACCAGTGCTTTAGAAACTCTTAACAATACATCCGTGCTTTATATTCTAGTTCTCTTGAAATGAATGCTAACAATGTATTTGCCTTCCTCGCCACAGACTCAGTCCTTTAAGGACTTTAAGGAATCCTGCACAACGATTTCCAAATCCCTTTATGTCAAAGATTTTTGTATTTTCTCTCCATTTAGAAAATAGTCAACCCTTTCATTTCTTCTACCAAATTGCATGATCGTACACTTCCCAACACTGTTCCATCTTCCATTTCCTTGCCCATTCTCCTAATCTAATCCTTCTGTAGCTTCTCTACTTCCTCAAAACTACTTGCCCCTCCACATATCTTCATATGGTCTGCAAACTTTGCAACAGAGCCATCAGTTCCATCATCCAAATTATTGACATATAACTAAAATGAATTGGTCCCAACACAGACCCCTGTGGAGCACCAATGGTCTTCAGAAGCCAACTAGAAAAGTACCCCTTTATTCCCAATCTTTGCTCCTGCTTTATCTTTATTCTTTATCTTTATCTTTATCTTTATTCCAATCAGCCACTGCTTTATCTATGCTAGAATCTTTTCTGTAATACCATGGGCTCGTAGCTTGTAAAGTAGCCTCATGTGTGGCACCTTGTCTTACACCCTCTGAAAAGTACACAACATCAACTGATTCTCCTTTGTCTATCCTGCTCGGTATTTATTCAAAGAATTCCAACAGGTTTGTCAGGCAAGATTTTCTCTTGAGGAGACCATGGCAATCTACTATAGCCCATTTTATCATGTGCCTCCAAGTACCCTGAGACCTCATCCTTAATAATTGACCCCAACATCTTTCTAACCACTGAGGTCAGAATGACTGGCCCACAGATTATTTTCTTTTGCCTCTCTCCCTTCTTGAAGAGTGAAGTGAAATTTACAATTTTTCAGTCTTCTGGAATCATTCCAGAATCAAGTGATTCTTGAAAAATTATTACTAATGCATCCATAATCTCTTCAGCCACCTCTTTCAGAACCCTGGGATATACGCCTTCTAGTCCAAGTGAGTTATCTACGTTCAGACCTTTCAGTTTCCCAAGAACCTCCTCTCTTAATGGTAACTTCACACACTTCATGACTCTTGACACCTGGATCTTCCACCACACTGATAGTATCATCCACATTGAACCAAGGAGTTGAGGACTCCCAGTTCTGCCCACAGGTCTGGAAACAAAAAGAAATAAAGCTCTGCAAAACAGTAGTTTAATAAAGCCCTGAAAGCAGCAAAATCTACTTACATGTATTGGCTAGACAGAGACTTCAATAGCAGTAGCCAGACAGTCTGGAGTTTCCTGTAAACTCTTACCAACTTCAAACATAAGTGCTCTCAAATCTCCCCTGCCCTACCTTGACCAATCAGCTCAATCAGTTTTATTGCTGATTTGATAAGAACAATAAACATCTATCTCTTTTTTCTGATATGTTGAACCCTTAACTCTCCATTGCTTCCATGTTTCTACATTTCACAACCACTTCAACATCACCATCCCCCTTTCACTCCATCCCCATTCACCTTCTTCAGCTTTCTCTCCTTGCCCCTCCTTCCATCCCACAATCTATGTTCAGAAAATATTTGGAAAATAGAACATTAGGAAAGTTGCAGGGGCTCTGACAATGTCTCACTTGGTAGTCTAAGGCACTGTGTGGATCAGCTAGCACCTGTCTTCTTAGAGACATTTAACACCTCTCTGCAATCATATAGGGTCCAGGACTGTTTTAAAGTTGCTACAATCATTCCAGTTGCCAAGAAAGACAAGATCACTGGACTGAATTATTATAGGCCAGCCCAGGCATGGGCAAACTACGGCCCGCGGGCCATATGCGGCCCGTTAAGCTTTTTAATCCGGCCCGTAGAACTTGATGAAATTATATTAATAAACCTTGTTAACGTTTTTTCCCCGCAATTCTGGCATTTTCCCAATAGATGACGCACTCTATATACATTTGTGGTGACCCATTTCCTGGCACATCCAAACCGGCTCACAATTAGCCAGCGTTCCGGCTAAGGGAGATTTGCGAGCACAGAGCTTTGGAGCCTCTGCGCCACGGGGGGCAGGTTGAGGGAGGCTTAAAAGTGAGGCTGGGGATTTCGAATAAAGTTTTTTTCTTCGACTGCAGTTACCGACTCCGTGTCATAATTTTAGCGCTGCATGTAGCACACCGCTACACATTGACCTTTGTTGAGGTGCAGCGTATTACTCCACATTTGCGCTTTACTCTTTGTTCGGCTCAACCTATTTGTGTGAACAGGCGTTCAGCGTCATGAACATCAACAAAGCCAGCCACAGATCCAAGTTAACTGACCAACACCTCAGATCCATCCTGAGAATCGCCACAACAAAACTAAATCCAGACTTTGATGCGCTGGCTAAAAAGGGAGACCAACAACCCTGTTCCCACTGAAATTAAAAATAAGTTTCTTCATTGTGTTATGTAAAAAATGTATTTGAAAATATTTTTTTCAATAAGCCTTGCATGTCACATGTCATTTCTGTTAAGTAATGGACATGAGTAGTGCGCAGGTGCACATACGTTCTCAAAAAAAAATGCGCTCCAGATCAAATAACGCGCTCCGCATACTGGCGCGCTGTCACTGTTCTGTCTTTGTGTTGGTCGTTGTTGAGTTTTGGCACAGGGGACAATTGAATAAGAAGGAGCAGGACAAGTAGACCTGCATCTCCTACCGTTTTTGAAATAAAGACAGTCAGGAGGAGAGTGATGATGACAATATCTTGAAGGATAACAGAATTTTCAGTGCTTTAAAATAATAACTGTTACTATTAAAAAAGCTGTATTTTATTCATTTAATTTTCAGTGTTTTAAAAGTCATTTCAATAAATAGCTAAATACCATGGGACTTCAAAGACAGATATTTTGTTGTAATGCATTTGTTCATTTTCAATTGAAATTAAAGCACATGTTTTCTACATATCCCATGATATTTTATTTTCTCTTATGAGGTGTATTACCAAAACACTCCGTCCATCTGCTCCTGGTCCGGCCCCCCTGTCAAATTTTAGAACCCTTTGTGGCCCACAAGTCAAAAGGTTTGCCCACCCCTGGGCCAGCCCCACTGAATTCGTTTGAAAACTTGGAATGTCCGATGTTGGCTTACCTTAAAGTCCATTATTGATCCTCTTCTAGACCTGCTACAGGTTTCTTATAGTGCAGATTGATCAGTTGAGGATGCAGTTAACTTGTGCCTTCATTATGTTATTCAACATGTGGACTCCCTCAACTCTACGTGAGGATCTTGTTTCTGGATTTTAGCTCTGCCCTCAACACCATTCTTCCAGTGTTGCTCCACAGCAAGCTAACCCAGTTAGCTGTGGCCTACTGAATCCAACAGTATATTACAAACTTCATGACAGGAAGGAAGCAGTATGTAAGACTGGGCTCCTACTTGTTCAATCCAACATATATCAGCACAGACTCTCCTTAGGGCTGTGTTGTTTCACCCTTCCTGTTCTCACTTTATACAGATGTCTGTACCTGAACAGATAAATCTATTAAAAACCTAAATTTCATGGGTATTCGGTCTGATCTCTATGATGAATTTAATGCAACAGACAACTGTGCAGGCCAAGTAACTGGGTATATTTAACATAGAAATACAGAGGCATAGAAACATAGAAAACTACAGCACAATACAGGCTCATTGGCCCACAAAGTTGTGCCGAACATGTCCCTACCTTACAAATTACTAGGCTTACCCATAGCCCTCTATTTTTCTGAGCTCCATGTCCCTATCCAAAAGTCTCTTAAAAGACCCTATCATATCTACCTCCAACATTGTTGCTAGCAGCCCATTCCACGCACTCACCACTCTCTGACTAAAAATCTTATCCCTGACATCTCCTCTGTACCTACTCCCCAGCACCTTAAACCTTTGCCCTCTTGTGGCAACCATTCCAGGCCTGGGTAAAAGCCTCTGACTATCCACACGATTAATGCCTCTCATCATCTTATACACCTCTATCAGGTCACCTCTCATCCTCCATCGCTCCAAGGAGAAAAGGCCGAATTCATTCAACCTGTTTCCATAATGCATGCTCCCCAATCCAGACAACATCATTGTAATCTCCTCTGCACCCTTTCTATGGCTTCTACATACTTCCTGTAGAGAGCTGACCAGAACTGAGCACAGTACTCCAAGTGGGGTCTGACCAGGGTCTAAATAGCTGCAACATTTCCTCTCAGCTCCCAAATTCAATTCCACGATTAATGAAGGCCAATACACTGTATGCCTTCTTAAGCACAGAGTCAACCTGCACAGCTGCCTTGAGCATCCTATGGACTCAGACCCCAAGATCCCTCTGATCCTTCACACTGTCAAGAGTCTTGCCATTAGTACTATATTCTGCCATCATATTTGACCTATCAAAATGAACCACTTCACACTTATCTGGGTTGAACTCCATCTGCCACTTCTCAGCCCAGTTTTGCATCCTATCTATGTCCCACTGTAACCTCAGACAGCCCTCCACACTATCCTCAAAATCTCCACTTCCTCATCCAGGTCATTTATAAAAATCATGAAGAGTAAGGGTCCCAGAACAGATCACTGAGGCACACCACTGGTCACTGACCTCCATGCAGAATATGACCCACCTACAACCGCTTTTTGCCTTCTGTGGGCAAACCAGTTCTGGATCCACAAAGCAATGTCCCCTTGGATCCCATGACTCCTTTCTTTATCATTAAGCCTTGCATGGGGTACATTATCACATGCCTTGCTAAAATCCATATACACTACATCTACTGCTCCTTCTTCATCAAGGTGTTTAGTCACATCCTCAGAAAATTCAATCAGGCTCGTAAAGCACAACCTGCCCTTGACAAAGCCATGCTGCCTATTCCTAATCATATTATAACTCTCCAAATGTTCATAAACCCTGCCTCTCATGATCTTCTCCATCAACTTACCAAATACTGAAGTAAGACTCCCAGGTCTATAATTTCCTGGGCTATCTCTACCACCCTTTCTTGAATAAAGGAACAACATCTGCAACTCTCCGATCCTCCGGAACCTCTCCTGTCCACATTGATGACTCAAAGATAATTGCCAGAGGCTCAGCAATCTCTTCCCTCGCCTCCCATAGTAGCCTGGTGTACATCTCATCCAGTCCCGGCGACTTATCCAACTTGATGCTTTCCAAAAGCTCCAGCACATCCTCTTTCTTAATATCTACATGCTCAAGTTTTTCAGTCTGCTGCAAATCATCACTACAATCACCAAGATCCTTTTTCCACAGTGAATACTAAAGTAAAGTATTCATTAAGACCCTCTGCTATTATTCCTGTTCCATACACACTTTCCCACTGTTACACTTGATAGGTCCTATTCTCTCAAGTCTTATCCTTTTGCTTTTCATATACTTGTAGAATACCTTGTGGTTTTCCTTAATTCTGCCTGCCAAGGCCTTCTCATGGTCCCTTCTGGCTCTCCTAATTTCCTTTTTAAGCTCCTTCCTGTTAGCCTTATTATCTTCAAGATCTGTAACATTAGTTAGCTCTGAACCCTTTGTAAGCTTTTCTTTTCTTCTTGATGAGATTTATTACAGCCTTTGTACACCAAGGTTCCTGTACCCTACCATACCCTGTCTCATTGGAACATACCTGTGCAGAACTCTACACAAATATCTCCTGAACATTTGCCACATTTCTTCCGTACTTTTCCCTGAGAACATCTGTTCCCAATTTAAGCTTCCAATTTCCTGCCTGATAGCTTCATAATTCCCCTTACTCCAATTAAACACTTTTCAAACTTGTTAGTTCCTATCTCTCTCCAATGTTATTGTAAAGGAGATAGAATTATGATCACTATCTCCAAAATGCTCTCCCACTGAGAGACCTGACACCTGACCAGGTTGATTTCTCAATACCAAATCAAGTAGAGCCTCTCTTCTTGTATATCTACATATTGTGTCAAGAAACCTTACTGAACACACCTAACGAACTCCATCCCATCTAAATCCCTTGCTCTAGTGAGATGCCAATTGATATTTGGGAAATTAACATCTCTCATCATGATGACTCTGTTATTATTACACCTTTCCAAGATCTGTTTCCCTATCTGCTCCTCGTTACCCTGTTACTATTGGGCGGCCTATAAAAATTACCCAGTAAGGTTATTGACCCATTCCTGTTTCTAACCTCCACCTACAGAGACTCTGTAGACAATCCCTCCATGATGCCCATGTTTTCTGCAGGCATGATACAATCTCTGATCAACAGTGCCACACGCCCACCTGTCCTTGCTGAAACATCATGTGCGGAAGGATCATGTGAGAGTGCTGCTTCTGTCTGACCAGAGTGACCATGGTGCCCTGCTATAAATCAGAAATCCCTTGTATAACCCACTCTCCCTTCAGCCATGAGACCTGTGCTGCATGACATCAGTCTTCTGGTACTGACGTCACCAGTGACATGGAGTCCAAAGGAAGCGGATGAAGATGTCATTGTGCACGAGCCAGGAATGGAAAACAATACTGATGCAGATACAGATTTTGAACGCTTTTTGTTGAGTGAGTCTCATCTGATAACGAAATCTGAGTTAAATGGCCTGTCAAGGACTTGGATTTGTCAAAGGCAAAAGAAGAATTGCTGGGTTCAAAACTGTAAGGATGGGATCTGCTGTCACCAGGCACAAAAACTTCTGTGAACGATTTCGATATTTGAGACAGATGTTTCCCAGAATAACTGAAGCCAAGATTAAGGAAGGCATTTTTGTTGGGCCACAAATCAAACAGGGTTTCAATGACAAGAAATTCAAAGACTTTCAGGTGGGACCGGAGAAAATTTTATGAAGGCATTCAAAACGGCTGTTGGAGATTTTCTTGGCAACTACAAAGCACCAAACTATGTGCAGCTAGTTGACAACATGCTTCATGCCCACAAATCCATAAAGTGCAACATGTCACTAAATGTTCATTTTCTGCATTTCCATTTAGACTTCTTCCCTGCAGATCTTGGCGTTGTCAGTGACGAGCATGCAGGAGGACATTGCGGCCATGGAGAAACAGTATCAGAGCAACTAGAATCCATCAATGCTGGCTGATTCTTGTTGGACACTTAAGTGAGAAACCTCAGACACTGAGTACAAATGAAAATCATCAACAAGACATTTTTATTGTAGTTTAACTACTGCAAAGCATCACCAGTATGCAATTAAACACATTATATTCAATAAAAGTTAATTTCTTGTTTCTCCGAATTCCAATGTGATACAAGTAGTTAGAAATTATATCTGTGTTCAGCTTCAGGTTGTCTATCATAATCAACAAAACTATTCTGATGAAACCGCACCAAAAAAATTTGCTGGCTAGTGTATGTCACGTGCTTTCCAAGAAGTGGTGATTCAGCCCTTAATGCTTAACATGAACCACATAATATTCTGGTATAGTTCCTGAATCTTTAACCCTGTGTTGGAAATTCCTGTTCACCTTTTAATGACTCTCATATAAATAGCTAAAGTGATGTTAATGTGAATGGCTTAAATTACTGGCATAACAAATGAGGAGGCCAAAGTGACTCCAACAGAATAGGGTAGAAATGGTTTCCACAGCAACTAGCCATATACACTCAAGCGCTGCATGCAAATTGTGCACTGAAATTGACACATTGCTCTTATATGCCAGTTTCAGTTTAACAGTCCAGTTATCAGTAAGCCTTGGTTCTTCCTGCTCATCAACTTTAGTGCTGAAAAAGGTGAAGGTATCATGCCTTGCCGGAGGACTGACTGCATTGAGAAACCCCTCTCTTAGTGTTTCAAAGAGCTTATTAAGCAACATTTTCCAACCAATGATTCTGAACCCTTATTTGTACAGAGGCTTTAAATAGAAGGGACATTTGCTTCCTGTATCATAAGGTAACAACAACCTTACCATAGATGCGGTTAAAGAGACTGTAGAACTTGATGAAAAGGTGAAACAATAACCATGCCATATGGAACTATTGTTTTCTCTGTGTATAGAAATTATTCTCTTGCATTTCAAATGCAATTGTTGTTGATAGAGCACAATCCTATTTTGGTAGAGAGCATCGAGTTTATTTCTCCAATAATGAAAGGGGTTTGTTTTGGTTCAGCTGTTGGAGGAGTAAAATTGAAACCAAAAAGCAATATCATAGAAACAGCAAAAGCAATTCAATCTAGCTATTATTTACAAGAAGACAATGAAGAAATTAAAGTAAAAAGTTTGCTGTGGCTCAAAGACTTCGTTTTCTCCTTTCCAAAGAAAGTGATGAAGTTGAAGGATATTATGGCCAGTTTTTAATGTTCTTTTCTATTTTCATAAATCTGTATCATATATTGAAACTAATGAGGGAGTGATTTAGTAAATGCTTGCAATTCATCTTGGAGTGTGAAAGGAGCAAAATAATTGTCTGTAAATGCTGCTTAATTGTGATATCCACTCAGTGGCCACTTCATTAGATACGTCTTGTAAATAATAAAGTGGTCATTGAGTGTTCATGGTCTTCTGTTACTGTAGCCCATCCTCTTCAAGGTTTACTCAGCAGGTCAGGCTGCATCCGTTGAAATGACAATCTGGCCATTCTCCTCTGACCTGGCTCATTAACGAGGCATTGAACTGCCACTTAACTGGTGCTTGCTTGATGATTTCTGTTTATTGAACTAATTCTCCGTAAACTCGTGAGACTGTTGTGTGTGAAAGTCGCGGATCAGCAGTTTATGAATTGCCTAAATCAGCTCATCTGGCACCAACATCAAAAATAGATGAATTCATGCGTTCATAAACAGCGAGCATCAGGTTATAATAAGCATAAATTTCAAAAAGCAGAAATGGCTGGCTACATTGGAAAGATTGATGTATTTCATTGCAAAAATATAACTGGAATATGTATACAGAACAAACTATGCAATATTTTGAAGCTATTGAAAGACAAAATGAGAAATGAGGACTAATTTTGTTCAGTGTGATTGGTGGAAAAGATTTTGTTGAAGTTCCAAACTACCCAGATAAAATTAGTTTTGCTGATACCATGAAAATAATTTAGAACTGAAACCATTGTTGATTGCAAAACATTTTTGGTTTCATAAGCAAAATCAAGGAAGGGAAGTCAATTTCAGTGCAGGCAGCTGAATTAAAGAGATTGTCAGTCCACAATGAGCTTAATGATTTACAGATTGTTTAGTTTGTGGAATCTTACAAGAAAAACATTCAAAAACAGCTCCTGACTGAAGCATAACATGCATTTAAAATAACATTTAGAATAGCTTTGAACAGGGCATGACTGTGCAAGCGCGTGGTGGTCGGCCAGTGAGAACAGTGCGAAGAGTTTAAAAGGAAGACAGATTTACAGAGCAGGAATCTGAGGACCGGGCGATGGAATAATGGGAGACAGAGTAGGAAGGCTTTGGCTCAATGGGGCTTAGGTGATAAAGGGTCAAGGCCAGGTAGATCATCTGATTAAAATAAAGACAGAGAGTATGTGTGTGAGGCCAGTTTTCTGTGCTCGGTATCAGATGTGGGAGGTCCTGGAGACTCCCAGCCTCCTCGACAACCACATCTGCACCAGGTGCACTGAGCTGCAGCTCCTCAGAGACCGCGTTAGGGAACTGGAGATGCAGCTCGATGACCTTCGTCTGGGCAGGGAGAGTGAGGAGATGATAAAATGGAGCTATAGGCAGGTAGTCACCTCGGGACTGCAGGAGACAGAGAAGTGTGTAACAGTCTGGAGAGGGAAGGGCAAGAAGCAAGTAATAGAGAGTACCCCAGTGGCTGTCCCCCTTAACATTCCTACTTGAGTACTGATGGTGGGGGGGATGGCATACCTGGGGGAAGCAACAGCGGCCGTGCCTCTGGCACGGAGTATGGCCCTGTGGCTCAGAAGTGTAGGGAAGGGAAGAGGAAGGCAGTGGTGATAGGGGACTCGATAGTTAGGAGGTCAGACAGGTGTCTCTGTGGACACAGGAGAGAAACTTGGATGGTAGTTTGCCTCCCAGGTGCCAGGGTCTGGGAATTTCCAGATCGCGTCCAAGATATCCTGAAGTGGGAAGGAGAACAGCCAGAGGTCATGGTAAATATTGGTACCAATGACATAGGTTGGAAAAGGGAGAAGGTCCTGAAAAAAAGACTACAGGGAGTTAGGAAAGAAGTTGAGAAGCAGGACCACAAAGATAGTAATCTCAGGATTACTGCCTGTGCCATATGACAGTGACTATAGGAATAGAATGAGATGGAAGATAAATGTGTGGTTGAGGGATTGGAGCAGGGGGCAGAGATTCAGATTTCTGGATCATTGGGACCTCTTTTGGGACAGGTGTGACCTGTAGAAAAAGGACGGGTTGCACTTGACTCCAAGTGGGACCAATATCCTGGTGGGAAGGTTTGCTAAGGCTACTGGGGAGAGTTTACATTAGAATTGCTGGGGGTTGGGAACCAAACTGAAGTGATGGTGGAAGGAGAGTTTGGCTCATAAATAGAGAAAGCTTGGAAACAGTGCGAAAGGGAGGATGGGCAGCCGATAGAGAAGGGATGCGTTCAGTCCAGAGGTTTGAGATGTGTCTATTTTAATGCGAGGAATATCATGAATAAGGTGGATGAGCTTAGAGCGTGGATCAGCACTTGGAGCTATGATGTTGTGGCCATTACAAAGACTTGGATGGTGCAGGGGCAGGAATGGCTACTTTAAGTGCCAGGGTTTAGATGTTTCAGGAAGGATAGGAAGGGAGGAAAAAGAGGTGGGGGCATGGCACTGTTGATCAGTGATAGTGTCATGGCTGCAGAAAAGGACGAAATCATGGAGGGGTTGTCTATGGAATCTCTTTGTGTGAAAGTAAGGACTAGGAAGGGGTTAATAACCACTGGGTGTTTTTTACAGATCACCATGAACTATGGGACATCAAGAAGCAGATAGGGATACAGATTCTGGAAAGGAGTAATAATAATAGGGTTTATGTGGTGGGAGATTTTAATTTCCCCAAATATTGATTGGCATCTCCCTAGAGTGAGGGGTTTAGATGGGGTGAAGTTTATTAGGTATGTTCAGGAAGGTTTCTTGACACAATATCCAGATAAGCCTACAAGAGGAGAGGCTGTACTTGATCTGGCATTGGGAAATGAACCTGGTCAGGTGTCAGATCTCTCAGTAGAAGAGCATTTTGGAGATAATGATCACAATTCTATCTCCTTTACCATAGCATTGGTGAGAGATAGGAACAGACAAGTTAGGGAAATGAGTAATTGGAATAAGGGGAACTATGAGGCTACCAGGCCTGAACTTGAAAGCATGACTTGGAATCAGATGTTCTCAGAGAAACGTACCAAAGAAATGCAGCAAATGTTCAGGGAATATTTGTGTGGGGTCCTGAGTAGGTACTTTCCAATGAGACACAGAAAGGATGGTGGGGTAAAAGATCTGTGGTGCACAAATGCTGTTGTAAATCTAATCAAGAGGAAAAGAAGAGCTTATGAAAGGTTCAAAAACCTAGGTAATGATATGAAAGGTTTCGGCCCGAAACGTCGTCACTACCTCCTCCCATAGATGCTGTCTGGCCTGCTGAGTTCTGCCAGCATTTTGTGTTTTTATTTATTTCCAGCATCTGCAGATTCACTTGTGTGCCAGGTTATGATATGAATCTAGAAGATTATAAGGTTAGCAGGAAGAAGCTTAAGAGTGAAATTAGGAGAGCCAGAAGCGGCCATGACAAGGCCTTGGTGGACAGGATTAAGGAAAACCCCAAGGCATTCTACAAGTATGTGAAGAGCAAACAGATAAAACGTGAGCGAATAGGACAATTTAAGTGTGACAATGGATAAGTGTGTATGGAACTGGAGGAAATAGCTGAGGTACTCAATGGATACTTTGCTTTAGTATCACTACGGAAAAGGATTGACTGTAGGGATGACCTGCAGTGGACTGAAAAGCTTGAAAATGTAGATATTAAGAAAGAGAATGTGCTGGAGCTTTTGGAAAGCATCAAGTTGGATAAGTCACTGGGACCGGATGGGATATACTCAAGACTACTGTGGGAAGCAAGGGAGGAGATTGCTGAGCCTCTGGTGATGATCTTTGCATCATCAATGGGGATGGAAGAGGTTCTGGAGGAGTGGAGGGTTGCAGATGTTGTTCCCTTATTCAAGAAAGGGAGTAGGAATAGCCCAGGAAATTATGGGCCAGTGAGTCTTACTTTGGGGGTTGGTAAGTTGATGGAGAAGATCCTGAGAGGCAGGATTTATGAATATTTTGAGAGGCATAATATCATTAAGAATAATCAGAATGGCTTTGTCAAAGGCAGGTAGTGCCTTAAAAGCCTGATTAAATTTTTTGAGGATGAGACTAAGCACATTGATGAAGGTAGAGCCATAGAAGTAGTGTATATAGAATTTAGCAATGCATTTGATAAGGTACCCCATGCAAGGCTTATTGAGAAAGTAAGGAAGCATGGGATCCGAGATGAATTTGCTTGGTGGATTCTGAACTGACTTGCCCACAGAAGGCAAAGAGTGGTTGCAGATGGGTCATATTCTGCATGGATTTCGGTGACCAGCGGTGTGCCTCAGGGATCTGTTCTGGGACCCCTACTCTTCATGATTTTTATAAATGACATGGAGGAGGAAGTGGAGGAATGGGTTAGTAAATCTGCTGATGACAGAAGATTTGGGCGTGTTGTGGATAGTGTGGAGGGCTGTCAGAAGTTACAGTGGGATATTGATAGTATGCAAAACTAGGCTGAGAAGTGGCAGATGGAGCTCAACCCAGTTAAGTGTGAGGTGGTTCATTTTTGTGGGTCAATTATGGTGGCAGAATATGGTATTAATGGTAAGACTCTTGGCAGTGTGGAGGATCAGAGAGATCTTGGGGTTCAAGTCCATAGGACACTCAAAGACGCTGCGCTGGTTGATCTGAGGTTAAGAAGGCATACAGTGCACTGGCCTTCATCAACCATGGGATGGAGTTTAAGAGCCGAGAGGTAATGTTGTAGCTATATATGACCCTGGTCAGACCCCACTTGGACTACTGTGCTCAGTTCTGTTCTCCTCACTACAGGAAAATGTGGAAACCATAGAGAGGGTGCAGAGGAGATTTACAATGATGTTGCCTGGATTGGGAAGCATGCCTTATGAGAATAAGTTGAGTGAACTCAGCCTTTTCTCCTTGGAGTGATGGAGGGTGAGATGTGACCTGATAGAGGTGTATAAGATGAGGGGAGGCATTGATCGTGTGGATAGTCAAAGGCTTTTTCCTAGGGCTGAATTGGCTAGCATGAGAGGGCACAGTTTTAAGATGCTTGGAAGAAGGTACAGAGAAGATGTCAGGGTAAGTTTTTTTATGCAGAGAGTGGTGATTGCGTGGAATGGGCTGCTGGCGGTGGTGGTGGAGGTGGAAGCAATAGGATCTTTTAAGAGACTCCTGGATGGCTACATGGATCTTTGAAAAATAGAGAGCTATGGGTAAAGCCTAGGCAGTTCTAAGGTAGGGAGATGTTCAGCCCAGCTTTTTAGGCTTAAGGGCCTGTATTGTGCTGCATGTTTTCTATGTTTTTATGTTTCTATAGCTGTATCAATGGAAACAGCAGACAGAGACAGAATTGTGTTGCAGTCAGGAATGAAAGTGAGGGTGAGCAAAGTTGAAATATCTAAATTGAAACCAGCCTGGCTGAACAAATTGTGTTACCAGAATGGCAAGGGGTCACATAAACTGGAACAATGCAGGTTTAAAGATGAAATTTGCAGAAAATACAACACAGTAGGACACATACAAAGAGCATGTTGGACAGAGAGAAGTAAATGGACTGTACACAGGAGAGAAAAAGCTAAAACATCAAGTTGTACTTTCAAAAAGAGCGCTAATCTGTATGATGTCAATGAAAAATCTGATAATAATGAGGAGCACAGGTCTGCGTAGTCTTCAGATTTACTACATGAAAACTAACAATGATAAACAATATGACTTATACCAGAAGCAAACTGCAAATTGATTAAAATGGAATTGGACACTGGCCCAGCTGTATCAGCCATTCCACAAAATGACATTTGTAACAGTGAAATACAACAATCAACAAGCCACATTCAGCTTATACTTGGTAAAGCTTGTATACTTGGAAAACAGGAAGACCAGAATTGTGAGAACATGGGTGGCTGAGAAAACTACAACTTGATTGGTGATCCTTTCACCATTTGCATGCCACATTACCTGTAACAGAGTCAACTGAAAGAGAACTAAGAATGTTATTGGATGATGCCACAACTTTCTCCAAGCTGTACATCATGAACTATTACCCAACAGGTGGTAAAGAGTTGTTGGTGCCATTCTCTGTGCCTCTGGTTGGAAAGTATATTGGACTAAGGAACAGCCATGCTGCTCAGAAGAAACACGAAAGTCCAACTACAACTATTTTTGTAGGCAACATATCCGAGAAAGCTTTTGATTGGTTAATTGGGCAATTAGTTGCAAAACGTGGCTTGGTCTTAAATTGGGAGAGGGTTACAAGCATTCAGCTTTTATGTTGTGAAATTTTCTGAACAAACTTCACAACAACATTTGCCAGTGATATTAAAGCTGATTCTGATTCGGATATAAAGAACCAGAATCTACTCTGCGTGCATTAAGGTTATTGCATGAATTTCAAGTGGAAGACATAAAGCTGTTTATAAAAGCAGATCCAAACACCAAAGTTCAAAGTAAATTTATTAGCAAAGTACAAATATGTCACCATATACAGTCCTGAGATTCATTTTCTTGTGGGCATACTCAATAAATCCATAGAATAATAACCATAACAGGATAAATGAAGTACACCAACTTGGGCATTCAAATAATGTGCAAAAGGTAACAAGCTGTTCCAATACAAAAGGAAAGAAATACTGGCAATAAATAAATAAGCAATAATTATCAAAAATATGAAATGAAGAATCCTTGAAAGAGAGTCCATAGGTGGTGGGAACATCTCAAGGATGGGGTAAGAAAAGTTGAATGAAGAGCCTGATGATTGAGGGATATTAGCTGTTCCTGAACCCAGTGCTGTGAGTCCTAAGGCTCCTGTACCTTCTTCCTGATGGCAACAGTGAGAAGAGAGATGGGTGGCGGGGGTCTTGATGATGGATGTTGCTTTCCTGTAAAAACACTTCATGTTGATGTGCTCAATGGCATGGAGGGCTTTACCCATCAGGGACTTGACTGTATCCATTACTTTTTGTGTGATTTTATGTTCAAAGGCATTGGTGCACATCTGTAGATGCTTGTCAAAATTTTAGATATAATGCTGAATCTCTGCATAATCCTAAGAAAGTAGGAGTGTGCTATGATTACTTCATAACTACACTTACAGTGCCTATAAAGAGGTATTCAACCCACCTTCAAAGTTTTCATGTTTTATTGTTTAACAGCATTGAATCACAGTGGATTTAATTTGGCTTTTTTGACCCTGATCAATAGAAAAAGACTTCTGTGTGAAAATGAAAGTGAAAACAGATTTCTACAAGGTGATCTAAATTACTTACAAATATGAAACACAAAATAATTGATTGCATAAGCCTTAAGACTATGTGGATAGGTCTCTATCAGCTTTGCACATCTGGACACTGCAATCATTCCCCATTCTTCTTTACAAAACTGCTCAAGCTCTGTTAGAGTGCATGAGGATCATGTGTGAACAGCCCTTTTCAAGTCCAGCCCCAGATTCTCAATTGGACTGAGGTCTGGACTCTCACTAGTCCAGTCCAGGGCATTAACTTTGTTGTTTTAAAGCTATTCTTGTGTAGTTTTGGCTTTATGCTTGGGGTCATTGTCTTGCTTGAAAACAAATCTCCCAAGTCGCAATTCTGTCACAGACTGCATTAGGTTTTCCTCCAGGAATTCCCTGTATTTTGCTGTACTCATTTTACCCTCTACCATCACAAGCCTGTCAGGGCCTGTTATAGAGAAGCATCCCCACAACATGATGCAGCCATCACCATGCTTCATGTTAGGGATGGTGGGTTTTTGATGATGTGCGGTGTTTGGCTTATGTTCAGTTTTGGTTTCATCAGATCATAGAACCTTCTTTCAGCTGACATCAGGTTCTCCCACATGCCTTCTGGCAAACTCTAGCTGAGATTTCATGAGAGTTTCTTCAACAGTGGCTTTCTCTTTGTCACTCTCCCATAAAGCTGCAACTGATGAAGCACCCAGCTAACAGTTGTTGTATGTGCAGCCTCTCCCATCTCAGACACTGAAGCTTGTGACTCCTCCAGAGTTGTCATAGGTCCCTTGGTGGCCTCCCTCACTAGTCCCCTTCTTGCACAGTCACTCAGTTTTTGAGGACAGCCTGCTCTGGGCAGACTGACAGCTGTGCCATTTTCTTCTATTTCTTGATTTAACCGTACCTCAATGGATATCCAATAACTTGGAAAAGTTCTTGCATTCATCTCCTGACCTGTGCTTTTCAATAACCTTTTCGTGGAGTTGGTTGGAGTGTCTTTTGTCTTCACGGTGTAGTTTTTGGCAGGACACTGACTCACCAGCAATTGGACCTTCCAGATATAGGAGTATTTTTACTACAATCAATTGAAACACCTCAACAGCTACACAGGTGATAGCCATTTAATTTATTGTGTGACTTCTAAAACAAATTGCCTGCACCGGTGATGATTTGGTGTGTCATATTGAAGGGGGGTGACTATTTATACAATCAATTATTTTGTGTTTTATAATTGTAATCAACTTAGATCACTTTGTAGAGATCTCTTTTCACTTTGACACGGAAGAGTGTTTTTCTGTTGATCTGTCTTGAAAAAGCCAAATTAATTCCATTGTGATTCAATGTTGTAAAACAATAAAACATGTAAGCTTTCAAGGAGTGGGTGAATACATTTTATAGGCACTGTACATGCTGAGCCCAGGACAGGTCCTCAGGAGTAATAACACTAAGGAATTTAAAATTGTTGATCCTCTCCACCTCTGATGAGGACTGGCTCATGCACCTCAGGCTTCCTCTAACTAAAGTCAATAATCAGCTCCTTGGACTTACTGACAGTGAATAAAAGGTTGTTGTGCTGTGGCACCACTCAGTCAGATTTTGAATCTCCTTCCTATACGCTGATTCACTGCCACTGTGGGTTCAGCTTACAACAATGGTGTCTTCAGCAAACTTGAGTAGCTGATCATAATAGGAGTTGATATGTTTCATCACCAACCGTTTAAAACATGTAAACACTGTGGATGTAAGTGCTACTGGACGATAGTCATTCAGGCAGGTTACCACATTTTTCTCAGGTGCCGGTATAATTAAAGCCTACTTGAAGCAGGTGGGCACCACAGACTGCCGAAGCATGAGCTTAAAGATCTCAGTTAACACTCTAGCCAGTTAATGTGCACAGGTATTTAGTACTTGCCCAGATACCCTGTCTGGGCTAAATGTTTTTCATGGGTTCATCTTCCTGAAGCGTCCCCGCGCATTGGCCTCAGACACTGAAATCATCGGGTCATCGGGAGTTCATGATGGTTACTCCATGTTTTGCCCAGCTGAATTAATGAAAGGCCAAAAAAGAAAGGATTCAATGGAGACACAAAAACAGGATTTTTCGGATGACTTTGTGGATGAGGAAACCAAGAGAGAGATCAGATCATAAAGGGAGCAATGAAGGATTAATAAGAGAATACTCCAGTGAACTAACTATACCTTCCTCAAGATCATGATACACATCCTCCAAAGAAGAACAATGAGAACAGGAGGATGACATAAGTACCATGGAAATGGAAGAGGATAAACGAGACCTCATTTCTTGATCAATTAGCAAATTCACAGATACAAGAAACTAGAAGAAAAAGGAAGGTGAGAAAAATAAAGCAAAGAAGTTGAAAAGAAGAGAGAAGTTAGAAAGAAAGAATGTGAGCGAAAAAGGAGAAGAGAGGTGTCAAGAACTGTCAGAACTAGTTTGTGCATTCGTAGAGTTAACTCCTACAACCACCATAGAGAAAACCACAGAACCTGGGATTGTTTTCACAACCACAAGACTCATTACCTTTTTTTTTAATTATCCATGGACTGCGCTTCTTTCTCACAGAAACCCTCATTTAGGTTGGGATAAACTGATGCTAGTATTAACCAGCAGTTTAAACGTATGCTACTGTTTCTTTACCAACTTATCTTTTAGCTTGATTCCCTGAACATCTCAGACAACTGCTCTCTCATACCACTATAAGTCCCCAATTTAAATTCTTCTGCAAAATTTATCCTCTTTTTTACTAAGTGTTCTGTCCCTTCCCCTGACAGACTTCCTACAGTCCAGAAGGACCTTATCCACTTTAAATACTCTGTATCAAGCTGGACTTCCTCTCCTGATCACTCATCCCTTAGGAGAACATGTTTACTTTTAAAATGTGCCAATTTCCTGAATAAATGGAGGGTCTGCAATTTCCTTATTAACTTTCTTGAAGAACCCAACTTTTTATCATTTATATAACACTATTTAGGTCCAAAGTTGACAAGTTCACAATTTTCCACAATATTGAAATGCACTGGTAACAGTTTGACCAATTTCTTAACCATGAAAATCTTTAGAGTATTGGGAGATGAATAACTTATTGATGATTCCCCAGTCTCTAATATTTCCTCATCGCCTTTATTCATCTCATAGTTCCTGTTGAGTATCCAGTCATTGGTGATCTTCAGGAATTTCTGAGGAGTTCCAAATGGAATTTAAGCATTTTAGAAATATTTGGCAATTTTTTTGGACATAAAGAAATAACTTAAGTTCAGAGTAAATTCATTATCAGTTTGTTACCATTACTAACTTGAGATTCATTTACTTGCAGGCATTTACAATGCAATAAAATTTTATGAGAAACAAAGACTGACAAACTCCCTCTGTGAAAATGAAAGCAATATGTGCAAATAAAAATAATACTGAGAACATGATACGTCAAGAATCCTTCAAAGTGAGACTTCAGGTCTTAGAATCAGTTTAGAACAGTGGTGAGTGAATTTACACACAAGATCACGAACCTGATGGTTGGAGGGTAATAACTGTTCCTGAACCTGGTGGTATAGGACCTAAGGTTTCTGTACTTTCCACCCGATGGTAGTAATGAGAAGAGGGCATAGTCTGGGTACTGATGGAAGCTGCTTTCTCGTGACAGCTCTTCATGAAAATATCCTCAATGGTGGGGAGAGCTTTGCCTGAGATAGAGTGGACTGTATGCATTGCCTACCCCAATGAGTTAGTGGTTCTATGTGCCTTATCCCAACTAACTGTCATAAGGGGGCAATGGTAGCAGACCCAAATGCCAGACAGACCCTGAAGTACTAGGAACAGGACAAGGAACACAGGACCCGGAGGTGGAACTTGGAACAAAGAGCCTGGACAAGGATTCCAAGCCAGAGACTGGACAGGGACCTGGACCATGGGTCTTGACTCGGGCTCAGACCCAGATGCAGGACTAGAAACAGACTAGATAGTGCTGGAAATATGAAGCCGTGACTGGGTCTGGACGAGGTTCTAAGACTAGGCTTGGACTGGACCAGGGACTCCAGCACGGGACGAGGAATCTCCAGCACAGGAATCAGCGAGCTCCTCCTGGGCTGGGCGAGGCACATGGACTGGAAGAGGCACCAGAACTGGATGAGGACACAAAGCTCAGACTTAGACTTGAGCACAGGAACTCAGAGCCTTGGACTTGAGCACTGGAACACAGAGCTTGCACCCCTCCTTGGGAATAGGACCTAGGGCAGCGACTCTTCTTTGACATGGACATTAAACATGGGGATATAAAGAGGCAGTTCCAAACTCAACGGTAGGTAGTTCATTATCTTGGTGTGGCAAGTATCTGGTCTCACTCTGGCGGTCGACCTTGATGGCGATATGGGCGAGGACGAAGGTGAAGGTAACAGATGAAGATTAGCGCCAAAGTAACTGTCGAGATTAACTGTCAAAGTAACTGCCAGGGATTCAGAAGGGAGGGGGAGGGAGGGAGGGGGGGGGGGAGAGAGAGAGAGAGAGAGAGAGAGAGAGAGAGAGAGAGAGAGAGAGAGAGAGAGAGAGAGAGAGTAAAAGGGATAGTGAGAGAGTGTGTGTGAGACAGAGTGGGAGAGAGTGAAAGTGTGTGTGTGAGAAAGAGAGAGTGAGAGGGAGTGTGAGAGAGTGAGCGTATGTGAGAGACAGTGGGAGAGAGAGATTGAGAGAGAGACAGAGAAAGTGAGAGAGAGAGATAGAGAGAGTGTGTGTGTGAGAGAGAGGCTGCTGCCCCCTCCCTTCTTCAGTCCTGATGGGTCCTGGCCCGAAACGTTGACTGTTTGTTTCCACGGATGCAGCCCGACCTGCTGAATTCCTCCAGCATGTTGTGCATCTTACCTTAAAACTGTTCTCTGTCATGTTATCCATTACAGCCCTGGGAAAAAGCCTCTGACAATCCACATGATCAATGCCTCTTATCATCTTAAACACCTGTATCAGGTAATCGCTCATCCTCCGCTGTTCCAAGGAGAAAAGGCCAAGTCACTCAACCTATTCTCATAAGGAATGCTTCCCAATCCAAACATCCAGGCAATCCTCTGCACCCTTTCTTTAGTTTCCACATCCTTCCTGTAATGAGGTGAGCAGAACTGAGCACAGTACTCCAAGTGGGATCTGACCAGGGTTCTATACAGCTGCAACATTACCTCTCGATCTTAAACCTAATCCCATGGGTGATGAAGGCCAATGCACTGTATGCCTTCCTAACCACAGAGTCAACCTGCACAGCAGCTTTGAGTGTCCTATGGACTCGGACCCCAAGATCCCTCTGATCCTCCACGCTGCCTAGAGTTTTACCATTAATACTATATTTTGCCATCATATATGACCTACCAAAATGAACCACCTCACACTTATATGGGTTGAACTCCATCTGCCACTTCTCAGTCAAATGTTTCATTCTTCTTCTTCTTCTTCTTCTTCTGGCAGTTTAGATGCATCGAGGCGTATCACTGCCCTCATCAGGATGTACAATTAATTACAGAATTTCAAGAAACTTGAATTCTCAAATATAAACTAGTCACACATAGAAACAGAATAATAAGCTTTTCAATCTGATGGTGGTTCTCTTGGTGGCCAAACAAAGATTTAATAGAAAAACAAAACACATTTAAGTCAGACAGCCTCTTGAACAATATTCTTCTTTCAATTTTATATCAATTACAACTCAGCAAAACATGCTAAACTGTCTCTGGACTACAACAGTCACATAGTGTTTCATTCTGTTGATGTCCCACTGTAATCTATGACAGCCATCCACACTATCCACAACACACCCAACTTTCATGTCATCAGTAAATTTACTAACCCATCTCTCCACTTCCTCATCCAGGACATTTATAAAAATCACGAAGAGTAAGGGTCCCAGAACAGATCCCTGAGGAATACCACTGGTCACCGGCCTCCATACAGAATATGACCCATCTACAACCACTCTTTACCTTCTGTGAGCAAGCCCATTCTGGATCCACAAAGCAAGGTCCCCTTGGATCCCATGCCTCCTTACTTTTTCAATAAGCCTTATCAAATGCCTTGCTGAAATCGATATACACTATATCTACTGATCTACCTTCAATGTGTTTAGTCATATCCTCAAAAAATGCAATCAGTCTCATAAGGCACGACCTGCCTTTGACAAAGCCATGTTGACTATTCCTAATCATATTATGCCTCTCCAACTGTTCATAAATTCTGCCTCTCAGGATCTTTTCCATCATCTTACCAACCACTGAAGTACGGCTCACTGGTCTATAATTTCCTGTGCTATCCCTACTCCCTTTCTTGAATAAAGGAACAACATCTTCAACCCTCTAATCCAATAGAACCTCTCCTGTCCCCATTGAGGATTCAAAGTTCATTGCCAAAGGCTTAGCAATCTCCTCCCTCATCTCCCACAGTAGATTGGGGTACATCTCATCTGGTCCTGGAGACTAATCTAACTTGATGCTTTCCAAAAGCTCCAACACATCCTCTCTCTTAATGTCCAGCTTTTCAATCTGCTGTAAGTCATCGCTAAAATTGCCAAGATCCTTTTCCGTAGTGAATGCTGAAGCAAAGTATTCATAAAGTATCTCTGCTATCTCCTCCAGTTCCATGCACTCTTTTCTACTGTCAGACTTGATTGGTCCTATTCTCTCACGTTTGATCCCATTAATCCTCTTGATCTTCACATACTTGTAGAATTCCTTGGGGTTTTCCTTAATCCTGCTCTGCAAGGCCTTCTCATTGTCACTTCTGGCTCTCCAAATTTCATTCTTCAGCTCCTTCCTGCTAACTTTATAATCCTCTGGATCTCTAATATTACCTAGTTTTTTTGAACTTTTCATAAGCTTTTCTTTTCTTCTTGACTAGATTTTCAACACCTTTTGTATACCACAGTTCATATACCCTACAATTCTTTGCCTGAGTCATTAGAACATATCCATGCAGAACTACACACAAATATCCCCTGAATATTTACCACATTTCTTCCATACATTTCCCTGAGAACCTCTGTTCTCAGTTTGTTTCCAAGTTTCTGCTTGATAGCTTCACATTTCTACATACACTAATTAAATGCCTTCCTAACTTGCCTGTTCCTATCCCTCCCGAATGCTAAGGTAAAGGAGATAGTATTGTGATCACTATCTCCAAATTGCTCTCCCATTAAGAGACCTGACTTCTGAACAGGTTCATTTACTAATACCAGATCAAATTCCACCTCTCCTCTTAAAGGCGTATCTACACATTGTATCAAGATACCTTCCTGAACACAGCTAGCAAACTCCATCCCATCTGAACAACTTGCTCTAGGAAGATGCCAATCAATATTTGGGAAATTAAAATCTCCCACCACGACAACACCTTTCCAGGATCTGTCTCCTTATCTGCTCTTCAATGTCCCTGTAACTGTTGGATGTTCTACAAAAAACACCCAGCAGAGTTTATTGACCCCTTCCTGTTTCTAATTTCCACCCACAGAGACTCAGTAGACAATCCCTCCATGACTTCCTCCTTTTCTGTAGCCATGACACTATCTCTGATCAGCAGTGCCACACCTCCACCTTTTTTGCCTCCCTCCCTGTCTTTTCTGAAACATCTATAACCCGGCACTCCATGTAGTCATTCATGCCTCTGAGCCATCCAAATCTCTGTAATGGCCACAACATCATAGCTCCAGGTACTGATCCATGCTTTAGGCTCATCCGCATTGTTCATGATTTTATTGCCTGTCCTCCCTCTCGTACTGTCTCCAAGCTTTCTCTATTTGTGAGCCAGCAGCCTCTGTCACTTCACTTTGGTTCCCACCTCCCAGCAATTCTAGTTTAAACTCTCCCCAGTAGCCTTAGCAAACCTCCCTGCCAGGATATTGGTCCCCCTCGGATTCAGGTGCAACCCGTCATTTCTGTAGTGGTTACGCTTGCCCCAAAATAGGTCCCAATGATCCAGATATCTGAATCTCTGCCCCCTTCTCCAATCCCTCAGCCACACACTTATCCTCCACCTCACTCTATTCCTATACTCACAGTCACATGGCACAGGCAGTAATCCTGAGATTACTACCTTTGAGGTCCTGCTTCTCAACTTCTTTCCTAACTCCCTGTAGTCTGTTTTCAAAACCTCCTCCCTTTTCCTACCTAAATCGTTGGTACCAATATGTACCACAACCTCTGGCTGTTTACCTTCCCGCTTCAGGATATCATGTATCAGAAACAAACCAGACCCTTGCAGCTGGGAGGCAAACTACCATCCATGTTTCTTTCCTGTGTCCACAGAAGTGTCTGTCTGACCTCCTGACTATTGGGTCCCCTATCACTACTGTCTTCCTCTTCTCCTCCCTACCCTTCCGAGCCACAGGGCCAGACTCTGTGCCAGAGGTGCAGCTGCTATTGCTTCCTCCAGGTAGGTAATTCCCCCCCAACGGTGCACAAACAGGAGTATTTATTGTTAAGTTGGACAGCCACAGGGTTCCCTCTCTAGTATCTGACTCTTCTCCTTCCCTCTCCTGACTGTTACTCACTTAACTGTCTCTTAAGGCCCTGGTGTGACTACTCGCCTATAGATCCTCTTTATCTTTCTTTCTTTATCAATCTTTTTATTAATTATTATTATTATTATTATTATTATTATTATTATTATTATTATTATTATTATTATTATTATTATTATTATTATTATTATTATTATTATTATTATTAATAATATCAACATAATAAGATTAATACATAGAGTGTGAGATTACAAACTTACAAATTAATACTGAACATGATAGGATACACAAGCAATAGTTACAATATAATTAAGTCTTCCCAAATCATGAATGATACAAATAACATATAAACAAAGCAAAATTAAGTTATATCATAATATAAAAAAATAAGAAAGAGAAAAAGAAAAAAATTATGCTAGAAAAACTAATCTAACAACCTAATAACTAATAAATAGAAAAAAAGAAGAAAAAAAGAGAGAAAAAATAATTAAAAATGGGCTGTTTATTATATCTATAAAAAATACAAAATCATCAGTGTCACCAACTCCAATCCTCTCAACATATGTATAATCAAAACTGGAAAAATGAATAGGTTTGGAACAGGGTCTCATTACATCATATGAAAATATTGAATAAATGATCTCCATGTCTTTTCAAATTTAATAGAAGGGTCGAATACAACACTTCTAATTTTCTCCAAATTTAGACATAACATAGTTTGAGAAAGCCAATGAAATATGGTAGGGGGTTTAATTTCTTTCCAATTCAACAAAATAGATCTTCTAGCCATTAAAGTAAGAAATGCAATAATTCGACAAGCAGAAGAAGATAAATGGAGTGAGTCCATCATTTGTAAACCAAAAATTGCAATAATAGGATGAGGTTGTAAATCAATGTTCAATACTCTGGAAATAATATCAAAAATGTCTTTCCAATATTTTTTCAAAAGCGGACATTACCAAAACATATGAGTTAAAGATGCTATCTCAGAATGACATCTGTCACAAATAGGATTTATATGGGAATAAAAACGAGCCAATTTATCCTTGGACATATGAGCCCTGTGCACAACTTTAAACTGTATTAATGAATGTTTAGCACATATAGATGATAAATTGACTATTTGAAGAATTTTATCCCAATTCTCAATAGGGATAGTAAGGTTAAGTTCTCTTTCCCAATCATTTTTAATCTTAAAGAAGGGCTCTGAACGTATTTTCATAATTATATTGTAGAGTTTTGATATTACACCTTTCTGAGAAGGATTTAGTTCTAACAAATTCTCCAAAATACCCAAAGACTCAAGATTTGGAAAGGTAGGAAGTACAGTATTTAAGAAATTCCTAATCTGTAAATATCTAAAAAGGTGAAATCTAGGCAAATTATATTTATTAGATAATTGTTCAAAAGACATGAAACAATTATCCAAAAATAAATCGGAAAATCGTAGTTATCCTTTAGTCTTCCAAGCTGAATAAGCTTGGTCTATAATAGTAGGATAAAAAAAAGAAATTGGATACAATAGGAATAGTTAAAACAAACTGATTCAACCCAAAAAAATTCCGAAATTGAAACCATATATGTAAAGTATGTTTAACTATCGGATTGTCAATTCATTTCTGCAATTTAGAAAGAGCAAAGGGAAGAGAAGACCCTAAAATAAAAACCAATGAAAATCCTTGTACAGATTTGATTTGCAGGTTCACCCAATGAGGGCTAAAAGATATATCCCAATCTTTTAACCAACATATCAAATATCGGATATTAACTGCCCAATAATAAAATCTAAAATTAGGCAATGCCAATCAATCTAGGATTTTTATTCTGCCATATATATGAGGAAATTTTTGAATCAACATTAGCAAAAAAAGATTTCGGAATAAAAATTGGTACCGCTTGAAATATATATAAAAACTTGGGTAAAATAATCATCTTAATAGCATTAATCCAACCTATCAGAGATAAAGATAATGGTGATCATTTAGTGAACAAACATTTAATCTGATCAATTAAGGGTAAAAAATTAACCTTAAATAACTCCTTATAATTTTTTGTAATTTTAATCCCTAAGTATATAAAAGAGTCATTAACTAATTTAAAGGGTAAATTTCCATAAATTGGAACCTGTCTATTTAAAGGAAACAATTCACTCTTATTAAGATTTAATTTATACCTGGAAAAATTACTAAATTGAGCCAACAATGATATAACTGCAGGAATGGATTTCTCAGGATCAGAAATAAATAATAATAAATTATCTGTGTATAATGATAACTTATGTATATCTATCCCACGAGTAATGCCAAAAATGTTCGGTGATTCTCTAATAGCAATTGCCAAAGGTTCTAAAGCAATATCAAATAATAATGGACTAAGAGGACAGCCCTGTCTAGTAACCCGAAATAAATGAAAAAAGGGAGATCTTTGATTGTTAGTAAAAACCAAAGCTACTGGAGTATGATATATCAGTTTAATCCAAGAAATGAATGTCAGACTAAAATTAAACTTCTCAAGCACGGTAAATAAGTATGGCCATTCAACTCTATCAAATGCTTTCTCCGCATCTAATGAAATGACACATTCTGAGGTGCTATGTGAAGGAGTATAAACAATATTCAATAATCTCCTAATATTGAAAAAAGAATAGAGATTTTTTTAATAAAACTAGTTTGATCTTCCGAGATAATTTGAGGTAATACCTTCTCCAGCCTGGATGCCAGTAACTTGGAAAAGATCTTGTAATCTACATTCAATAAGGATATTGGTCTATAGGATGCACAGTCAGTAGGGTCTTTATCTTTTTTTAATATTAAAGAAATGGAAGCTCTATAAAAAGATTGTGGCAGTTTACCCAATCTAATTGCTTCTTCATAAACCCAGCATAAACAAGGAGAAAGAGTAGAGGAAAAACACTTAAAAAGTTCCACTATATACCCATCTGGACCTGGTGCTTTCCCAGAATTCAGAGAGGAAATAACCCTTTTAATTTCTGCATCTGTAATAGGAGTTTCTAATATTGAAAGATCATCTGATGATAATTTTGGAAAATTCAATTTCCCAAGGAAATCATACATGGTATTATGATCATGAGGGAATTCAGAATGATACAGGGAGGTATAAAAATCTTGAAAAGATTTGTTTATCTCATCATGGTTAACTGTCAATTCACCATTCAGTTGACGAATCTTAATAATTTGATGTTTAACCAAAGCATTCTTCAATTGATTAGCTAACAGTTTACCTGATATATCACTATGTATATAAAAACCAGATCCGATTTTCATTAATTGATTTTCAATCGAAGATGAAAGTAATAAACTGTGTTCCATTTGAAGTTCAACCCTTTGTTTGTAAAGCTCCTTACTAGGAGCAGTCAAACATTTCTTGTCAATTTCTTTAATTTTATCAACTAATAAAGGAGTTTCCTTCTTAATACGTTTTCTCAAACCAACGGAATAGGAGATAATCTGTTCAGGTATATAAGCTTTAAAAGTGTCCCAAAGTGTTCCGCACGAAATATCATCCGTGGAATTAGTTGAAAAGAAGAAATCAATCTGTTCCTTCATAAATTTAATGAAATCCGGATCTTGCAGTAAAGTAGAATCAAATCGCCATTGCTTAACACTAGAAGTTGTATCCATAAATTTAATAGTCAGTTTCAATGGAGCATGATCAGAGATGGCTATAATATCATAATTACAACCAATTACAGATGGAATAAAATGAAAGTCAATAAAAAATAATCAATTCTCGAGTAGGAATGATAAACATGCGAGAAAAATGAAAACTCTTTGTCCTTAGAATGCCGAAATCTTCAAATATCAAAAATTCCATTATCAGTCAAAAAAGAATTAATATAAGTGGCTGACTTATTAGGTAAAGTCTGAGTGGATATAGATCTGTCCAGCAAAGGATTTAAACAACAATTAAAGTCACCACCCATTATTAACATATATTCATTTAGATTAGGTAGAGAAGTAAATAAGGACTTAAAAAATTGGGATAATCCATATTTGGAGCATAAACATTAACCATGGCAACCTTTTTGTTAAAAAGTAACCTAGTAATTAACAAAAATCTACCATTCGGATCTGAAATAATATCGTGTTGGACAAATATAATAGAGGAGTCAATAAAAATTGAAACTCCCTTTACTTTGGCATTCGAATTCGAATGGTACCGTTGACCCCTCCAAAACCTAAAAGAACATTGAATATCCTCTTTCTTCACATGAGTTTCTTGTACAAAAGTAATATGTGCGTTCAGTCTTTGGAATACTTTGAAAATCTTTTTCCATTTAATCGGATGGTTTAAGCCATTAGTATTCCAAGAGACAAAATTAATGGTCTGAGCTATATTTCTAAAATCGACCCTTTGGTATATAAAGAGTTAACCAAATTATGAACTCATGCACCCGGAAGAGGAACAAAAATAAGGGGCGGACCTGGAAGTGATGACATTGTGGACATTTTATTAGTTTAAAATCAGCCCAAATGAAAAAAACTAAAAAAAAACTGGTAAAAAGAACAATAGATTTAGAAAAGAAACCCCCACCCCCACCCATGAAGAAAAAGCCCATCCGGAGCCTGGAGAAGGCTGGGAAAAAAAAGAATGATACTAAATCTACCCCCGTGTCAGCAGAAGGCAACTCCAAATATATAAAGGAGAGAAAAAAAGATCCACCCAAACTCCAAAAAAGTAATTATCACTATATTAAAACAAACTTCTTAATATAATTGCTAGTAAAAAAACCCAAAAAGAATATAAACACTAGTAACTTATAAATCGGGTTAAAACCCAAATAAAAAAAAGTTAAAATGTGATAAGAAATGCATTATAGGAAGAAGACGAGAGAAAAAAAATGGCAAAATAAAAAAAAGCAAGAAATATTTGAGAGAGGAAACCGCCATCTTAGTCACACAAAAAATGAAAAGGATATATATCAAACCGTTAAAAAGAAATCACCTTTAAAGGGTTAATAATAATGACCAAAAACAAAGTACAGTGGTTAAATTAAGTAAAATAAGAAGATTAATATGTCGAAAGAAAACTTTAATTAGAATATAAAATATAGAATAAACCTACACCAATAGCCAGAAACAAAATCTGGTTTTGGAAACCAAAACTATCTTATAACGATCAAAATCACTCATTTATTAAAAACAAGAGTCCAAAGCAGTAGGATAATTCTCATCCAGAAAGCTTCGAGCTTCAGATGTGGAGAGAAAAACACGCCGTGGTGCATTCAGAGGTGAGATTCGCAGGGTATAAAATCGCTGGTTTTAGATTTTTCTCATAACATTCGGACATCAGAGGTTTAAAAAGAAGCCTTGCCTTCATTACTTCTGGGCTAAAATCCTCCACTAATCTAAACTCGAAATCTTTGATTTTAACCATCCCTAAACGCCGAGCCACACGAATAAGTTGCTCTTTGACATGCACATAATGAAATCGAACAATTACAACAGGTGGTTTAGATGAAGAACTTAATGATCGGCGCATAATTCTGTGAGCGCGATTGAGTAACGGAGGACTGTCTGGGAATACAGAAGGGAACGCATCCTTTAAAAGTTGAGCAAAGTACTTCGAGGGGTCCCCTTGTTCAATACCGTCCGGTAGACCAAGTATGCGTAAGTTCTGTCTTCTGGACCGATTTTCAAAGTCAACACTCTTGGCTTTAAGTGTTTCCACCTGTTTAATCGTCAAAGATAATTACTGCTCCAGTTTTTCGATTATCAAGTCTCGCTTCCGAGCGTCCTCTTGCAAAGTTGCGATTAGAGCTTGCTGCTGTTTAACTACTGAATCGGTCTTATCCATAGAATCCTGGAAAGCCTTTAGATCTTGTTTTAAAGTTAGTCGTTGTTCTTCAAATTTTTCATTTAAAAGCTCCAATAACATATCATAAGTCAATTCAGTACGCTTAGGATCGGTCTTTTTTTTCTTTCCGTTGCTGTTAGAATCTTTCCCAGGGTCTTGCCCTTTAGATCTCAAAGCCATTTCTGTACTCATTTCTTCGAAACTCACAGTACACTCTTAAAGATAAGTCCAAAAAAGTAGCAAGAATCTTTTGGTGTAGGTAAAAGTAAGTTAAATAAGGGTGATCATAGGTTAAGAAAAGTAAAGGTTATGGAGCGAATCTGAAACAGTACTCACTCCATTAGTGTCTCCTGGTGACCTCGATCCTCTCTATCACCTCTTCACTTTCTCTGATCAGACGAAGGTCATCGAGCTGCATCTCCAATTCACTAATGCAGTCCCTAAGGAGGTGTAGCTCAACACACCTGATACAGCTATGGCCTTCCAGAAGGCTGGGGGTCTCCCGGACTTCTCACATCTGGCACCCAGTACAGAACACTGGCCTCATCCTTCCTGTTCTTATTCTTCACAGGTAACCTACCTCAGCTTGACCCATTATCACCAAAGCCCCGTTGAGCCAAAGCCCTCCTACTCTGACTCCCTCTACACTGTTGCCCGCTCCTCCGGAGCCCACTTTATAAAGCTGTCTCCTTTTAAACTCTTCATGCTGGTCTAACTCGCTGACGTCCACGTGCTTGCACAGTCGTCTCTCGATCAAACCTTAAAAGGTTTGATCTTAGATTAAAAGGTCAACAGAATATTGTGGGCTGAACAGCTTATACTGTGTTGTTCTTTAACTGGAAAATAAAATAAGGTTAAGAAAACATATGGAAGTACCCCTAAAGAGGTACACTAAAAAATAAGCAAAAGGAGAATTTCCGAAATTAAAGAAGTAAGACGAACTGAAGAGTGAAAATTCATTTTTTTTTAAATGTTGGTTTTGGTTTAATGCCATATTGAGCGTTGTGTCAGAGCTTAAATATGTGACTCTCCTGTCACCTAGTGGCTGATGATTTTCCTACTCTCTTGATTTACCACATCCTGACTCATAGTTTGGAAAACTCAACTTCTACCCTCATTTTCCTGATGTTCTTATCTGTTGGTGCAGAGTGAAATGCCATCTGAAATTAACGTTTGTTTACCAATCCAACAGAAAAGCCTCCAACTTTTGACATTAAATTCGACCTTTGAACTTTTGAACCTTTGCCCCTCCGGATCATTGCACAACACCCAATCCAGCACAGCCAATCCCCTAGTGGGCTCAACAACAACCTGTTCTAAAAAGCCATCCCTTAGATATTCTACAGATTCTCTATCATGAGGTCCATTACTGTCCTGGTTTTCCCAATCCACTTTCATGTTTTGTATGACATTGATACTGAGAAAAGCCATCAAAGAAATGTTGATTCTTATTTTCTGTTTAAAATTAAACAATTTATATATGCAGCTAAATTCCCCTAAATTTGTCATTCAAAATTGATGTGACTGCATCAGACTGCTAAACGTGACATTCTGAGCTCTCTTCCAGAAGAAATAAAAAGAGAGAACAATTTAAAGATGTGTTCAAGTCCTCCTTGAAGTAAGGTGACATTTCTACTGACCCAGTATCATCCAGTAGCACTCAAATCCCCTGTAATAAAGTGCTACGAGAGATTGGTTTTGACTAGAATTATCTCCTGCCCAATCAAGAACTTTGACCCACTGCAATTGACATACCACAACAGGTCAACAGTGGAAGGAATCTTTGGACCACCAACACAACCACAAGACATACGCCAATCTTCTGTTTATCAATTACAAAATAGCATTCAACGACATCTTTCCTTCAGGATTAATAACCAAGCTTCAAAACCATGTGCAAGTCAACGGAGGAATAGGATGATAGTACAGATGAATGAGTATCTGAGGAGACAGTGCAGGGGACAGTGTCTCAGGTTTTTGGATCATTGGACCCTCTTCTGGGGCAGAGGTAACCTGTACATGAGGTGCACCTAATTTGGTGTTGTAACTAAACTGCAATTAACCTCCTGGCGAAGAGGTTTGCTAGTACTACTCAGGAGGGTTTAAACTAGTTTGGCAGGGGGATGGGAATCAGAACACTGGGTCAGAAAGTAGAGTGTTAAAGAAGAAGTTAGATGCTAGGGCCAGAGAGGAAATATAGGGAGTCTTTTTTGATTGGTTGCCGATGACTAATAGTGTTCCACAGGACTCATAGAACATAGAACTGGAAATCTACAGCACATTACAGGCCCTTCAGCCCAGAATGTATTGCCGACCATGTAAACTACTCTAGAAACTGCCTAGAATTTGTCTGCTGCATAGCCCTCTATTTTGCTAAGCTCCATGTATCTATCTAAGAGTCTCTTAAAAGACCCTTTTGTATCTGCCTCCACCACTATCACTGGCAGTGCATTCCACGCACTCACCACTCTGTGTGAAAAACTTACCCTCACATCCCCTCCGTACCTACTTCCAAGAAGCTTAAAACAATGCCCCCTCATGTTAGCCATTTCAGCCCTGGGAAAAAGCCTCTGACTATCCACACGATCAATGCCTCTCATCACCTTACCCACCTCTATCAGGTCACCTCTCATATTTGGTTGCTCCAAGGAGAAAATCCAAGTTCACTCAACCTATTTTCATAAGGCACTCTCCAGTCCAGGCAACATTCTTGAAAATCTCCTCTGCACTCTTTCTATAGTATCTACATCCTTCCTGTATTGAGCAACATACACAAAATGCTGGAGGAACTCAGCAGGCAAGGCAGCTTCTATAGAGAAAAGTACAGTTGAATTTCAGGGCACAACCCTTTGGCAGGACTGCCAAGGTCTTACGTAGCTGCATCATTACTTCACGGCTCTTGAACTCAATCCCACAGTTGATGAATGCCAACAGACCATACACCTTCTTAACAACACTGTCAGCCTGCACAGCAGCTTTAAGTCTTTCCTTTCATACTATATTCTCTCTTCAAAATTGAATTCCTAAAATGAATCACTTCACACTTATCTGGGTTGAACTCCATATGCCACTTCTCAGCCCAATTATGCATCCTATTTATGTCCTGCTCTAACCTCTGACAACACTCCAGATTATCCACAATGCCCCTAACCTTTGTGTCATCAGCAAACTTCTACTTCTTCATCCATGTCATTTATAAAAATCACAAAGAGTAGGGATTCCAGAACAGATCCCTTTGGAACAAAACTAGTCATGGAGAATGCAAACCATCTACAACCATCCATTTGTCTTACATACCTTCCAGAAAGATTATTTCATTACAAAAGTGCACTGAGATACTACAAGCTAAAACAATACTAAATGCAGGATAAGTGAAATGATGGAAATGATAATCAAAACCAAATAAATGGATTATTGATTAAATACAAGATTTGGATCTGTCCCCATAAAGGAGGATACCAATAACTTCTCGAATACTATCAGCCTTTGTTCTGGTTGCCTCATTACAGAAAGGAAGTGGAGTTTTTAGAGAGGGTGCAGAGGGTACTTACCAGAATGCTGCCTGTCTTATGAGGAAAGGATAAGCATGCTAGGGCTTTTCTCTTTGGAGCGAACGAGGATGTGAGACCATTTATTAGGGGTGTATAAAGTGAGAAGAATCATAATAAAGTGGACAGCCAGCAATTCTTTCCCAGGGCAAAAATGGGAGATATGAGAGGGGTGATGCTAGTGGCAGAAGCAATTGGAACATTTGAAAGACACTTAGCTAGACCATATGACCATGCAACACAGGAGCAGAACCGAGCCATTTGACCCATCATGTCTGCTCCACCATTTCATCATGACTGATCCATTTTCTCTCTCAGCCCCATTCTCCTGCATTCTCCTTGTATTCCTTTATGTTCTGACTAATCAAATATCCATCCCGCTCTGTCTTAAATATACCCAATGACTTGGCCTCCACAGCTGCCTGTGGCAACAAATTGCACAGATTCACCATTCTCTACCTTGAGAATTCCTCTTCATCTCCATCCTAAAAGGACACCCCTCTAAACTAAGGCTGTGTCCTCTGGTCTTAGATTCCTGCACCATTGGAAACATCCACTCTATCAAGGCCTTTTAATGTTCATTAGGTTTCAGTGAGGTCCTCTTATTCTTCTGAATTCCAGTGAGTACAGGTCCAGAGCCATCAAATATTCCAATCACAGAATCATTTTCGTGAACCTCCTTTAAACTCTCTGCAACGTCAGCACATCCTTTCTTTGGAATGGGATAAGCTGGAAAAGACGGCAGCAGAGGCTTTTGCAGACCTGGGAGAGTTCTTCCAGTTCATCAATGAAATAGCTCATTTTTCTATTCAAGGTGGCTGGGGTCCTGTTGGTGCCCGTGATCGACAACTGCAACTCAAACTACGGTTCTTCTTAGGTAGTGGAATCTCAGTCTCGGACTCGTCATGCAGACTGGCATTTGGTATCTTAAGGTGCACCCTGGAAAATGAGCGCCTCTGGGGTGCGACTCTATGCATGATTCAAGTCCTTGTTGATGTCACTGACAGAAATATGGAGATAGCAAGCGGTGTATGCTACTATCAAAAAAAAGCCCCTGAATTTGAGCCATCCCTTTCTATTTTGATGATAAGTGAGAGCCTGTCAGTCCTCGAGTCAGTGGCGGGGGTGGGGGGGGGGGGGGCACGGGACTGCTTGGAGAAGCGACGCAGCAGATTGCAACAGTGAAATGGCGAGCTGCTGGTCTCCCCCTCTCATTACAAGAGTGATATGTCCCTCTCACTAACAAGTGAGAGAGAGCCTGTCTCAGATGTCAAAGTGCTGGGATGGACTGTAGTTTTTAAAGCACTCTAGATCATGGTCTCTTTGAGGGTATGCTGTTGTTTGCATGGGGGGGCAGGGGGGAGGCATTTTTGCTGGAGCAAGTGGGAGGAGGGTTGATGATTTTGCTACTGCTTGTGCATGGGAGGGGGACGGAGGGTCTTTGAGGAACTGATGATCCTTTCATTCATTGTTTCCTTTCTGTTTCATTGAAGTCTGTAAAGAGAAGGAATTTCAGGTTGTTACACTGTGTACATTCTCTGATGTTAAGTTGAACCATTGGACTGGAACACGGAGCCCTGACTGGACTGGAGGATGGAGCCCCAACCGGACTGGACAACGGAGCCCTGAGTGGAATGGAATTCGGAGCCCTGACTGGACAGGAACTCGGAGCGCTGACTGGACTGGAACTCGGAGCACTGAGTGGACTGACACACAGAGCCCTGACTGGAATGGAACACAGAGCCCTGACTGGACTAGAACACAGAGCCCTGACTGGACTGGAACACAGAGCCATGACTGGACTGGAACACAGAACCCTGACTGGACTGGAACAAGGAGCCCTGACCGGAATGGAACATAGAGCCCTGACTGGACTGGAACACAGAGCCCTGACTGGACTGGAACTCAGAGACCTGACTGGAATGGAACAAAGAGCCCTGACTGGACTGGAATACAGAACCCTGACCGGACTGGAACATGGAGCCGTGACTGGACTGGAACACAGAGCCCTGACCGGAATGGAACACAGAGCCCTGACCGGACTGCATCTCAGAGACCTGACTGGACTGGAACACAGAGCCCTGACTGGATGGGAACACGGAGCCCTGACTTGACTGGAACTCAGAGCCCTGACTGGACTGGAACATGGAGCCGTGACTGGACTGGAACACAGACCCCTGACCGGAATGGAACTCAGAGCCCTGGCTGGACTGGAACACGGAGCCCTGGCTGGACTAGAACACAGATCCCTGACTGTACTGGAACACAGAGCCCTGACTGGACTGGAACACAGAGCCCTGACTGGACTGGAACACGGAGCCCTGACTGGACTAGAACACAGAGCCCTGACTGGACAAGAACACGGAGCCCTGACTGGACTAGAACACAGAGCCCTGACTGGACTGGAACACAGATCCCTGACTGGACTGGAACATGGAGCCCTGACTGGACTGGAACACTGAGCCCTGACTGGACTGGAACACAGAGCCCTGAGTGGACTGGAACACAGAGCCATGACTGGACTGGAACTCAGAGCTCTGACTGAACTGGAACTCAGAGCCCTGAGTGGACTGGAACATGGAGCCATGACTGGACTGGAACACAGAGCCCCGACTGGTCTGGAACTCAGAGCTCTGACTGGACTGGAACACAGAGCTCTGAGTGGACTGGAACACGGAGCCCTGACTGGGTTGGAATTCGGAGCCCTGACTGGGTTGAGTGGAATGGAACTCGGAGTCTGGAACTTTGAACACAGAGACAAAAACAACAAAGATAGACGATTCATATCTTGGCTCAGAGGTGCGGCAAACGGCCAGCAATCCTCAGCTAGATACGAAGAGGCAGAATTCCCAACTTGGAGTAGTGGCAAATTGCTGGATCTGCTCAGCTGGGAACGAGATGATTAAACCAGCCAACGACTGACAATACGAATCCTGACATGGAGAATCTCATGAAGACGGTTCCTTATTCTTAACAGCTCGGAAGACGGTCCCTTATTCATGGTGGCTCAGAACTTGAATTGGTCTTGGCACTTGCATAGCCACTCTATTGAGGGGACAAACCAGCAGTGAGGAGATGAAAGCCGGAGTTTATATGCTGCCGGTTCGAATGAGGACCAAGTGCCCTAATCAAGAATCCCAGTGGAACATGGGGAAAAGGAAATTAACTGAAATGAGTAGTTAATGGACTGGACCATGACAAAATGGACTCCCCTCTATTCTGAGTTTGTGCCCTTTTTTGAAACCTCTCTAATTTCAGCACATTCTTTCCAACATAAGGGGCACAAAAACAATTCATAATACTCCAAGTGTGGCCTTACCAGTGCTTTATAAAGCCTCAACATTACATCCTCACTTTTATATTCTAGTCCTCTTAAAATGAATGCTCAGATCACATTTACCTTCCTCACCACTGACTCAACTTGCAAGTTAACCTTTAGAGAATTCTACACATGGATTTCCAAGTCCCTTTGTACCTTCGATTTTTGAATTTTCTCTCCATTTAAAAAATAGTCTGCCCTTTTATTTCTTCTACCAACATACATGACCATACACTACTCGACACAGTATTCCATCTGCCATGTCCTTACCCATTCTCCTAATCTGTCTAAGACCTTCTGTAGCTTCTGTACTTTCTCAAAACAGCCTGCCCCACCATCTATCTTCATTGTCTGCAAACTTTGCCACAAAACAATCAATTCTATCATCCAAGTCATTGACATATAATGTCAAAAGAATCGCTTCCAACACAGATCCCTGTGGCACATAACTAGTCATATGCAGCCCAGCAGTAAGGGCTTCCTTTCTCCCCACACTGTGCCTCCTGTCAATCAGCCATGGCTTTATCCATGCTGGCACCTTTCCTGTAATAACATCGGCTCTTAACTTGTTGAGCCTCCTCATGTGCGGCACATTGTCAAAAGCTTGTGAAAATCCAGGTACACAACATCCACCGATTCTTCTTTGTCTATCTTGCTTGTTATTTCTTCAATGAATTCCAACTGATTTGTCAGGCAAGATTTTCCATTGAGGAATCCATGTTGACTATGGTTGAAAAATGTAAGGTTTTGTGGGAAGGAAGTTTTAGAATGATCTTGAGGTAGGTTAAAAGGATGGCAAAATATTGTGGGCTGAAGGCTCTGTACCGAGTTCTGTGTTCTATATTTAGGTCACAGGCTTAAAAAGGAGGACATTTCAGATCCACTCCCCCTTCCCAAATCTGCATTTCACCCTTCCTCTCATAGATCCACTTATCACCGACTAGTTCTTGCTCAACCGCTTCCCTCTACCCTTTCTACTGAGTATCTCCCATCTATCTTTCAGTCTTGATTAAAGTCTTTGACACAAAATGTTAACTGTCCGTTTCTCTGCCAACATTTGTGTGCTGCCAAAGATTTAGTGTCACACATTTATCTTTATCTTTATTTTTAATTGATTAATAAATCCAAATTGACAATCACACTTCTTTGATGATGGTTGGATTGGATGTCACAATATTTGATTTGTATATATATTAAATTTGTATTTAAATTAGTTAGAAATAAATTACTAAAACTTGGTCATGAATTACAGGAAGGATATTAATAAGGTTGAAAGAGTGCAGAGAAGGTTTACAAGGATGTTGCCAGGACTTGAGAAAGTTTGTTACAGAGAAAAGTTGAATAGGTTAGGACTTTATTCCCTGGAACGTAGAAGAATGAGGGGGGATTTGATAGAGGTATATAAAATTATGATGGGTATAGATAAAGTGAAATGCAAGCGGGCTTTTTCCACAGAGGCTAGGTGAGAAAAAAAAACAGAGGGCATGTGTTAAGGATGAAGGGGGAAAAGTTTAAAGGGAGCATTGGTGGGGGGCTTCTTCACACACAGAGTGGTGGGAGTGTGGAATGAGCTGCCAGATGAAGTGGTAAATGTGGGCTCACTTTTAACAATTAAGAAAAATCTTGGACAAGTATATGGATGAGAGGTGTATGGAGGGATATGGTCCAGGTGCAGGTCAGTGGGACGAGGCAGAAAAATGGTTCGGCACAGCCAAGAAGGGCCAAAAGGCCTGTTTCTGTGCTGTAATGTTCTATGGTTCTATGGTTCTAAGTCATCAGTAACACAAAATTGATCAATGGTTTTGTGACAGGTCTTAGAAAATTGCAGAGAGGGGTAACTTCCAAACTAAGTGCTCAGCTGCAGAAGGCCAATGTTTCTAGAGAAACTCCAAGCCATATTTTGAATCTTACCTGAACACAAAGTCACCCTGGTTTATTTCTGTTCCACATCTGCTGTTCGCTAAAATTCCAGCATTTCCAACAACGAAGCAGCGTTTATGTTTTTTAAATGGTACCGTCTAAACAAAATCGGTGACATTGAATTAAAATCTCTTACAATTCTATCATTTCTTCAATTTTGCAGAGAACAATTTTGTAGGTTTATAGGTCATAAGGCATAGAGTAGACAGTATCTTTTTCTCAGAGTTAAATTCTCTAATACTAGAAGGCAAGCATGTAAGGTGAGAGGAGGGCAGGTTCAAAGGAGATGTGAGGGGCAGGTTTTCTACACAGAGTGGTGGGTGTCTGCAAAATGCTGCCTGGGATGGTGGTAGAGGTGGATGCATTAGGGACTTCTAAGAGACATTTAGATAGACACATGGATATGAGGGAAATGTAAGGATATGGACATTTTGTTGGCAGAACGGATTAGTTTAGTTGGCCATTTGATTACTAATTCAATCGGTTTGGCACAACATTGTGGGTCAAAGGGTGACTGCACTGTAATGTTTCATGCCCTTTATTCTATTAACTGTACATATATAATCAACATCATAATATTATTTTATAGCATATTTAAGAGAGGAAATACCTAGGGAGGGGCTGTATTAAAATGTCTATCTTAATAATGTTTCAAAACTTATTTCAAAACAAGAAAGTTTCATGAATATTGCACTTGTAAGAAGTATTTTGGAATTATTATTTCCTAATCTTCAAAATAATGAGATCAGAGTTGCAGTAGTGAAGCAATGCTAACAATTGAAAAGTGTTGACTTACAATAAAAAACTGTTGATTTTAGTAACCTAAGCTTTTAAAGTGTAATCCATAATATTTGCATGTCACTGTGATGGCAAAATTCCAAGGGTAACTATTCAGTACATTGTGCAACTGTGCACATTCCTGTACCTACCTGCTGTGACAGGGAGGAAGTGCTTTGTTGGGAGCTGCAGAATCTGAAGCTATAACTCAGTTTATGGCATACATTTTATTCACTTTCTAGCTGTAGTTATCTATCAATATTATTCCCTATATTTCATATTACCAACCACTCCTTTGGTTATTTCATTTGTTACGGATTCAGCAACAATAAATATATGAGTGAGGCAGGGGTTTTTATAACAAATAAAACATTTATTAAACACTGAAAAACAAACCCCTAAAAGTAGACAAACCACTCACGTAACCAGAATTCAGCTGCTGTGCAGCAGCTTAAACAGTTCTTAAAGTGATGTTGCAAAAACAGTTCTTCAAAGTAGTATTGCAAAAGTTCAAAATGCTTACAGTCTATTTAAGGGAGAGACTTTTTTAAGATGATTTAAATTCTCTTTCATGTCGTCCTGCTGCAATTCCCAGTCGAACTATACTTTTCCCATGGAGAATTCACGAAGATGAAATGAAACGGCTTAAAGGCACTGACCTTTCCTTTACAAAACTGTACTCAGTCCTTTCTGCTATTTCACAGGGATTAACATGAGCACAGTCAACGAATTCCTTCAGAATGAGGATCAAACAAGGTTGAACCTGTTTCACCGTCGAAATCGATTCTCCTCGATCCTTTAACTCCCGAACTCCGATCTTCACTCTCCACTGATTCTCAACTAGCAGTGTTGTAAAGAAACTGCTGGCAATGACCTTTTAAACTTTAGGCATTAAATAAAACTCCATCTTTCAACTAAACTGCATCATAACATTAAATCACGCAGTGGCATGAAGTCAACATGGCAAATCCAGCCACGAACTGCCCCTCCTCACAGCGAGGGGTCCTCCATTTATACCCTGTAAAAAAAACCTGTCACATGACCTCTACTGGCGGGAAAATGACGTCTCTCCACCATCACAAGACCATTACCTCAAGTCCAGTATAGCTTCAACACCTGTCACGTGTCACGGGTACATAACACATTATATTGAATTATATGGTTTTTATAGGGTGTAACATAGAAACATAGAAAATAGGTGCAGGAGTAGGCCATTCGGCCCTTCGAGCCTGCACCGCCATTCAGTATGATCATGGCTGATCATCCAACTCAAAAACCTGTACCTGCTTTCTCTCCATACCCCCTGATCCCTTTAGTCACAAGGGCCATAACTAACTTCCTCTTAAATATAGCCAATGAACTGGACTCAACTGTTTTCTGTGGCAGAGAATTCCACAGATTCACCACTCTCTGTGTGAAGAAGTTTTTCCTCATCTCGGTCCTAAAAGGCTTCCCCTTTATCCTTAAACTGTGACCCCTCGTTCTGGACTTCCCCAACATCGGAAACAATCTTCCTGCATCTAGCCTGTCCAATCCCTTTAGAATTTTATACGTTTCAATAAGATCCCCCCTCAATCTTCTAAATTCCAGTGAGTATAAGCCTAGTCGATCCAATCTTTCTTCATATGAAAGTACTGCCATCCCAGGAATCAATCTGGTGAACCTTCTCTGTACTCCCTCTATGGCAAGAATGTCTTACCTCAGATAAGGGGACCAAAACTGCACTCAATACTCTAGGTGTGGTCTCACCAAGGCCTTGTACAACTGCAGTAGAACCTCTCTGCTCCTGTACTCAAATCCTTTTGCTATGAATGCCAACATACCATTTGCCTTTTTCACAGCCTGCTGTACCTGCACGCCCACCTCCAATGACTGGTGTACAATGACATCAAGGTCTCGTTGCACCATCCCTTTTCCTAATCGGCCACCGTTCAGATAATAATCTGTTTTCCTGTTCTTGCAACCAAAGTGGATAACCTCACATTTATCCACATTAAATTGCATCTGCCATGAATTTGCACACTTACCTAACCTATCCAAGTCACTCTGCATCCTCTTAGCATCCTCCTCAGCTTTGTGTCATCTGCAAACTTGGAGATGCTGCATTTAATTCCCTCATCTAAATCATTAATATATATTGTAAGCAACTGAGGTCCCAGCACTGAGTCTTGCGGTACCCCACTAGCCACTGCCTGCCATTCTGAAAAGGTCTCGTTTACTCCCACTCTTTGCTTCCTGTCTGCCAACCAATTCTCTATGCACGTCAATACCATACCCCCAATACCGTGTGCTTTAAGTTTGCAGACTAATCTCCTGTGTGGGACCTTGTCAAAAGCCTTTTGAAAATCTAAAAATACCACATCCACTGGCTCTTCCCTATCCACTCTACTAGTTACATCTTCAAAACATTCTATAAGATTCGTCAGACATGATTTTCCTTTCACAAATCCATGCTGACTTTGTCCAATGATTTCACCTCTTTCCGAATGTGCTGTTATCACATCTTTGATAACCGACTCTAGCAATTTCCCCACCACCAATGTCAGACTAACCGGTCTATAATTCTCCGGTTTCTCTCTCCCTCCTTTTTTAAAAAGTGGGGTTACATTAGCCACCCTCCAATCCTCAGGAACTGATCCAGAATCTAGGGTTTTTTGAAAAATTATCACTAATGCATCCACTATTTCTTGGGATACTTCCTTAAGCACTCTGGGATGCAGACCATCTGGCCCTGGGGATTTATCTGCCTTTAATCCCTTCAATTTACCTAACACCACTTCCCTACTAACATGCATTTCCCTCAGTTCCTCCATCTCACTAGACCATTGGTCCTCTACTATTTCCGGAAGATTTTTTACATCCTCCTTAGTGAAGACAGAACCAAAGTAGTTATTGAATTGGTCTGCCATGTCCTTGTTCCCTACGATCAATTCACCTGTTTCTGACTGTACGGGACCTACATTTGTCTTGGCTAATCTTTTTCTTTTCACATATCTGTAAAAGCTTTTACAGTCAGTTTTTATGTTTTCTGCCAGCTTTATCGCATAATCTTTTTTCCCTTTCCTAATTAAGCCCTTTGTCCTCCTCTGCTGGTCTCTGAATTTCTCCCAGTCCTCAGGTGTGCTGCCTTTTCTGGCTAATTTATATGTTTCTTCTTTGGACTTGATACTATCCCTAATTTCCCTTGTCAGCCACGGGTGCACTACCTTCCCTGGTTTAGTCTGTTGCCAAACTGGGATGAACAATTGTTGTAGTTCATCCATGCGATCTTTAAATGCTTGCCATTGTATATCCACCGTCAACCCTTGAAGTATCATTTGCCAGTCTATCTTAGCTAATTCACATCTCATACCTTCAAAGTTACCCTTCTTTAAGTTCAGAACCTTTGCTTCTGAATTAACTATGTCACTCCATCTTAATGAAGAATTCCAGCATATTATGGTCACTCTTACCCAAGGGGCCTCGCACGACAAGATTGCTAACTAACCCTTCCTCATTGCTCAATACCCAATCTAGATTGGCCTGCTCTCTAGTTGGTTCCTCGACATGTTGGTTCAGGAAACCATCATCCCGCATACGTTCCAAGAAATCCTCTTCCTCAGCACCCTTATCAATTTGGTTCCAAATCTATATGTAGATTGAAGTCACCCATAATAACTACTGTTCCTTTATTGAACGCATTTCTAATTTCCTGTTTAATGCCATCCCCAACCTCACTACTACTGTTAGGTAGCCTGTCCACAACTCCCACCAGCGTTTTCTGCCCCTTAGTGTTATGCAGCTCTACCCATATCGATTTCACATCCTCCAGGCTAATGTCCTTCCTTTCTATTGCGTTAATCTCCTCTCTAACCAGCAATGCTACCCCACCTCCTTTTCTTTCCTGTCTATCCCTCCTGAATATTGAATATCCCTGGATGTTGAGCTCCCATCCTTGGTCACCCTGGAGCCATGTCTCTGTGATCCCAACTATATCATATTCATTAATAACTATCTGCTCATTCAATTCATCCACCTTGTTACAAATGCTCCTCGCATTGACACACAAAGCCTTGTTTTTACAACACTCTTAGCCCTTATACAATTATGTTGAAAAGTGGCCCTTTTTGCTTTTTGCCCTGGATTTGCCTCCCTGCCACTTTTACTTTTCACCTTACTACTTTTTTACTTTTTACTTTTTACATACTGTAAGTCAGCCATGATTTCAACATTATCCTAACGGATTGTGCCAATGTGGACCTATGTTTAGGATTAGATTCAGAATTGTTCTTCACAAACCCCAAAGCAGAGAAAAGTTGCCAATATTATTGGACCTTTCCTATCCCAGCAACACTCCCTCTTTTCATGCTTTGTTTCTCTTCTTTTGTTCTGCAGTCGCTGACTGTTTAGCCATCGGCAAACTTCTTACTCCTATGAAAGATTGGATGGTTTTCAGCATACCACCATATATTTTGATAACTTCACTTTGAGTACTGTGGGTTCTTCCAGCATGGTTGAGACAAGGGAAGGATTATGTTAAAATACCAGGTGTGTGCACCATCTCATTTCTCATGACAAAGTGTTTCATTGCTTCATGTAATAATTGAAGCATTCTTGTCTCCCAGTGACCGCTATTTGATTTGCAGAACAATCTGCTATAAAATTAAACCATTATGGCTGCTACTAGGATTCCATAAAATGACCTGTGTATTGCCTAGTGTGTTACATCACATAGATGTTTTGATCTACATACTAGATAGTGTTGATCTGCAACGCCTGTTACTTGATTTCTTACCTGACACAGTCTATGGTGCTCTGCAGTCCTAGCAAAACCACACAGCCTCTCTCCCTGAATTCAAGTACATTTATATATCATGAGAGAATAATCTTTGTTACCCAATGACCATTCATTGACCTTTGAAAGGAACCTCAAATAAAAACTATGAATAGCCAGTGACTGCCTGGAAACATCACCTTGTTACCACAGTCACCTTGTGCGGCTACTAACTCTTTGGGCTAAATATCCTCTTTCCAGTTGTGCACTATCACTGTGATTGTTTTGGAACAAGCTGCATGGTCTGATGGAACTGGTAGAGGACACTCTGTCAATGGTTGTCTGCATGACAATTCAACAATTATACTGTGGAAATTTATCAAGCTAACCAAAGAATTGTCTCCATACACTTAATGTTCTTAATCAAAGGGGATAAAGAAAGAAAAAGAAACTGGACATTTGGTTCAGATTCAGATTAGCTTTCTCTTGAGATATTTAGTATAAGTTAAAAAATATATTTCAATATGATTTTAGAAAGACCGATTATTTCCCCCATCTCCTTCTTTAGTCTGCCTTGAATTATTTCAATATTATTCCTTACAACTCATTTAATTTCTGATCACTCAACTATTGTCCCCACTCTTGACATTTGTTTTCTACCCTCTCCTTTGCAGAAGAAGATAAAAAAGATGAAAAGCACATAGCATCCGGCCCCTGGACAGCTTGTACTCTGCGGTTGCAGAATTATTCAACAATGTCCTATTATGACAAGGATGGACTCTTGACCTGACAGCCTCCTTTTTATGGGTTGCCAGTAGCTTATCGTTTGCCAGTACTGCATTTTCTCAGCTTGTAACACTAGTTATTTTATTTTACTTAGAGGTACAGCTTGGAACAGGACATTCTGACCCAATGGGCTGCACCACCCTTTAATCTGCATTCTATCATTGCACTGTCTCAGGGCTCTGATGTGATGAAAGGGTCTATAAAGATAACAGACACCATCCAGAAGTTTGTCAATGACACAACTATCATTGGCAGAATTTCAGATGATGATGAGTCATACAGGAGCGAGATAGATCAGCTGGTTGAATGGTGTCGCAACAACAACCTCGCACTCAAAGTCCATTAGACTGTAGATTTCAGGAATGTGGAAGTTGAGGGAACACACAGCCATCCTTACCGAGGGATCAGCAGTGAAAAGGATGAGCAGTTTCAAGTTCCTGGGTGTCAACATCACTGAAGATCTGTCATGGGCCCAGCATATTGATAAAATTACAAAGAAGGCATGACAGCAGCTCTAGTCCATTAGGAGGTTGAGATGTCACCAAAGACGTGTAAGTTTCTGCAGGGGTACCATGGAGGGCTTTCTAACTGGCTACATTACCATCCAGAATAGAGGAGCCACTGCACAGGATTCAAGAAAGGAGCAGAAAGTTGTAATCTCAGCCAGCTCTGTTATGGGTATCAGCCCACTATATCTGTATTTTAGGTTTTCAGTATCTGCAGCTGCTTTTCATTTAATTTTCATTCTGAATGATTATGTTACATATTCCCATTGTTCCCATGCTCATGGATATGTGCCAGCATCCAGGACAGCTTCAAAAGACAACATCCATCATTAAGGACCCATCACCCAGGACAGGTCCTCTTCTCATCGCTACCATTCAGGAGTAGTCTGAAGACACATACTTAATGCTTCAGGATCACCCTCTTCCCCTCTGCCATCAGATTTTGGAATGGACCATGAACCTATGAACACTACCTCACTTTTTTTGTTCTCTATTTGCACTACTTACTGAATGTAATTATTAAATATATGTTTCCTTTTGTAATTTATATATCTTAATATTATGTATTACAATGTACTACTGTGACATGACCACAAATTTCACGATATATACCAGTGATATTCAACCTGATTCGGATTCTGGTTCTGGACATGAAACAAGGCTTTTCACTATCATTGATCCACGTGACAATAATAAACCGATTTATCAGTCCCCCACATTAATTGATTTTCTCATCAGCTGCTATACAGACTTAATGATCCCACATCAAATGGCCTAAAGTAGCCCATGCTACTCAGAGGCGGGGGGATGGGGTGGTGGGGAATAAGCAAATTTAGCAGGGGAATTGGAAGAACTGCAGCCACTGCAGCAGGTGAGGAGACAAGTGTAGAGAATAAATGAAGCCAGTTCAATGGGCAGAGATGACAGAGGCAGGGCTGGGAGAGGACGAGCCGGCTCACCAGGGAAATCAGGTGAGCTGGCAGCATGGATCGTAATCAGACTGTTAGTCATTGGGAGAGATTTGATACGCAGGACCTCTTTTCCCTGGAGTGAAGGAGACAGATGAGTGAACTGATACAGGTAAAAATAAAAGCCCTTGATAGAAAGTTTTCCCCATGGCAGTTGCATCAAAAAGAAAAGAGTATATATTTAAGGTTAGAGTAAAGATGATGGATTCTTCGGAAAGATATTCTTTTATTTACTTATTTACTTACAGAGTAGGTGATGTCATCAGATACAATCACTATGTTCACATATGATGAGTGAATGCAGAGATTACCTTATTTCTCCAGAGTTCTGAAGAATGAGAGAACAAAAATATTCTTACAAGGTTTGAACGACTGGATACAGGGAGGACATTTTCACTGGCCGAGGAATCAAGGATTAGACTTTGAGAAGAAGAATGGGCCATTTACAACTAAGATGAGGAGAAACTTCTTCACTTGTTGATTGTTTGCCATTATCTGCCCCAGAGGACTATGGAGTCTTGGTAATCAACATTACTCAAAAAAAATAGATTCCTGGATGTGAATGGATATATTTAAGGCAAGGTTTGATAGATTCTTGATTGTTCAAGGTATGAAGGGACATGGGGAGAAGGCAGGAGATTGGGGTTGAGAGGGAAAATGGATGGTGATGATGAAAGTATGGAGCAGGCTAATACTGCTCCTATATCAGATGGTCTTGTGGTCTTATGCTCAAACCTATCCAGATCATGATGCAAGTAATCCCTAAACAACCTCCACATTTCTATTGTCCATTCACTTGATTGCATCCATTTCGAATTTACACTCCCATGTTTCTGCCTAATAGCATCGTAATTCATTGTCCCTGCATTTAAATACTTCCTCATACCATCTGCTCCTATCTCATTTCGAAGGTTATTGTAAAGGTCAAGAAGTTGTTTTCACTGTTTCCGAATTGCTCACCAGCTGAGAGATCTGTCACCCGATGAGGTTCATTGCTTGGTGCCAGATCCAGTTTGGCCTTTCTTTTAATTGGTCTGCTACTTTCTTTGTTGGGAATCCTTCCTGGACACACTGAACAAATTCTGCCCATCCAATCCTTTTACACTGAAGAGACGCCAAGGAATAGTAGGAATTTGAACTCAGGATCAATAAAAAAAAAATCAATTGTTTTTGTTCCCTCACACATCTGTCTGCTGATCTGAACTTCATTGTATCTGTTGTGAATGTTATTTTTCAATAACTGCATGGGTTTAGCTTTATTGATAAGCTCTTCCTTTGTGCATTTTAAACTGACCTGCTATCCCATTCAGCCTGTTTCAGAAGTTTTTTTTGCACTTAATTTTTGTGTTTAGACCATTTAATTATATGTACCCAAAAGGATAATGACATGTCCAGCAGCTTATTCTGTTCTCTACTTGAACTGGCACCATTATAAACTTATATAAATGGTTCCTTAAACTCTTATCCTTTAAGATGCTGGAAATATTAACATTCAAAGTAAGTATTATCAGAGTACATACATATCATCACATACAACCCTGACACTCATTCTCCTGCAGGCATAGTCAGCAAATCTATAGAACAGTAACTATAACAGGTTCAATGAAAGATCAACAAGAGTGTAGAAGACAACCAAATGCAAATACAAATATTTAAAAATTGCAATAATTAATGGGTACATGAAATACCAAGATTGAGTTCTTATGTGAGATTATTGGTTGTGGGAACATCTCAATAGATGGGCAAGTGTGTGTAGTTATACTGTTACATACCCCATAACTGGGTGTCTGACCAGCAAAGACAGAAGAATCCTTTGGAGTCTTGCGGTACTGTATTCAAAAGTGTTTATTAGTAAAATAAGCAAAACAATACCAATAATGCAAATATACATATAACACAGGTTAGCAAAAATAAACCTATAAGTGTAGGAATAATAATAAGCAATAATAAACAAGCTCTATCGCTGTCTAGGGGTAAATGAATTGTCATAGAAAAGTATAAGATTCAGTTCAGTTCATGCGTGCTGAGGTAGTTATGGTTGTTGTGTTGTAATCGTTGGAGAGAGGGAGAGAGCGAGTGAGATTAACAGCAATAGCTGTGGCAGGCAAACCTTTTACTCCTTTCTTAATCCGTCGTGTCATTGTGGCCATTCAGGTATGACCCCTCCGTCATTCAGCTAGACTGTTCTTCTGTGGTGGACTCATCACTCTGGCATGAGTGGACACACACAGAAGTCCCCACCAGCCCTGCTGTATCACTGTGAATTTAACTGATCGATCGCCTGGTTTGGTCTCCGATGCCCCCACCTTTCCTGTGGGTTTCCAACACTCAATCAGTGTCCACTGGTGTGTCTGAAGGGTGTCTCTCCAGACTTGTCTTTTATCCCTGCTCACGGGGTCTCAGCTATCCATCAACTCTGAATGACTGTGTCTATCAAATCAGGCCACTTCTGCTGTCTCCTGAGGAATGTTAAAGGTAAATAATCCTTGTAGAAGTCATAATACAGAAAATCAACAGTCTCCCTCCCCTCTTTTATCTGTAGCAGATGTTCTTGCATATTTTCCATCTCTCTCTCTCTCTCTCATGAGCAGCATAGCAACAGTAATGGTTCATGATTCTCAGGGAGCGGGGGATGGGTGTTTATCACTCATAACAATACCATTTTGTTAAACCTGGTGGTTGATGGATAGTAACTGTTCGTGAACCTGGTGGTGTGAGCTCTGAGGCTCTTGCACCTTTTCCCTGATGGCAGCAGCGAGAAAAGAACATGAACTGGGTGCTGAGGATCTCTGATGATGGATGCTGCTTTCCTACAACAGCATTTCATGTAGATATACTCAAAATTTGGGAGGGCTTTACCCATGACATTCTGGACCTTTGATAAGATTTTTTGTTCAAAGGCATTGGTGTTTCCATACCAGGCCATAGTACAGGATGACACATGATTAATAAAACTGGAAGTTATTGGAATCACTCAACAGATTAGGCATCATCTGTGGACAGAGAACCAGAGATGGCTTATTAGGTTCAAGGTCATTGGAATTGAGGAATATAGGAAGATGGTTTTGAAATGAAGGAATTGTTGCCTCCAGTAAGTATTTGGCTTTCATCTTCCCATTGCACCTGCCTTCACCTTTTCTGACAGTAACAATACTTCATTCCACCAATTAAATTTTTAATATTCTCTCCTTGTTATTCTGTACACACCAGCCCATATCTTCAATTCTGTATCTACCTCTGAAATACCTAGTGTGTTCCATTCTCCTATTCACTTGTACTATTTGCTCTTCAAACACAAGCCCGCCACTTCTAGCTCCACTTCTTTTACTTTTTTTTTGAAACTTTTGTTGCCTTACAAATAAATCTGGATATTCTCTTGTCATCATGTTGCCTTTCATTTATGAGCACTTTGGTTGGTTCCATTCTTTTCTCTGGATCAGGAGACTGCAGCTTTAAGAACACATCATGGTAGGTGAGACCAGGAAAGTTAGATACCTGTCTGCTTCCTAATACCAACCCAATGTTGGATTCAATTTACCACTTGCCTTGGGAACCTTGAGTCACAAGCTCCTATACCAATCTCCAATCTCCCATGTGGAACCTTTTCGACGGCTTGCTAGAGTCAGGACTTGGGGCAAGAGGGAGCAATTTCCAAAAGAGATGAGTATCAAGCCTTTCTGTTTAGTTTCAGTTTGTAGACGTGCTTTCCTACTTCTGACGTCTTGAATGCACAGGAGGGAATCTAATACAGATCTGAAGCTGCTCATTTCAAAATAAAAGGTAAATGTGCTTGACCACATAGAAAAGAACATAAATCATTTATTTGAAAGGCAGAACACTCCCTGCCTGACCTTTGTGTGTCACTACTAGATACCTTGCTATCATGTTTAACATAAGTCTTCTTTGGGGAGGAGCAACACAACTTCTGAGACAGGTTTCAAGGAGGTCCTTGCAGAACCTTGGTCTGTGGTCTTGACCTCTACTTCTGATTGTTTCCATCCCTTCCAGGGAAGGCAGCAGTAACCCTAGCCATGGGCCACTCTTTGCAGGTGGCTTGACTGTCTCTCAGGAGCATGGCTTCTCCCTCTTGTAGATCCCTGCAATTTCCATCCACTTCCGGCAGGCCTGTAGAGTTGGGAGGTACTCACAGCTCCAGCAAGTCCAGAACATCTTGTCGAGAATTTGTCTCCATGGTCTACTGAGAAGATTCAAGCAGAGGAGTCCTCTGAAAGACCAGATTTTTAATCCACATGTAGAGCCAAAACAGATGGGGGAAGGTCTTAAATGCATTCCTTGCATCTGTGTTTACTCGGGAGATGGATTCAGAGGAAAAAGTGAGGCAAAGTGGCATCAATTTCATGAACTATGTACAGTTTACCGAGGAGGAGGTGGTTGCTACACTGAGGTAAATCAGCGTGGATAAATCCCCAGGCTCTGACAAGGTGTTCCCTTGCGCTCTATGGAAGGCAAGTGCAGAAACTACCAGGGCCCTAGCAGAGATATTTAAAACATCCTTAGTGACAGGAAAGGTACCAGAGGATTGGAGGATAGCTCTAAACAGCTCTAAACACAAATCAGGAAATTATAGGCCGGTGAGTCTGACATCAGCTATGGGAAAGTTATTGGAAAATATTCGAAGGGACCAGATATATGAGTATTTTGATAGACATGAACTGATTAAGGATAATCAGCATGGCCTTGCTCATGGTAGGTCACATCTAGCCAATCTGATAGAATTTTTCGAAGCAGTTACCAAGAAAGTGGATGAAGGCAAGGCAATGGATATGAACTTGATGAACTTTGATTGGAATGCTGTGCAGAAGCAGTTGAAGCATTCCCGTGCAGGTCCGGAGAAGAGCTTTAAAGAGCAGCAAGTATTTTCAGTAGGAGTTGTTGATTAAAGTGCTGCACAGATGCAGCTGAAGCATTCCCACGCAAGTCTAGCGAAAAGCTTTAAAAATCCAATCTCCATTAAAAAGGGATACCCTCTAGCCGAGTAGTTATCGTGGGTGTGGTCATTGTCAGAGTGGTCTGAGTTAGAGATGTAAGGCTTTGGCTCAACAGGCTTCAGCAAGAACAGGCATAGATGAGGTAACTAGTTAAGTTTATTCCTTATTTCTTATTCCTTTTTTTCTAATTTAACCCTTAAGAGAATAGAACATAGAATAGTACAGCACATCCTGTGCTGTACTATAAGGGGTATGACCTTTGGCTTTTTAGGAAGAATGAGGTGGAGCAAAGTCAAGATAGCACTAAACAGTGACTTTTTTGCTTGCACCTTTGAAAACAGCTCTATTTCTATCTTTAAAGTCTTCATTTTCCCCTTTCAGGGTTCTTTTGAATACCTTTACCTGGAATTACATGGTGACTTCAGTCCTTTATGGGAATGGGACCCCCTCTCGGGGTTTCAGGACTGGCCATGGTTTGGCACTCCAAGGTTTCAGACTGAGAGTCTGGCTTGGATTTAGAAGCCTAAGATCTTGGGGCTCTGGAAACAGGCAGATTGAGGGTCAGTGTCACGGCAGGAGACATATGTCATCGGTGGAGTTGGAAAATCTACTGCCGTGTGCCCAAAGACGTGGAACCATTTCGATCTTCAGGCACAGAACTCGAAAAAAGCAATATAATGTACTTTTAAAATTGTAAACCAATGAGTTGCTTGTTATGTCTCCCCACTCACTGGGGAAAAATGGAGTCACGTCCTTCTAACTTATTAGGGAAAGTGAGAACCTGTGGTATGTCAAATGCCGGGTGAAATGCAAAGTCCTTGAGGTAACTGCAAGTTTCTGATTTTGTTATTACTTTGCTCTCACTTGAGTGCTTGGTGGCGTGTGCCGATGCTTTTTTATACCGGTGGGGGAGGGGTGATTGTTGCTCACTGCCATTTATGTGCAGGAGGGGGTAGCTGGGGGGGGGGTAACTTGGGGTACTGTCATTCATTTTTTGGGGCACTCCTCTGTTCTTGTGCATGTTTACGAAGAAAAAGCATTTCAGAATGTATATTGTATATACATTTTTCTGACATTCAATTGGACCTCTGACCCTTTGAATGTTTGACAGACAGGAGCTACAGGGAAGTAGTCACCTCAAGGTTACAGGAGACAGATAAAGGAGTGACTGTCAGGAGGGGAAGGGAGAACATCAGATAGTGGAGAGCACAACTGTGGCCATCTCCCTCAACAAAAATTACTCCATTTTGAGTACAGTTGAGGGGGAGCAATCCACCTGGGGGAAGCAACAATGGCCATGCCTCTGGCACTGAGTCTGGCCCTGTGGCTCAGAAGGGTAGGGAACTGAAGAGGATGGCAACAGGAATAAGGGACACTGTAGTCAGGGGGACAGATAAGTGATTCCATGGACACAAAAAAGAAACATGGATGGTAGTTGCATCCCAGATGGTAGTCTGCAATGTTTCTGAACATGTCCACAATATCGTGAAACAAGAGGGTGAGCAGCCAGAAGTTGTGGTACATATTGATACCAATGACATTGATAGAGAAAGGGAGGAAGTCCTGAAAACAGAATACAGGGAGTTAGGAAGGAAGCTAAGAAGTAGGACCTCAAGGGTAGTAATTTCAGAATTGCCAACAGTACCACATGACAGTGAATATAGCAATAGAATAAGATGGCAGATAATGCCCGGCTGAAGAATTTGAGCAGGATCAGATTCAAATTTCTGGATCATTGGGACCTCTTCTGGGGCAGGTGTGACTAGTACAGGAGGGATGGGTTACATTTGAATCCACGGAGGACTAATATTCTGTCGAGCAGCTTTACTCAGGCTGTTGGGAGTGGTTTAAACTAGTAAGGCAGTGGGATGGGAACCAGGATGATAGAGCTGAAGATGGGCCAGCAGGTTTACAAGTAGATGATGGGTGTAACATGTGCAATATCTTGGTTCATATTTTACTGCTATGCTGTATGTACTTTGTGGTGATACCGCATGTCTCATGTAAGAACGTGATTGGACAGGGTTCAGAGCATGCGCAGAAATGAGATAATGATCAAGAAACTTGTATGGTAAAAACGTGACCTGGCTGTTTGCTGTTGTAAATAAAAGTTCTGGTTCTATTCTTCCAGAATATGTTTTGTTATTCGAAACCCACAGTACATATAAAGAAAACAACATGATGTCAGAGTTGGTCTGGAAGAATAATATGTTTACTACCGGAGAATCAAGACAAATAAAAGTGCGCAAACTGTTTTGGTGTGCTAACAGTTTTTAAAATGGAAGTTTTGCAACCCCTATTGACACTTCAGCTGACTGGAAACATAGCTGAAAACTGGAAAAGATTTAAACAGCATTTTGAAATATATTTCAAAAATATTTCAAAATTGGTGCAGATGAAAAATTGGAAGAAACGAGAGCTGCAATTCTACTCCACATAATAGGTGACAATGCAATTGAGGTATATAATCAGTATAATTTTGAAGATGGAAATGATTTAAATTTAAAAGCAATAATGGATAATTTTACATATTTTGTATACCAAAGTGCAATGTGAAGTATGAACAGTGCAAGTTTTTCAAATGTCGGCAGAAACCTGATCAAACAATTGATCAATTTGTACAAAGTTGAGAAACTGCAGTAAAACTTGTGAGTTTGGAGAGCTCATGTACTCTCTCATTAAAGATGGAATTGTTTGTGAATTTTGGATAATGGTCTGAGAGAAAGACTGTTAAGAGAACAAGACATCAAACTGCAAAAAGCTTTGAGGCTGTGCAAAGCTTCGGAAACTGTGATATCACAGGCAAAAGAGCTTTTTATTGAGAGCTGCATAGATGCTGTAAAGTGCAAACATATTAGAAAAAATAATGAAATGACAATGAAACCGACAGACAGCAAGATGTCATCTGAAATAATATGACTTTATGATCGCTGTGGGCAGCAGCACCAGCTAAAAGAGTGTCGTGTGTATTGGAAAATGTGCAACGACTGTGGTAAGAGTAATCATTTTTCATGCTGTTGAGAATTAGAAAGAAAATAAAGCAAGTAAATGTAGTGCTTGAAAATGAACATGAGGAGTTCTATATAGATGTGCTTTGTGAAAACAAACAAAGTAAAAATGACAGGACTATTCCATGGTAAGTGAATCAAAACAATATACTATTTAAACTGGAGCACAAGTGAATGTCCTTGCAGAATCTGACTTTAATGCATTAAAGCCAAGACCAGTTACATAAGACAAATATAAAAGTGACTCGGTATTCAGGTGCAGACATTCCAGTTAAAGGAACATGTGTGGCGAAGGTATCACACAAAAATATGGTGCACACGCTTTTATTTGTGGTGGTGCCAAAGAATGCACAGTCAAGACTGGGTTTATCTGCCTGTGAGAGACCAAATTTGGTGAAAAGAGTCTTTGTCTTGGACAGTGACACAGATTCAGAATACATTGACAAGAATCTGGATCCAACTGAAGAAATGAAAGCACGTGAAGGAATTGAGAAGTTTTATTGAAATGATGAAGTCTCAGCATAAAAAATAGATCACTCAGTTAATGAATGTATTAGATGAAGAAAAGAAGATTTGTATTCCATTACAAATGGAAATGAACGCATCGACACAGAAAGTTGTAGTACTTGAAGTACAACACAGATCATACATGGTTCAAACAGAAGAAGGAGCACTGTTAAGAAGAAATTGCAAAGGCCTTAAAAAAGAGCTAACTTCAGAGTTTCAGTTAACTGATGCAGCCAGACAAAACATGAAAATAATAACAATGAAACACAAGAACTGTGTGAACCACTTAGAAGGTCTACTCATGTTCGTAAACCTCCAGAGATACTGATAGAAACATGTGAAATTATGTCTTTGTTCTGGTTAATGTTGCTAATTGCTTTCTTTTTAAGGAACGGAAGATGTAGTGATATCATGTGTCACATGTAAAAACATGATTGGACAGGGTTCGAAGCATGTGCAGAAATGAGAAAATGATCAAGAAACTTGTATGGCAAAAACGTGGTCTGGCTGTTTGCTGTTGTAAATAAAAGTTCTAGTTCTATTCTTCCAGAATATGTTTTGTTATTAGAAACCCACGGTATGCATTAATAACATATTTGATTTTGGCAGTTCTGTAAGGGCAGCTTGTTTTCAGTTTGCTTGTTGAAGATAAGAGATGAGCAGAAATATATGCTATCCAATTAGAATGGTCAAATTTAGGAATCGGTGACGGAGAAGCTACGAGCTCCAACTTGCACACATTAGGTTGTTTCATTAAAATGGACCTTCTTTTTATTTGTTCTTTTCTTTACTAACCCTTTAGTCGAATTATGAATCACAAGGATAATCTTTTAATTGTGCACCTCAATCTCACGAGTTTGGTGAGGTCAGAGGTTGTCTTCCCTAGACTTATGCAGCCAAGAAAAACAAGGGGGTTTCATGTGAATGTAAGGAAGGACAAGCTCATGATTGGGTACAAATGCAGACACAGCAAAGACTTAAAATGTACCACAGAAGCAAAATTCAAAAGAGTGAAGAATGCAGGAATGAAATGCTGTATATAAATACATGTAGCATTCGGAATAAGGTGGACGAACTTGTAGATTGTAGATTGGTTGATATGATGTTGTGGGTATCACTGAGTCATGGCTGAAAGAAGGCTGAACATCAAAGGATATACCTTGTATCAAAAGGACAGGCAGGAAGGCATAGATGGTGGTGTGGCTCTGTTGAGGAATCACATCCTTAGTTAAGAGATGGCAAGGGTAAAAAGACCATTATGGGAATCATATATAGGCCTCCAAATAGTAGCTAAGGTGTGGGGTTGAGATTGCAAAGGGTGCTGGAAAAAGCATGTAATAAGGATAATGTCACAATTGTAATTGGCGAGTTCAATATGCATGGAGATTGAGAAAATCAAGCTGTTGTCAGATCTCAAGAGCGGAAATCTGTTGAATGCCTACAAGATGGCTTTTAGAGCAGCTTGTCCCCGAGCCTACTTGGGGAAAGGCTAACTTAGATTGGGCATGTAATAACTGAGATCTTATTAGGGAGCTTAATGTAAAGTAACCTTTAGGAGGCAGTGATGATAATATGATTGAATTCATACTCCAAATTGAGAGGGAGAAGCATAAGTCACATGTATTGGTATCACAATAGGATAAAGGGAATTACAGTGACATGAGAGAGGAGTTTGCCCAGGTGGGTTGAAGGAGGATACTCACAGGAATGATGGCAGAGCAGTGATTGTTGAAGTTTCTGGGAATAGTTCACAAGGCACAGGATAGATATGTCCCAAAGAAGAAGTTCTCAAATGGAAAGCCTGGGCAGCCATGTTAGAACAGGGATAAAAGCACAGGAAAGGACATACAAGGAAGAAAATGTGAATGGGAAGTTGGACGATTGGGAAACTTTTAAAATCCAACAGAAGGCAACAAAAAAAGTTATAGGAAGGGAAAAGTTGAAATATGAGGGCAAACTAGCCAATAATATAAAGCAGGATACTAAAATAAAGATTAAAAGGGAAGTGAGAGTTAATATTGGACTACTGGAAAATGATGCTGGTGAGGTAGTAAAGGGGGACAAAGAAAAAGCAGATGAACTTAATAAGTACTTCACATCAGTCTTCACTGTGGAAGACACTAGCAGTGGGCCAGAGGTCGTTGAGAGTCAGGGAGCAGGAGTGTCTGCCATTGCTATTAAAAAGGGAAGAGTGCTCAGCAGACTGAAAGATCTGAAGGTGGATAAGTCACCTGGACCAGATGGACTACAACAGGAAGTCCTGAGAGAGGTTGCTGAAAAGATTATGGATGCGTTGGTCATAATCTTTCAAGAATCATTTGATTCTGACATGGCCGTAGAGGACTGGAAGACTGCAAATGTTACCCCACTCTTTAAGAAGGGGGAAAGTCAAAAGAAAGGAAATTATAATCAGTTCACTGAACTTCAGTGGTGGGAGATTGTTGGTCTACTACTACGGATGAGGTAACGGGGTACTTGGAGACTAATGATAAAATAACTCAAAGTCAGCATGGTTTCTGTAAAGGGAAATCTTACTTGACAAATCAGTTAGAGTTCTTCAAGGAGATAACAAGATCAGGATGGACAAAGGAGAGGTAATGGATGTCATTTACTTGGATTTTCAGAAGGCATTTAATAAGTTGCCACACATGAGACTGCTTAAAAAGAAAACATATTTTGGCATTTCCGAAAGATAGTGACATGGATAGAGGAATGGCTAACAGGTAGGAGGCAGTGAGTGGGAATAAAGGGGGCCTTCTCTGCCCCCTTCTCATCTAAATAATAGTCTACCAGTCTCTGCTTGGTTACCATTGTGTAGTGGTGTTCCTGAGCAGTCAGCATTGGGACCACTTCTTTTCACATTGTTTGTCAATGAATTGGATAATGGAATTGATTGCTGTGTGGCAAAGTTTGCTGAAGAATCAAAGATAGGTGGAGGTGTAGGTAATGCTGAGGAAGCAATGCAATTGCAGCAGGATTTAGACAAATTGAAAGAATGGGCTAAAAAATTGCAGATGGAATACAGTATTGGGAAATATATGATAATGCATTTTGGTAAAAGGAACAACAGTGCGGGCTATTATCTAAATGGTTTAAACGTCAAAGGTGCAGAGGACTTAGGAGTCCATGTGCAAGACTCCCAGAAGGTTAATTTACAGGTTGAGTCTGTGATAAAGAAGGCAAATGCAATGTTGGCATTTATTTCAAGGGGAATAGAATATAAAAACAAGGAGATAATTTTGAAACTTTGCAAGACACAAGTCAGGCTGCACTTCAGAGTATTGTCAACAGTTTTAGGCCCCCATATCTCAGAAAGGATGTGTCGTCATTGGAGGTAGTCTAGAGGAGGTTCACAAATGTGAGTCCTGTGGTGGGGTATCCAGAACTAGAGGGCGCAGCCTGAAAATTGGAAATGGAGGTAGATCAGAATTTTTTTAGCCAGAAAGTGGTGAATCTTTGGAATGCTCTGCCACAGATTGCGATGTAGGCCAAGTCTGTGGGTATATTTAAGGCAGAAGTTGATAGTTTTTTGATCGGTCAAGACATCAAAAGATACAGCGAGAAGGCAGGTGTATGGGATTAAGTGGGATCCAGGATCAACCATGATGGAATGACCTAATTCTGCTCCTATGTCTTATGGTCTTAATGCCTTAGGAAGGCATTTGACAAGGTCCCGGATGGAAGGCTGGTCAAGAAGGTTCAGTTGCTTGATATTCAGGATGAGGTAGTAAAGTGGATTAGACGTTGGCTTTGTGGGAGAGCCAATGAGTAGTCGTAGAGAGTTGCCTCTTTGACTGGAGGCCTGTAACTAGTGGAGTGCCGCAGGGAATGGTGCTGGGTCTTTTGTTATGTGTCATCTATATCAATGATCTGGATGATAATGTGGTTAACTACATCAGCAAATTTGCGGATGACTTAAAGATTGGGAGTGTAGTGGACAGCGAGGAAGGCTATCATGACTTGCAGAGAGATCTGGACCAGCAAGAAAAATGGGTGGAAAAATGAAAGATGGAATTTAATGCAGACAAGTGCAAGGTTTTCCACTTAAGTAGGACTAACCAGGGTAGGCCTTACATGGTAGGGCACTGAGGAATATGGTAGAACAAAAGAATCTGGGAATACAAGTTCATAATTCATTGAAAGTGGCATCATAGGTAGAAAGGGTCATAAAGAAAGCTTTTGGCACATTGACCTTCATAAATAAATGAATTGAGTACAGAAGTTGAGATGTTATTTTTAAGTTGTATTAGAACTTGGTGAAGCCTAATTTTGAGTATCATGTGTAGTTTTGTTCATTACTTACAGAAAAGATATAAACAAGGTTGAAAGATTACAGAGAAAATTTACAAGGATTTTGGGGGTCTGGAGGATCTGAGTTATAGGAAAGATGGAATATGTTGGCATTGTATTCTTTAGAAGATTGAGAGGAGATTTGATAGAGGCATGCAAAATTATGAGGGTTATGGACAGGATGAATGCAAGCAGGCTTTTGCCACTGAGATTGGGTGGGACTACAGCTCGAACTCATAGCTTAAGGGTGAAAGGTGAGAAGTTTAATGGGAACCTGGGGGTAAAGTTCTTTACTCAGAAGGTCATGAGAGTGTGGAATGAGCTGTCAGCATAAGTGGTCCATGCATGCTTGACTTAAATATTTGAATAGGTACCTGGATAGCAGGGATATCAAGAGCTAGTGTCCTATGCAAGACCTTGGGAGTAGACAGTTTCATTGATTTTCCACATGGGCTAGATGTGCTGACGGGCCTGTTTGTGATATGCACCAGCGGTTCATTCGACCATCCACCACCTGCACCCACAGCTTCACATGACCCTGATCTTCTTTGTCTCTATTAAGAAAGAAGGTGGAACAGTCCAGTGTAGGGACAGACCCTTCGGTGCACAATGTCTGCATAATTTATGATGCAAATTTAAAATGTTCCCATTTTCCTGCATACCATCTATGTCTCTCCATTCTCTGTCTGCTCAGGTGTACAATTGCCTCAAACATTGCTATCATTAGTGCTTCCATCACCTTATCTACCATTCTCTGTGTATAAAATCTTACCTTGTAAATCTCTCTTAAACATTCCTTTTCTCAGAGTAATGCTGTGCCCTCTGGAATTTGATATTTTTTACGCTGGGAAAAAGACTCTATCTGTCTTTTCTATGCCTCTCAGTATTTTTATGTACTTCTAACATGTTGCTCCTCTGCCTTCAGCAATCTCCATTTAGCTTAAATGCTCTATCTTGAACAAAATCCTAGTGAATGCCCACTGCATCCATTGTATTATAGTCATATTCAGTATGGGACTATATTTAACAAGGAGGCAAAGGTGATGAGGAAGAAATGAATATAAATGCAAAATGCTGGCAGAACTCAGCAGGCCAGACAGCATCTATGGTAGTGACGATGTTTCGGGCTGAAACCCTTCATCAGGAGTCAACAGAAGAAATGAAGCAGCATTAGTTTCTAAGTCTGATTTAGTGCTGTAAATTTGTCTTAAATGGAGTGTGAAAGCCTCTTGGTCCTCGAGATGGGTGGGGTAATGGCTTGGAGAAGAGACATGGAAGATTATAACATTGTTAATGTCAGTTCCTCATCTCCATTCTCACTGTAGCAGGAGTGACCTCTCTCTCCCTCACTGATGAGAGAATGCTGGAAAGCATACAGCAAAGATTCACAAGGAAGAGCTTCAGTTTCAATAGAGGCAGTATTGGATGTGGCTTCTTTGTCTATTGTTATGAATGTACCACAGCTCTGAAGGGCCGAAGGGTGCGGGGTAGCCCAATCCTTTGTGAGAATCACAAGATCACTGTTGGGTTGGGTCAAGGGGCCCAGGAAATGAGACAGAGATGTGCAGAATGTCTCATTCCCTGGCGATGTAAAGCTATGGGACATAGCCATTGTCTCTGGAAGACAAAGTTGTGGATTGGAGACTATGCTACGTGAACACCCTCAGGCAAAGTGGGCTGGTTGAGGGAGAGATTGCACACCCCCAACCTGATTGACATCTACGACCCTGTGAGTCAGGATAAAAGAGGGTCTGTAGGAACAGCCCCTCAGACGTACCAGAAGAAACGTTAAGTGACCACGTAATAGCAGGAAGTCATCTGAAGGAGGCCACGTGCGTTCAGTTCTGTTGCTGGAACTGGTGGCTGGAACCACAGAAAATGGCTTTTAGCTAACAACGGAGAAACCCACTCCCCTGACTCAACGGATTGGCATCATAAAAGACCTGGGCAAGTTTAAACCGCCTCGCTCTTAAACCTAAAAACGCTGCAGCTTGAACGAACTAACAGTGACTGTTATATTTCCATCGGACAATACATTATCCCCTAGACAATGATAGAGCTATTACTTATTGGTTATTATCATACCCGCGCTTTAGATTTATTATTGACGACTTATATTATCTGTATGTTTGCATTAATCTTATTTTTGTGCCCCTTTATCAATAAATACTTTTAAAAATAGTACCATCAGACTTCAACGGACCTCTCTATCTTTGCTGGTAAGTGACCCAGTTACGGGGTTTCGTATCACTATAGAGTGTAGGAGTCTGAGAGGTAATTCAGAGATGTTTTTAAAAGTAATGAGGGATATCAATCAATAGGGATGGGAGAGATTCCAGAGGATTGGAGGGTTGCGAATGTTGTTCCTTTATTCAAGAAAAGGAGCAGAGATAGACCAGGAAATTATAGACCAGTGAGCCTTACCTCAGTGGTTGCTAAGTTGATGGAGAAGATTCTGAGAGGCAGGATTTATGAACAATTGGAGAGGTATAGTATGATTAGGAATAGTCAGCACAGCTTTGTGTCATGGTCTGGTCCATGAAGTGTGGACTCCGAGTCTTCTGGCTGTCCCTTGTTTCAGTTGGGCTTACTCACAGGCACCTGATTCTCATATTGGGGATGGAATATAAGTGGCCTTGGGTTTGAGTGTGGGGGCTGGTTTGTCTTGTCAGTATCCCATCCTCACCTCAGTGGGGTAAGTCAGGCCATCTTTGCTGTTACCCTGCGGTTGCATCTGTCCCTTCCTGTCCTTGCCTCTGTTGGGTAAGCCAGGCTGCCTTTGCTGATATCCTGAGGCTGGATTGTTCCCTTCCCTTCCCCTTCTTTCTGTAGCCCTTGGCTAGAGCCTTGCCATCAAGTTTTACTGCCAGAGCAAGACCGGAGCCTTGCTGTGTCCAGATAAGGAACCATCTTTTGTTGTTTGGAACTGTATCTTTGTGTCCTCATCTTTGCTAAGTAGGTCCAGCCGTTTGCCGCTAACTAGTGTTTTGAACTGTTTTGTCATGTTCAGCTTTCTGTGTATGAGTCCCGGCCCTACATCCTGTTCCCAAAGAGGGGTCAGGGCTCTGTGTTCCACGTTCCCGTCTCCCAAGACCAAGGCTCTGTGTTCCCCATTCCCGACTCCCAAGGCTCTGTGTTCCGCGTTCCCGTCTCCCAAGACCAAGGTTCTGTGTTCCAGACTCCCTTGTCCAGGTTTGAGCTTCATGTCCTCATCCAGCCCAAGAGTCCCACATCCAGCCCAGGAATTCTGTGTCCTGCCCCCACATCCAGTCCTGTTGCCTTGCCATGTCTTGTCCTTGCCTAGATCTGGAGTCCAACCCTGAGTCAAGACCCAGATTCCAGCTCCCTGTCCAGTCTCTGGCTCAGAGTCCTTGTCCAGGTTCCAAGTTCCCTGTCCAGGTTCCACTTTCCCAGTCAAATCTTATTCCAGGCCCTGTGTCCTAGTCTCGTGCAGGGCCTGTGTCTTGTCCAGTGTTGTTTCTTCCCCAATTCCCTTGCTTTCTAAACACACCTAGTCCTGTCCCTAGTACTTCAGAGTCTGTGTCTTGCATTTGGGTCCGCTCTCAAAGCCCACCTTATGACAATTTGTCAAGGGCAGGTTGTGCCTTATGAGCCTGATTGAATTTTTTTGAGGTTGTGACTAAACATATTGATGAAGGAAGAGCAGTAGATGTAGTGTATATGGATTTTAGCAAGGCATTTGATAAGGTTCCCCATGCAAGGCTTTTTGAGAAACCTCCTTAAGGAGGCACGGGAACCAAGGGGTCATTGTGTTGTGGATCGAAAACTGGCTTGCCCGCAGGAGGCAGAGTGGTAGTAGATGGGTCAGATTCTTCATGGAGGTCGGTCACCAGTGGAGCACCTCAGTGATCTGTTCTGGGACCCTTACTATTTGTGATTTTTTAATTGACCTGGATGAGAAAGTGGAGGGATGGGTTAGTAAGTTTGCTAATGACACTAAGGTTGGGTGTGTTGTGAATAGTGTTGAGGGCTGTCAGAGGTTGCAGCGGGACATTGATAGGATGCAAAACTGGGCTGAGAAGTGGCAGATGGAGTTCAACCCAGATAAGTGTGAAGTGGTTCATTTTGGTAGGTCAAATATGATGGCAGAATATAGTATTAATTGTAAGACTCTTGGCAGTGTGGAGGATCAGAGGGGTCTTGGGGTCTGAGTCCACTGGATGCTCGAAGCAGTTGTGCTGTTTGATTCAATGGTTAAGAAGGCGTACAATGTATTGACCTTCATCAATCGTGGGATTGAATTTAAGAGCCAAGAGGTAATGTTGCAGCTATACAGGACCATGGTCAGACACCACTTGGAGTAAACACAAAGTATACTGCAGATGCTGTAGTCAAATCAACACAAACAAACAAGCTGGATGAACTCAGCAGGTCGGGCAGCATCTGTTGAAATGAGCAATCAACATTTCGGGCCCAGACTTGGAGTACTGTGCTCAGTTTTGGTCGCCTCACTACAGGAAGGATGTAGAAGCCATAGAAAGGGTGCAGAGGAGATTTACAAGGATTTTGCCGGGGAGCATCTCTTATGAAGATAGGTTGAGTGAACTCGGCCTTTTCTCCTTGGAGCAACAGAGGGCGAGAAGTGACCTGATAGAGGTGTATAAGATGTTGAGAGGCATTGATTTTGTGGATATTCAGAGGCTTCTTCCCAGGGCTGAAATGGTTGCCAAAAGAGGACACAGTTTTAAGGTGCTGGGGAGTAGGTACAGAGGAGATGTCAGGGGTAAGTTTTTTACTCCGAGTGGTGAGTGTGTGGAATGAGTTGCCAGCAAAGGTGGTGGAGGTGGATATGAAAGGGTCTTTTAAGAGACTTTTGCATAGGTACATGGAGCTTAGCAAAATAGAGGGCTATAGGTAAGACTAGTAATTTCTATGGTAGGGACTTGTTCGACACAACCTTGTGGGCTGAAGGGCCTGTATTGTGCTGTAGGTTTTCTATGTTTCTAATGACATAGATAAGGTGAAAGGTCACAATCTTTTTCCCAGCATCAGGGAATTTTAAATCAAGGGCATAGATTTAAGGTGAGGGGCACAGAAAAGGTAGTGGACATATAGAATGACCTACCACAAGATATGGTAGAGGCAGGCAAATGGCATCATTTAAGACATCTCAAGAGGTAGTGGACAAGAAAGGTTAAGAGGAGATGGGTTGAACAGAGGCAACTGGGACTAGCTCAGGTAGGCAATTTGTTCGATATGGACAAGTGAAGTGACACAGAAATCTTTTCTGTGTTCTATGACTACACTACTCTGACTGTGCAATGGATATAGATGTGTATATTGAGCGAGTGGGCAAAAGACTGATGAATGGAATTTAATGTGAGAAAGTATGGAAGTTGTGTGGTGTGATCCATGGGAAATCAAAAAGCAGATATCTATCTAAATGGAAAGTGATTGCAAATGATTGAACTGAAGAGGAATTGAGGTGTTCTGCTGCATGAACAACAAAATGCTAGCAAGCAAGATGTGCAAAAGTCTTGGCATAATTTAAGGATTCTAGTTGTGGACATCACTGAATCATGGCTGAAGGATGGTTGTAGTTGGGAGCTGAATGTCCAAGGTTACACGTTGTATCAGAGGGATAGGACGGTAGGCAGAGGGGATGGCGTGGATCTGCTGGTAAAGAATGGCACCGAATGTGTAGAAAGATGTGACATAGGATTGGAAGATGTTGAATCCTTGTGGTTTGAGTAAAGAAACTGCAAGGGTAAAAGGACCCTGATGGCAGTTATATACAGGCCTCTCAACAGTGGCTGGGAGGTAGACCACAGAGTACAACAGGAAGTAGAGAAGACATGTCAAAGGGATAATGTTATGATAGTCATGGGAGATTTTAACATGCAGTTCGGCTGGGAAAATCAGGTTGGTAATGGATCTCAAGAGAGTGAGTTTGTTGAATGCCTAAGAGGTAGCTTTTTAGAACAGTTTGTCATTGAGCCTATTAGGGGATCAGCGATACTGGATTAGGTGTTATGTAATGAACCAGAGGTGATTAGGAAGCTTAAGGTAAAAGAACCCTGAGGAACCAGCAATCAAAATATGATTGAGTTCAACTTGAAATTTGATGGGGAGAAAGTAGTCTGATGTAGCAATATTTCAGTGAAGGTTTGAGCAATGGTGTGTGTTTCTGTGGAAAATGAGGATGGTGCAGGTTGCATATGTATTCCAAAAATGAAGAAATACTCAAATGGCAAAATAGTACAATCATGGCTGACAAGGGAAGTCAAAGCCAATGTAAAAGCAAAAGAAAGGGCATACAACAATGCAAAACCTAGTGGGAGGATAGAGGATTGGGAAGTTTTTAAAATCCTACAGAGAGCAACTAAAAGAATCATTAGAAGGGAAAAGATGAAATTTTAAAGCAAGCTAGCAGATAATATTAGAGTGGATAATAAAAGCTTTTTCGAGTATATAAAAAAAAGAGATCAGAGTGGATATAGGACCATTAGAAAATGAGGCAGGAGAAATAATAACAGGGGACAAGGAGATGGGGCAGATGAACCAAATGAGTATTTGCATCAGTCTCACTGTGGAAGACACGAGCAGTGCGTCAGATGTTGTAGTGTGTTAAGGAAGAGAAGTGGGTGCAGTGACTATTACAAGGGGAAAAGGTGCTCAAAAAGCTGAAGGACCTAAAGGAACATAAGTCATCTGGACCAAATAAACTGCACCCTAGGGTTCTGAAAGAGGTAACATTAGACATTGTGGTCACATGAACAATGGCCTTTCAAAAACCTTTGAGCTCTGGCATGGTGCCAGAGGAATGCAAAATAGCAAATGTCACTCCACTCTTTAAGAAAGGAGGAAGGCAGCAGAAAGGAAATTATAGACCAGTTAGCCTGACCTCAGGAGTCGGGAAGATGTTGGGGTCAATTGTTAAGGATGAGGTTATGAAGTACTTGATGACATGGGACAAGATAGGACAAAGTCAGCATGGTTTCCTTCAGGGAAAATCCTGCTTGATAAAGCTAATGGAATTCTTTGAGATTACAAGTAGGAGAGATAAAGGGAATTCAGTTGATGTTGTATATTTGCAATTTCAGAAGGCCTTTGACAAGGTGTTACTCATGAAGCTGCTAACCAAGTTAAGAGCCCATGGTATTAGAGGAAAGCTACTAACTTGGTTGGAGAACTGGTTGATTGGAAGGAGGTAGTGACTGTGAATAAAAGGAATCTTGTCTGGTTGGCTGCCAGTATCTAGTGGTGTTCTGCAGGGGTCAGTGTTGGAGCCACTTCTTTTTATGTTGTATATAAATGATTTATTTAATGAAATAGGTAGCTTTGTTGCCAAGTCTGTTTTTGATACAAGGATTGGTGGAAGAATGGGTAGTGTTGAGGAAACAGGTAGGATGCAGATGGACATAGACAGATTAGGAAAATAGGCAAGAAAGTGGCAAATGAAATATAATGTTGGAAAACACATGGTCATGCACTTTGGTAGAATTAAATGTGCAGACTACTTTCCAAACAGGGAAAAAATCCAAAAATCTGAGATGCAAAGGGACTTGGGAGTACTTGTGCAGAACACCCTAAAGGATGACTTGCAGACTAAGTTGGTGGTGAGGAAGGCAAATGCAATGTTAGCATTCATTTCAAGAGGTCTAGATTCTGAGGGTTTATAAGGCACTGGTGAGGCCTCACTTTGAGTATTGTGAACAGTTTTGGACTTAGAAAAGCTATGCAGGTATTGGAGATGTCCAGAGGAGGTTCACAAGGATAAATCCAGGAACGAAAGGGTTATAATATGAGGAATATTTGATGGCTCTGGGTCTGTACTCGCAGGAATTTAGAAGGATGAGGGGGTATCCCATTGAAACCTTCCAAATGGTGAGACCTAAACAGAATAGATGTGGGAAAATGATGTTTCCCATTGTGGGAGAGTCTAGGACAAGATGGCATAACTTCAGGATAGAGGGATGTCCTTTCAAAATAGAGATGCAGAGAAATTCCTTTACCCAGAGGGTGATAAATTTGTGGAATTTGTTGCCACATGCAGCTGTGCAGGCCAGGTCATTGGGTGTATTTAAAGCAGAGTTTGATAGGTTCTTGACTGGACATGGCATCAAAGGTTACAGGGAGGTGGCCGGGAAATAGGGTTGAGGAAGAGAAAAATAAAGGATCAGCCATGACTGAATGGTAGAGCAGACTGGATAGGCCAAATGACCTAATTTATGGTCCTGTCTTACGGTCTAGTCAGGCGCACTCAATTTCAAAATGTATAGAGAAATAGCAGAATTTCCTATATTCTTAAGTTATGATTGCAAGGATGAGAGGTGTTAGTTTTACGGGTAGCCAGGAAATTGGGTTTGTTCTCTTTGGAAGACTGATGGCTGCAAGGTGATCCTATGAAGAGGGACTTGAAGTCATTACAAGTTCATGGAAAATAGATTGAGAGAACCTGGTATTAGCATCAGAATGATCAGGAACTACAGGACATAGATTGAGGCTGAAAGACAAAAGAATCAATAGTGATACAATTTGTTTTCATGACCAGGGGAGTTGGAGTGGAAGATTCTATTAGAACATTCAGAAAGAAGTTGGATGAGTATCTGAAATAATTTTCAGGGCTATAGGGATGTGGAGTCTAACTGGATTGTTCATATATGGAGCCAGTATGTGTTGAATGTCTCTTTCCATGTTAAAAACATTTTGCAATTCCATAATTGTGTGCATTGTTTGGGTAATATTAAAGTCTTAAAATTATATCATTTTGGAAAAGATATAAAATGAAGAAGTCAAAGCGCTTTCAATTCATTATTTGTATTTAGCAAAGCTTTACCAAAGCCATTAATCAATGTACATTTTCTTACCTGTAAATGTGTTACATTCACCATTCCTTACAACTTGAGTGTTCAAGATCAAAATAACTTTATTCCAAATCTGAATATAAGTAATTGAATACTTAAATCTAGTCAATCTTATCATGTATCTGTCTCTCTTGCATACAAAATACAGTTATTTAAGATGAAAGAAGAGAAAGAGAAAAACCAAAAGGCCCGCAACATAATTAAAAGTCAAAAGTGCACAAGTTGGAGCTCAAACCTTCCAAAAGCTGAAGTGTCTGATGTACTCACGGCGCCAACTCCTAGTCACCGATCACCGGTAGGATTTCCCCTCTCAGAATCCATTGAATCATGATTTTCATTGGAATGAATCCTACGGCTGGTTCTCTCGAGCTTCTCTCTCCATCTCTCGCCAAAAAGACCTCACCCACCCCAGTGTCCATCAGAAAACATCTTTGCCCAGCATTCTCTAGAACCTTCTCCCAATTCCACCATCATGATTGGATACATGATCATCACAACCCCTTAATGATAACCCAAACACTACCAGCAGAACACACTGCTTCTACAGAAAACTGTTGCAACATTACAAAAACCTACATTAGCAGTAAAATCTTAACCAGGGTGTTACACTTCAGTTAACATTGTATGCAGTATCATAAAGTGTCATCAGTAGTAATAATTTATTATATTATCTGAAGAGAGATAAAACTATAAATGAAAAAAACACATTTATACCCTATCACCGTGGCTCTGCTAGTTGACTGTCTAACTCATAGTGCCAGCAACCAGATTCATTCCTGATCTTGGATGCTTGGTTACTAGAGTTTCCAAGTTCTCCGTGATCATGTGGGTATCTTCTGGGTGCTCCCACATAGGTCCCCCCAACATTTCAGATGATGTGTGGGATAGTAGGTTAACTGGCCATTGTAAATTGCCCCTAGTGTGAGTTGTTGGTAAGGGGAAGGCGTTTAAAGAGAATTTAGGGAAAATAAAACATAGGATTAATGTAAAGTGGAATGGTCTGAACTCATTGGGTCGAAAGTCCTCTTTCCACACAAAATATTGACAGAATTACCACAGAGAAGGCTGGATTCCATGATGTGCTAAGCTACATCCAAAACTCTCAGTAGTTTTTTACAGTCACATGCAGAGCTGTTATTCATCCAGATAGAATATTTTCTATGTTGCATCAATAATAGGTGGTAAGTTTTTTGCTTCTCCATCACAAAATAAGAGTTTTTGTTTCAAGTTTATCAATTTCTTACATTTTCACAGCTACCAGCGTGCAGCTTCACAATGCCTTTCGCGTGAAGCTGCATTAGTTTGTAGAACTCAGCAGGCATTTTGTGAGCTTTTGATGGCAAGTGGTTGTCGTAGTAATGATGGAAGAATTTGTTTCCATTCATGTCCTTGGTGAAGGGCCAAAATCCATACAACCAAACTTCCTCACACATGTCTATTGCTGCACTTATTATTATCAAACCACTAGAAAGAATATACTCATTTAAATTTTCACCTTTCCAGAATTTACTGATGGAATTCATATATGAAGGATTTAAAAACACCGCCTGGTGTTTCATTCCAAAATCTTGCAGAGTGTATAAAACTTTAAATGAAATTGAAGTACAGAATGAATGAGAAAATGCAGGCAATAGAATAAATGCATCTTCATATGCAGATATATGGTCCATAAATGGTTTTCTTCTTAAATTAAGATTTTTAAACCTGTAATTTAAATAATACAGTTTACATTAAGGCCCTGAAGTTCAAGGAAATGATCAATCTCTCAAAATATTTTTTGTAAGTGATCAGGAGAACCTGTAAGTACAGTCAAATTATCAATCATATGCAGATGAACTCACATTCAAAACTACAATTCTACATGCTATTTACCAGATACGTAATCATGATATGTAATACACAGAATATCACAGGAACATGCATTTTGGCCCATGATGTGCTAAACACATTATTCTAGTAATAAAATGCCTAACTACGCTAATCGGTTCTGCCTACACAATGTCCATATCCCTCCATTCTATATACATTCAAGTGACTATCAAGTACCCTCTTAAATACCTCAATCATATTTGTCTCCATTGACCACCCCTAGCAATGTACTCCAGGCACACTCCAGTCTCTTTGAAAAAGATTTGCCCCACACAACTCCTTTAAACTATTCACTCTCGGCTAAAATGCATGATTGCTAATATTAGACATTTTGACCTCAGGAAAATGATACCAGCTGTCCACTTTATCTATGTCATTTATAATTTTAATAATCTCTCCTCAGCCTTTGCCACGCCAGAGAAAACAACCCAAGTTTAATGTCTTCACTATTCATGCAAGGCCCATTTCTGCCCTTATTGCCACAAAATGGAGCTTTGCATGTGACTTCAGGTGTTGGATAAACTGATGAGTATATTGCACTGCATTGTTACTTTTCTAACAGTGGGTGTTGCTTCCTGCAAGCAGCTGGAGATATATTCCTTCAATGGTCACCCCTCTGGTAGTACTCCATTAGTGGAGGTGGTGATCTGGCAATAACTAGCTATTCAGAGAGGTCAAGGATCATAGGCACATCAGTGAGTGCTGGTGTTTCAGAGGCATTATATCCTGTCTGGACATCTGTGGTGAGTAAAATTTCCAAAAGCTCTGGTTTTCACATTAGTCTCTGATTCATGTCACGTTCTGTATTAAAGCCTCTGGCTGTGAATCTTGTGCTCTACACACTCCCTAGAGATCAAAGTCGTGTTGCCAGCCATATTAACTCCACTTTCCATTCCCACACTGATGTCCATAAATACCACATTGAGGGCAGAAGCAAACTGGAAAATCACCATCGCATATTCTGTCTTGTTGCTCTGTTGAAAGCATGAAAAACAATTTTTCTAACCTCCAGTAACCCCATCCCCATCTTTTGTTTTCTCCGATCTCTCTGCCCTCTTTACTACCCCTCTAATCTCCCCCACCTTCACAACCTGCCTACAGCTCCTACAACTCCCCCGCAACCACCAGAAGTTCAGAAATTGATGCTCATGCCATCAGGTTAAAGACAACCTAGATGGAATATACGGTGTTATTCCTCCAATCTGAGTGTGGCCTCATCGCAGCAGTGGAGGAGGCCAACGACTGACATGCTGTATAGCCTCTAACTTGATTGAATAAACATCGACTTCTAGAACTTCCGGTAATATGTCAGGTTTCACCTATCACCTACCACCTTGTATTTCTTCCTCCCCTCCCCTCACTTTATAACTCTGATTTCCCATCTTTTTTACAATCCTGATAAAGGACCTCAGCCTGAAACATCGACTGTTTACTCTTTTTCTTCCAGCATTTTGTGTGCGTTGTGTGGATTTTCAGCATCTGCAGATTTTCTCATGTTTGTCCACCCATCACACACCTGCTTGTGCCCACAATTCATTCCATCATGGGCTGATCCAATTCTTCCAGCCATCTCCACTCCCCTGCCTTCTCCCTATACCCTTTGATGTCCTGGCTAATCAATAACCTATCTATCTCTGCCTGAAATACACCCAATGACTTGGCCTCCACAGCCGCTCTTGGCAACAAATTCCAGATTTACCACTCTCAGACTAAAGTAATTTCTCCGCATCTCTGTTCTAAATGGACATCCTTCAATCCCGAAGTTGTGTCTTCTAGTCCTACACTCCTGTACCATGGGGAAATAACTTTGCCGTATCTAATCTGTCCAGGCCTTTTAACATTCAGAATGTTTCTACGAGATCCCCCCTCATTCTCATGAACTCCAGGGAATACAGCCCAACAGCAACCAGACGTTCCGCATACAGTAACCCTTTCATTCCTCGAATCACTCTCGTGAAACTTTCCTAAAATAAGGAGCCCAAAACTGCACACAGTAAGTGTGGTCTCAGGAGTGCCTTACAGAGCCTGTAGCCGGTGAACGGCTGCGTCTCCTGGTGCAGGGGAACAGAGGGGGAGCCGGTGCTGCCGCACTTGGCCTGAACAGTGTGCAAGCTGAGGCTGGGATGCGTGTCCAGCCGAAGCCGCCTGCTCTCGGTCTGCAAGCAGCTCAGCTCCAGCACAGCATGGCCCTCCAGCCACCGCTGACTGATGTCAGCTCACAGCTCTCAGTGCAGGTGCCGCACACAGAAGCTCTGAAAACTGGAGGCAGTGGCCGTGTCAACCTCGCTGCAACCTAGAACATTCTATCCAGTTTAGGTTATGTGCAATCAGAACCGAATAATTAACAATCTTGGTGTGTGTGGTATTTTATGGAAGAGAAATCTGATGATAGAATTCTTTATTAAGATTAAAATTTGAAACATTAGAAACAGAAACTAAGGGTCTCGAATCTGAGATAAGGAAATAGCAAAGGTATGAGGTATAAGAGTTGACAAATTGAAAAATTTATTATTAATTAATTAGGTTATTATTAGGTTATTTATTTATTAGGTTATTAATTTATTATTACCAGATGCATCGAGATGCAACTCCTAAGGGACAGTGTTGGGGAACTGGAGCTGGAGCTTGATGACCTTCATCTGGTCAGGGAGAGTGAGGAGGTGATGGAGAGGAGTTACAGACAGGTGGTCCCTCCGGGGGCACGGGGGACAGAGAAATGGGTCACAGTCAGGAGAGGGAAGGGGAAGAGTCAGGTACTAGAAAGTATCCCTGTGGCTGTACCCCTTGACAATAAGAACTCCTGTTTGAGTACTGCTGGGGGGGGGGGGGGGGACAGCCTACCTGGGGGAAGTGACAGTGGCCATTTCTCTGGCACAGTCTGGCCCTGTGGCTCAGAAGGCTAGGGAAAGGAAGAGGAAAGCAGTAGTGATAGGGGACTCTATAGTCAGGGGTTCAGACAGGTGATTTTGTGGATGCCGGAAAGAAACTCGGATGGTAGTTTGCCTCCGGAGGTCAGCAGGAGACACTCATGGAGTGAGCACTGTTTCAGATTCGCTCCATAACCTTTACTTTTTTTAACCCATGATCACCCTTATTTAACTTATTTTTACCTACACCAAAGGATTCTTGTTACTTTTTTGGACTTATCTTTAAGAGTTTATTATGAATTTTTGAAGAAAGGAATACAGAAATGGCTCTTAGATCTAAAGGGCGAGAATACAGGAAGGATCCTAACAGTAACGGGAAGAGGAAGACGACTGATCATAAGGGCACTGAATTGACTTATGAAATGTTATTGGAGGTTTTAAATCAAAAATTTGAAGAACAACGACAAATTTTTAAACAAGATATAAAGGCTTTTCAAGATTATATGGGTAAGACGGACTCAGTAGTTAACCAGCAGCAAGTTCTAATCGCAACTCTGCAAGGAGACGCTTGGAAGCGAGATTTGATAATTGAAAAATTGGAGCAGAACTTACTTTCGACGATTAAACAGGTGGAAACACTTAAAGCCAAGAGTGTCGACTTTGAGAATCGGTCCAGAAGACAGAACCTAAGCATACTTGGTCTCCTGGAAGGTATTGAACAAGGGGACCCCTCGAAGTACTTTGCTCAACTTTTAAAGGATGTGTTCCCTTCTGTATTCCCAGACAGTCCTCCATTACTCAATTGCGCTCACAGAATTATGCGTCGATCACCAAGTGCTTCAGCTAAACCACTGGTTGTAATTGTCCGATTTCACTATGTGCATGTTAAAGAGCAACTTATTCGAGTGGCTCGGTGTGCAGGGATGGTCAAATTTCAAGATCACAATTTTCGTTTAGTAGAAGACTTTAGTCCAGAAGTAATGAAGGCAAGGCTCCTTTTTAAACCTCTGATGTCTGAATGTTTCTCTGATGAATGAGAAAAATCTAAAACCTGCGTTCTTATACCCAGTGAAGTTCAGAATATCGCCTCCGAATGCACCAAGGCGAGTTTTCCTTTCTACATCTGAAGCGAGAAGCTTTCTGGATGAGAACTTCCCTACTGCTACGGACATTCATTCCAAATAAATGAGTGATTTTGATCATGCAAGATGGTTTTTATTTCCAAAACTAGACTTTGTTTCTGGCTATTGGGGTAGGTTTACTCTATATTCTATACTCTAGTTAATGTATTTGTTTCTTGACATGCTAATCTTTTTATTTTACTTACTTCAACCACTGTACTTTATCTTTGGTCATTATTATTAATCCTTCGAAGGTGAATTTTCTTTTACTAAGATGGCAGTTTCTTCTCTAAAATATTTTAGGCTTTTTTTTTTGATTTTGCCATTATATTTTCTCTCATCTTCTTCCTATAATGCATCTCTTATCATAGTTTAAATTTTTTTTAGTTTGTTTGGGTTTTAACCCGATTTATAAGTTACTAGTGATTATACACTTTTTGTTTTTTTTTAACTACCAATTATATTAAGTGGTTTGGTTTTCGTATAATGATTATTATTTCTTTAGAGTTTGGGTGGATTTTTTTTTATCCTTTATAAACGGAGTTGTCTTCTGCTGACATGGGGTAGATTTAGTTTCATCTCTTCTTTTTCGCAGCCTATCCCTTGCTGAGGTAGTCTTGTTTTTTCCTCTTGGGTGGGGGGTGGGGGGTCTTTTTCTATTTCTTACATTTCTTTTATCAGTTTTTTTTTTAGTTTTTTCACTTGGGCTGATCTTAAACCACAAAAATGTCTGCGATGTTGTCACTTCCGGGTCCTTCCTATATTTTTGTTCCTCTTCCGGGTGCATGAATTCATAAGTTGGTTAACCCTTTATATACCAAAGGGTTGATTTCAAAAATATGGCTCAGACCATTAATTTTGTCTCTCGGAATACTAATGGCTTAAACCATCCAATTAAATGGAAAAAGATTTTCAAAGTATTCCAAAGACTTATTATTTTTGGACAAGAAACTCATGTGAGGAAAGAGGATAATTATCGCTTTTTTAGGTTTTGGAGGGTAAACAGTATCATTCGAATTCGAATGCCAAAGTAAAGGGAGTTTCAATTTTTACTGACTCCTCTATTGTATTTGTCCAACATGATATCTTTTCGGATCCGAATGGTAGATTTTTGTTAATTACTGGCTTACTTTTTAACAAAAAGGTTGCTATGGCTAATGTTTATGCCCCAAATGTGGATTGTCCTGATTTTTTTAAGTCCTTATTTACTTCTCTACCTAATCTAAATGAATATAAATTAATAATGGGTGGTGACTTTAATTGTTGTTTAAATCCTTTGATGGACAAATCTATATCTACTTAGACTTTACCTAATAAATCGGCCACTTGTATTAACTCTTTTTTGACTGATAATGGAATTATTGATATTTGGAGATTTCGGCATTCTAAGGACAAAGAGTTTTCATTTTTCTCACATGTTTATCATTCCTACTCGAGAATTGATTGTTTTTTATTGATTCTTGTTTTATTCCATCGGTAATTGGTTGTAATTATGATATTATAGCCATCTCTGACCATGCTCCATTAAAACTTTCTATTAAATTTACGGATACAGCTTTAGTGCTGGACAATGGCGATTTGATTCTACTTTACTGCAAGATCCGGATTTTATTAAATTTATGAAGGAACAGATCGATTTCTTCTTTTCAACTAATTTCACAGATGATATTTCATGCGGAACATTTTGGGACACTTATAAAGCATTTATACATGGACAGATTATCTCCTACTCTGTTGGTCTGAGAAAACGCATCAAGAAGGAAACTCTTTTGTTGGTTGATAAAATTAAGGAGATTGACAAGAAATATTCGATTACTCCTAGTAAGGAGCTTTACAAACAAAGGGTTGAAATTCAAACGGAACATAATTTATTACTTACATCTTTGATTGAAAATCAATTAATGAAAACCAGATCTGATTTTTATATACATAGTGATAAATCGGGTAAACTGTTAGCTAGTTAATTGAAGAATGCTTTGGTTAAATGACAAATTACTAAGATCCATCAGCAGAATGGGGATCTGACAGTTAACCATGATGAGATAAACAAATCATTTCAAGATTTTTATACCTCCCTGTATCATTCCGAATTCCCTCATGATTGTAATACCATGTGTGATTTTCTTGGGAAATTGAATTTTCCAAAATTATCATCAGATGATCTTTCAATATTCGATACTCCTATTACGAATGCAGAAATTAAAGGGGTTATTTCCTCTATGAATTCTGGGAAAGCACCAGGTCCAGATGGGTATACAGTAGAATTTTTTAAATGTTTTTCCGCTACTCTTTCTCCTTGGTTATGCAGGGTTTTTGAAGAAGCAATTAGATTGGGCAATTTGCGACAATCTTTTTATAGAGCTCCCATTTCTTTAATATTGAAGAAAGATAAAGACCCTACTGACTGTGCATCCTATAGACCAATATCTTTATTGAATGTAGATTCCATGATCTTTTCCAAGTTACTGGCATCCAGACTGGAGAAGGTATTACCCCAAATTATTTCGGAAGATCAAAACGGTTTTATTAAAAATCACTATTCTTTTTTCAATGTTAGGAGATTATTGAATATTGTTTATACTCCTTCACATAGCACTTCAGAATGTGTCATTTCATTTGATGCGGAGAAAGCATTTGATAGAGTTGGATGGCCATACTTATTTAATGTGCTTGAGAAGTTTAATTTTCCTCCGACATTCATTTCCTGGATTAAACTGATATACTCCAGTAGCCTCGGTGCTTACTAACAATCAAAGATCTCCCTTTTTTCATTTATTTCAGGGTACAAGGCTGTCCTCATAGTCCATTATTATTTGATATTGCTTTAGAACCCTTGGCAATTGCTATCAGAGAATCACAGAACATTTTTGTCATTAATCGTGGGACAGATATACATAAGTTATCATTATATGCAGATGATTTATTATCATTTATTTCTGATCCTGAGAAATCCATTCCTGCAGTTTTATCATTGTTGGCTCAATTTAGTGATTTTTTCCGTGGTATAAATTAAATCTTAATAAGAGTGAATTGTTTCCTTTAAATAGACAGGTTCCAATTTATGGAAATTTACCTTTTAAATTAGTTAATGACTCTTTTATTTATTTAGGGATTAAAATCACAAAAACTATAAAGACTTATTTAAGGTTAATTTTTTACCCTTAATCGATCTGATTAAATGTTTGTTTACTAAGTGGTCACCACTATCTTTATCTCTGATAGGTCGGATTAATGCTATTAAGATGGTTATTTTACCCAAGTTTTTATATATATAGTTCAAGCGGTACCTATTTTTATTCCGAAATCTTTCTTTGCTAATGTTGATTCAAAAATTTCGTCATATATATGGCAGAATAAAAATCCTAGGTTAGGTAAAATTTATTTACAGAAGGCAAGGAAGGAAGGTGGATTGGCATTGCCTAATTTTAGATTTTATTATTGGGCAGTTAATATCCGATATTTGATAGGTTGGTTAAAGGATTGGGATATACCTTTTAGCCCTCATTGGGTGAACCTGGAAATTAAATCTGTACAAGGATTTGCACTGGGTTCCATTTTGGGGTCTTCTCTTCCCTTCGCTCTCTCTAAATTGCCGAAATGAATTGATAACCCAATAGTTAAACATACTTTACGTATATGGTTTCAATTTCAGAAATTTTTTGGGTTGACTCAGTTTGTTTTAAATATTCCTATTGTATCCAATTGCTTTTTTAATCCTTCTATTATAGACCAAGCTTATTCAGCTTGGAAGACTAAAGGATTTCTATGATTTTCCGAGTTATTTTTAGATAATTGTTTTATGACCTTTGAGCAATTATCTAATAAATATAATTTGCCTAGATTTCATTTTTTTTTAGATATTTACAGATTAGGAATTTCTTAAATACTGTACTTCCTACTTTTCCAAATTTGGCATCTTCAGATATCTTGGAGAATTTGTTTGAAGTAAATCCTTTTCAGAAAGGGCTAATATCAAAACTTTACAATATAATTATGAAGATACGTTCAGAGCTATTTTATAAGACTAAAAATGATTGGGAAAGAGAACTTAACCTTACTATCCCTATTGAGAATTGGGATAAAATTCTTCAATTAGTTAATACATCATCTATATGTGCTAAACATTCATTAATACAGTTTAAAGTTGTGCACAGGGCTATATGTCCAAGGATAAATTGGCTTGTTTTTATTCCTATATAAATCCTATTTTTTGACAGATGTCATTCTGAGATAGCGTCTTTAACTCATATGTTCTGCTCGTGTCCGCTTTTGAAAAAATATTGGAAAGATATTTTTGATATTATCTCTGCGGTATTGAACATTGATTTACAACCACATCCTATTACTGCAATTTTTGGTTTACCAATGATGGACTCACTCCATTTATCCTCTTCCGCTTGTCGAATGATTGCATTTCTTACATTAATGGCTAGAAGATCTATTTTGTTGAATTGGAAAGAAATTAATCCTCCTACTGTATTTCATTGGTTTTCTCAAACTATGTTATGTCTAAGTTTAGAAAAAATTAGAAGTGTTGTATTTGATACTTCTATTAAATTTGAAAAGATATGGAGACCATTTATTCAATATTTTCATATGATGTAACATGACCCTGTTCCAAGCCTATTTGTTTTTCCAGTTTCGATTTTATATATGTTGAGAGGATCAGAGTTGACGACACTGATGATTTTGTATTTTTGTGAACAGCCCTTTTTTCCCATTTTTTCTTTTTCTCTTTTTTCTTTTGCATATTTTTTTTCTTTTTCTTTTTTCTGTTTTTTTAAAAATATATACTATGATATACCTAGGTTTGCCTTGTTTATTTGTATATTGTATCGTTCATGATTTGGGAATACTCATTTATATTGTAATCATTGCTTATGTATTCTTTCATGTTTAGTCGAAATGTGTATGTTTGTAATCCCATTATCTTTGTATTAATTTTATTTTGTTGATATTAATAACAATAATAAAAAGATTGAGAAAGAAAGAAAGGTGGTTAGCCTCCCAGGTGCCAGGGTCCGGGATGTTTCCAGTCGCGTCCAAGATATCCTGCGGTTGGAGGGAGAACAGCCAGAGGTCGTGGTACATATTGGTACCAATGACATAGGTAGGAAAACGGAAGAGGTCCTGAAAGAAGACTACGGGGAGTTAGGAAGGAAGTTGAAAAACAGGACCTCAAAGGTAGCAACCTCGGGATTACTGTGCCATGCGACAGTGAGAACAGGAATAGAATGAGGTGGAGGATAAATGCACAGCTGAGGGATTGGAGCAAGGGGCAGGGATTCAGATCCCTGGATCATTGGGACCTCTTTTGGGATGGGTGTGACCTGTACAAAAAGGACGGGTTGCACTTGAATACCAGGGGGACCAATATCCTGGCGGGCAGGCTTGATAGAGCTGTTGGGGAGGGTATAAACTAGTTTGGCAGGGGGGTGGGAATCAGAATGTGAGTGCAGGGATTAAGGTAGAAGGGGAAGGGCATGATGCTAAGAGCTCTGAGTTGATGAGGAAGGACAGGCAGGGGCCAGAACATAATTGTAGCCAGTTAAAGGGGTTGAAATGTGTCTATTTCAATGCTATCCCTATCTCGCAATTCCTCCGTCTCTGCCACATCTGTTCTCAGGATGAGGCTTTTCATTCCAGGACGAATGAGATGTCTTCCTTTTTTAAACAAAAGGGCTTCCCTTGTTCCACCATCATCTCTTCTCTCAAATGCGTCTTTCCCATTTCCCACACATCTGCCCTCACCCCATCAACCTGCCACCCTACTCAGGATAGGGTTCCCCTTGTCCTCACCTACCACTCCACCAGCCTCTGGGTCCAACGTATAACTCTCCGTAACTTCCACCTCCAACAGGATCCCACCACCAAGCACATCTTCCCCTCACCCCTCTTTCTGCTTTCTGCAGGGATCGCTCCCTACGTGACTCCCTTGTCCATTCATCCCTCCCATCCCTTTCCACTGATCTCCCTCCTGGCACTTATCCTTGTAAACGGAACAAGTGCAACACCTGCTCTTACACTTCCTCCCTCACCACCATTCAGGGCTCCAGACAGTCCTTCCAGGTGAGGCGACACTTCACCTCTGAGTCGGCTGGTGTGGTATACTGCGTCTGGTGCTCCCGATGTGGCCTTTTATATATTAGTGAGACCCGGCGCAGATTGGGGGTCCATTTCGCTGAACACCTATGCTCTGTCTGCCAGAGAAAGCAGGATCTCCCAGTGGTCACACATTTTAATTCCACGTCCCATTCCCATTCTGATATCCATGGCCTCTTCTACTGTCAAGATGAAGCCACACTCAGGTTGAAGGAACAACACCTTGTATACCAGCTGGGTAGGCTCCAAACTTATGGCATGAACATTGACCACTAACTTCCATTAATGCCCCTCCTCCCCTTCTTACCCCATCCCTGATATATTTAGTTTTCTTCCCCCCTCCTCTTTTTTTCTCTCTCTGCCCATCACTCTGCTTGTTCTCCATCTCCCACTGGTGCTCCCCTCCCCCTTTCTTTCTCCCTAGGCCTCCCGTCCCATGATCCTTTCCCTTCTACAGCTCTGTATCCCTTTTGCCAATCACCTTTCCAGCTCTCAACTTCACCCCACCCCCTGCAGTCTTCTCCTGTCATTTCACATTTCCCCCTCCCCTCCTACTTTCAAATCTCTTACTATCTTTCCTTTCAGTTAGTCCTGATGAAGGGTCTCGGCCCGAAACGTCGACAGTGCTTCTTCCTATAAATGCTGCCTGGCCTGCTGTGTTCCACTAGCTTTTTGTGTGTGTTGCTCTACCCGCTGCCTGCTAGTCCTTGCACCATCCCTTCCCTCCTATAATGCTGGCTAGCTCCCCTCTCTCTTCCAGTCCATATGAAGACGACTGATCCAAAACATTGATTGTTTGTTTCTCTCCACAGGTGCCACCTGAGCCACTGAGTTGCTCCAGTATTTTAAATGTTGCTAAAGGTTCAGATTAATTTATTGTCATGTACTCCTAGAAGCAATGAAATTTCTTGCTTGCATGAACTCATCAAATTCCTAGAGAAGGCGATGTATAAAGAAACAAAATAGAAAGAAAAATTCCTGAAAATATGGGAACTGGCTACAACATACATCTGTTTTCAATACACAGCTCTCCTCTTCCATCTTAGATACATTTCTCTTTATCTTTGTTTTCAGTAGCTAAATAAATAATTACCTATTTATTATGATAGTTGGATTGGAAGTAACAACATCTGTTTTAGTACCCACATCTTTCTTATAATCAACAAGAGGAGGCAGATTACACCTGCAAGCAAATACATAAAAATGTAATTAATTATACATCGTTTTAACTCGCCACTTGTATGTACATCATGAAAAACAACAAGTTAATGGGAAAAAATAAAATAAGCATAAATTTTTTATCAGACTAGCTAAGATGACGGATGTGATAGATTGTAATTAAAATTACTTAACAATAAAGGACTCAAATTTTGTAATGAAATCATCATTAACACCATATCAATCATTGAATTGGCAATAGGCCTTAAAAAATTCTAGTCAGAGGTGATTTTCAAAGCAAATGATTATCTCCAGTAGGCCAACGTTTCTGAAGCAAATGAAAACCATATTCTGATTCATACCTGAATACAAAGTTTGCCCGATCTATTTCTGTTCCACAACTGCTGTTTGCCAAAATTCCAGCATTTCCAACAACAGAGCAGTGCTTAAGCTTTTTAAACGGTACTGTCTAAACAAAATCAGTGACATTGAATTAGAATCTCTTACAATTCTATCATTTCTTAAATTTTGCGGAAAATTGAATTTGCATAGTCAATCTCATGGGATTATTTTACAGTATATTTAAAGGAGAAAATACTAGGGTGAGGATGTAGGAAAATGTCAATTATCCTCATTATGTTTTAAAACTCCTTTCAGAGGAAAAAAAAAACAAGACAAAAAAATCTACAAATGATCTGAATGTAGTTTAAAATAATTGTATTTGAAACAAGTTTTGTAGGTTATTAACGATGTCCTTGTATTCAATGCTGTGAGGTCAGAGTTGCAGCAGTGAAGCAGTCCTCACAATTAAAATATTTAACTTAGACAGTGACAGTGAAGTGTTCTTTTCTACAAGTGGATAATGAGTTTTTAAAATGTGATCCAAGACATACATGTACTGTGGAGATGGGAATTTCACAAAATAATTATATAATACATTGAATTTATTGCATGCTACTACAGATGGGAAGTGAATAAAATGTATGCAATGGATTCAATTGTGGCTTCAGCTGCAACTCCAACCAGAGCACTTTTCCCCTCTGACAACAGAGAGATATCTACACACTTACCCAATGGATTACATACTTAAAAATTATCAAATAAGAAAGAGTGAAAGTGAAGTGGAAGGAATCAGTAAGATCTACTGCAAGTATATAAAATAGAATAATGATTTTGTATACACATATACAGAAGTATACAAAAACATAACCACTCAGACCATGAGTGGTATTATTAATGGGAAATAATTTAGTATTAGTATATTATATTTAGTGTTAAACTAAATCGCTCCAGAGTAAACATTGAATGACAGAATTCTTTGTACTTTCTTATCCAGAACCCCTTTCTGATATATCTCCTACAGCTTTCCAAGGGGACAAAGTAAATTAATTCCTTTCCTACACTCATGGCTGACATGCCCTTCCATATTTGGGAATCAGTGTGCATCTTCCTATAACTAATTTTGTGTGGGATTCGACTCTCATTCTGCAACACTGGAGAGGAAGAGAAAATTCACTGAATGAAGCAATGGGGTTGAACAATAGAGAAGGCAAAAGGTTTCTATCAGAGCTTTCCATTTCATGTCCCTGTCCCGCATTTCCTGTCAACTGTGGAACAGGTAGCTGCAGATGGTTTAAATACTTATTCATTCACACAATGAGGCTCCTCTGGTTAGCATTTACCATCTGTCATGTTAATCATCTCTTTAGAATTGCACTTCAAAAGGCAAATAATAACCAGTGTGAAGCAATTTAACAGGACACTCTTTATGAAAAGCAATGCTTGGTTCAATAACACAAAAAAAGTCTAAGTATTGTGTTAATAATTATGAAATAACAGTCATTACTAATAACTGTTGGTCCTTTCTCTCACTTTCTCGTGGCACTAGACAGCGATGTCCATTAAGTTCTTTATTATTTAATCTTGTATTGGAGCCTTTAGCTATAACATTACGTGAAGCTAAAAATATTCATGGTATCTCTATTAATGGATCTATAAGATTTCTCTTTATGCAGATGATCTTTTGTTTTTTTATTTCAAATCTTGAGGAATCAATTCCTAATCTTTTGGAAACACTTAAAGTGTTTGGTAAATTTTCAGGATATAAACTTAACCTGAATAAAAGTGAATTGTTTCCATTAATTGCTCATGTTAGTACATATAATGGTATTCCTTTTAGAATTGTTAATACATTTAGGTATTTAGGTATTATAATTACTAAAAATATAAAGATCTCTATAAAGCGAATGTAGTTCCTTTAATGGGCTCCATGAAACAATTATTTTCTAGATGGAATCCACTTTTTCACTTTAATACTTTAATACTTCAATACTTTAACACTTTAATACTTTAACACTTTAATACTTTAACACTTTAATACTTTAACACTTTAATACTTTAACACTTTAATACTTTAACACTTTAACACTTTAACACTTTAACACTTTAACACTTTAATACTTTAATACTTTAACACTTTAATCCACTTTAACACTTTAATCCACTTTAACACTTTAATCCACTTTAACACTTTAATCCACTTTAACACTTTAATCCACTTTAATAGGTCATATTCATGCTGTGAATATGATGATTCTACCTAGATTTTTATATATTTTCCAAGATATACTTATCTTTTTAACTAAAACATTTTTCGATCAAATTGACTCCCTTATTTCTTTTATTTGCAACAATAAGAGCCCTAGAATGAATAAGTATCATTTACAAAAATTTAAAAAAGATGGTGGACTTGCACTTCCTAATTTAAGACTGTATTATTGGGCTGTGAATATTAGACAATTATGTTTTTGGTTATATTGGCTTGATAAGAGCCAAAAACCATTATGGGTTGATTCGGAATTAAAAGCTGTTAAACAATTTCACCTAACTTCAATTTTAGGAGCTCCATTACCTTACAGCTCTCTAAAATTCCAAATGTAAATCACTATCCGGTTATTAAACAATCTCTATGGATTTGGTTTCAGTTCTGTAATTCTTTTAATTGTAAGCAATTTAAATTACCTAGTTTTTTATATCAAAACTTTTTATTTAAACCTTCAACAACTGACCCCATTTTTCTTTTATGGAAAAATAAAGGAATTCATTCTTTTACAGATTTATTTTGTGATGGTCAATTGATGACTTTTGAGGAGTTAATTAATAAATTTTCTCTCATTCATACACATTTTTTTTGCAATATTTTCAGGTTGGACATTTTTTACAACAATATTTACCTAAGTTTCCATATTTACAAGAATCTGATTTGTTGGAATTCAATTACCATTTTGAAATTGAATCCCTTAGTGAAAGGTTCCATTAGCAGAATTTATAATTTACTTTCGTTACAAAAAGAGAACCTATCACTAAAGATTAAACAAGATTGGGAGAGAGAACTTAATATGACCTTTGTTAATGAAGATTGGCTTTGAGTTTTGAAAAACAAATTCTTCTTTATGTGCCAACTATTGTTTATTCAATTTAAAATTGTACCCCGTTATTACTTAATAAATGAAAGACTATCTAAAGTATTTCCTAGTATAGATAACTATTGCAATAGATCTAAAACTGAAGTAGCTACTTTGTCATATATGTTCTGGTCATGTTCTTCATTAAAATTGTTTTCAAAATCTTTATTTTCTACAATTTCCAAAGCTTTGAAAATTAATTTGCAACCTAATAGATTGACTGTTCTGTTTGGAATAGTTCCGCATCATATTCAGGGTATCTCATTATCAGATCAACATGCAATTGCATTTGTTACAATGCTGGAAAGAAGAGCTATTTTATTAAAATGGAAGGATATTTCTTCCCCTACATTAATTGAATAGTTTTCTCAAGTGATGTTATGTCTTAGTTTGGAAAAAATTAGTAGAACTTTTGATCCTTGATTTGATTTTGAGAGAAGATGGGGTTCTTTTGCCAAATATTATTATTTAATTTGAATTAAGTTATATGGTTTCCTTCCAACTTAATTTTTTTTTATAAATATGAAATGACAGTTGATGACTTTTTTATATATTTAGATGATGGTGAAAACGGATTGCTGTGTTCTCTCTCTCTCTCTCATTTTTTTTCCATTTTTATATTTCAAGATCAGTTTTTTCTCTTCAGCTTTATTAATTGTATATGTATTAATCTGTTAAAGATTTGTATTATTTTATAGCTGTTGATGATTATGTACCAATAAAAAGACTCTGAAAATAAAGTCATTGGTTAAATGCACCATAATCTTCCCTGGGTATTTTTAGTAGCCAATTTCTTTATGCTTAAGTCAAATTGCTGGCTTCCTTCCATGCAGAATGGTCTTGAATTGAAAGTGAAATGTTAATATTCCTTACCCAACATGACTATCATTAAATTCTCTCTGCAAGGTTCCTATTAAAGATCCTTGATACTTACACCTGCTGAGATGGCAGAACCTGTTGGACTGGAAACATTTTGTTTTAGAAAATTAACGTGAACAGACGTGGGTGAAAACATAGCAGATGGAATAAGGAGATATGTGAAATCATCCACCATATCACACAGAACACAAAACATTGACCTATTTGGAAATGTTTGTCTTTAAAGGTACCTTGGTGTCCTTGTGTACGCACACTGTTAAAAGTTAATGTGACGATACAGCAACCAATTTGTAAAGCAGATTGTTTGCTGGTCTTTATTACTATGTGATTTAAGAACAGGAACAATGTTGTCTTACATTTGCTGATTCCTCATCTGGAATATCATTTATAGTTTTAGTCACATGCCTTTAAAAGGGATGTACTTGATGTGGAGGGTGTGCAGTTAATATTCCTTTAACTTAATTGTCTTTTTGCTGTACGAGGAGTGATTGCACAGATTAAGCTTTGTTTTTTCTCCAGAGTTTAAAAGAACGAGAGTAGAATTAATTGAAGACTAAAATAATTCTACTGGACCTGACAGGTTTGATGGATTCAGGGCTTTTCCACTGGAAAGTAATCAAATGTTATTCTTAGGACTAAGATGAGTAGAAATTTTTTTGTTTGCTGATTATTTATCATTTCCTATGGCTATGGAGCCTCAGTCATCAACTTCACTCAAAAGAATACATTTCTGAATACTAACAGATATGGGGATAAGGTGTGAGAATGGAGCTGAGGAAGAAGGTCTGCCATGATGTGTAGTGGTGCTGCCTCAGATGGTCAAACAACCAACTTCTGGTTCTTTGGTTATGTTCCTGTGCTCTCTTGACATTCCATGGCATTTGCATCACAGAATTTCCCGTCATCAACATAATACTGCTCATACTGTTCGCCATTGACCAGATATTTACTCGGATCATCTAGAACTGGAGAATCCTTTGCCCACCTCCATTTAATTTAACCAGAACTTGAATTGCCAAGAGCTGTGCATTAGTGCTGCCAAAAGATTTTACTAAATGGAAAACAAACACTATTTTATGATAAAATACTTTGAGGTTATGTGGTTACAGTAACCTTAAAACAGTAGCTGACACTAGGATAGCCTTCCCTTTCCCTGTCTGCTACAAGACGAATATTTGCCTCCCCAAGACGTTAATTCATGAATGACTCCAATGATAGGTAAGGATTCTTTTCCATTCAGCAGTGTTTCAGTCGCTGCCATTTAATACTTTTAAGATAAAAATACTCATTAATAGAAGTAGCCATAAACACTAAACATTGCATATCTTTCTTTGATCTAAAGTTAGTTTTCTACTGCTTCTCATTTGCCACTGTCAACAACAGTACTTCAGCACTCTTCTCCTTTTCTACTAGTAGCTGAACTAGATGTTTGATTCAGTTTTCATGCAATAGTGTTAATTTTAAATTGCATTCCAGATATTTAAACTCTATTCCTGTTGTTTCATGAACCTACTCTTCATTGTTGAACCAAGATATTGAGCTGAAATGCTATATGTACACATGAGATAAAACTGCATCAAAAGTTAGTGCCACAATAAAAATACCCGGCACAGAACATAGCAGATTGGAATAAACAGACAGTTGACCAGCTAACAGGAAACAGTCATTACATCAGGTCTTTCCTGGTTGACAAGACCTGACAAGTGGTGAGTTATAGCTATAGATAATCAATGTAAATACTGTAGTTTGGATAAAGGAATGAAACATATGTTCGCTAAATATGCTATTGACATTAAGTATCAGAGTAAATTGTGATAGAGGATGAAAGCAGCCTACTAAGAAAAACAGGTTTAGTGAATAAATACTTGGCGAATACTGTATATTCTAGGACAATGTGAAATTTTCCATTTTGGTGTAATCTATGAGGTAAGAGATTACAGTGTTCCAAGATGTAGAAGGATCAAAATGTCCCAGTGCATAATTTGTAACAGACTATAACAGGAAAAGAAAGTAATTAGGAAACTTAACACAGGTACATCTTCATAAAAGTCACCTCGAACTGATAAGCTCAGTTCTAAGTCCCAAGGATGACATTACGTTAGGCATCATTGGAACGATATAGAAGTCCCACAGTCTGCATTTGATTTCTCCACAACAGCAGCACCAAATGGAATAAGTTCAACTCGAAGAAATACAAATTAATTGTTGCTTCACTTTTAAGGACTGTTAGGAGCCATGGGAAAGGATGAGGGAGAGAGCAAGAGTTTCATCTCCAGTATTTGTGAAAATGCTGTGAGAAGTGGAATGGTTCGTAAATTGGAAAAAAATGAACTATGGAGTTGTGAACCTTCTGTAGTATTCAAGATTTTTTAAAATGCAGCGCATCTTACACTTACTCTTAATTCATGTATACGCGAGTAAACTATCACCTACCTTAGGAAGTAGATTGACAACATCTTCTGTAATTTTAAAAGTTCTTCGAGGTTCTGCACTATACTTGATATTTGTTCCCAATGGTGAATTGTCCTGAGTGACAATAAAACTTTGACTTGCATTGCAGCATTTCTGCAGCTGCGACCTGGAAGAGAAAACATTGAATTATAGAATCAAAGCACAGAACTGGGCCTTCTTGCCCCACCTCACCCAAGCCAAACATTCATCTCTCTGTGTGTAAAACTACCCATCAGTTCTCATTTCAATGCCTTTCCTCTCACCTTGAACCTGTGTCCTCTAATTCTATACTTTTCTCCTCTGGGAAAAAAGTACTTGTGACCATTTATTCTATTTATATCAACCATGATGCCTGTCTCTACTAATCGTTAGACCTTTTTCCAACCCCTTTTTTACAGCTGCGCAGACCAACCATTGCTCTGAGCAGAAACATTTTTACATGGTCTAAAATCTATACTCCATTTTAGTAAAACATTATAGAAAAGAAAGTTTCTGCTATGTGGCAACAAGCACTATGTATGGGAGAGTGTTTCAGTGACTGCCTGGCTTAACACCCCTCCATCTTAGGAAGAACAGTGCCTGCATTCCTCTCCACCTTTCTTATCCAAGTATCTGCATCAATCCATACATCTGTCCAAATGCTTCCTAAAGATTGTAATAGTATCTACGTCTACCTGTCTCTCTGGCTGCTCATCTGAAATATTCAGCAATCACTATGAAAAACTTAGCTCTCAGATCTCCTTTAAATTCCTCCCCTCCTCCTTTACACTCTTGCCTTCTAGTCCTAGTATCCCCTGCCCTGGGAAAATTATTCTACTTGCATCTATGCCCTTGTAATTTGATAAATCTCTGTAAGCTTACTCCCACAAACACAACACTCCAGTGAGAATAAACCCAATCTGTCCAACCACTCATTTCAACTACAGACTTGCATTACAAACAACATCTGGTCTACCACTTCCACACTGACTCACATGCCACCACATCTTTACTGTAGCCTGTTGAACAGAATTGTATATACTACACTATGTGTGCTCTCACTAACATTTTGTACAACTGCAACATAATATCATTACATGTGTAAGGTTACACTATACACTGTTCAGTTTTCCATTTGGTAACACCATCACTTCTGAGTCAGGAAATTATAGATTCCATGTCCAGTCAAGATTTCAGTCAAAGCTAAGGCAACCACTCATTGCAATATTTGCTGGGATATTGACTATCAGATCTCTCCCTTGTGAATGAATTGTTTTAATGTCCAATTTACAGGAACCAGCTTCCTGAGTAATTCTGTGCAGATCTCATGAATTCCGCTTGCTCCTTTTAAAATTATTTTATTTAATAAAGAATTTTTATATTACAAAGATCATAAGATGGGAAGCATAATTAGGCCATCCAACCAAGAGTATCTGCTCTGTCTTTCAATCATGTCCGATTATTTTTTTTGTCATAGTCATGAAATATTTCAGCATAACAGCTCCTTTGGCCCATCTAGCCCGTGCCAAACCATTTAAACTGCCTAGTTCCATTGACCTATATCTGGTCTCTTAATTATTGAAACTGAACCTGCATTCTCCATTTGCACTGGCAGCTTACTCCACCCACTCACCGCCCTCTGAGTGAAGATGTTTCCCCTGATGTTCCCCTTAAACATTTCACCTTTCACCCTTAACCCATGACCTCCAGTTTTAGTCTCAGCCAACCACAGTTGAAAAAAGCCTGCTTGCATTTACACTACCTATATCCTTCATAATTTTGTATACCACTATCAAATCTCCTCTCAGACTTCTACATTCTAGGGGATAAAGTTCTAACCTATTCAATCTTTCTTTACAACTCAGATCCTCCAGACCTGGCAACATGCCTGTAAATTTTTTCCGTACTCTTTCAATCTAATTTATATCTTTCCCGTAGGCAGATGATCATAAATGGACACAATACTCAAAATTAAGACTCAACAACATCTTATACAACTTTAACATAACATCTCAAATCCTGGACTCAATTCTTTGATCTATGAAGACTAACGTGACAAAAGCCTTCTGTACAACACTATCTAGCTGTGACCCCACTTCAATGAATTATGAAACTTTATTCCTTAATTCATTTGTTTTACCACACCCCTCAGTGCCCTACTGCTCACTATGTAAGACCTACCCTGGTTGGTCCTCCCAACTGCCATACCTCACACTTGCCTGCATTAAATTCCATCTGGCATTTTTCAATCCATTTTCCCAGCTGGTCCAGATCCTGCTGCAAGCTTTGATAGTCTTATTTGCTGTTCATTTTACCCCCAATCTTGATGTCATCCAGTTAGCCACATTATCATCCAGATCATTGATAAAGATGACAAACAATAATGGACCCAGCACCGATCCTTGTGACACTCCATTAGTCACAGGGTTTCAGTCAAACAGGCAACCATAAACTACCACTCTGGCTTCTCCCACAAAGACAATGTCTAGTCCGATTTGCAGCTCATCTTGAATGCCAAGTGACCGAATCTCATGACTAACCTCACGAGTGGGAACTTGTCAAATGACTTGCTGAAGTCTACTGCCTTGTATTCATTAACTTTCCTGGTAACTACCACAAAAATCCCTCTATGATTGGTTGGGCATGACCTTCATGCACAAAACCATATTGACTATCCCCAATCAATCCCATAAAACCATAAGATGTATGAGCAGTAATAGGCCATTTGCCCATTGAGTCTGCTCTTCCCAAGAACTTTCTCCTGAGAAATGTCAACCTCACACACTTCTGCCCTGACACTCTTGAACTGTCTATCCAAATACACATATATCCGGTCTCTTAAAATACCTTCCAATAACTTTTCCACCGCTAATGTCAGGCTCACTGGCATATAATATCATGATTTATTCTTACAGCCTTTTGTTGTTATGAGTGATGAGAAAACCATGGGGAGATGGCGTCCAGAGTTGACACGCGCCCCCCCCCCACCCCATGAACTATGCTGCTAACAAGAGAGAGATAAAGAGGGGGAGAGGCGTCATGCTACACATGCTGAAGATGAGAGAGACACAAGGATTTTAAATTATGGCTTCTTTGCTGATTATTGACTTTACTTCCAAGGACTTTGCCTGCTTGTGTGAATCCTTGCTGACACAGCAGAGTGATGCCAGGTGTCTGCTGATACAGGAGGGAGTGGCCAGTTTGATGGACCTGATCAGTTGATGGATGGTTGGTACCCCGGCAGCGGAGATAAAAGACAAGTCTGCTGAGACACAGGCAGACATGCCACTGGACACTGAATGAGTGTTGTGCACCCACAGGAAGGTGGAGGCTTGGAGGATCGATTTGGGGGGAATTGGTCAGAGGCTCACAGTGTGTGAAACCAGGCCAGTGGTGGCTTGTGTGTGTGTCCACCCATGCCTAGGTGACGAGCCCACCATTGAAGAACGGTCTGGCTTGGAATGGAGGGGTCATAATCGTGACCACAATGGTACAACGGAACAAGAAGACTACGGAAGGTTTGCCTGCTGCAGCTGCTCACCTCTCTCTCTCCAACATCACAACAGCAACTATCTCAACCCAAACTGAACTGAACTGAACTCTGCATTATCTTCAGACTATTCATTTACCCCTAGACTACGACAGAGCTTGGTTTTGATTCTTATTCCTACACTTCTGTATTTATCATTGTTAACCTATTTTATATGTATATTTGCATTTTTGATATTGTATTACTTAGTTTGCTAATAAACACCTTTAGTTAGAGTACCACCAGACTCCAACGTATCATCCCATTTCTGCTGGTTTGGTAACCCAGTCACAGGGTATGTGACATTGTAAACAGAGGAACAACATTAACTATTGTCCTATCCTCCGATATTGCATCTGTTGCCTAGGATGATTTAAGTATGCAATTTTTGCACTTGCCTCCACAGGATCCAAGGGAACACCTTCTCAGGCCATGAGGATCTGTCCACCTTGATTGCTTCAAGACAGCAAACATCTCCTCTTCTGTAATCCGCATAGGGTCCATGGCTGTACTACTACTTTACCTCCCTTCTATAGAGTCTGTGTCAAGCTTCCGAGGAAATACTGTTACCCAGAAAGAACTACAGTCTACAAATCAGTAAGCTTAAATGATTCAAGGACAGTGGAAGCAGACAGGGTGTTTACCTTTGTTCTTGCCATTAGGAAGGAGATAGAAGCTGCCATTTTATGAAGGAACTCTGTGTTCTCCCTGTTGTGAGCTAAAGTCTCTTGGCTTGATCACTGTTTTAAAGTTGACATGATTACGCTCCAGGTAATGTGCTGAACTAGGGATAATTTCCAAATAAGAAGTGAGGTGTTCTTTAGTTGGAAATAACATGCAGGTTTTTAACTTTTGGGGTCTGTATTTGCCCTGCGTGCTTCAATCTGTTTGCTGATTGAGAAGAAAGAGCCATAAATTACCAATTGCTGCCTTCTGGGAAGAGGGCAATAAATGGATGCTGGCTTGAAGCAGAGCCAATAGAAAGGTGTTAAAGTTCAGACACATAACCTATATCCAATGTCACTGGAATGTAATATTTCAACTGGTGAGAAATGGATAAAAAAGCAGAGGTTTTCTGATAAAAGATAGAGATGACTCTGTAGGAGATTCAACATCGTGGATATGAGGAGCTCCAAGGACGTGGAGATTCGAGACGGGACTACGAGGAACATATGGTCAGCAGCAAAGAATTCTTTTAACTGGTATTACCCTTAATAGTCGTTGACTGCTCATGGAAGGATAGGAAAACTTAGTAGGTCTGCACACAGGTATTCAGTTGTGTAAGTTCACGTGTTCTTCCATGGAAACAATACAGGTATTTGTTGGTAATTACAGAATCTCACTGTGCCTCCTTGATTATTATAACAAGGGGCAGTTCTTGTAACAAAACAGATGCAAGAAATCAATCTAAGTTCTCCCACATCTCATTCTCTCCAGCATAAATTATCTTTCTGATCTGCCAGTGAACTTTATTTTGTCCCTTGCAATTCTTTTGCTCTTAACATAGATGTAGAATCTCTTAGGTTTCTCCTTCATCATGTCTGCTGCAGCAACCTCATGCATTCTTTTAGCCTTCCTGATTCCTTTCTAAAGTGTTCTCTTGCATTTTGTATACTATGCAAGTTCCTCATTTGTTCCTACCTGCCTAGACCTGCTATGCACCTGTTTTTTTCTTAAACAGGGCCTCAATATCTCTTGAAATCAAGGTTCTCGAAACCAGTTATACTTGTCTTTTATTGTGAAAGGCACATATAAGTTTCGTACACTCAAAATCTGATTAGAAGCCTCCCATTTTCAACCCCTTTTTCCAGCTTTCTCCCATAAACCATAATCCCTTACTAATTAAGAATCCATTAATCTCTACCTAAAATACACACTTTGATTTGGCCTCCATAGCCCACTGTGGCAACATGTTCCATGGATTGAGCAACTCCTGGCTGAAAAGATCCCTCCTGAACTCGGTTCTAAAGGGATATCACTACTTTAAAGAAGCATCACATAATATTGTTTGTAAGACACGTGGAGAATAGTCTTGTAGTAACTCAGACAAACACTGGATGATTAATCTATCATTCTGCTCATCTATTCCCTATTTTTCCTGAAACAAAGCAGGTTGGGGGGTGACCTTATGAAAGTTTATAAAACTATGTGAAGCAAAGGTAAGGTGGATAGCCATAGCCTTAAACTAAAGGACATAGGTTTATGATAAAAGGAGAAATATTTAAAGGGATCCTGAAAAGCAAGATTTTCCACTCTGAGAATGGATGCCAGAGGAAGTGATAGGTATAATTACAGAGACATTTTCAGGTACATGGGTCAGAAAGTTTTAGAGGAACATGTTCCAAACGCAGGAAAATGTGATTAGCTGAGATAGGCACCTTAGTCGGGAGGAATATGTTGCATTGAAGGTCCTTTTCTCATGCTCTGTGATTCTATGAGCTGTCTTTGGGATGTGAGGTGAAAGTGAAGCACCAGAAATAAATCCACCATTCTCTTTCATGAATATTTTAGATGCAGTTCAGTTATACTTCAGCAATACTAAACTTTGCAAATTACCTCAAATTCTTCTGCTCTTCTGTATTCTTCACCCACTTGCAATTCTGAAGTTGCTTGAACAGTTTAATAAAATCATCCTCAGTAAACCTAAGAGCATAAAATTAAATCATGTAGAGCTGAAAGGTTTGCAAATTCTCATGATATAAGCAGCATGCAAACTGCATGCAATCTTCAAATAGATTTGAAGACTGGAACTACGTAGGTCAAGTGTGTTGCTAAATAAATAAATGAAGAACATCTATTGATTAACTAGTTGAAGCCAGCCTGCACCACATACATAGGAGTGGTTGGCAGATTTCAGTGAGAGCACCTCTAATAAAGTGCAGACATCTCACTGAGTGTTCTTCACTGAGCTCTAGATGGGAAAATTGTTCCTACCATCTTGATTATTCACGTCAACTATCAAGCACACATTTACACTAATCATATAGTGACCACCACTCTCTGATAGGCTGAGAGGTCAATCAGATCTGAAGAAAGAGTCAGTATCTAACTCAAATAATTACAACATCAAATAAGTCAGGTAACTGTGCCACAAAGGAGGTTTTGTGACCAAGCCTCAAATTTCACCATGACATGAAAATACAAAATAACTTCATGAACTTTTAAAAAAATCAAGCAATAAGATAAACAAAATTTCACAGAAGGAATTGCCCATATCCAGGAACAGATAGCAATGGACTTTGCTCAAACCAAAGGAAATTAGTGGAGTAATGAAACCACACAATGACACATCCGTCTATTGTAAATCTGTCTGCTTAAATCTATTTTCTTCACTAAAACATTGCAGTCATCTATGAGTAATAGTTACAAATCTCAAGAAGAAGTAACAATTTGCTGAGCTGCTCAGGCATTGTGTGTGTGTTGCATAACTATAGTTATACCAAGTGTAAATTCATGTCTGACAACTTTGGAAATGTCCAACTTATTACTGGAGTGAAGTTCATTCATCAAACAACAAAATGCAGGTAGTATTTCCCATCAAAATAGCTTTTAGTATAATGGTCAAAACAGTAATCTGGCTGACTTCCAAAAGACTATAAAAAATAGGAGCAGAGTTTGGCCATTTAGCTCATCGAGTCTGCTCCACCGTTCCATCATGGCTGATCTCTGACCTCTGGGTCCTGTCTTCATGAGCCCGCCTGGGGGTGTGGGAAGGCATAATCCTCAGGCCCTCGACTTATACTCTGGGTCTTAAGGTGGCCTATCCAAAGTCGTAGCTCTTCAAACTTACTATTAATTTCTAATCCCACTCCTGACACCAATGTGGCGTGAACTTGGTCCATAATGATTGAGGAAGAACCTCATTAAACTCAAAGACTATGTTTATTGTGATGAACACAAAAACAGACTGGGCGCTATGACCCAGGGAGAGAACCCACTCAGTCACATACAGATGGGGGAGGTGATTGTTTCACACCCCAGTTACAGTGAGGGTGATCCACAAACACGTGTATGAACAACTGTATAACGCATATATGTCAAACTCAAGGCCTGCGGTGGAATTATCTTTGGCCCGTGAGATAACATCTAATTACTATTAAAGCTGGTCCCAGTAATCAAAGCGCCTAAGGCGTATGATATGGCTAATGCTGAGTTTATTCAGGTACCAGGTTTTCAGGGCTTTTAGTGTTTATTCGGCAGTCTTGCTCGGCAGTCTTCTTCATAAGAAACGGAATTTGTAAAGTGAAACACTTTGTAGTTATAGCAGAGACTGAGACACATGAGAGCAGGCTGAAAAAACGGAGGCAACGAAAGCTGCGTTTGCACGTGTCCGACTGATCCGGCCCGCATGAAGCTGCATTTTGTTCAATCTGGCCCGTGACCTAAAATGAGTTTGACACCTGGTATAATGCATGCAAAAATGTAACAATAAATGAACTTGAGCATCCCACCATAATTCCACAAAAGTACTTTAACACAATAACAATAAAAGGCACTGGTTATTAGGAATGTTGGGGCAGGCTGTTGACCACACTCTCCGCCCCCCCATCTCCTAGAGCATCACAATATATATGTCTATTAAATACTTCTGTTTATTAAAATAATAGTGCAAAATATTTGAAACAAAAAGTAGTGAGGTAGTATTCATGGGTTCAATGACCATTTATAAATTGGTGGCAGAGAGGAAGAAGTTGTTTCTGAATCGCTGAGTGTGTGCCGTCAGGCTCCTGTACCTTCTTCTTGATGGTAACAGTGTGAAGAGGGCATGTCCTGGGTGGTGGGGATCCTTAACGATGGACACTGCCTCCCAAAGGCACCACTCTTTGAAGATGCGTTGAATAGTACAGAGGCTGGAACCCATGATGGAACTGACTAATTTTACAAGTATCTGCAACTTATTTTGATCTTGAGCAGTACCCTCCCCCCAACACGAGACAGTGATACAGCCAGTCAGAATGCTCTCCATGATACACTTGTAGAAGCTTTCGAGTGTTTTAGTTGACAAACCAAATCTCTTCAAACTCTTAATGAAATATAGCACTGTCTTGACTCCTTTATAGTTCCATCCACATATTGCATCCAGTTTAGGTCCTCAGAGATATTGACATCCAGGAACTTGAAATTGCTCAGCGTCGCCACTTCTGATCCCTCTATGAGGATTGGTTTGTGTTCCCTCGTCATACCATTCCTGAAGTCTACAATCAGCTCTTTGGTCTTGTGGATGTTGATGCTGTGACATCACTCAACTAACTGGCATATCTCACTCCTTTACGTCTTTTTGGCACCATTTGAGATCCTTCCAACAATCATTCTATCATCAGCAAATGTATTGATGCTGTTTGAGCAGTGCCCAACCACTCAGTCATGGGTGTAGAGACAGTGGGCTAAGCACTAAGAATTCCAACAGATTTTTCTAGCAAAAGGAAACCATGCTGACCTTTTCAATATGGCACAGAGCTTAAATCCACTCACTCTTGTACCCAGGCTCTGCCACATCAATATGCTTTTGGGCCTGGGCCTGACAGCCTCAATTTTGCCCCTACCTTACCTTCCAATTCTGGCCCAGAGCTTAAATTGGTCTAATATTGGCTTGATCCTCACTCTCAGGCCCTGCCTTGCCTTGCCTCGCCTCAGATGCGCTGCTTCAAATCTGCGCCGACTGCCCCAGTAATGGCCATGTATTGGTTGGTTCCTCTTTCTCAGGCTTTGGCCCTGCCACCTTGATTCATGAGACATATACACAGAACACAACCATCCTGAACCCTTGAGACTTCAGTTCACACCTCAAAGAGGGAAGATACTGTTACACAGATTGAATGGGGGTGAACCCAAGTGCTAGACACAAACATGGAGACTTGACACAGAGACGGACTTGGACTCGGAACCGGGACTTGGACTTGATTTGGACTCAGAGCCAGGACTTGGACTGTAACTTGACCCAGACACGAAGCCTCGACTTGACTGGACACAAAGCCTCAACTTGGACTTGACTGGAACACAGAGCCTGGACTTGGACTTGGATTCAGAGCCTTGACTTAGACTGGGACTCAGAGCCGACAAAACAAATTGACAGACCACTTGCGTCCCGGCTCAGAGCAGTGGCAAAACAGCTGGACCCACTCAGCTGGACATGAGATGACAGAAACAACAACAGATAAAATGTATTTTGACACGGAGAAGTTCATGAAGATGGTCCCTTATTCTCAGCGGCTCAGCACATTCATCACCGTCCAGGCTGCAGTGACGTACCAGCCTCTTGACTCGAAGCAGGAACAGTGGATGACAGACACTCGACTTGACCCAGGAGCTGCGACCAGCACACTCTTGACTTGACTCATTCTCAGCAGCCCAGAACGAGCATAGCCGCCCAGTGACAAACCAGCAGCAAGTAGCTGTAAACTGGGGTTTTTATCCTGACCCCTTCGAATAAAGATCAGGTGCCCTAATCAAAGAGCCCAACGGGGTCTTTTCCGCGGAACATGGGGAAAAGGAAATTAACTGAAACAAGCAGCCAGCAGACCGAACCATGACATTTACAGGCTATTAATTGCAGTGCAACTCACACAAAGTGCTGGAGGAATTCGGCTTGAAACGTCGACTGTACTCTTTACCATAGATGCTGCCTGGCCTGCTGAGTTCCTCCAGCATTTTGTGGATATTGCTTGGATTTCCAGCATCTGCAGATTTCCTCTTGTTTATTGATTGGAATGATTGTTTCCAAAATAAAAGTGTTATTAATAAAGTAGTTAGCAATTTTGTTAGCTGTCAATATCCCCAAGCATTGTCTTAAATCTCCCATTGTAACTTGTAGCTGATATCCTAGCTACTGATTGGAGGCCTGTATGTAACTCCTATCAAGCTCTTTTCTGCTGGCAGTTTCTTAGCTCTGCCCAAAAGTATTCTACATCTTCCAATCCTCTGTCATCTCCTTCAAAGGATTTGGTTCCTTTTTTTGCCAACAGAGCCATGCCACCCCCTCTGCCTATCTACCCGTTCTTTCAATGCAAAGCATATCTTTAGGATGTTAAGCTCCCAACTATAATCTTGTTTCAGTCCTGACACAATGATGCCCACAACATCAAACCTGCCAATCTCTAAGCTGCAAGATCATCTACTTTATTCCCTATACTGTGTGCATTTGAATATAAAACTTCCTGCCCTGTATTCACCCTTTTTTTATTTTGGCCCCTGTAACCCTACAACTCATCCCACTGACATCAATTTTGCCCTTTCATCAGCTTGAACTTCCTGACAGTCTAATTACACACTGCCTCAGCTTGTATACCCATTCTTGAATATCCCTGATGCTGGGACCTGGAGGGCAACATACCATCCAGGCATCTCTACCACATCCATAAAATCTCATATCTAATGCTCCTAACTATAAAATATCCTATCACTGCCGCAGTCCCCTTCTCCCTCCCTTCCCTTCTGAGCCACAGTGCAGAGACCCGGTCACAGTGGGTCCCTCCGGTAAGTTGACCCTCTCAACAGTATCCAAAGTGGTATACTTGTTATGGAAAGGAATAGCCACAGTGGTACTCTGTACTGGCTACCCATTTCCTTTTCCTCTTCTGACAGTCACCCAGTTACCCGCCTCCTGCAACTCAGGGGTGACTATCTCCCTGTATCTCCTATCTATCTCCTCAGTTTCCCATTTGAGCCAATGTTCATCAGGCACCATTTCTTTAACACATTCTCTGAGGAGCTGTAGCTTGGTGCATCTGGTGCACATGTGGTTATGTAGGAGGCTGGAAGTCTCCCAAAATTCCCACATCTTACACAAAGTACACAACTCAGCTCCTCAAGCGTTTCTCATTGGACGAACAGATGAGAAACGAAGAATGAAGTAGCTCACCAAATACTTATCTCACCCAATCCTGTTTTCTTCAAAGCCTGATGAGCCAAAGCCTCCCCATTCTAACACTGGTCCATTCACACAAAACTTAACCTTGCCTTAATTTTACTTGCCTTTGCTAATGAATTGCTATTTGGTTGTGCTTCTGGAAAACACCAAAAACCCACAAACACTCCATCTTAAATCTCTCTCCACGACCTACAAGTTGCTCCACACTCACTCCCGATGAGATTGGGCCACCAGAAAACACCAAAAGCCGGCAAACACTCCTTTATAAATCTCTCTCTCTGACTTGAGTCGTTTTCTTTCTCACTCCTGATGTGATTGGACCACTGGAAAAACACCAAAAAAATATGAATGCTCCTTTTTAAATATTTTTCCCCAATTTGCGAGTCGCTTCCTCTCATGCTCCCACTTTGATTGGGCACTGGGAAAAAGCTGAAAGACACGAACACTCCTTTTTAAATCTTTCTCCCTGGCCTGTGAATTGCCTCCTCTCTCACTCCCGATGTGATTGGGCCACCGGAAACATTAGTTTAGATAATACTCCTCTCCTTTGTCTATCCTGCATGTTATTTCCTCAAAGAACTCCAAATGATTTGTCAAGCAAGATTTCCCCTTAGAAAAACCATGCTGACTTAGCCTATTTTATCGTGTGCCTCTAAGTACTCTGAAACTTCATCCTTAATAATGGAGTCCAATGTCTTTCCAACCACTGAGGTCAGGCTAATTGGCCTATAATTTCTCTTCTTCTGCCTCCCTCCCTTCTTAAAAATTTGAGTGACATAATTTGAGTTATTTTTCAGCCCCGCAGAAATATTACAGAATCTAGTGATTCTTGAAAAACCATTACTTATGCCTGCACAATCTCTTCAGCTACATTGTTCGGGACCCTGGGGTGTAGTCCATCTGGTCCAGGTGACTTATCTACCTTCGGACTTTCAGCTTCCCAGCACCCTCTTTAGTAAAAGGAACTACACTAATTTGTTGTCTCGGACATTTGAACTTCTGGAATACTGCTAGCGTATTCCACGATGAAGACTGACCCAAAATACTTATTAACGTCATACACTATTTCTTTCTCCAGAATTACTACCTCTCCAGCATAATTTTCCAGTGGTCCAGTATCCACTGTTATCCCTCTTTTATATATGAAAAAATTTTGGTATTGCCTTTTATATTGTTGGCTAGCTGACCTGCATATTTCATCATTTCTTTCTTTACGTTTTTTGTCAGTTGCTTTCTGTTGTTTTTTTAAAAAGTTACCTATTCATCTAATTTCTCACTCTTTGTTATATTACAAGCACCCTCTTTTATGCTGTTTTTGACTTCCCTTGTTAGCCATGGTTGGCTCATCCTCTCCTTAGAATATTTCTTCACCTTGGGGATGTATCTATACACTGCCTTCTGAATTGCTCCTAATAACTCCAGCCACTGATACTCAGTCATCATCGCTGCTGGTGTCCCCTTCCAATCAACTTTAGCCAGCAACCTCTCATGCCTCTGTAATTCCCTTTACTCCACTGTAGTAGTGATACAGTATATTTGATTTTATCTTCTACCCTTAAAATGCAGGGCAAATTCTATAATATTATTGTGTATAAGTTGATGAGACGCATTGATTGCATGGATAGTTTGAGGCTTTCTCCCAGGGCTGAAATAGCTAGCACGAACTGGCACAGTCTTAAGGTGCTTGGAAGTAGGTACTGAAGAGATGTCAGGACTGTTCTTTTATGCAGAGAGTGGTGAGTGTGTGGAATGGGCTGCCGGCAATGGTGGTGGAGACGGATACAATAGGGCCTTCTAAGAGACTCCTGGATAGGTACATGGAGCTTAGAAAAATAGAGGACTATGGGTAACCCTAGGCAATTTCTAAGGTAGGGACATGCTCGGCACTGCTTTGGGGGCTGAAGGGCTTGTATTGTGCTGTAAGTTTTTCAACATTTCTATGTTTCTATTATGACCTTTGACCCCTAAAGGTTCCTTTACCTTGAGTTTCCTGATCAAATCAGATTCATTTCACAACACCCAATTCAGAATTGCTTTTTCTCCTTGGAGCGACAGAGGATACGAGGTGACCTGATAGAGGTGTACAAGATGATGAGAGGCATTGAGTGTGTGGATAGTCAGAGGCTTTTTCCTAGGGCTGAAATAGCAAACACAAGAGTGCACAGTTTTAAGGTGCTTGGAAGTAGAGGGGATGTCAAGGGTAAGTTCTTTTTTTTTTACGTAGAGGGTGGTGAGACTTGGCATTGGCTACCGGCAATGGAGTTGGAGGCAGATACAATAGAGTCTCTTAAGAGACTCCAGGATAAGAAAAAAGGAGCTTAGAAAAATAGACGGCTATGGGTAACCGAGGTAATTTCTAAAATAAGTACATGTTCAGCACGGCATCATGGGCCGAAGGGCCTGTATTGTGTTACAGGTTTTCTACATTTCTATATTTTTCTAATAAACGATTACAACAGAAATTAAACTAATAACCAAGCTAAGGAAAGGTTTATGAAGTTACCGGGAGAAGCAGCAAGCCCAAGGATTAGGAACATTTTAGAATGTTCTGATGTAAAAACAAGAAGCCAAAAGTTTCTTCTGTCCTTGCTGTGTTGGCAATTAGCTCATCAAACTTCATAATTACTACTGTGACTGGAAACCATAATCAAGTCTGGCAAAAACACAGTAATCTAACCAGAGCTTGTCTGTGGTTATGTTGCTGCTTCCACTTCCTCACTGTTGAATCATTTATCTGCTTCGCCTTGCTCTTAACTATTTTAATACTATTCATTGTGTGACTTATTTTCCTCTTAAGTTTTCTTCAACATTGGCCTCTTCACCTTTATATTGCTCTGGGACTTGATTGTATGAGGGATGTGGGAGGGGCAGGATGTGGGAGGGGCAGGTCTGGGCAGTTGAACATTGGGATTCCAGTATCTCAGAGATGATAGAGGGGGAAGTAAGACATGAGAAATTGTTCTACTGATCAGAGAAAATCTTACAGCTGCAGCCAGGGAGGACAAACTGGAGGGCTGATCCAATATGGGTAGAGCTCAAAAATAAGGAGAATGCAATAAAATCATTGTCATACAGAACCACAGCACAGAAACAGGCTTCTCTGCCCATCTAGCCCATGCCTTCCCAGTTTTCTGCCTAGTCCCATTCACATGCACCCAGACCATAGCCCTCCATACCTCTCTCATCCATACAACATAGAAACATAGAAAACCTACAGCACAATACAAGTTGTGCCGAACATGCCCCTACCTTAGAAATAACTAGGCTTACCTATAGCCCTCTGTTTTTCTAAGCTCCATGTACCTATCCAGAAGTATCTTAAAAGACCCTATCATATCTGCCTCCACCGCCGTTGCTGGCAGCCCATTCCATGCACTCACCACTCTTTGAGTTGTTACGAATGAGGAGCAACTCTGATGGGCAGAAGGGTGTAAAGTCGCCCCCCCCCCCCCACTTGGAGAATCGCAAATCACTACTACTCCGATGCTGTTATCAAGGGAGATGAGGGAGACACAGGATAACAGAAAAGGTAGTTTTTATTGACAACACAGGGATACACAAAAGTGGAATGGCTCCTTCTAACAAAAGTGGAACGGAACCACTGATTACTGTTATTATCTCTTGGAGAAGGAACTGTGTATTGAATACTGTACTATTCATTGAAACCCCTCAGGGGGCAGCCAGAGTGGTCTGGTTGAGGGATTGCATCATCCCAACCTGATTGACACCTGAGACCCCGTGAGTGAGGATAAAAGTAGGGTCTGGGGAAACACCCCTCAAATGCACCAGGAGAGACGCTACAAGACTGGTGGAGACTTGAGTGAGTGTCCACCCTTTCCTGGGTGACGTGTGCTCCACGGAACGGTCTAGCTAAAGGATGGAGATGGATCAAGATTGTAAAAGGAAAGTCGGCAAGTTATTTTCTCTCCCTCTCCCTCCCTCTCTCACAATTGCAACACAGTGAACAACTACTGCAGCCTGTATGAACTGAACTGAACTTCATACTTCCATTGGACAATTCATTATCCCCTAGACAACAATAGAGTTTATTTCTTATTGATTATTATTATACCTGCATTTTTAGGTTTAGTATTGATGACGTATATTATCTGTATATTTGCATTGATGTTATTTTTGTGTATTTTTACTAATAAATACTGTTAAAAATAGTATCATCAGACTTCAACGGATACTCCTATCTTTGCTGGTAAGATACCCAGTTACGGGGTTCGTAATAACTTGGGGCCTCGTCTCGAGATTTGATACCAAATTGGAGGGCCAGTAAATCGGGCTTTTAAGTCCAGACTTGGATCTGGTTGTGTGGGTAACCAGATGGGAAACCAGCAAAGATGGACATAGACAAATTTACACAAAACCGGACTTAAGGTGCTAGAGGGGCCACAAAGATGGTAAATATTGTGAAAGGACTAAACCTCGCAGAGGTGAGGTTGTCAGTGAAAAAGTGGGAGATGCGGAGGGCCATAACTCAGTATTATATTGAGACAAATGTGTTTTCGGCTGAGGTATTAGACAATATCCCTGAAAAGGTACCAGCTATTATGACGGCTCAGTTAGAGTTGGAGAAATTGAGGCTGGATGTGGAACAGAGGAAAAGGGAGTATGAGCTCTAGCTAAAGGAGTTAGAGCTGAAAAGGGAGAAGGAAAGAGCTGAAAACCAGAGGGAGCATGAACGTACATTAAAACAGCTGGAAGCGGAGGAAAGGGAGTAGGAAAGAACTGAAATGGAGAAGGAGAAACAGAGGCAACATGAGCTGGACCTGGAGAAGTTCAGGCAAGAACGAAGAGCTCAAGGGGAAGACCCTTGATGTTAGTAGGGACTTCAGGTTAGTACCTTCATTTGAGGAGATGGATGTTGATAGTTACTTCTTGCATTTTGAAAAGGTGGCAGTGAATCTGAAGTGGCCCAGAGATCAGTGGGTGGCGTTGTTACAAAGTGTGTTAAAAGGGAAGGCACAACGGGCATATGCGGCGTTGTATGTGGAGGAGGAGGAGTATGAGAATTATGAGGAAGTAAAACAGGCCATTCTTTGGGCCTACGAATTGGTACCTGAGGCCTATAGACAAAAGTTCAGAGATTTAATGAAAGTGTGGAATCAGACGTATGCAGAGTTTGCCTATGAGAAGGGTGTGCTGTTGGATCGTTGGTGTGCAGCAGAAAGGGTGGAAGAGGATTTTCGGTGTTTCAGGGAGTTAGTTCTGATTGAAGAATTTAAAGGTTGTGTTTCGGATGAAATCTGGATGTATTTGAATGAGAAACCGAATAAGTCCATATCAGAATTTGCCAGGTTCGCAGATGAATATGCCCTAACCCACAAGACAAAGTTTTCCTCGAATAAGAGTTGCCAGAAAGACTGTAGGAACGGTAGAGAAAGCCTGCCGGCTGAGGCACAAATTCAGCCGGGAGCTAGTGGTAAAGGTAAGGAGGAAGAAAGGCAAGCTGGCAGGAGGGTTCCTGGCTTGACCTGTTTTAATTGTGGAAAGGTAGGTCATATTGCATATAAGTGCTTTGCTCTGAGGAAGGAGACAGAAAAAGGGAACACAGCAGTCCCTACAGAGTGTTTTGTGTCGATCAGCAAATTGACGAGAAAGCCCCAGGTAGATAAAATACGAGAGGGGCGTGGGAAATTTATTTCAGAAGGGACCGTGTCTGTGAAAGCGGGAGAAATACCAGTTCCCGTGCAGATCTGGAGAGATACTGGAGCTGAGCAGTCATTGATTCTCGGTAAGGTACTAGATTTTGGTCCTGAGACTGGAGAGGTAGTTTTGAAAGGCATAGGAAAAGGGACAGAAACTGTGCCTTTGCATAGGATCATTATAAATTGTGATCTGGTATCTGAACCCGTTGAAATAGGGGTGTGATCAGAATTCCCGAGAGGGGACGTGGACGTCCTTCTTGGTAACAATTTAGCAGGTGGTGAGGTTTGGTCAGCAATGAAGCTGACGAGCAAGCCTGTAAGTGTTGAGGACCCGCCCCTAGATTCCAATATCTATCCCGCATGCACAATCACTCGCAGCATGTTGAGAAAAGTAGCTGAGAAAGAGACCAGTTTAAATCAGGCCAGTATCGATTTGGCTGAGACGTTTTTACCGGCCCTGTACCAAGAGGGTTTGGGGAATGGTAAAATGGAGAATAGGGAGTTGAAAGAGAGTAAAGGAGAGGAGGTAGACCTACCCTTAGCCAGGAGGAAATTTATAGAGGCATGGAGTAAAAATGAGAAACAGATAAGGCTGTTAGAAGGTCCAGGGTTGGACACGGATGATCTGTCTGGCTTGACAGAACTGTTTGAAGAAGCTGAATAATTTAAGTGTGTTCCCAACAATGAAATGAGGGCAGTCCTAGATGAAAAGGATGCCATTACCTTGAAGAAGTCTGCTGGGTTGGCAGATGAGGTTGTTTCAGCCCACAGGGTTGAGTTTACTCCAGAAGGGAGTTGCCCAGAGAGTAACTGGGTGGATCAGGGGAACTTAGAATTTGAAAAAGGGGACGGGTATTGAAAGCCTGGAAGAGGCAGATGTCCCGTTTAAGTGTGTTCAAGATGTGGATGCATGCGGTACTGAACCTAGCAATGAAACTCAGGAAAAGTCTGAGGTATCTGATTCAGTTAAAAAGGAATGCAGTCCTTGTGGGTCAGATGGACTTGTTTCAGTGAAGAAAGGGTTAACCTTGGTAATAGTGGGAAGTGAGAATTCCCAGTTGTTTGTGTTCGAAGGTGTGTTAAAAGTTAGTGAGGAGATAAAAGGTGGTGATGTGGATATTATTATTGAAGGAGAAGGGAAACCTGTAGTTCCTAAATTGAATGAAGAAAATTTAAAGACTGGATTGGTGTCAGAAGCAGTAACCAGGCTGAAGGAACAATGGCTTGTTAACAAGGTGCCTGCGAATCAATTACAGGTTGATTTGGAATGTAAAGGAACCCCACTCACTAATGTTATTCAAGGGTGTGCTATGAAGAGGCAGAATTTGAAATGTTGTTTGGACAAAGAGGGATCACTTGCAGATATTAAATTGAAAATTAATAGAATGAAGGGTCCTGAAGATAAAACTAATGACTTGCTTAAAAATAAAGAATTGTGTGGAAGTTCAGAAGATGGGCTAAGTTTGGAAAACGTTGTTGATAAAATAACTCCTATGAAAGGAGCATGCAAAAGCCTATTCCACACTGGTGAGCAAGCTAACCATGTGAGCGTTAAGTGAAAAAGGCGTGAAGGTTGGAAAATGCCACTTTAAATAACAGAATCTGGTTTTAAGGGATTTCGACCAGCATGTAAATAATAGACAACACCATGGAAGATTGACTGTTAAGTTAGAAAGTAAAATAAAGATTAGTATTTGTATAAACTTTTGTAATATACACGTAAGCTAAGATCACAACTCTTTAGTTTTGTTTTGTTGAAGAAAAGGAATAAAAATAGGTGGTTATTAAATTGGAGTCTGATGCTACAGGAATTTTATTAGGTACAAGATATTAGGATATGAAAGGAAGTGACAATGTAATTGCTAAATGTCTAGATGCTGAATTGAATGTATAACTGTATTACTCTGTAGTGAAACTCTTTTGTATTGTGTTAGATTCTGAAATTCTGTAAGACTGTATTATTTAATTTTTCCCTGTGATAAAAATTCTTAGAAGGATGGGGGTGTTACGAATGAGGAGAAACTCTGATGGGCAGAATCTGATTGGAGAATCGCAAATCGCTACTATTTCGATGCTGTTATCAAGGGAGATGAGAGATACGCAGGATAACAGAAAAGGCAGTTGTTATTGAGAAAGCAGGGATACACAAAAGTGGAATGTCTCCTTCTAAAAAAAGCGGAACGGAACCACTTTTTACTGCTATTGTCTCTTGGAGAAGGAATTGTGTATTGAGTACTGTACTATTCATTGAAACCCCTCAGGGGGCAACCAGAGTGGTCTGGTTGAGGGATTGCATCATCCCAACCTAATTGACACCTGAGACCCTGTGAGTGTGGATAAAAGTAGGGTCTGGGGAACGCCCCTCAAACGCACCAGGAGAGATGCTACGAGACTGGTGGGGGCTTGTGTGTGTGTCCACTCTTGCCTGGGTGATGAGTCCTCCACAGAATAGTCTAGCTAAAGGACGGAGATGGATCAAGATCATAAAAGGAAAGTCGACAAATTATTCTCTCTCTCTCTCTCTCTCTCTCTCTCCAACAATTGCAACACAGTGAACAACAACTACTGCAGCCTGTATCAACCGAACTGAACTTTATATTTCCATCAGACAATTCATTATCCCCTAGACAATGATAGAGTTTATTTCCTATTGATTATTATTATACCTGCACTTTAGGTTTACTATTGATGATGTATATTATCTGTATATTTGCATTGATATTATTTTTGTGTATTTTTACTAATAAATACTGTTAAAAATAGTATCATCAGACTTTAACAGATACTCCTATCTTTGCTGGTAAGATACCCAGTTACAGGTTCATAACAGAGTAAAAAACTTACCCTGACATCTCTTCTGTACCTACTCCCATCACCTTAAACCTGTGTCCTCTTGTGGTAACCATTTCAGTACTGGGAAAAAGCCTCTGACTATCCACATGATCAATGCCTCTTGTTAATTGTACTTAAACAAACTTCTCTTAAGTATAACAATTGAACTCACACTTACCAGTTCTGCTGACAGCTAGTTTCACCCCTGCACCACCCACTGAATAAAGCAGTTCCTCCTCAGATTCCTGCTAAATATTCCAGATTTCAGCCTAGGTTCATGACCTTTAGTTTTAGTCTTACCCAAGCTGAGGGGAAAAAAACCTGCATTTATTCATTCATTATACATCCCTCATGACTTAGTATGCCTCTATAAGATTTCGCCTCATTCTCTTGTGCTCCAGGGAATAAACTGCAAACCAATTTAACCTATCCTATTGTCACTATAGCCCGTCAAATAGACAGCAGGTGATAAAGGCCCAAGTCTGTCAGCAGCTTAGGGAAAGATATAAAAGCAGCAGCTTACTGAATGGCTTGAACTTTCCTGACGTTAACTGGGACTTCCTTAGTGCAATAAGATGAGAAAGTTTGTTGTAAATAGTGGCTAGCACAATGCTTTACAGTATCAGCAACCTGGGTTCAAGCCTCACTGCTATTTTTAAAGATTTGGTGCATTCTCGCTGTGACTGCATGTGTTTCCTCCAAGTGCTCCGGTTTCCTTCCACCATCCAAAAGCATTCTGGTTGGTAGTTTGATATGTCATTGTAAGTTGTGATTGGGCTAAGGTTAGATTAGGAGTTGCTAGCTGTCACAGCTCAAAGGGTCCAAAGGGCTTATTCCACTCTGAAGTCAGAAAGACTATTGAGATGACAAATGTTGAGCAATGGAGGTTGTCTGTGTGGATTTTAAGGCATTTGACATATCCCTTACTTGAAATGAAGGGTTCAGTAAATGACAGGACCATTAACAGCACTGATGTACAGAGGGATCTTATTGTCCAAGTTCACTATTGTAGCTCCCTGAAGACGGCAACGTAAGTAAACAGGGTGGTAAAGAGAGCAAACAATGTGTGCCTTTATTAGTGAAGCCAATGAGCAGAAATATTTCGAAACCACGTTGGATAAAACTTTAATTAGGTAATAGGAGAACTCAGCTGTGGAAACAAGTGTGAACAATAGACCTGATTGTTCTCCCTATCTTGCTTTGCTGACAAATAGCTGATTGGACTTCAGTTATCAGTGTAGTGGTGGTATCATGTTGCCATGCACACCAGAGTACAAGGATGTAATCAGATCCTCATATAGTAATGCAGCTGCTTCCTGTTGGGTCAGATATAATACGTATGAAGTACGTGTGAACAATCCAGGCAACATCCTTGTAGATCTCTTCTGCAACCTTTCTATAGTTTCCACATCCTTCCTGTAGTGAGGCAACCAGAACTGAACACAGTCCTCCAAGTGGGGCCTGACCAGGGTCCTATATAGCTGCAACATTACTTCTAGGATGGTGAACTCAATCCTACAGCTGATGAAGACCAATATACCGTATACCTTCTTAACCATAGAGTCAACTTACGCGGCAGCTTTGAGTGTCCTATGGACTCGGAACACAAGATCCCTCTGATCTTCCACATTGCCAAGGGTCTTACCATTAATACTATATTCTGCCATCATATTTGACCTACTAGAATGAACCACCTCACACTTATCTGGGTTGAACTCCATCTGCCACTTCTCAGCCCAGTTTTGTCTTACTGTGACTGTTGACAGCCCTCCACACTGTCCACAACTCCCCCAACTTTGCATCATCAGCAAGTTTACCAATCCCACTCCTCCACTTCCTCATCCAGGTCATTTATAAAATCCATGGAGTAGGGGTCCAAGAACAGATCCTTGAGAGACCAGTGGTCACCAGCCTCCATGCAGAATATGACCCTTCTACAACCACTCTTGGCCATTTCTAGATCCACAAAGCAAGTTGCCCTTGGATCCCATGCCTCCTTACTTTCTCAATAAGCCTTGCATGGGGTACCTTGTCAAATGCCTTGCTGAAATCCATATACACTATATCTACTTTTCTACCTTTATCAATGTGTTTAGTCACATCCTCAAAAATTTCAATCAATCTGTAACGTATGTCCTGCCTTTGATAAACCCATACTGAAAATTCCTAATCATATTATGCCTCTCCAAATGTTCATAAATCCTGCCTCTCAGGAACTTCACCGTCAACTTACCAACCACTGAAGTAAGACTCACTAGTCTATAATTTCCTAGGCTATCTCTACTGCCTTTCTTGAATAAAGGAACAACATCTGCAACCCTCCAATCCTCCAAAACTCTCCCGTCCCCATTGATAAAGCAAAAATCATTGCCAAATGTTCAGTAATTACCTCCCTTGCTTCCCACAGTTGCTGTGGTATGTCTCGTCTGGACCCAGGGACTTATCAAATCTGATGCTTTCCAAAACCTCCAGCACATCCTCTATATGTCTATATGCACATGTCTATATGCTCAAGCTTTTCCTTCTACTGTAAATCATCCTTAAGATCACCAAGGTCCTAGTCCATAGTGAATACTGAAGCATTCGTTATGTACCTCCACTACCTCCTCCAGTTCCATACAGACTTTTCGACTGTCACACTTGATTGGTCCTATTCTTTCATGTCTTGCCCTCTTGCTCTTTACATACTTGTAGAATGCTTTGCAGTTTTCCTTAATCCTGCTCACCAAGGCCTTCTCATGGCCCCTTCTGGCTCTCCTCATTTCATTCTTAAGCTCCTTCCTGCTGGCTGCATAATTTTCTAGATTTCTACCATTTACTTTAATTTTTAAAATAATAATTAATTATTATTGAAGATCAACAAAAAAGATATGTCATTATGTCAATATGTCAATATGACATTATGTACAATGAAGAATTAAATTAGCAAATAACTGATTAACAAAGCTAAGCAATATATCAATAATAAGAAAAAAATAAAGTGTTAAGAATATTTTTTGCAAGAAAAAAGGAAAAAAAGCACCTCTACTAACTAAGAATAAAAACCCTACTACTCCTGTAACTAAAAAAAAAACTGAGAAAAAAACTCATTGGGAGCACAACCCCAGAGCTATACATCATACAAGCTTCCATAAAAGAAAAACATCAATCCACCAACTCAAATCCATTTAAAGAAAATCAGAAGGAAACCATATTAATTAACACAAATCAGATGATAGTAGCGGGTGAATGAACCCCACCTTTTCTAAATCAAATCAAGGATCAAAAGTTCGACTTCTGATTTTCTCCAAACTAAGACATAACATCACCTGAGAAAACCAATTGTATCAAAGTAGGAGCAGAAGCATCTTTCCATTTCAACAAAATAGCCCATCTGGCCAATAATGTAACAAATGCTGGTCTGATAGTCTGATGGAGAAATACCATGAATATATTGAGAGATTATACCAAATAAAACTGTCAATTTGTTAGGTTGCAAATTAATTTTTAGAACTTTAGAAATTGTAGAGAAAATAGACTTCCAAAAATGTTTCAATACAGAACACAACCAAAACATATGTGTCAATGTGGTTTCTCGGTTTTACATCTATCACACTATCAACATTAGGAAACATTTCAGACAGTCTCTCCTTTGTCAAATAGTAATGAAGTACAATTTTAAATTGAATTAAAGAGTGACTGGCACAGATCAAAGATGAGTTAACCAACTTCAAAATCCACAACCAATCTTCTGTTATCAAGGTCATGTTAAGCTCTCTCTCCCATTCTTGCTTAATCTTAAGTGAAAGGTAATTGTGCTGTTGTAACTATAAATTATAAATTTTCCCAATAAAACCCTTCACTGAAGTATTCATTTTTAAAATAATACCTAACAGGTCAGAAACCTGAATATACGGACAATTACTTAAATATTCTTGTAAGAAGTGTCTGACCTGAAGATATTGCAGGAAATGTGAATACGAAAGAGTATTTAGTTACTAATTTCTCAAAAGGTATCAATCGGCTATCTTGGAACAGATCCATGAAGGAATAAACTCCTTTATTCCTCCAAAGAAGAAAGGTATGATCTCTTAATGAAGGTTTAAATAAATAATTTTGATAAATTAAACTAAAAAGTTTAAATTTTTTGGGATTAAAATAACTTACTAAACTGGAACCAAATTTGTAATGACTGCTTAATCACAGGGTATAAATTTAAATTAGTAATTTTGGCCAGTTGTACAGGTAGAGAAGCTCCTAATAATGATATTAAGTGAAACTTTTTCACAGCATTCAATTCCAAATCAGCCCAAGGTGGTCATTCATTTTTATCAGCCCAATATAGGCAAAAACACATATAACATATATTAACAGCTCAATAATATTCTTAAATTAGGCAGAGCAACACCTCCATCTTTTTTTAATTTTTGTAAATGATATTTACCAATTCTTGGTCTTTTATTATTTAAAACAAAAGATGAAATAATAGAGTCAACCTGATCAAAGAACTTCTTAGTTAAATAATAGGGATATTTTGAAATACATATAAAAATTTTGGTAAAATTATTTTAACTATATGAATTTGGCCAGCTAACAAGAGTGTAGGTGGATTCCATCTACAAAATAATTGCTTCATAAAATCCACTAAAGGAACCAAATTAGCTTTATAAAGATCTTCATGATTTTTAGTGATAATAATACCTAAATATGTAAATGAGTCTGTAACTCTACAAGGAATGTCATATATAGAAGCAGAATCATTTAGGGGAAATAATTCACTTTTATAAAGGTTTAGTTTATATTCCAAAAACTTTCCAAAATTGTTTAACTGTTTCAATAAACTAGGAATGGATTCTTCAGGATTCGAAATATAAACTAAGAGATCGTCAGCATAAAGGGAGATCTTCTGAACAGACCTATTTATGAGAATTCCATAAATATAACCATATTACCATATAACAATTACAGCACAGAAACAGGCCATCTCAGCCCTTCTAGTTTGTGCCGAACGCTTACTTTCACCTAGTCCCACCTACCTGCACTCAGCCCATAACCCTCCATTTCTTTCCTAACCATATACCTATCCAATTTTTTTTAAATGACAAAATCTAACCTCCCTCTACCACTTCTACAGGAAGCTCGTTCCACACAGCTACCACTCTGAGTAAAGAAGTTCCACCTCGTGTTACCCCTAAACTTTTGCCCCTTAACTCTCATATCATGTCCTCTTGTTTGAATCTCCCCTATTCTTAATGGAAAAAAGCCTATCCATGTAACTCTATCTATTCCCCTCATAATTTTAAATACCTCTATCAAGCCCCCCCCCCAACCTTCTATGCTCCAAAGAATAAGGACCTAACTTGGTCAACCTATCTCTGTAACTTAGGTGCTGAAACTCAGGCAACATTCTAGTAAATCTCCTCTGTACTCTCTCTATTTTGTTGACATCTTTCCTATAATTTGGTGACCAGAGCCAGAATATCTTTAGCTTCACGAAGTGCAATAGCCAAGGGTTCCAGCCCCAAATTAAGAAATAAAGGACTTAACAGACATCCTTGTCTTGTACCCCACGAAAGCTGAAAAAAAGATCTGCAATTGTTAATAACAGTAGCATCAGGGCTTTTTTATATCATTCTGATCCACATTTTAAAATTAATACCAAAGCCAAATTTCTCTAAAACACTAAATAAGTATTTCCATTCAGCTCTGTCAAATGACTTTTCAGCATTGAGAGAGACAACACGCTGGGGAAACTTAGAAAAGGATGAATATATAACATTTAACAGTCTCTGAACATTAGAGAAGGAATAACAGCACTTTACAAAACCTGTTTTGTCTTGAGAGATAATTTTAGCTGGAATATTCTCCAGCTGATTAGCCATTATTTTTGAAAGAACTACATGTCTATCATTACCTAGTTTTTTGAACCTTTCGTAAGCTTTTCTTTTCTTCTTGACTAGATTTTCAACAGCCATTGTACACCACAGTTCCTGTACCTTACCATCCTTTTCCTGTCTCATTGGAACGCACCCATGCAGAACACCACACAAATACCCCCGAACATCTGCCACATTTCTGCCGTCCATTTCCCTGAGAGCATCTGCTCCCAATTTATACTTCCAAGTTCCTGCCTGATAGCTTCATATTTCCTCTTATACCAATTAAACACTTTCCTAAATTGTCTGTTTGCTATCTCTCTCCAATGCTGTGGTAGAGGAGATAGAATTATGATCACTATCTCCAAAATACTCTCCCACCGAGAGACCTGACACCTGATCAGGTTCATTTCCCAATAACAGATCAAGTACAGCTTCTTCTCTTGTATGCTTATCTACATTCTGTGTCAGGAAACCTTTCTAAACACACCTGACAAACTCCACCCCATCTAAACCCCTCGGTCTAGGGAGATGCCAATCAATATTAGGGAAATTAAAATCCACCATCATGACAACCCTGTTATTACAGCACTGTTCCAGAATCTGTCTCCCTATCTGCTCCTTGATGTCCCTGTTACTATTGGTTGGTCTCTAAAAAAATACCCAGTAGAGTTAGTGACCACTTCCTGTTTCTAATTTCCACTCAGAGACTCAGTAGACAATCCCTCCATGACCTCCTCTTCTTCTGTAGCCATGACACTATCGCTGATCAGCAGTGCCACACCCGCATCTCTTTTGCTTTCCTTCCTGTCCTTTCTGAAACATCTAAAGCCTGGCACTCAAAGTAACCATTTCTGTCCCTGAGCCATCCAAGTCTCTGTAATGGCCACAACATCTTAGCTCAAGTGCAACCCGTACTTTTTCTACAGGTCACACCTGCTCCAGAAGAGGTCCCAATGATCCAGCACTCTGAATCCCTTGCCCCTGCTTCAATCCTTCAGCCACGCATTTATCCTCCACCTCACTCTATTCCTATTTTCACTGTCATGTGTCACAGGCAGTAATCCCCAGATTACTACCTTTGAGGTCCTGCTTCACAACTTCTTTCCTAACTCCCAGTATTCTTTTTTCAGGACCTCCTCCCTTTCCCTACCCAATATGAACCACGACCTCTGGCTGTTTACCTTCCCACTTCAGGATATTGTGGATGCAATCAGAAATATCCTGGACCTTGGCACCTGGGAGGCAAATTACCATCCATGTTTCTTTCCTGCACCCACAGAATTGCCTGTCTGCCCCCCTAACTATAGAGTCACCTATCACTGCTGCCATCCTCTTCCTTTCCCTACCCTTCTGAGCCACAGGCTCAGTGCAAGAGGCACAGCCACTGTTGCTTCCCGCAGGTAGGTCGCCCACCCTCCCAACAATACTCAAACATGAGTACTTATTGTTAAGGGGGAGAGCCACAGGGGTACTCTCTAGTATCTGATTCTTGCCCTTCCCTCTCCTGACTGTTACCCTCCTATTTGTCCCCTGAGGCCCCAGTGTGACTATTTGCCTATAGGTTCTCTCCAGCACCTCCCCACTTTCCCTGACTAGAGGAAGGTCATCGATCTGCAGCTTCATTTCCCTAACCTGGTCCCTACAGAGCTGCAGTTTGATGCACCTGGCACAGATGTGGCCATCCAGGAGGCTGGGAGGCTCCTAGACATCCTGCACCTGACACCCAGTACAGAGCACTGGCCTCACAGACATACTTACTATTCCTATTCTTCAGAAGTAACTTACCTTGCCTCAGCCCGTTATCACTGAAGCCCCGTTTTGACAAAATTCTCCTACTCGAACTCCCTCTGCTCAGTTGCACGCTCTATAAAGCTGTTTTCTTTTTAAATTCTTCCCGCCAGTCTAACTCAATGGTGTCCACATGCCTGGCAATTGTGCCTCAATCAAACTGCTGAAAAAACTCTCCTTTTAAATTCTTCCCGCCAGTCTAACTCGCTGATGCCCTCATGTCTGCGCAATCAAGCCTTGATCAATTCTCTGAAGATCAATTCTCTGAAGAAAAACTCCCTGCATTTAAATTCTTCCCGCCAGTCTAACTCGCTGATGTCCTCATGTCTGCGCAATCAAGCCTTGATCAATTCTCTGAAGATCAATTCTCTGAAGAAAAACTCCCTGCATTTAGATTCTTCCCACTAGTCTAACTCACTGCCAACTGCGTGCCTGTGCAGTCATGCCTCGATTAAAAAAAAAGACCCGTTTTATACGTGAAGTGGGAAGGTGGGTAGAGATGAGAATGTAGACAGGCTTCTGAGAGATAGTCGTACACCATAGAAGCATAATCAACCCACTATGTCCACAATGGCCATTTTTCCTTTCTTTATGAATTCTATTTACCCACATTAGGTCCTTAGCCTTCCATGCCCCTGTGATTCAAGTGCCTATTTAGATCTTCTTTAATGTTGTGACCATAAATGTTGTCATTGTATCTGCCTGAAACATCTCCTCCAGAAGCATATTTCAGATAGTAACAGAATGATCACTACTAATGCCTTTATAATCTCTTCAGCTTCCTCTTTCAGAACCCTGGGTTGTAGTTCATCTGGTCCAGGTGACTTATTTACCTTCAGACCTTTCAGTTTCCTAAGCACCTTCCAAGCAACTACAATTCTGATACCTGACACTCCATAAGACCATAAAAATATGAACTTCTTGAATATTGCTAATGTATCCCACAGTGAACACTAATGCAAAATACTCATTAAGTTTGTTTGCCATTTCTTTGTCCCCCATTCCTCCCTCCCCAGTGTCATTTTTCAGTAGTCTTACATCCATTTTGTCTCTTTTACTAGTTATATCTGACAAAAAAACTTTTGGTGTCCTTTTTTATATTACTAGTTATCCAACATTCTTAACTATTCTTTTCTCTTTTATGAATTTTTTTAGTTGCCTTCTGCCTTCTTCCCAAGCCAGCTTCCCACTAACTTTCACTATATTATATACCCTTTCTTTTCCTTTTGTGCTGTCATTGACTTTGTCAGCAACAGTTACCTCATTCTCGCTTTAAAATCCTTCTTCATTTTTGGGATTTATCTATCCTATGCCGTCCAAACTGCCCCTAGAAACTCCAGCCATTGCTGCTCCGCCATCATCCCTGATAGCAACCACTTTCAATCAACTTTGGCCACCTCCTCTCTTATGCCTCTAATGCCCTTTACTTCACTGTAATACTGATATATCTGACTTCATCTTCTCCCTCTCAAACAGCAGGTTGAATTCTACCATGCTATGATCACTGCCTCCTAAGAGTTTAAGTGTGATGTGCATGTATCACATGGTACAGTGACGATGTATGCAATTAGTGTATTTATACATATAACTCGTAATTAGTTAAATGAACAAGAATGCTTAACCATCCTGTGTGTGTGTATATATATATATACACAAAAGATTACTCAAATATTATTCAAATATCAAATACTCAACACTCATCTCTGCTTAGCTATAAAGATCAACTCAGCAGACATCCAAATATATACAGACATCCAAATCCAAATACATTTAGAATTGTCCTATTCAGGATGAAAGATTTAATTGCTGTGGAGAATTTATTACTCTTGTGGGATAATATCTTTCCTGACAGGGGGGATCACTCCACTTGGCAGGTGAGACTTACTTCTGCAAAAACAATCCCAGACCCTGGGGTCTCCTCCATGGGGGCTGCTGGAATCAACCTTGAGAATTCAGGACTTGTTTCTGACAGCTCTGGACAACTTTCTTCTCCTTTTCTCTCTGGATCTACATTGATCCTTTTTCTCCTTTCTCATGTTCCTTCTCTTTCACACCATTCTCTTTCTTGTTCACATTCTTTTTCTCCATCTCTTCCTTTCATTTTCTTCTTCCAGTTTGTGCACTGTGATCTTGGGAAGGTGCATTTAGTTCACTGCAGTATTCTCTTATTAATCTTTCTATTGCTCCCTTTCGACCTGATCTCTCTTCTTGATTTCCTCATTCACAACATCTGGTGAATTCTGTGTTTCCGTATCTCCATTGACTCATTCGTTTTTGGCCTTCCATTCATCCAGCTGGGTTTCAGTGTGGTACTTTTGAAAAGCCAGTCACATAGAAGGCGGAGCTCAGGAGGGATAATGGCACCTAACGGTGACTCCTTTGCTTGCATCTTCAGAAACAGCTATATTTCCATCTTTAATATCTCTAATTTTCCCTTTCATGGTTCTTTTGAAGACCCTGACCCAGAGTTACACACCAACTATGGACCCACTCTCAGGGTTTCGGGGTTTCACAACTGGCTGTTGTTCAGCACACCAAGAGCTCGGCCTGAGAGCTCCATTTGCCTTTGGAGGACCAAGTTTTCATGGCTCTGGAGACTGGTGGGGTGGGGAGGAATCGGTGGTCAGTGTCCGAGCCGAAGACTGGTGGGAGATGGAAGATCTAAAGCTGTGTGCTCAGAGACCCGAGATCTTTGGGCACAAAGCTCGGAAAAAGCAACGCAACAGACTTTTAACATCATAAACCAGCAGTTTGTTTGTTATTTCTCCCCCCTCGCTGTGAACTGGAGACACCTCTTTCTCCCTTACCAGGGAGAAAAAGAGCCTGTGGCATGTCGAATGTCAGATGAACAATGTAGTCTTAGGGGTACTGAGAGCATGTGTCTTTGCTGATGCCTTGCTCATGCTTGAGTGCTCAGTGGTAGAGGTGCCGATGCTCATCTTGTGCTTGTGGAGGGAGGGGGGACTGTTGCATGCTGCCACTTATGCATGGGAAGGACGGGAGCTGGGGGGGCGGACTTTGGAGATCTAACATTTAAGTGTCATTCATTCTTTGGGGGCACTTCTCTGTTTTTGTGGATGGTTATGAAGAACAAGCATTTCAGGATGTATATTGTATGCATTTCTCTGACATTAAATATACCCTTGAAACCCATTTTGTGGAATGACGGAAACAGGTGAGCCAGTGGCCCATTCCATTTTAATTAATTTGTCATTCAATTCTGGTGTAAGTCATAGTTCTTGTCTATTGCTAATTTTTACACTGTAAATCTCAAGACTACACAATCCTGTGTCAGTCTCATCATATCAGATTTTCTTGTCAACAGAGACCAGATTAGTGTTCTTTTTGAAACTACAACTTGACTTTTTCATGCTTTCTCTTGCCTGTGCAGACCATTTATTTTTGTCTGCCCAAGATATGTTTTTTGTGTGTTTTACTTTGTTTCATTTTGGACCACAAGACCATAAGACATAGGAGCAGAATTAAGCCATCTGACCTGTCAAGTTTGCTGCACCATATAATCATGGTTGATCTTTTTTTTCTTCTCCTCAACCCCAGTTCCTAGTCTTCTCCCTGTAAACTTTGATGTCTTGCCCAATCAAGAACCTATCAATATCTCTGCCTTAAATACACCGAACGACTTGACCTCCACAGCTGCATGTGGCAACAAGTTCCCCAAATTCACCTTTGGCTAAAGAAATTTCTCTGCATCTCTGTTTTGAAAGGTCACCGTTCTATCCTTGAAGCAGTGCCCACTTGACCTAGACTCTCCTACCATAGGAAATATCCTTTTCACATCTAATCTGTCTAGGCCTTTCAAAACTCAAAAGATCCCCCCCCTCATCCTTCTGAATTCTAGCGAGTACAGACCCAGAGCCATCAAACATATCTCGTATGATAACCCTTTCATTCCTGGAATCACCCTTGTGAAACTCCTCTGGGCCCTCTCCAATGCCAGTACATCTTTTCTCAGATGAGTGGCCCAAAACTGTTCACAATACTCATGGTGAGGCCTCACCAGTGCCTTATAAAGCTTCAGCATCACATCCTTGCTCTTGTATTCTAGACCAATTGGAGTGAATACTAACATGGCATTTGCCTTTCTCACCACCAATTCAACCTGCAAGTTAACATTCAGAGTGTTCTGCACAAGAACTCCCAAGTCCCTCTGCATCTCAGATTTTTGGATTTTCGCCCCATTTAGAAAATAGTCTGCACAGTTATTTCTACTAGCAAAGAGCATGACCATGCATTTTCCAACATTGTATTTCATTTGCCATTTTCTTGCCCATTCTCCTAATCAGTCTAACACCTTCTGCATCCTACCTGTTTCCTCAACACTACCTGCCCCTCCACCAGTCTTCATATCATCTGCAAACCTGGAAACAAAGTCATCTATTCCATCATCTAAATAATTTATATACAGCATAAAAGGTGGTCCCAACACCGACCCCTGTGGAACACCACTAGTCACTGACAGCCAAGCAGAAAAGAATCTTTTAATTCCCACCCACTGCTTCCTACTAAACAGCCAATGCCCTGACCATGTTAGTAACTTTCCTGTAATACCATGGGCTCTTATCTTGTTTAGCAGCCGCATGTGTGGAACCTTGTCAAAGGCCTCCTGAAAGTCCAAATATACAACATCCACTGTATCCGTTATCTATCCTACTTGTAATCTCCTCCAAGAATTTCAATAGGTTTGTCAGGCAGGATGTTCCCTGAAGGAAACCATGCTGACTTTGTCCTATCTTGTCCTGTATCTCCAAGTACTCCATCACCTCAAGCTTAACAATTGACTCTAATATCTTCCCAACCACTGAGGTCAGGCTAATTGGTCTATCATTTCAATGACAAATGCCTGAGTCCCGGCCCTACGTCCTGCTCCCTAGGAAGGTTTCTGACTCTGTATAGAGGCCCAGCCACATGTCCTGTTCCCAAGGAGGGGTCCCAGTTCTGTATCCTATTAGGCTTTCAACAAACTCACTCTCAAGATCCATTACCAACCTGATTTTCTCAATCGTCACGCACGTTAAAATCTGCCATGACTATCATAAAATTGCCCCTTTGACATGCTTTCTCGATTTCCTGTTGTATCCTGTGGTCCACCTCCCAGCCACTGTTGGGAGGCCTGCATATAACTGCCATCAGTGTCCTTTTACCCTTGCAGTTTCTTAACTCAACCCACAAGGATTCAACATCTTCCGATCCTATATCACACCTTTTCACTGATTTGATGCCAGTTTTAACCAGCAGAGCCATGCCACCCCTTTTGCCTACCTTCCTATCCCTCTGATACAATGTGTAACCTTGGAATTCAGCTCCCAATTACAACCATCCTTCAGCCATGATTCAGTGATGACCACAACATCATACCTGGCAATCTGTAATAGTGCAACAAGATCATCCACCTGATTTCATATACCATGTGCATATAGATACAACACCTTGAGTACCATATCTGCTATCCTTTCTGATTCTGCATCCCTAATGTTTTGATACTCAGCTTCTTGGCTGCAACTAAGTCCCATCATCTGCCTACCCTTCCTGATGGTCTAACTGCATGCTATCTTTACTTTTTACCATCCATCCTATCCTGAGTCCCCTCACTCCAGTTCCCACCTTCCTTTCAAATTAGTTTAAACCCTCCCCAACAGCTCTAACAAACCTGCCCCTGAGAATATTGGTCCCATTGGGTTCAGGTGCAACCCATCACTTTTGAACAGGTCATACCTCCACCAGAAGAGATCCCAATGGTCCAGGATCCTGAAGCCCTACTCCCTGCACCAGCTTATCAGCCACACATTTATCTGCCAAGTCATCTTGTTTCTACCCTCACTAGCACGTGACACAGGCAGCAGTTCAGAAATTACTACCTGGGAGGTCGTGCTTTTCAGCTTTCTACCTAGCTCTCTAAATTCTCTTTTCAGGAACTCTTTGCTTTTCCTTCCTATTTTCAGCTAGTTTTACCTTTAAATCAACATGTATTAGGTGCATGTGAGCCCCTGACACAATGGTAACTTAAATCTGTTTCACCAGGCAGGTTTCACCAGGAACCGTATCTTCCATTTTCTGAGTTTTCTTTAAAGATAACTCAATTTTATCTTCCCTTCTGAAGAACGCCTTTTTTAAAACAAAGCTTGACCTGCCTGTGCTCAGGCCGTCTGTTTCTCACACAATTGTATTTTGAACATTTTGTTCACTTAAACAGGTCGGTAGCCATTTCGGGGTCATTTTAAAATACCTAATCGCCAATGTTATGCGTTTTAACTTCAAAATATTAAATTACTTCCAAGGAAGACACAGGAGTCAGGTAATGCAGATCTAGCTAAGTCTTTACTTTAAGCAAGGCACAGACATGTCACATAGTAGCATGATGATGTATGCAGTTAACATTTTACATAAAAGCCATAATTCATTATTTAAACTAACAAGAATGCCTGAGCAAACAATATACACAATCACAAGATTACGCAAATATTATTGAAATATCAAATACACAACAGTGAGAACCATGTACCAGACAGGAAAATCCATCATCATAGTAAGTGAGATGAAAAGATAGTCAATTCTCGGACTGACTGAGACAAGATGGATGTCATCTGGAGAGATTCAACTGGCAAACAGGTTAAGTGTCATCTACTCAGGCCATCAAAATGATGATGTACCACATACAGAGAGTGTAGCCTTCATGAAGAAACCAAAAGCACATAGAGGCATGATCGCATGGCAAGCCATCAGTTTCAGAACCATCAGTGCTAGCTTTAAAACCAAGCACAAGAATATCACAGCTTGAGTTATCCAACGTGATGCACCAATAACCAATGCTAATGAAGAAGACGGATAAAATTCTGCTTAACACTCAGTGCGGTCATCAGCAGAGGGAAGGGAAAAAAAACTTGACCATTTTCATTGCGGACATTAATGCCAAAATAAGCAGGGATAATGCAGGATATTAACAGTAGAGAGGGAAGCACGGTCCCAGAGAAATGAACAAAAATAGGAAATGATTTTCTGAAACTTGTGCTAAC